>NC_141685.1:336788350-337988350 GCF_964263255.1 Lissotriton vulgaris | reverse complement strand
AGGTGCCTGCTGGTGGGAAAAGTCTCCAACTAGTTCAGGTAGGTGCAGTGAGTTTAAAAATACAGTAATCACAATTCACACAAATTTTTCAAAAAACGAGCAAATTGCACCTCCGGCTTCCGCCTCAGAGGTCTGTCTATTCCACTGTGTCGCGCTCTCCAATCAGCGCTTACATAGGGAGGGAGGTGGGCGTGGCCTAGCAAGTGGGCGTGGCCTCACGTTACCAGCGATGGCGTCCGATGTTTGCCCTTTCTACAGCGCTAAAATCCGCTGTTTTGTAGGTGCCTGCTGGTGGGAAAAGTCTCCAACTAGTTCAGGTAGGTGCAGTGAGTTTAAAAATACAGTAATCACAATTCACACAAATTTTTAAAAAAACGAGCAAATTGCACCTCCGGCTTCCGCCTCAGAGGTCTGTCTATTCCACTGTGTCGCGCTCTCCAATCAGCGCTTACATAGGGAGGGAGGTGGGCGTGGCCTAGCAAGTGGGCGTGGCCTCGCGTTACCAGCGATGGCGTCCGATGTTTGCCCTTTCTACAGCGCTAAAATCCGCTGTTTTGTAGGTGCCTGCTGGTGGGAAAAGTCTCCAACTAGTTCAGGTAGGTGCAGTGAGTTTAAAAATACAGTAATCACAATTCACACAAATTTTTTAAAAAACGAGCAAATTGCACCTCCGGCTTCCGCCTCAGAGGTCTGTCTATTCCACTGTGTCGCGCTCTCCAATCAGCGCTTACATAGGGAGGGAGGTGGGCGTGGCCTAGCAAGTGGGCGTGGCCTCGCGTTACCAGCGATGGCGTCCGATGTTTGCCCTTTCTACAGCGCTAAAATCCGCTGTTTTGTAGGTGCCTGCTGGTGGGAAAAGTCTCCAACTAGTTCAGGTAGGTGCAGTGAGTTTAAAAATACAGTAATCATAATTCACACAAATTTTTCAAAAAAAATGAGCAAATTGCACCTCCGGCTTCCGCCTCAGAGGTCTGTCTATTCCATGGTGCAAGGGTGCCTGCTTTGCATATAGGATTACCTGTACACTTAAGTGCCAAACCACAGGGTAAGGATTTGCCACCTATATTCTAATTCAGTGGTCATACATGGATGAAATAGGATGGATTTTCGTCATTTGAAGTGTATTCCCAGATTAGCATATACCTCTCAATTTCTTCTGAGTGCACCAGAATCTGTTGAGTAAGGTCGCTCATACTCAGCAAAGCATAAATTATACTATCAAATACAACATATTTTGTGTCAGATACCTCCCTATTTCATCATATGTATACATGATAACACTATCTGGCAAATATTTGACCTTATTAATATCAACCTATCACCTAAACAAAGCAGTTTGCAATTGAAAGATGGCCAATCTTTGTAAATGACCTGCTATTGTGTGGCAACATGTGTGGCAGCATTTTAATAAGTTTTGAATTGTTTCAACTACAAACAGTTTTTGATAAGTTTTTTTGCAGTAGATGATGGATTATGTGGCAAGTGCGAAAAATATATAGCAATGCCGGAAAAAGGCTGTAGCCGTAGAATCATCTAGTTCTGCTCACCCTGGTTAAGCCTCATCCCACCTAATTCCTTCTGATATTACACCAAGATAGTCTTAACGCAAATACGATCTGGTTACAGTGTGTACACTCTCCAGTATCACACTCCACCTGTCACCTATGAGATATGCCTATGACAGTTTTGAACCATTTTACTGGCTCTGTATGCAACAGACAGATCCAGGTATATATAATGACGCTGAATATGATGTATAGAGACCTACAATGGCCTTATTGCTATAGAGACACACATTCTGCAGCCTCCATTTGCACAAGTTGTACACCCAGTAATTACAGCGTGATCTATTTTCAGGATGTACTAGGTACGCAATAGGCATCACATTTCTCTTTACGCACCTCTGAATGTTGGGATATAATGCACTAACAACACATTATGCCATATTCCAAGTCCCGCTAATAGTGCACATGCGCTGTTTAACTGCACTGAGTTTGACCTGGCAAAAATTAACCACTGGTATGTAAAATACATGAGGAGGGGGTGTGTGTAATGCTACCCACCAGCTCCTATTTTTTTTTACTCTGATGGTGCTAGCAGCCTGTGCTGTGAGGAGAGGTTTTTAACAATAACCAGCGGAAATGGTGTGTCAGTGATAACGTACCCTAAAATGTAGTTGACAATATTGAAGAAATGTTTGCCTGTTCTCCAATACTACATAGAAAATGTATTTATCAAGGTCTCAATTGGGTGGTAAATCTCTGCAGCACAAATGCTGGTTCTTTTCACAGTTTCCAGATTGTGTTCAGGGGTAAATTGAAGTGCAGATACCTAGCAAGCACAATGGGCAGTCAACTTTGAATAAGCACAAAGTATTAAGATGGGTCTGAAAAGAGGGGCACAGATTTACTAACATTTTCTTTGGCTTGTGTCACCTTTTCTGGCGCAATCCTGATGCAAAATGGGGTTCTGGGATTTACAAAGGCACGACAAGAAAGCCTAATGTATGTGGCCTTGCATGGTTCAGTTAAAAAATATGCAAGGCACAGCATAGCGCTGCTTTGCATTACGTTTTATTGGGGTGCTGTTCCATGGGTGGACCATGGGCATTTCTGGGCATCTGCTCATGGACTTTGAGGCAAATTTGGTTACTAAAGTGTTTAAATCTTGTTTTGCTTCCAAAAAGGTGTGCCATCCCAAAGCTGGTGTAAGAAGGAGAAATAATTTTAATTCTCATCATTATTACCTCTTGGGAATGTACCACATTCTAACACAAAAATTATTTGGAGCATAATGCAGGCACCTTGGTATCGTTGCGCAAGGGTGCCTGTGTTGGTGCAATGCTGCCACAGGTGCTCCAGCGCAAGGAGAGAGCAGACGTATGCCATATTTTTGTAAATATGCTGTAATTCTTCTCTCTCCCTTTCACCCAATGCAGTGCAGCAAGGTCTCTTGCTGCATTGCTTTGCATGATAGTTTAGTAGATGCGGTCCTAAGGGTATGCAAAAGTGTGGGGAGAGGAGTTGGCATAACAGCTTGGGTAGGCAACCTCGAATCTGGCGAACTGGGTTCAAGTCTCGGCAATGACGCTGAACATCCTGTGATTCTGGGCAAATCACTAGCCCCTAGATGCATCAAACATCCATTTTGCGATTCCTTAATAACGAAAAATAAGGATTCGCTAATAAGAAATAGCAAAATGCTATGCATGGATAAATCGCTTAAAAATAGTTATTTCTTAAAATTCCTTAATTGCAAATTGCAAATTGCGATTTGCAAATTGCGATTTGCAATTAAGGAATACCTCCCCATTCATTCCTATGGGCCTAAAGGCCCATAGGAAAAAATGGGAAGACATTCTCAATTTGCGAATCGCAATTAGCGAATCGCAAATTGAGAATGCGATTCAAGGGTGCTGGGGTGTCCAAAGGACACCCTGTTGCACCCCTGAAATTGATCTGTGCACATATGTTGCGCACACACATGGCCTTAGGGCATGTGTGTGCGCAACATGATACTTTGAAAAATGCACTTTAGTGCATTTTTCAAAGTTTTTGCAAATTACCATGACGTTCAACTTCATGGTAATTTGCGAGCCCTATTAGAGAAATTGCTATTTTTTTAACTTTAATGCATTGCTTTTAAGGAATCTCAATTTGAGATTCCTTAAATGCAAGTAATCGCAATTTTGCGATTTCTTAATTTGCGATTTTTGTATTTGAGATGATGCATCCTAAATGCAAAAATAGCGGTCGCAAAAGGGCAGATTCTGAGAATCTGTCCCTTTGCGAACGTTTTTTAGCTTCATGCATCTGGGCCTTAATCTCTCCATGCCTAACGAAAATTAATGTGTGTCTTCATGTAACGTAACTGGTGCTGTGTAAAGCACTCTGATACCAGATTCGGGTCAAGTTCACGCTTACTAAAACTCTGCAAAAAAAAGGAAACTGGCATTTTTGGAAAATGAAGCAAAATTAAGTGCTAGTACACAATGCAAACCCGTCATTCAGCACTATGAGTTAGATGTACAAAATTCGTACTTACCATTTCCTAAATAGCGATTCACATGGGCCAATTAGTAAATGGGTTGCATTTCTCAAATTGTGATATCCTAATGGGAAATCGCAATTTAGGAAATACAAACCCAAGAGTGCCTCTGGGCTTAAGGACCCCCTGGAGGGACCCTGTATTTCGTAGTGCACATGTAAGTGCACATATGCCTTAAGGACATATGTGTGCTTTATGTCACATTAAAATATGCATTTTTAAATGCATTTTTTCATTTTGCAAATGGCTACCATTGACTTTAAGTCAATCCCAATGGCATTTCTTAAATGCCCAGTCTGTATTTAGGAAATGCTTTGTACTTGTGCTTTAGGAATTGCTGGTAATTCCCTTCAAATATGACTCGAAAGAATTAATCCTTGTCATCACAAATCTTCAAGTGAATCCATCAATTAAAGCCAATTCTGCTATCCAAGTACCCTTTACTTTTGCAGATTGATTTGTTGTGCACATGCACATTTCATTCAGGGAAGCAGGCCCCCTGGCAGGAAGGCGGTTACACAGCACAGGAGACACCCTGCCTTACACAGCAGCTGAACCATTTCAACTCTTAACTGTCTCAAGAGGTTGTATTTTCATAAAAAGTAGTGTAACTGTTTTTCATAAATTAAAAAAGTATGGGCACGTCGTGCCCCTTAGATCTTGTCCACTTCGACCACTGCCTTTGAGTTTCATATGGTTAACACATTATCTATATCATAAGTATCATCCACCCTGACACTGTCAATCATATTACTTCTTTTTTTTGTTTTTTTTGTTTAAGAAATTTTTATTGAGTGTTAGCAAAAACATAAACAAAGCCATACAATAATGTAAGTGAATATAATAAATTAAGGCAGAAGGCATTCAAGGTAATGAAAGGATTTTTTTTCCATAAACACAAATGAGGAGAAGAAATAAGAGTAAAGAAAAGAAGGAGAGAGAACAGAGGAAAGAGGGAAAAGACAGAGAAGGAAGGGGAAGGAGGAGAGAAAGAAGCTAGATGAAAGTTGGGAAAATGCAAGAAGAAGAACAGGATATGAACTCACAAGGAATGGGTAGAAGAGAGGTAAGAAACAAAGGGGAGCCAAAGGAGATCAGATTTGATTTTTAGAGGGACAGAAGAAGAAGAAGCAACAGAAATTCTATGTTCATCGCATATGAAATTCCACAAAGTTCTAACAGAAATTTTAGAATTATCTTTCCAGCAGGATAGAATCACTTTAAATGCAATAGCAATGAACAAATCAAGTAACCGAGCATTAGATGAGATCATATCTATATCATCTGATAAAGAACCTAGAAATACATTTGCTAACGAGAATGGTGCAGAACATATTACTTTTTAACTGTTCCCAAAAGAGGACCTGATTGACAATGCCATTTCAACCTGTAAGTTAAACTAACATATGATTGACCTTTTTTGCATGTAAAGGAACCTTTATGATTAAATACATATTTTACAGTTCTTTCAAGGAATTGTGGCCAGTGAAAAATATGGCAGCTGTTTTTTTTGGATAAGCCTGCCACTCATGGGAAGATACAGTGGTAGGAGACTGAAAGCAATGCAATCTAGCCCTGGGAGTCGCATCAACACAATGAGTTATCAATGGCGATACAGACAGCCTCCCTCCAGCAGAGCAGAATGTGAGTGAGATGGCCACTTAAGGTTCATAGAGTGAAGATCACCTTTGGGAATCAGGCTGCTCCTGAGATTCAAAAGGGCGAGAAATGTGGTTTCCTGGCTGCAGTTGACTGAATCATAGCAAGTCTGATCTTGGAGAGGCCAGCTGTGCTATGATATGCATGAACCTGAGAGGTCGACAACTGTAGCTACGGAGAGAGGCTAGAGGATATGTGAGGTGGCGAAGTCAGGGATGTTGGATTGACATGCCACTGGAGGTTAAGAAAATTGGAGAACATGTCTTGAGGTCTACAAATTGGATAGACTGGGACAATACTCACACCTTAAACACCAGTCCACGTGTTGCATACATTCAGGGGAACACATTTTAGCTGAAGCGTAGGATTTTCAGGAGGCAACCAGTGGAGGTAAAGTCAATCAATCTATCAAGATTTGTAATGGCCAGCTTATAACCCGACAGGGTATACAGGTGCTTTCAGGTCCCGGAGGCTTAATTGAACTGCCAGTTCTTGAGGCACTTTGGAATTACGAAAGTAAAGTAATGGTCCAGAGTTGTTAGGGGAGGTTGTCAGGCAGAGGTTAATGTAGGAGATCTCTGGTTGTGTAGAGCCTTGTGTGCTTGGGCCAGAAGCTTGAATTGGATCTATTCTGTACAGGGACCCAGTTGAGGTGGGGTGTGATATGGGTCCTTATTGGGGAAGGTTGAGGACGAGTCTGGCTGCAGCATTTTGAAGTGAATCAGCAGGGGACCCAGAGCATTTGACAAAAGGCAAAAGTTCCCTTCCCTGGGAAGAGTGGTGTGCTGATGAGGAGGCATGACAGAGACCACCTGTGGTATTTGGATCAGTCTCAATGGATGTTGTGTCTCTCAGACACCCAAAATAGTGAGGCACTGTAGTGGAGGAGAGGCCTCAATTGCTTGGATGGGTGCCACACAACTGATTACACACGTGCAGTGACACGGGGGCAGAGCCTTAAACTCTGAGGAATGGAATATAGGTTACATAGGGTTCTGAGTGGAATATATGCAAGACTATGTCATTGGCCCCTTAGGACTTAGAAGAACTGTGAACATGCAAAATAGCACCAGAGGAAGACAGTGTAGAGGAGTTACAAGACATTGGAGCTCTTTGAACCATACGCTGTTGGTGGTTTTATAGTGAGACAGATGGCTTTGCTGAAGGTCCTGGGTTGCGGCCATGCCCAGCATACAACTGTCCATAGGCAGCCACACCCTCCCTTGCAAGGCCTTTGGCCGTATCTAGGTTGGCCACAGAGCCTGGCCTGCAGCAGGCCTTGGTGCCCACCACCCACAGGGGGCAACCCTGCCTCATATGACCTTTGGCTCTCGAAGGAGCACAGGGGGCAACACTTTCTCCTGCAAAGTTCCGCTGGATCACAGCACTGCAAAAAAAATTCAATTTGGTGCCTTGGGGTATGCTAGGTAGTGTTCTCCCTCCCCCTTGTTTTGATTGGCTCCTTGATAAATAATTGGGCTGGCAAGCTCAATGGATGCACCTGCACTTTGTTAGTGGTACAGAAACCTGAGAAGACTGTGCACAGAATTATAGGCACCCCCACATTTAAAGTGTTACTATGAAGAATGAAAGACATCTTGCAACACATTTTCAGAGAAACACAGCACTGGCTGCAACAATAATGCTGAAAACTAAAGAATTTCAACTGAAGTGAGTGATATATATCAAGCACTGCATTTACCATAATGAATCTGGGCAAATAGTGTCCTTGTATATATATTTTACCTAATGATAGTGATAGTTAGGATCCCATTTCAGTATGAGACCTATTTTTGTATTTGCTAGGATACTATCTGACAAATCGTCACAAACCTTTAAAAAAGAATCTCAACCACCTCTTCTTCTTCCGGAAAAAGTTTAGAGGTGATCAGTCAAGCGGGGGTAGATCTAAAGAAGGGATACCAACTCCGTAGGAAAATTATGCACATCTACAGAAAAAACCATTGAACATAATTACACCACACCGTTTTTTTGTGATTTGGTGTAAATGTATGCAATAGATTTTGAGAAATTAGGGCTACAAATATCGACATTTAGTGCTGTAGAGGATCCACAGAGCTCACAGATCTCTAGATATGATCTGATGGGCTGACACAACATCCAAAAATATGTTGTAGCAACCATCATGTCCCAGGAGAAAGTTTAAAAAACATACAGGGGTGGGCTAGACATACCGGCCCCCCATAGGCCTGGTGTGGGCTTTTTCCCTGAGGCCGAAAATTTCAATTTCTTTTCATTGATGCAGCAGCTATAATGAGGATCCTCTGATCCACAGCTCCAATAAAACAATGGAAGTCTCTTCTCTTCAATAAACCCCACCCGGACCCACATTGGGCCAGGGTTCAGGCAGCAAAATGTAAAATTTTTTTGGGGACGGGTGTGCTGCCCCATTCCCCAAATCTTTGTGAGGCCCCTGGAACAACATCCCCCAGGGCTGCTAATCATATATTAGGGATGGGATTTTTCAGTCTCCTCCCCAAGCCTCATAGAGGCCCTGGGGATCCCATATTTAGAGCAAAACATTTATATTCAGGGTAGTGGGCTCATGGCTCCCCTCTTCAACCACCATGAGGTTCCTTGGACCTCATCCACCAGGGGCTGTTAGCAAACTCAGGGGACAGGCCGATGCAGTCCCTTTCCCCTAGCCACAGTAGTGACCGAGGGACCCTTTATTCCCTGGGAATGTTATCAGTTTGATGTGAGGGGGGAATACAGTCCCCTTCCTGATGCTAGTTTGGCCCCCGGGACATCATATCCTGTTCTCCCAGGACACTGCAGTTTCCTTCCCAGGAGAATGCGAGCATACTAAGCTCGGTGTAGCGCGGCAGCCCCCCTACCCCACAGCAACATCAATAAAAAAACATACACTAAGTCCCCTGGGTTAATAAAACCACAACCCTAGGAGAACATACCATGTTTTTTTTAAATGCTCCAAGCAAGAGCTGTATGCTCTCGAACTGGAGTTAAGGGACCCTTTGTGGTGTGTTTTATGGATTCAATTTGTTGCCTGAAATGAGTAAAAAAAAAGAGACTCAAAGACATTGTTCTTTTTTTTTTACAAAGACAATAGTTCTGCTCTATGTATATTAGCATGTCAACCTTATGATAAAGCCAATATGCCCATGTTTTATATTTTGGTGTTCTGACCCATTCACAGTATTGGCTTTATCATAAGGCTAGCATACTAACATACATAAAGCAGACCTACTGTCACGTTGTGTGAAAGTGTGTGAACAAATATAAATGTCATGTGGCAGGAATATACATTATGATGTGTAAATATTCATTTTTGGTAGTATGTGTAAATAGTGTAAGTAGTGTTAAACTCATAACTTTTTAAAAATGTACTTATAGATTGTGTCATGTTATACCGTGGTAAGTTCTCTGTATACCACGGTACATGAGTCTGAGAAGTGAATATGTGATTGGCTAATGGCTGTGTTTACCAAAGGTAAAAGGCAGCCATATCGTTTTTATCACAGTTTTGCTGTGTTCTGCGGTCTGCATTTTGCTATGTTCTGGGTCAGGGTCCTATTTATAAGTAGTTATTAGGTTTCATTGTTGTTCACGCTCTAGTACCACTGTATTAAAGTGGTAATAGGTGGAGGTTTGTATTTGTACATTTCTATATATTTTTAATAGCAGTTTAGGATGAACTGCACTTTTTTTGAAGTAGCGCGATAATATTTAGGTGCATGAATAATATTAGCATTAATAATAATTGTATGGATGACGACCAGCCGCCTGAAACTGAACTCGGACAAGACGGAGGTCCTCATCCTGGGCTCCTCTCCCTCCGCCTGGGACGACTCCTGGTGGCCTCCCGCCCTGGGCACCGCACCCAAACCGACAGACCATGCACGCAACCTGGGCTTCATCCTGGACTCCTCCCTCTCCATGACCAGGCAAGTCAACAACGTCTCCTCGGCATGCTTCAACATCCTACGCATGCTACGGAAGATCTTCTGGTGGATCCCCACCGAGACCAGGAAGACCGTCACCCAGGCCCTCGTCACCAGCCGACTGGACTACGGCAACGCCCTCTACGCCGGGACCACCGCCAAGCTCCAGAAGAGACTCCAGCGGATCCAGAACGCCTCAGCCAGACTCATCCTCGACATCCCACGAACCAGCCACATCTCCGGACATCTGCGAGACCTTCACTGGCTCCCCGTCAACAAAAGAATCACCTTCCGCCTCCTCACCCACGCACACAAAGCCCTACACGACCAAGGCCCGAGCTACCTCAACAGCCGAGTCAACTTCTACGCTCCCAAACGCCACCTCCGATCAGCCAACCACGCCCTCGCCGCCGTCCCCCGCATCCGAAGAGCGACTACAGGAGGAAGGTCCTTCTCCCACCTGGCCGCCAAGACCTGGAACTCCCTCCCGACCGACCTGCGCCTGACCCAAGACCACCTCTCCTTCAGGAAGAAGCTGAAGACCTGGCTGTTCGAGCAGTAGCGGCTACCCCCCCCCCCAGCGCCTTGAGACCCCACGGGTATGTAGCGCGCTTTATAAGTGTCACTGATTGATTGATTGATTAAAACATATAAACACAATTAGGCAAATAAACAGAAATAGTATAAAGGTATACATTTCAAATAAAAATATATGTTGTAAATAAGAAACATGAAAAGATATGTAATTTAAAAAATATTACAGCAGTTAATACAACCAGCAAAGATTCATTATTTAACTCCAATTAAAATAAAAGTAGGAAAAGTGATACACTTGAAATGGGGTTACATTTACTATTCCCACTCCAACGTAAACAAAATCAGGGAAACAATTGGACTTCAGATGAGTTAGATTAACTATTCCCACTCCAGTCTTAGCAACAGTACAGAAAGGTTTGGATTTCAGAGAGGATATATTTACTATCCCCACTTTAACCCCTTGTCTGCTGATGACGGAACCGTTCCGTCATCAGCTGTGGTGGTGATGTGCTGATGACGGAGCGGTTCCGTCATGGCCCGCTCGGAGCGCCTGCGCGGCGCGAATTCTGCGCCTGCGCTGAGCGTTCCATTGAGCGGGGAGGGCCATGACGGAACCGCTCCGTCATAAGCACAGCGCCACCGACGCTGGTGACGGAGCGGTTCCGTCACCACCATGCGGCCACCGCGCGGCCGCCCCGCCCCCTTAGCACTGCGGCGGAATAGCCGCCGCAGTGAAGGGGTTAATTTAAGCAACCTAAGGTTAAATGTAGAACTTCAGATGGGCTTCATTTACTATTTCACTCCAATCTAAGCAACATTATGGAAAGTATTGGACTTCAGAAATGTAGGAATTAATATTCCCTCTCTGATCTAGGCAACAGTAGGGACGGTGTTGGATTTAGAATGGATTAGAGTTACTATTCCCACTACAATCTTAGCAATAGTAGCGAAAGTGTTGGACTTCAGATCTGTTATAATTTACTATTTCCATTCCACACTAAGCAAAAGCAGCACAATTCTTGAATTTTGGAGAATTTAGATTTACTATTTCAACTGCAATGTAAGCAACAGCTGAGAACGTGTTGGACTTCAGAGGTATTAGATTTGCTATTCCCACCCCAATATATACAGCAGAAGGAAAAGTATTGGACTCAAAGGGGGTTATATTTAGTATTCTAACTCCATCCTAAGCAACAGTAGGAAACGCATTGGATTTTGAAAGGGTTAGATTGACTATCACCACTCCAATTAAGCAACAATAAGGAAATCATTAGATTTGGATGGGCTAGATTTACTATTTCCACTCCAATCTAAGCAAAGGTAGGGAAAGTGTTGTATCATAAAAATATTTAAATACCTAAAAACATAAAATGATCAACCATGTTTAAACAAAAAAATATATATTGTATATATTTACAAAAATGTACAATTTATTATAAATATACAAAATAAATGTATGAATAACTGAAATATTTGCATACACATACATAGAATTCACTTCTCTCACTACTACTGAAAAAAACACAAACACTGATAAGATAAAATAAAATATAAATAAAAAAACACAAATTAAAAGAAACTAAATAAATGAAACATATAACAATTATAAATAATATATATTTGTTTATAAACGTTCTTAATTATTTCTTACATAGACTAAATAAAACAACAAGTGTACATATTAAATAATCAAGGAAGATATATAAATATTTCTAAATTAAATATTTTATTAATATAAAATTCTATACAGAAAAACATTTTTATTTAAACAATTTCTCACCCTAGTCCCCTACAAATTGAACAACGTTCTACTAAATCATAGCTGATTAACTATACTATACAAAATATATAAATATAAATCAAAACTTAAACCCAAATAAAGAAAAGAACAATTAAAAAATGAAAACATTTACATAATAACAAATTAAATATTTAATTTAACTTATATTACCTATTTAAAAAAAATATTATTTAAAATGTAATTAACGTCCCACCATATGCCCCAACAAACCCAAACCCCACTACTGAATGTTAAACCACTACTTGAATAAAAAAATAGTAATTCCACATTTAAAATTACAAACTGCTTTTAAAAAAAGGCAACTATACTAATATTATTAGGGTGATCAAGCTTGCTGGACAAGCGAAACGCGTCCGAAGGGCTGTCCTAAATAAATCAATTTGGCCAGCACAAAGGGTTGTCAATTTGTGGTTTTACTGCGGGTGGAGTGGAAATATTGAGAACCTGACTACGGTGGTCCTGTTTGTGATGACACACCCGCTGTTCAGGCCAGGCGGCGGCATATCCCGTGCTGAGGAGTTGGGAATGTATATATATATATTTATTTATTTATTTTAAAACAATGTTTATTACAACCATATGAAAGTACACAATATAAATACAATTTTCTTCATAACAATCGTATATTAAAAAAACACTGTATTCTTACTTTTGGGATTCTGTACCACTATATTTTTCCAGTAGCGATATTTTTGACAACATATTTATGTCACATGATATTTTGAAATCAATATTTGTTTCAGTCGCCATATTTAACATGTGCCCAATTTAAAAATATCCCGGGGTGTGTCTATAATCACACTCTTCTGTTTTACACTCCAAATATAAAAGGTCGGTTCTTAAATGGATGCTTCAACTTTTGGAAAGTTTCCAATGTTTCACCTGGGCACATTTTGAGAATGTTTCTTTCCATAAAGAGGCTAATATACCACTGCCAATGTGATATTTAGGTCAAGCCTAGGGTCAGCGCTCATGTGCTGCTCTGGTAAGCATTTTGGATTCCATGTTTAATGTTTGAAAATGCCCACCTCACGCCCACTGCTTTTCATTGGTTGCATGGGATGCCTTTGCAAATTCCATCATTTTCATCGGTACATAGTGTAAGTGTTGTACATTGATTCTTTTGTAAGATGGCTGACTGGAGTCTTTAGTCCTTCCTTACTGTTTTCACCTTCTCAGCCTTCCTGTATACCTGTGTGTGATCCCACCCTCGTCGCCAAAATGTTGTAAATAGGATGGTAATAAATGACAGGATACTTCTAGTTGATTACATGTAGATTTATTGAAGGACACAGCTGAGCACACAACCTCGCCAGCTGACCAGACCATCAACTGACACTGGTAGAACACACTGGTTCAGGTTAGAACACACACAGGTATACAGGAAGGCTGACAAGGTGAAAACACTAAGGAAGGACTAAAGACTACAGTCAGCCATATTACAAAAGAATCAATGTACAACAGTAAGTTTGTGTCGCCTTTGGGCTGTTTTGTTCCCACCCTGGCGACTGCCCCTGCTACAGGGATCCCTTCACTATCGGCCATATGTTCTGTTTCAACTAACTATATTTCCTTTCTGCCCTCTTCTTGATGTCACACGGCGGTGCTACTGGCAGTTCGCTAAATCTCACCTTTACCTTCTCCCAACGACACCTCCCGCCCCTCACGGCTTTTTTTAGGCTGTTCTTGTCTTCAGTGCAGCTTGTTGACTAATGTGTCTTGGTTTTGTGATTAGGTGTAAGCAGTCTCCGAGAACTTTGACTGGTATGACCAAACCACAGGGTTTTTTCTGAAGTTGACATACGTCCAGGTCATTGAGAACAGAGGATGCACTTGTGGTTTCTGTAACAGGTACTCCTCACCAGCTATATCTGAGACTATTTTTTATTTATAGTTATTTGTATAGCGGACTCTCATTGCTTCTGGGTGCTGCTGAGATAGCTAGAGGAGAGCTGAAGGAGGGGATATCAGAGGTTAGAACAGAAAAGGTTTCATTTTATTTCTGAACGTCAGCTAGTTGTTGAGTTGTGAAGGGTTTGAGGCATGTTGTTTCGCATGTTATGTCCAGCTACTTAAATGTACTGGTCATATCCTCAAGATTTAAAGTTTTTTAAAGGAAATACGGAAACAAAGTTGTTGGAAAGGATTTTCCTGGGAGTATTTTTATTTATTTAAAGAAAGGTGTTCTTTATGTATTTAATGCAGAACTATCGGGACATTTAAACATGAGGCTGAGTGTTTTGAATGGTTACCCACTTGTTACTTCCCGGCCAATGGAGGCTTCTGCGATGCTGCACAACAGCTTGCAATGTGTCCAGGTCATAGATAAGGCCTGCAGCAGTTTTCTGGGCTTCTTGACATCTATTAATTTTGTATGCAAGCATTCCAATAAAGATAGAGTTCTAGTAGTTCAACCAGGATTTTACTAGAGCCCCAACTAGCTAGGGGTGGTGGTCTTTGAGTATAAACAGTAAATTGTTTTTCTTGGGGGGGGTGTAATTTTAGTTGGTGGAATGAGGCGTTAAACACTGTTAAACACTGTTCCTATTTTGGAGTTGAGTGTCCCAGAGTTTGCCTCGGTTTTTATAGTGCCACAATGTGGGTGATACTGGAGTTTTAGTGGAGTGGTTTTTTTTGCAAACTCGACCCGAAGGTATCATAGCATCAGTTACGTAGTGGCATATGGCCGGGATGCCCGCCACCCCCTCCCAACACAATCCCCAAGGATGGGAGAAGTCGGACACAGGTTTGAACTTTTGGAAGGCGGGCGGGAGTCACCCTCCCGGCCGTATTTATTAAAATATGACACAACATTTAAAAACATTAAATAAAAGTTTCATAATTATGTACAATTTTACATTTATTACATTTCGATGAAGACATGTTTTTTGGCTAACCTTAACAGATCTCTAATACAAAGGTTTCCTAGCCGAGTCTAACATCCTGCAAATGCATCCATTCTAAATTAAAATTGTACATCCTAGCATTAACCGGTGTCAGATCCCTACTACTAAAACTCTCGCCCTCACGGTGTGAGTGGCGCATGCGCAGAGGACTCTACCCTCGTTGCCAACTGTAACTTCCCTTGTCGAGGTGGGGGCCCCCTTTCCACTCGACGCCATCTT
Source organism: Lissotriton vulgaris (assembly GCF_964263255.1). Lineage (NCBI taxonomy): Eukaryota > Metazoa > Chordata > Amphibia > Caudata > Salamandridae > Lissotriton > Lissotriton vulgaris. The sequence goes on along the minus strand of NC_141685.1, from coordinate 337,973,258 downwards.
AAAGGTCGTCCGAGTTCCCGTGTGAGGTATCTGTAGGAAGGACAGCGTGGACTCCCCCCCATCCCCACACTCTCTATCCGCCGTCGCGGATATCCGACCCCCGGGAAATAAGTAGGAGGGGCATCTAGCCGCCTCCCCCCTGGGAGGGGCCTATGGCCGTCTCCCCCTAGGCGACCCATCCTTAGTGGGTGCCGCCTCCCCGTGGGAGGGGCCAATGGCCACCTCCCCCTGGGCGCTCCCATCCATTCTGGGTGGCGCCCCCCTCTAGGGACCTTGAAATTACTGCTCACCGATCATGACCTTACCGCCCGACCAAAATAAATACAACAGTTGTTACCTACTAAGGAAGGAAAATTCTGACATCGCCTCGATGTGTCATCGGCTGCTCACTCCTACCAAGAAAAACATTATCCTAAAGGCAGAAGTCACATCCTTATCTTACACATTCCTTTACTTTTCCACAAAGGAAAAAAGGCCTATCTCAGCAAAACTTTATTTAAAACAAACATTGCCATAAGGGGCTGGTGGGTGGGTCAAAATTGCTGCTTGTTCCGTCGAGGGCTCACGAGCAACGAGTGGGTGCAGCCTTCAGAGCACAGGAACAAGAGGACGCTTCTTTGGATTCCCGCTCTATTTATTCTTCTGCGGGAGGGCGTGTACCCTCCTCCGGTACGCCTACTGGGCGTGGTCTTCGGTGTAGGTGTCTAGGACAACCCCTCTTGGGCAGGAAAAGGCGTGCCCCTGCTACGCCGCTTCGGGCATACCAGCCGAGCCACGACCCCTGCCCAAAATGGTTTCCCGGGGGGGGATCGGGGCACCCAACCATACGTTCGGGGGGACCGAGTGGTCGCCCCTTTCCACATTCATTTTCTGGTAGGTACGTGGGGATTAAGTCATTTGTCCAGAATAACTGGATGTTGAGCGTCCCTGCAGAGACTCTAACCCGGTTCCCCAGCTTCGAGGTTGACCGCTCTAGCCATACGGCCACATCCTTTGTGACAAAACAGTTTCATCCCAAGTAAATGAGAGCGGCTCTTTGTTCACCAAGAGGGAATAGAGTACTAAGTTACGTAAAGTAAAAGTAGATTTTCCCCTATGGTAATTTAATTTTTAAGACACCCTTCATCCACACCAGTCTACTTAGATCAAATGTAAAGAACTTTCACATTCATACATGAAACATTTAAAAAGAAAAAACGTAATAATTTCAAACATATATGTACAAGTGTCACCTGTTTTATTGATAAGGTTAAAAAACATTAAAAAGACATTATATCACGTATGACTAATAATACATAATTAAAAACAATACATAATGCAAAATATTGACAATACAATTGGGGAAGAACAACACAAAGACTTTTAAATCTGTCTTGAAGATGTTACTCAAGAAATTGTGTGGTACAACATATGGCTGAGTATAATGACCAATGCCCTCACTGATGTTGACCCTTACTTATGGGTTGGGACTCTCACTTGTATTACCTCAACTCACTAAGAGATCCTCTCCTATAATCCAACTCAATAAAACCCAAGGTTTGTTCAGAGAGAACCGGCTCTGGCCCTTATAGGCACTTCTCTTTGTTAAGCAAGTTTCATCGGTTACATTAAGATGTTAGGCTTCAGTATAATTAATTGTCAGTAATTTATTATACTGAAGCCTCACCTTGGGTTTTATTGAGTTGGATTATAAGAGAGGATCTCTTATTGAGTTGAGGTAATACAAGTGAGAGTCCCAACCCATAAGTAACTGTAAGAAGGATAATAAATATATCCACTTGCTGACAGGGTGTAACTAATTTTCTTAATGTCCCATCTTCACAGGACATAAGCTAATGCTGCTAATTAGAAAAAGTTTCCCAGAAAAACATTGTGGGATCACCATGCATAAAAGCAGGTGAGACATTATTTAAAAAGGATTGAGCGATTGGGTGTCTGAGAGTATGGCAAAATGGAGTGAGTGGTTGGCCAGAAACATTTGAAAAGAAAAAGTAGGTCTGATGTCTTAGAGCACTGGCCTTGTACATAAAAGGATAAATTGTTTTGTGATCTTAAATCACTGTATTGGCTATGTATATATTAGGAGAAACTGTCTTGCAATTTTATCACCATATTTTCACTATTGTTACGCACAAAGAAGAAAACCCCTTATTTTATAGACATGTGTATGATCCTATGTATAAAATCTGTCCTTGGACACTAAAATAGAGAATGTGGAAATATCTTGTAAAAGATCTGAACAACAAATAATGGAACGGGTGGTCCCCACAAAATAGATTTAGGTTGGTACGGGGGACTGTTGCTTTGCAAACTGTAAAAACATAGAGAGCTATACCGCACATTTTGAAGCCATTTATTTCTAACTTAGGTGATGTCGCATTAAGGAGAAGTCTATTACATTGGTCCTGAAGAAGGTGGTGGTAAACCGATTATACCGCCGAAACGCGTCAACGCTTTATTTAACAGTTAAATCAAGAAGGGTCAACATCAGTGAGGGCATTGGTCATTATACTCAGCCATATGTTGTACCACACAATTTCTTGAGTAACATCTTCAAGACAGATGTAAATGTCTTTCTGTTGTTCTTCTCCAATTGTATTGTCAATATTTTGCATTATGTATTGTTTTTAATTATGTATTATTAGTCATATGTGACATCATGTCTTTTTAATGTTTTTTAACCTTATAAATAAAACAGGTGACACTTGTACCTATATGTTTGAAATTATTACGTTTTTTCTTTTTAAATGTTTCATGTATGAATGTGAAAGTTCTTTACATTTGATCTAAGTAGACTGGTGTGGATGAAGGGTGCCTTAAAAATTAAATTACCATAGGGGAAAATCTACTTTTACTTTACAAAACAGTTTCATGCCAGTGGTTGTTTAGACACCCCTGTTTTCCATCTACTAAGTGAAATACTCACTGAAAAGAAATGTGTTTCTCTGCCCTAAAGTATAGTAAATTAGGGACAATTTGGAATGATCTATTTAACACACTACAGGGCTTTAGATTCCTGTCACATATTCTGTATTTGTGTTAGCCAGGGTCGTCTTGTGTAGTTCTGAGATGGTGCCAGTACGACAAATGTTTTATCATCTAATTGTAGATGTAACTGCTATTTAAATGCATCATTGTAAGTCGTGTCATCAGTTTGCATTAAAAACGGTTAACCCAAACACAACAATTTTCAATTACTTCAAGATCAGTGGCAAATTAAAAAAAACTAAAAACTTTTTTCCTTGTTATTCATCTACATTTCCAGCATGCTGTCTGCTTGTAATTCTCACTTAAAAGGTGTCATCCTCAAAGTACATAGCTTGTATTCCTTTGAGTGTAGTGAACGTTGTGAATTGTGCTAAAGTTGAAAGGTTAATATGACAGGGTCCTTCCTGAGCTAAAAGACGAATGTGACCTAATTTGTGGTACATTGAGCAAGGGTTTATGTCAGTGGCTGCAATGGCTGAATTAAAAACAAAAGATTTAAAAGCCACACAATATCTGGTTATGATAAAGCAAACACTAAAAGTAGTGTTTAAACTTCCGCTGGTGAAGTAATCTGATCGGGAGGACCAACGCCGATAACCAATGGGCTGATGTCAAACTCCATGTAGTTTGACTAAGCAGGCTGTAGTCTGTTTTCCTGGTAAACACTTACACTCTGTGCCCTGCCTTTTCATTCCTGGACAGTGGACACCAACGTTTGATTGTACAATACCTAGCATGTGGAATGATGAATATGAAAGGACGTGGTGACAGGGTGTGGTTGTTCATGAGCCACCAGAGGCAATGGGTGGTTCTTTTTTTTAGGTAGAAGCATAGACAGCACAGCTTCCTGGTTTGCTGATGCCATCTTGGGGAAAATCCAAAAGCTTAACTGGGAATTAATTCCTCCCATTGCTTACCATTGGCTTTATGGTTTGTAACTCAACTATTCTTGCTTTCTAATTGCTAGCTTTTTCTGTTTGAGGCTTTCCAGCTTCAGTTTGGCCATTCCCAGGCCCAATACCAATGTATTGTATTCTTCCACTAGTACTCGCTTTCTGTTAACAGGCCTTCAAATCTTGTTCTTATCTTGCCACATTTGCTGTGCATTCAAATACAGAGAGCTGATGTCAGGCTCAGTCTTCCGAGGGAGCTTGGTGTTTACGTTCTCTTACTTCAAAGTAAGATTTGTGTGAGAATCATGCTGACTACTGTGGGTGTGCTGGAGGAAGGCTCAAAAATATTTTTTCCTAGCATACAACAACATTTTAACTGTGCAGATATTTCAGAATATATCGGGAGTAGGGAAGCACAAATGAAGCACATTGTATGGTAATTCTGCAGTATGATGATCATACAAGCCCTCTATGCCACTTCACTCTATGCCACTCTACTCTGCACCTGCACTCTTGACCACTGTAGTTTAGACCACTCTACTCTGCACCACTCTATACCACTCCACTCTTCACCCCTCCACTCTATACTACTCTACTCTGCACTCTGAATCTGCCACTGCACTCTGTGCCACTGCACTGTACTCTGTTCCACTTCACTTCATGCCAACACACTCTATGTGCCCTTCAACCTACTCTGCACCATTGCACTCAAGGTCACTGCATTCTACGCTACACCACTGCATACTGCCATACACCACTCCACTCCGCTCTGGGCCACTCCACTCTGGGCCCGACTGCAATCTATGCTGCATCACTTCACATCACTCTAATCACTGTACTCTACGCCATTTCACTCTATATCAACGTACTCTAAACCACTTTACTCAGATCCATTATTCTACACCACTGCACTCTACACCAACGTACTCGGCACCACTGCACTCTAGGCCACTACAACACTCTATGCTACGCCAGTGTACTCTACACCACTCTACACCATTGAACAATAAGTCACGGCACTCTGTGCTACTACTCTACACCACTTTACTCTATGTCACTGCCCTTTATTCAACTCTACTCTGCACTACTGCACTCTGTACCTCCCTACTCTGCACGGCTGCACTCTACACCATTCAAATCTAGGCTACTCCACTCTACACCACTCCACTCTATGCCATTCTGATCTGCAACACTGCCCTATGGTATACAACGTTTACAACGCGCGCGGTACAACGAAGTACCATTACCACGCGGTTATAACAATGAAAGTTGTTACAACGAATTGCGCTGGGTGGCGCTCAAGGATAATAAATCATTTAATTTACTATCCCAACACCTTCCCTACTATCCACGGGGACTGGTGTTGGAATAGTAAATTATATTTTTTAAATTTGGACCCCCCCAACGCAAGTCGTTGTAATGACTTGCGTTGTTACAACCGCGTTGTAATGGTACGCGTTGTAACAGTGTGCGTGGTAGTGACATACAGCCCCTGCCCTATACTCTGTACCATTCCACTCTATGCCATTGCACTTTGCAACACTACTCTATGCCAATTCACTCTACCCTGCCCTACCCTACTCCACCTCCCACTCCACTTTGCCCGGAAACAATATGCTGCACCACTCTTTTCTCCATTTTGCCCCACTTTTTCTTCATTTTGCCCCACTCTTTTCTCTATTTTGCACCACTCTGCGGCACTCTTTTCTGAACCACTGGATTTCCCACCAATACACTCTACACGACTTTACTCAAAACCATTGCACTCTACACTACTGCACTGTACACCAACTACTCTACACCACTCTATGATAGTGGTTCCCAGTCTTTTGACTCCTGGACACACCACTAAATCCATACTGGAAGTTGGGGACCCCTAAGCAATTTGTACTATTTGAATTTTAAACCATTAAACAGTAATTTAAAAAAAATACACAAACAAGAGCACACCAAACAAATTCTCTAATTACTAAAGACTTGATGACTTTATATTGACAAAAACAATATAGCGGCCATGCTTATTTATTTATTAATTTAGTTTACTAGCGCCCATGCAGCACTTTCATTCATAGAGGCTGCACTCTTTTCTTTAGACAAGCCACATCTAAAGAAAGGTGCATTGCCAATATTAAAGTGAAAGTGCTGCATGGGTGCTTTTACCCAAAAAAAATCTGTTTGTCAACTTAACAGCAAATACTTTTTTTGTCAATGCTCCCAATACCACAGATTGAATTTAATGTCGTCAACAGCCCTTTCTTTAGACTAAAGAAAGCAGCGTGTCTTTCATGAGTGTGAAAGTGCTGCATGGGCACTATTAAAAAAAAACATTTGCAATGCAATAGGTCTCACATTAGCAAGAGTTTAAGCCAATAGCTCAAACTCTTGTAAATGCGAGACCTATTGCATTGCAAATGCTTGTTCTACTCTTGCACAATGGACAAAGGACAGCTTTCCCATTCTATAAATCAACTTACAGAATTTGTGCTCACAAACACAGTAAATGTGTCAAGTTGAATTATTTTGATATTGGATACTATAATATTCACTGCCCACTGCTAATCCCGTCCCTTAATGCTTTGAGGGGCCTTAGGTTGGGATTGTTTTTTTGCCAATAACTGTGATTGTGGTGAGCCTAAGAGGAAGGGACCACCACTGAAGTTCAACAAAATGTGCTTTTTGTTTATGCTCATTGGGCCCGATTCACAGAATGAACTTAACACTCAATCCTAAACTTACTACTATTTTGGTATTCACAGAATGAACTTACTACTTTTGGCATTCACAGAATGAATTTACTACTTTTGGTAGTCACAGAAGTTAGGATTTTGTCTTAAGTTTGCCTTAAGACAAACTTAAGACAAAATCCTAACTTCTGTGAATACCAAAAGTAGTGAGTTCATTCTGTGAATACCAAAAGTAGTAAGTGCATTCTGTGAATGCCAAAAGTAGTAAGTGCATTCTGTGAATACCAAAATAGTAGTAAGTTTAGGATTGAGTCTTAAGTTCATTCTGTCAATCTGGCCCTTACTCATTTTTGTATTCACAGAAGGCCCTTACTCATTTCGGTATTCACAGAAGAACTTTAGGACTCCTAAATGCCTTCTGTGAATACCGAAAGTCTTACAATCTGGATTTTTCTCAATTTGGTAGTAGTAAAGTAGTAGTAAAGTTAGGACTCCTAACTTTAGGACTCCTAAATGTCTTCTGTGAATACCGAAAGTCTTAAAATTTGTATTTTTCTCAGTTTAGGAGTCCTAAAGTTAGGAGTCCTAACTTTACTACTACTAAATTGAGAAAAATCCTGATTTTAAGACTTTTGGTATTCACAGAAGGCATTTAGAAGTCCTAAAGTTAGGACTCCTAACTTCTGTGAATACCGAAATGAGTAAGGGCCTTCTGTGAATACCAAAATGAATAAGTGCCTTATGTGAATACGAAAATGGTAGTAAGTTTAGGATTTTGTCTTAAGTTAGTTCTGTGAATCAGGCCCTTTGGGCCTGATTCACAGAATGAACTTAAGACTCAATCCTAAACTTACTACTATTTTGGTATTCACAGAATGCACTTACTACTTTTGACATTCACAGAATGAACTTACTACTTTTGGTATTCACAGAAGTTAGGATTTTGTCTTAAGTTTGTCTTAAAAACTTAAGACAGACTTAAGACAAACTTAAGACAAACTTAAGACTGACTTAAGACAAAATCCTAATTCAGTTCTGTCTTACGTTTGTCTTAAGTCTGTCTTAAGTTTGTCTTAAGACAAACTTAATACAAAATCCTAACTTCTGTGAATACCAAAAGTAGTAAGTTCATTCTGTGAATACCAAAAGTAGTAAGGGCATTCTGTGAATGCCAAAAGTAGTAAGTCCATTCTGGGAATACCAAAAGAGTAGTAAGTTTAGGATTTAGTCTTAAGTTCATTCTGTGAATCGGGCCCTTTGTGTTCAAGGCATCTGCTTGGTCTTCCCACTAGGTTAGAGGGAACCCCAAAATCATCAGCTCTCTCATTGCCTAATGTTTTCATTGTAAAAGTTCACTTTTGTGAATTGGTTGTATGATTTTAAGCATGTAAATTGCTTTTCCAAAGCATATGAGGGAGTTGATTTAGCTGTAACGCTACGTGATACTGTACTACGTGCAATTTGCGAAGTGAAAATTAGTACAAACTTTACATGTTCCGTTAGCGTAGTGTAGTATTATGCCAAGTATTAATAATCACACACTATCTCTGTGGGGACCTGGGTGTGTCTATGATCACAAACTAGCTCTGTGGGGACATGGTCATCCCTATAATCACAAACTATCTCTGTGGGAACCTGGGCATGTCTATAATCACACATATTTTCTTTGATAAGCTTTCTAATACTATAGTCACACACTACATCTGTGGAGACCTGGACACCTCTATAATCACACACTATCACCTTAGGGACAGTGGTAATACTATAATCATAAACAATCTCTGTGGAGAACTGGACATCAATATAACCAATCACATACTATCTTTGTGGGAGTTGAGTATGAGTTTTATCATGGACTATCTCTGTGGGGACATGGGTATGTCTATAATCACATAGTATCACTTTAGGGATAGTGGTAATACCATAATCGCATACTATCTCTTCAAGGACATGGACATCAATATAACCAATCACACACTATCTTTGTGGGGAATTAAGCATGAGTGTCATCACATACTATCTCTGTGGGGACCTGTGCTTCACTACAATCCCACAATATTGCTACAGTACTTGAGCATGACTATAATCACACACTATCGGTGACTCCACCTCAGCATCACCATAATCACATACCATGTCTGCAAGAATCTGAGCATAATTATTATAATACACCATTTCTCCAGGAAACTGAACATTTCTATCAAAACACCCTCTATAAAGGGAGTTGATCATGGCTATCATAACACTTTTTATATGGGGCCTTGAACCTGATTGTAACCACCCAATCTGAAGACTTGAACATAACTACAATTATAACAAAACATAGGATGTGTGCACACGCCAATTATTAAGCTGTATAATATCGACAGTTCAATTACACAATTCTGAGACAAAAAAGTTTGTTGATTAAATCTTGATTGCTGGGGGTCGCGTAACTAGTTAGCATGCTAACTACACAGAATCTTCAATTGTTTGTGCACAAGTGATGCAGTTGCCACATTTGTGGTGGCCTTCGATTGGTTTAAGATTCCTTTGGGAGATCAAATGTATCTTTCTTTTCGGTGGGTTGCTGCAGGCACGGACCAATTGAGTGCCTATGCTGGCAGTCTTCTTCAGTGCAAATAGCGAAACTGAAAGCCACAGTCTGTGTCATAAATTACAGTCTTAAGACACACACTGCTTTCTGCTCCATAATGAGCAGTTAATTTCCCCACAGAAAACCCACCCCTGTCCCGTGCACCAGCACGCCAAGTAATGAAAGTATGTACAATATTGCTCTTAGTGTTTATGACATGATTCTTCAGGGTTAGAAATGTATGTTAAAATCCTTGAAAGAACTTGTCGTATCTCATGTTTTGCTTCCTGGAAGAATTCTGCTAAAACTTTGTTATCAGTGAAATGTAAGCGCAAGTTAATAATCTGGGACTAAGTGGTTAAGTTGCAGGATCATGGACCATGCAGCCAGCCAAGGACGGGGGAAAGGAAACTCCCTAGGACGCATACGCATGCTGTCTGACGGTGCGTAATGCGTCAACTCTTCTGGGGTGTGACTTGCCTATAAAAAGCCACACCCAAGGCTTCTCGACGCTTCGCCTCCTGCCGCGTCCTGGAAGAGCACATCCTGGAGCGCCGCCTTGGGATCTCGAACGCCGACCACCGCCTGGAGTCCGCCCAAGGCTGCTTCTTGCTACAGAAACCTACCGCGCTCATTTCTGCAAAAAAAGAAAGAAAAAAAAGCTAAGTGAAATCTTTTTGTGGTTTAATTTAAGGCGCCCAACGCACGCTAGCAACAGAATATAGAAAAAACTAAAACTTACCTGAAAGGTTTTCTCGAGAACACTCCGTGTATCTGCCAAGGAACAATTCCGTGTATCTTTTGAGAGACAATTTTGTGTATTTGTTAAAAAACTATGTGTATTTTCAGAAGAGTGCTTTGAGAAGGAATCAAAGTACCCAAATTCAGAGGACAATAACCAGGTTTTAGAGACCTTTGTGCCTATAGTGTTTTGTTTAAGGTTAATTATTTTAGGTTGTGAAGTCGAGAGGAGGCCTTGCAGAGATAAATGTGTAAGTGATATGTACAAGCTTTTGAGAAATGTTTCTTTGTTAGCACAGTAAAAGAAAAGGGAGTAACTTATTTTCTTAACTAAAATTATTCATTTTTAGGAGAAGGAACTTGACATCACCTTTCTGGTTTCCACTCTCTCAACGACTTACACATCCACAACTCTCCACGACGACAACACGGACGCGACGCTTAAAACTTTATTGCCGCAGGTAGGCTTTAGAAATTAAAGAAAGAGAGCAATAGGAATGTATGCAAATAATTTAGCGTGAATTCAAAGGGACAGCAGTTACAAAAGTTTCTTTGTTGCCTCGCAGGTCGACAACCCAGGAACTGGTAGCGTCCACTATCCGGCCTTCCTCCCTTTTTTCTATTTAATTACCTAGGTGTTCACATCAATCACTAGGTGTTGCCTAGAATTCAGGGAAGTTGGTCCATAACGTCTCTGCGAAATCCATCTACAAGCAACTCTCAGGTAAGAGTGCTTGTAACCTTGACAGAAGGCGAAGCCCACGACTATTATTTCGCCCAGAAGTTATGGATCCTTCCGTCTCAAATTCTCTGCAAGACATTGCAAATATTCTGACCGCAATGCAAGCAGAAAATGCTGCCCTTCGTAGAGATTTGACTCAGATTCAAAACAGTATTCAATCAGGTCCCAGTACTTGGAACTTTTCTCCAACTCAGAAAACAGTACTGAAACCGGCAACTTTTCAGCCTGGATTTCAAACCTTGCATTCTGGTTCTAGTCCCTCTGCAGCGACAACTCAAATTCAAGTAGTCACACCAGTTCCTGTACCCTTAGCACAACCGGAAAGATTCTATGGAGATAGCAATAAGTTTTCTATTTTCTTGAATCAATGTCATCTTCATTTTGTTGCTAAACCAACAGCCTTTCCTGATGACTCCTCCAAGGTAGCTTTCATTTTGTCCTACTTAGGTGGTGACGCAGCTCTATGGTCAGTACCAATAGTAGAACGAGATGACCCTATTCTTTATGATCTCAGACGCTTTAAGAACACAATGAAAAAACTGTTTGCTAAACATGTGTTTGTTCAGTCTGCCGACCATGAGTTACTACATCTGAAACAAGGGTCTTCTGACTTATTACATTACATATCCCAGTTTAACAGATTAGTTATTGAAGCTCGCTGGCCTGAGGAAAAAAGAGTGTCTCTTTTTTTATAAAGGTCTAAAAGATGAGCTTAAAGATATGGTAACACAAATTTTAGACCCACCAAATGATATTGAGGATTTTATAGATTTAGTGGTTAAATTAAATCATCGTTTGTCTGAACGAAAAGGAGAAAAAGGAAAGGCTGACTTGAAGGTGTTTTCATTTAAAGAAAGATCTAATAATAGCATGAAAGAAGAACCTATTCCTAAGATAGATTTAGGAGAACCTATGCAAATAGGAACAATAAAAGGACCTCTGACTAAAGAAGAAAAAGATAAGAGAAGAAAAATGAACCAATGCCTTTATTGTGGGAAGGCAGGGCATTTTGTTAAGGAATGTCCAATTCGCCCAAATAAATTTAAAGGAAAAAGCTCCGAGGTAGGATTGGTACAACAGTCGGAAAACTAATTGACTCGACAAATCAAGAGGTCAGATTGTCGAGTATGTTAACTAGCGTGGCCTCCATAACCCCTGAGATAACATCTCATCATCTTAGTATAAAGATTTCCTTGCAGTCTTTTTCGAGAAAAGAAAAGGTTTGGACAGTTTTTGCAATAATTGACTCTGGAGCCACAGGCAATTTTATTGACACTTGCTTTTTAAAGAGGTTAGATTTTAAAACTGAGTCTAAAGAACACCCACAGGTAGTTAAAGCTGTTGATGGTAAAGAGTTATCATCTGGACTGATTCAATTTCACACCGAAACACTGTTGATGACTTGTTTTAATAAACACGAAGAAAAAATAACTTTTGACATTATAGATGCCCCTCAATTCCGCTTGATTTTAGGAATACCCTGGCTAGTAAAACACAATCCAAAAATTGATTGGGTAAAGAAAACTGTGTTATTTGATTCAGAGTTTTGTCAAACCTCTTGTTTCCCATCTTCAGATTCACAGTTACAAGTTCAAGGAAGTGACTTCCCTTTGCAATCTAAAAGTGTATTAGCGCTGGAAGGAGTTCCAGAAGAATATGCAGATCTTCAAGATGTGTTTGATAAAAAAAGGGCTAACACATTACCACCTCATAGAGATTTCGACTGTCGAATAGATCTTGTACCGGGAGCCACCCTACCATGCAGTCAGATATATGCTCTCACAGAGAAGGAGAACGAACACTTGAGGGAATATCTAGATGAGTCTTTAGCCAACGGTTTCATTCGACATTCCAAATCACCTGTATCCTCCCCTCTCTTTTTTATTCCAAAAAAGGGAGGTGAGTTGCGCTCCTGTATCAACTATCGAGCCTTGAACAATATTACCATTAAAAACAGATATCCACTTCCTTTGATTCCAACCTTGATAGACCAGTTAAAAGATGCCACTATTTATACAAAATTGGACTTACGAGGAGCTTACCGTTTGGTGAGAGTACGAAGTGGAGACGAATGGAAGACAGCTTTTCGAATGAAATTTGGTTTATATGAATATCAAGTAATGCCATTCGGACTCTGCAATGCTCCTTCAGCATTCCAATTTTTTATAAATGAGGTTTTGAGAGAATTCTTGGACATTTGCTGCATAGTATACATTGATGATATACTCATCTATTCCAAAGACACCACCGAGCATGTACAACAAGTAAGAGCTATCCTTCGAAAACTTCTTGACAATTCCTTGTATATAAAATTGGAAAAAAGTATCTTTCATACCACCAAAGTAGAGTTTTTAGGGTACGTCTTAAGTCCAAAAGGTATTGAAATGGATCCAAAAAAGATTCAAGCTGTTCTTGATTGGCCAAGCCCCTCCTCAGTAAAACAACTTCAAAGTTTTTTGGGGTTTGCTAATTTTTATAGACGTTTTATTTGTAACTTCTCACACATCATTACCCCAATAACTAAACTGTTAAAGAAGAACATAACATTTGAATGGGATAAAGATGCTGAAGAAGCCTTTCAAATACTTAAGAGACAGTTTACTACAGCACCTGTATTGATGCATCCAGACACTTCTCATCCTTTCATTGTAGAAGCTGATGCCTCTCAGTTTGCAGTTGGGGGAATTTTATCTCAAAGAGATAAAGAAACCGGTCAGATGCACCCAATTGCATATTACTCCCGAAAACTCACTCCTACAGAACAAAATTATGCAATTGCTGACAAGGAATTGTTAGCCATAAAAGCAGTTTTCGAAGAATGGCGTCATTATTTGTTAGGAGCAAGACATCCTATAACGATTTACACAGATCATAAGAATTTACAATTTTTGCGTTCTGTAAAAGCTCTCACAGCCAGACAACTACGATGGGCGTTGTTTTTTAATGATTACAATATCATAATCACTTATCGTCCTGGGAAAGAAAATTTAAAAGCAGATGCCTTGTCTCGCCTGGGATTTGTAACAGAAAAAGATAATACTCCAGAAAAAATTCAACCAGTATTGTCTGATCACTGCTTTAAAGTAGGAGTAATCCTTACGGATGTGATAGAGGACATAAAAAAAGAGATGACAGAAAAAACTATGGAAGAATGGCTTAAGTTATATCCTTTGTTGCACAAGAAAGATGATTTACTGTATATGAATGAACAGATTTTTGTACCCATCCCAGAACTCCAAGGAAAAGTAATACAATCTCATCATGACACTTTAATGTCTGCACATCCAGGAGTAACTAAGACTAGTCAATCAATAAAAAGAAGATTTTGGTGGCCCTCTTTACTAGATGATGTTAAAACTTACATAGAGACATGCGAAGTATGCTCTCGAAATAAAACACTACATCAATCCCCTAGTGGTCTTCTACTTCCACTCCCAATTCCACCTCAACCTTGGCACACAGTGTCCCTTGACTTCATAGTTGAGCTCCCTAGAACTAAGGAAGGTTTCAATACAATTCTAACAGTGGTTGACCATTTTTCTCGAATGGCTCATTTCATTCCGTTAAAAAAAATACCTTCAGCCAAAGAATTAACTCAGATATTCTCAAAAGAAATAATTTGTTTGCATGACATTCCATCAGTAATAATTTCTGATAGGGGACCTCAATTCATTTCTCACTTCTGGCAAAATTTAGGAAAAGTTTTAGACATGGATATTCGCACCTCTTCCGGTTATCACCCGCAAACGGATGGTTTACCCGAGAGAACTAATCAGACTATAGAACAGTTCTTAAGGTGTACTTTAGCTGACAATGAAAAAGAAGGGTCAGATATCCTATGGGTCTTGGAATTCGCCTATAATAACATGGATAATTCCTCGACTACTCTATCTCCCTTCTTCTGTACTTTTGGATTTCATCCTAAAAATATTCCAAGTGCCATACAAATCCCATCTGAAATACCATCTTTGGAAGACCATATTAAAAACTTAATCCACGTTCAAGAGCAGGCTCAATATAATTTGGCACAAGCAAATGAAAGGCAAAAAGATCAGTCGGACCTTCATAGGAAATCACCACCTACATACTCCATAGGAGATAAAGTGTGGTTGTCCACGAAGAACTTGAAAGTAAAAACTTGTAAGAAATTCTGCCCTAAATTTATTGGACCATTTCCTATAGAAAAACTGATAAATCCTGTTAGTATAAAACTAACCCTGCCAACTAGCTATAAATTCCATCCAGTATTTCATGTATCTTTGATTAAACTTTGTGATCCTATGACTAGATTTAAAAAGAAGCCAATAGCCATACAGGTTGACGGAGTTTCTGAATTCGAAGTTCAAAAAATCCTTGATTCCAAAAGAATTCGAGGAAAATTATTTTATTTAATTCATTGGAAGGGCTACGGTCCAGAGGAACGGACATGGGAACCTCTCTCAAATTCACAAAATTCCCCTCGTCTTTTGAAATATTTTCACCTCCAAAATCCGCACAAGCCCAGACCTGTACCTCGGATCTTGGGAGGGCTCTTGAGAGGGGAGTACTGTCATAAATTACAGTCTTAAGACACACACTGCTTTCTGCTCCATAATGAGCAGTTAATTTCCCCACAGAAAACCCACCCCTGTCCCGTGCACCAGCACGCCAAGTAATGAAAGTATGTACAATATTGCTCTTAGTGTTTATGACATGATTCTTCAGGGTTAGAAATGTATGTTTGTTAAAATCCTTGAAAGAACTTGTCGTATCTCATGTTTTGCTTCCTGGAAGAATTCTGCTAAAACTTTGTTATCAGTGAAATGTAAGCGCAAGTTAAATATCTGGGACTAAGTGGTTAAGTTGCAGGATCATGGACCATGCAGCCAGCCAAGGACGGGGGAAAGGAAACTCCCTAGGACGCATACGCACGCTGCCTGACGGTGCGTAATGTGTCCACATCTTCTGGCGTGTGGCTTGCCTATAAAAAGCCACACCCAAGGCTTCTCGACGCTTCGCCTCCTGCCGCGTCCTGGAAGAGCACATCCTGGAGCGCCGCCTTGGGATCTCGAACGCCGACCACCGCCTGGAGTCCGCCGAAGGCTGCTTCTTGCTACAGAAACCTACCGCGCTCATTTCTGCAAAGAAAGAAAGAAAAAAAAAAGCTACGTGAAATCTTTTTGTGGTTTAATTTAAGGCGCCCAACGCACGCTAGCAACAGAATATAGAAAAAACTAAAACTTACCTGAAAGGTTTTCTCGAGAACACTCCGTGTATCTGCCAAGGAACAATTCCGTGTATCTTTTGAGAGACAATTTTGTTTATTTGTTAAAAAACTATGTGTATTTTCAGAAGAGTGCTTTGAGAAGGAATCAAAGTACCCAAATTCAGAGGACAATAACCAAGTTTTAGAGACCTTTGTGCCAATAGTGTTTTGTTTAAGGTTAATTATTTTAGGTTGTGAAGTCGAGAGGAGGCCTTGCAGAGATAAATGTGTAAGTGATATGTACAAGCTTTTGAGAAATGTTTCTTTGTTAGCACAGTAAAAGAAAAGGGAGTAACTTATTTTCTTTATTAAAATTATTCATTTTTAGGAGAAGGAACTTGACATCACCTTTCTGGTTTCCACTCTCTCAACGACTTACACATCCACAACTCTCCACGACGACAACATGGACACGACGCTTACAACTTTATTGTCGCAGGTAGGCTTTAGAAATTAAAGAAAGAGAGCAATAGGAATGTATGCAAATAATTTAGAGTGGATTCAAAGGGACAGCAGTTACAAAAGTTTCTTTGTTGCCTCGCAGGTCGACAACCCAGGAACTGGTAGCGTCCACTATCCGGCCTTCCTCCCTTTTTTCTATTTAATTACCTAGGTGTTCACATCAATCACTAGGTGTTGCCTAGAATTCAGGGAAGTTGGTCCATAACGTCTCTGCAAAATCCATCTACAAGCAACTCTCAGGTAAAAGTGCTTGTAACCTTGACAGTCTGCATTCTTAATCAAATTCCAGTTCTTTTTGAGGATATGTTTAAAGTTATTAGGTTGAGGGCAGTAGGTTGATACACAAACTATTTTTTCCATTGGCTCGCTTGCTTTCTTTGTATGTAAGGTTTTTTATTGGCGTGAACCAAGCTCTGTTCATTGAATGTTTTAAAGGCTTATATGATAATTCTCTTGATAACAACTTTATACAAACCCTCAAACCAACAGATTCAACAAAACCTTCAAGGCATGATTAGGGGCCTGACTCCGCCCAGGAGGCAGGAGTGGGACTTCTTCTTGCCATGCCTATTGTTTGCCTCCAGGGAGATGCCACAGAAGGGCTCTGGGTTTTCACCATTTGAGCTCCTCTATGGACATTATGTTAGAGGACCTCTCAGACATGCGAGAGAAAGATGGAAGAAAGCTGCCAGGAAACCCCCTCAGGATGTAATCAGCTACATGCTGGTTCTCTGTAACCAGATACAATTCTTCTGGAAAAAGGCTAGAGACAACCTTAAGGCCAGTCACGAGTTAATGAAACACTGGTACAACCAAAAGGCTACTCTAGTGGAGTTTAAACCTTGCCAGAAGGTGTGGGTCATGGAGCATGAAGAGCCCAGAGCTCTCCAAGATTCTTGAACAGGCCCATATAAGGCGAAGGAGCAGAAGAGGAATGCCACCTACCTGGTGGGTCTCAAAATCTCTGGTAACCCCTTAAGGCTACTTCACATAAACTGCCTCAAACCACACTTTGGGAGTCTGAAGTTACCATACTCTAGGTGACAGATGAAGGATTGGAAGAGGAGAGTGATCCTCTCCCTGACCTCTTCTCAAGGAGCTTAATGGGTCAGTGCAGGGTGTTAACCTCTCCCCTACTCTGAACCCAGAACATCTGAGTGACTATGCAAGTTACTCAGGCAGCTTTCTTCTCTCTTCTTTCTCATTCCTGAGGCTCACCCACTTGTGTTCTCTTGACATAGATACTGTAGACAGTATGCTTGTCTAAAACAAAACTTCCAGGCTGTCGGAGAAGGTGAGGAGGACCAGTATTTAGGGTGAAGTCCCCAAAATGCTGATTCATCACTCTAACTGTCCTTGGTCCAGCCCAGTTGTACTGGTATCCAAGGCTTCCCCACCATGTGCCACCCCAGAATGTAGGTTCTGTGTGTATTAAAGGGGACTAATTCATTCACCAAGAATGAAGCTCACCCCATTTCGTGAGCTGATGAGTTCATTGTCAGACTGGGCCCTGCCAAATTCCTTAGTACCTTTGATCGAACATCAGAGTACTACCAGATTGCTCTGATTGAGGAGGCAAAGAAAAGTTCTGCAATCTCAACCTCCAAGGACCACTTCCAGTTCACGGTGATTCCTTTTTTGTTAAGGAATGCCACTGCCACCTCTCAGAGATTGGTAACACAGGGTCCTGGTTGGGAAGGAAGCGTTCTGTGCTGCCTACCTGGACAACATAGCTGTCTTCAACTCAAGATGGGCTGAATACCTGTACCACCTCCAGGAGGTGCTTCAGGCACTTCAGCAAGCGGGCCTGACTATTAAAACCAGTAATTGCCATATAGGGTTGGGTACCATAGTATATCTGGGCCAAAGAATGCAATGATCTATTGTTTTCATGGGTGTATTGGAATGAAGTGGAAGTTATGAATGTATCTTTGTCAAGCTGTTTTCCTGGAGCACATGCATTCCCAGTGGGTATTAGGTAAATCTACCTACCAGCCATATGCCACTGAAATCACCAGAAGCCAACTGGAGTGCAATATCCAAGTATCAGGGCATGTAGCTGCCTTGCGTACATCCCCCAAACGGCAATTAAGTGGTCCCTCATGTCACAGACAACTAGCACATTAATGGTTGCAAGAGGGGTTTGGTGCAGAACTACAGTTTCCTGCCACTTGGTAGATGAAGTGACATGTGGAAGTCTAAGACCTGAGGGAAGTTGTGGGTGTGGTGTGTTATTATGAATTTTGATTCTTCAACCCTGTGCATTGGCAGGTCAGTTGAATGATATATACACCTGTAGCCTTAACTGTATTCCACTTAGACTAAAATAAATATTATTTTGTCTATAGTTAATGTTGAGAGTTTGTTAGTGTGTCACATGATTGTTTTCATGCTTCTGCAGATTTGGAGATGTAAAGTATGTGCTGTATTTTTGTTTCTGCATTTATTTTTCATTAAATTGTTCCCATTGTGCTGGTAGTGTTATTTCCTGTGTGCATTGATTTAAATGTGATTAACTTGCAGTAATTGAATTGTGAGTAGTCATGAGTTATGTATAACGTACTCGAAGGTGCAGCTGAAGTAGAAATGAGCCTGTTTCGCCTATGGCACCAATGAGGTGAATAGCAATTTACTATCACTTTTTGAGCTGTTTTTATGTATCTATCTCTCCTGCCACTATATTGAAGAGAGTCTGAATTTTTCAACCACCTCATTTTGCCACTCACATTTACTCCACGGAGGTAAAGGAGAACATTTAGAGTTCTAAGCACTCACAACGGAGACATCTGCAAATAATTGACTGGACAGGAGAGATCTCTGCATGTACTTAAGTAAAATTGAGCACATAAAAATTCACTATAGCAAGGGAACTACTTCACATACTAAAAAGTGAATTGCTGAATATGCCCCTAAATGCAGAATTAGGTATTTTGTGAAACTGAAATGTCTGTAAATTTAGCAGCATTTAATGCTAACTTATTTTGGGATTGGAAATATTTTTAGGTGACAATTAAAAGTTAGATTTAAAGATGGCTTTTGCATTATCAATAAGTACCTTTAACATTGAAGATATTTTGTGGATGGGCCCACAATATTCAGATTTTTATATCTAGGCTTTAGAGACACCAATTTGTGCTGCACCTGAAGTCGTGTTGAGGAGGCAAAAGATGACAACAATGTCACATTGAGGGCAATCTGCAAAGAAGTGTCCTTTAGAACAAGCAATGGGACATTGACGAGGCACAGGCAGAGTTACTTAAAAGGAAGCAAATGGAGTAGATTCATTGCAAAGACAGGATAGAAATATTTGGCCCGATTCACAGAATGAACTTAAGACTCAATCCTAAACTTACTACTATTTTGATATTCACAGAATGCACTTACTACTTTTGGCATTCACAGAATGCACTTACTACTTTTGGCATTCACAGAATGAATTTACAACTTTTGGTATTCACAGAAGTTAGGATTTTGTCTTAAGTCTGTCTTAAGTCTGTCTTAAGTTTGTCTTAAGACAAACTTAAGACAAAATCCTAACTTCTGTGAATACCAAAAGTAGTAAGTTCATTCTGTGAATACCAAAAGTAGTAAGTGCATTCTGTGAATGCCAAAAGTAGTAAGTGCATTCTGTGAATACCAAAATAGTAGTAAGTTTAGGATTGAGTCTTAAGTTCATTCTGTGAATCGGGCCCATTATTTGTTGATAGAGGACCGAGAATTGTGAAAAAATTAGGGTAGGAGTGGTATGCACTTACAAGTCAAAATGTCCGAGGCCATGTGAGACTTTATTGCTGATACTTCTGATGCATGTTATTTGTGAAGTGACTAACCAACGATTTATTATGGGCATTACTGCCTTGAAAAAGCCACAGTCTTGCGAGTTGCAGGGGACAAAACAAATGTTAACCCTATTAGGAACATGCAACTGTGGGGCAGACTGCAAAACTGATATTTCCTACACATTAAATCCACTTTGCCAGGTAGAAAAAATTATCTGACTAACAATATGGGGTTTCCAACAAATACCTGTGAGAAAATGCCCCATTTTGCTTGGTCACTCCCATTTTTAGCTGACTTGTGTTGCTGGTTTCTGCACAATTCATGGATTTGATATGTAATGGAAGGATATTCAAAATTTTGATGTACTAATCGCAAAGCTTTTTCCGCCCCAGGAAGAGCATTTTAAGTTGGGAACTATTACATTTTTTGGTCATCGAGGACCATAATGTCCTTCCTGGTAGATACCATTTGAAACAGTTTTTCAAATAGTTTGACCCAATATCATGCAAACATTTGTGGGTGATGCAGAGGGCCTTAAAGATGATTCTTTGCCAGACTGGAAACCACTCTACATGGTGCAAAAGTGACATAGGGTTCTCATAAATTAGCCCCCAAGTGCCTGACGCCAACTATTATCAGAAATTGAACAATGATCCTGTGTGAGAACTTATAGAAGAAATCATTCTCTTCTCAAACAAAGGCACTCAGATGGTTGGAGTGGACAGATGGACCTTGATTTTCACAAAATTAAGACTCCAAGGAACCAGGGGGTACATTACCAAGCAATAGCGATAATTATCGCTATTGCTTGGTTAGAGACAAAAATTTACCGCAGCGCTGCGGCGATTTTTACCGCAAATAAACCTTGGTATTACCAAGGTTTAACGCAAATGCTGTAAAAATCGCCGCAAAGCATGAATATCTCTGAAAAGTCAGCGATATTCATGCATTAGCGAGCTAATGCTCTAAGCCATGTTATCCACCTCCCATTGAATAACATGGCTAAGAACTGCTCAGGGCAGGTGTTAGCTTTTGGAGATATTCCCGCTTAGCGCGAATATCTCCAAAAGTTGGTAATAGGAGATAGCGATGTTAGCGACTGTTTTCAGTCACTAACATCTTGGCACGCCCACTTTGCATCTCATTAGTGATAAATATCACTGACATGCAAAGTGGGGCCCAAGATGGTCGCTATCTCCTACTAACTGTCGCTAACTGGTGCTAGCGGCAGCTAGGTAATAGGGAGATAATTTTATCTCCGCTTTCTTGGCTTTTAAAGCCAAAAAAGCGGAGATACACCTCTTAATAATATGTCCCCAGGTGACCTATCTCTTTGCGGATCTGACAATGTGTTATATACAACAACCACTTGCAAAGAAATGTTAAAGAATAGTAAATACATCAATCATACTGCCATGTTGGCTTATTGAAAAAAGACTGTAGTATAACATTGAACTTGGCAATTTCCACTTAGAAAGAGGGTGCTTACATTCTATTATTATACATGCATTAGTTTAAGACAGCAAAGAGGATTTTCAACCCTTCTCCTTATACGCACCAAGGCACCAAAAAATTATGTTGTAGTCTGATTACAGCTACTCAAGTGCAGACCATGGAACTAAGCGTCTGGTCTCTAAAATGTACACCCAGATTGGTTCAGCTGCAGGGCTGCTTTTTCTAATTGGATTATATTTAATGTTTTCACTAAACCCATTTCAACAATTTTGAGAATAATATTGCCACGATGAGGAGGAGTTGTATTGTATCTAAAATCATCCTTAATGGATTTCACGATAGGATCACGTCTATTTAACTGACTATTAACACTGTTGTATTTCATGTTTATTTGTGATTGTTTATTTTATGCTAAATATTTTTTATTGATTATGAAAATTGCTTTTAGCTCTATCACACAGTCTCAGACATGCTGAAAGTTGATGGGAATGTCGGGAAGAGGCTGTGAATGTTGTTGGTGCAATGATCGTAAATCACTGATGTAATGCTTTTATTAGGTGATGTTTCGATGAATATTTCAAATTGTGTTACTTCTTAACCAAAATATGCTATATCTGACTGAGAGTATTTTCAATCTTTAAAGATGATCAATCAAACGAATTCTAGAATATGAATATAATAATTCACTTGCTTCTGCCACAAAAATTCTTCTGCTTACATGTTTTACATCCTAGATAGTTGTCTAGTAGTCTTATCCATCCAAGCAATATTCTGACTGCTGCTTAGTTTTTGCCTCAATTGTCTGTCTTGTTAGCAAAATTGGGGTGTTTCATGCAAACTTTGAGCACCCTCAAATTCTACTTCTCATTATCGTGATAATTCTGATATTTTATGTAGTTAAGTTTAATTTTTCACACATTTTCTACCTCCATGTTTTGGCACCACACATATATTGGGGCAGATTTATGATATCTAGCGCATCCCCACGGATGCGCCAGTTATTTTGCGCCGCCGCTCCGCCACCCATGCTGCACCGCATTTACAATGCGGCGCACCATGGGGCAAAAATGGCACAGATGCGTGACGCATCTGTGCCGTAAAGGTGACGCATTGCTGGAGTTGCGTCGCAAGCATGGCGCAGCTCCAGCAAGGCTCGGGGGTGCCCCATCTTTACAATGCTGCGTCAAGACCTACGCCTGCTTCAAGCAGGCGCAGGGTTTTGATGCAGCATTGGCCTGAAAGTGACTGAGTGAAATCTTTTAGATTTCACTCAGCCACTTTTGCGAGGCGCACCTGCCCGGAACGCCCACCCTGCGCCGGAACGCCCACAAGTGGTGCAGGGCTTTACAACGTGACGCATCTGCGTAGATGCGTCACGTTGTAAATGGGTCGTAGGGATGCGCCACGTTTACGCCGCAGTTGCGTGACGCAAACGTGGCGCATGCCCAACATAAATCTGCCCCATTGTATTTTATTTATTACCCTGTTGATTAATCAGGTAGTGATTTAGCTGTGCCTTCTATGCATTGTGTCTTTTTTGTCATGTTCATTCGCTGTTGTATAAGTCTCACATGAACATATATTACTGATACTTGTTCAGCCATGAATTTGGCCTCTTACGCTAGTTTTCATGAATGGTAATACTGAACATGAGCATATGAAGATGTGTCATTCTTTTTTTAAAACGTCATTTATATTTCAAGAGAGGCTCACAGTTAATTTAATTCTGATACAGTCAATTGGTGATATTTAATTGCGATGGCAAGTTATCACAAAGTAATAGCAGAATACACAGCAGTTTATAGGGTTGTTTTAAAGGGATGAATAGTGAGTGGGGTCAACTGTCTTGTGTCCACTGTCTCATATACAGTGCACCAGTAGTCTGTCACATGCGGGCACATCCATGCCAGGTGCGTAAATGTGGCCTCCTGTGAGAAGCACAGTAAGCATCTTGTTTCATTAGCCAGGCCCATCCTATGGGGACCCACTTGGGTGAGGTATAGTCTTTGCAGATATTTGGTTTAGAGCTCTAAAGGTGCTTCTAGGGAGGCTAGCAATGTCAGGGTTTTGGTCTGTAGTATGAACTCCATATCGAGACCCCAGCTAAAGGAAAGGTTTTGGGGAATAACACTTCTGTTTGGCCACTAATTTCCTCAATTTTAAATGCGTTCCTAAAATGAGGACACATTGGATGAAATTGTCCCTCGCTTGGCCCGGAAGCTGTTTTTCCAGTTCTGTTAGAAAACACTACCCCTTAAAACTTTTTGTTAAAAATGGAGGAAGGATATAGAGAACGATGATCAATGTCCCACCTGTAATGCAAGTGCTGAGTCTATCATCCACCTCCTATTCTTTTGTCTGATGTAAAAATCTCTGAGGGACAAGTGGATCTTTCCACTCAGCAAAGTTGTTGTGACCGGACATTACTTGGCGGTGCTTAGATCTCCGAGCACGGACAGGAGCAGAGTTGTGGTTTTTGGTTTGTCTAGATATTGGTATGCAGTGTCGTTGAAAAGGTCCAAATGTTTGCCCTGATGGATGCTGTAAAGTGATGGACAAAATCGATATGGACTCTAGATTAAATCCTATTGAAGCAACATATGATCATTCTATCCGGACGATATGACAGCCCACTCGTTTTCTTATTCCTATTTTATCTTTGTATTTAATCAGTCTTTTTTTACCTTTACTTCATATCGATCACTTTTAACTGTATTTTCTGCCATGCTGTGTGTACTTTTATGATCCTATGGACGAAATAAAGTAAATGATGATGATGAGATATTTAAAATGTATTAGTTGCAGTCTGTAATTTTGGGAAAGGTGTTCAGTTTGGCTACAGCAGTATTGCCATTGGGCCGCGGACATGGTCATGCCCGTATTTACCTCCCAGGCCTGCCAAGTCCATGCAGTGTCCAGTGGAGAGGCTGCTAGCATTAGTGATTATAGTCAGGTTGTTAAGTTGCATGGTGATGAAGCTGAATGGACATATTCAAGTGCCGTGTTGGTTGGTAGAGGAGCCGGAAATGTGCTGTTTGTGTTTCTGCATGTTGCTTTAATTTGTTAATATACTGCATGTTGCTTTAATTTGTTAATATAATAGGGTGTATATTGGCGTGGTTTCTCTTGTAGCTGTATTAGTGAAGGAGGGAAGGAACTGTCCATCTGGATATAAGTCAGCAAATATATGTAAACCCAATACCCTGGCTCGACGTGCCCTTCCCTTGTTATGTAGTGGGGGAAAGGAGGGGTTCTCTGCCAAAGTAATGGAAGGTGTGTGTAACAAGTCGTAGCCTGTCTATCTGTGGATGCCCTCCCACGCCCAGTGCATGCACTCCCCCATGTTTATTACATCCTTCGGTGCTGTGTAGAGGCGGAATAATGCAATTGTTAGCGGCCAACGGGATGACTGGTCCTTCACTACCACAAAATGTAGCTGAAACAGCGATGGATGCAGTCAGAAGTGGAGGAAACTTGCTTAGGCACATAACTCATACAGTTTTAAATCTGGAGTTCCCAGTCCTCCGTGTGTGGAGGGCAGTGTCAGGGTTTCATAAGCTACCCTCGTTTGTCGGCTTTCCCATGTCAGCATTGTCATGGTGGAGAGTAACCTCTTGAAAAACTGTGCTGTGAGGGGCAGCGGGACATTGAGAAATAGATATAAAAATGTTGGCAAGACTACTATCTTAGCTATCGCGATACGCCGGGCCATCAAAAGAGGAAGATTTTTCCATATCTGGACTTTAGATTCAAGCCACTCTACTGCACATCCGTAATTTGCCCTCCAAAGTTCTTCTGGGTCTCTGCTCAGCCATATTCCCAAATATTTGGTGGGTTGGGTTGCCCACTTTAGTGAGTACTCTAGTAAGGGCGCGTGACTTATGTGATGGGGAGGCAGTATTGATTTATTTAAATTAATGTGGATTCCCAAGTGGACACCAAAACTAATCACTTCTGAAGGACTGGGTTCTTTAAGACCCAGCGGTGCCAGGACACAACACCTGAAACCTTCGTGGGTAACCTGCTCCGGCGTACGAATCACAGAGACACGGGACACTTCCTTCGGCGTCAAAGATTCAAGGTTTATTTGCTGCAGGGAACACAGATATCACGACAAGTACAACTTGTGCAACTTGGGGAGACTGCTTCAAATTGGTTCTGTGGATCGCTCCTTTTATACAGTTTTTACCCATAGGACAACATGGTACACAAAGGTTTACAACCCGGTTCCCACCATTATCCCCCAGAGGGGTCGCTTTGGTCACTTTGATACACATAAGGTCCGGAACATAAGTGCGGAAACATTTGGCGGTTCCCAACTGTAAAAACCCATCTTCCCAACATTAGTGCATTCCAATCAGCAGTAAAACAGATCGAAATAGGAACAAGGACAGGTGCAGAGGAAGACGGAGACAGTGGGGAGATCGGAAAGGGTGTAAAAGGGGAGGTATCGGGAAACACGAGATACAGGCATCAAAGGGACGTGCCTAATGAGATGCACGGCTGAGACAATAAACCGGCACGGCGAGATGAGCCTCGAGCGGGGCCATCTGCCTTACAGTATCATCCCCCTCGTCATAAAGACACTTACAAAGGACATGTGTCTTCCGCAAATATCTTGGGAGTCCCAGGGTCGCGAAGCGGACAGTGTCCGTTCGCTGGCTACTTGAGGGCAAGAGACAAAATGGATGCCGTATCTAAGATGGAACCCGTGGGTACAGATGAAAAAACCCACATAACAAACAAACGGTTTAAGTTAGCACAGCGAAACTGCGCACACTTACTAAACTCGTCATTTGCGGTTCATAGATACCAGACTCGACCATATTCGTGCGAGTCAAAAACACCACTTACAATTGTCACGGAACCTCAGACGCTCCTTTTGCCCTCATGTAGGCAAGCACTAGTCGGAATCATATTCGATATTCATCAGACCATCGAGATGTTGCTGTAGCATAGCTCTGTCCAACCGAGTCCCCTTGGTAACAGGTGGCTGTCTCATACACGTTGTAGCACAGAGGCCACATAAGGCAGGACCGCACTGCACACAAAGGCAACACGTGAACAGGAACACCACAACAACTCCGATGATCATCAGAATCTTCCAACCCCAAGTCGACATCAGGCCCCAAAACCATCCAAGTAGCGTCCAATCCCCTACATCCACGTGTATGGATTCGGAGATCTTATGCAACTTCGAGATGGCTTGATAGACAGTTGGAGCGTTATCTGGAATGAAAATGCAGCAGCTCGAATGGATCACCTTACATACCCCACCTCGATCTGCTAAGATGACATCTAAAACCATACGGTTTTGTAACGTCATAAGCCTATCCGCCTGAAGTTCAGTGGTGATATTACCAAGGGCACTGGCAGTAATATTAGCTGTCGATTCTACCACTCGAGTCAACTGTCTCAGGTTCCTACTGTTAACCATAGGTCCCCAAAACGGGAGGAAACCCTTGAAAAAGTCTCCTGCCTCTTGACCGGCAGTATCCTCTTCGCTAATTACGCCTCTCACAACTCTAGTCTTATGATAATCGGCATCTACAGTGAACGTCGGAGGCAACAGATTTGCAATGAAGCATGAGCCCATGAAGTCAGCGGGCAACCATGCATATGCACGATCATGGCAGATAAAGTATGTGCCCTTGGCAGCCAGAAACACAGGGGACGAGACCATCGGCAGAATGTAATTTTTAGTGCAAGCACTCGCTCCAAGTCGGGCTTGCGATCTTCGGCCACGACCCATGAGACAAAAATTACCAATGTGGGGTACGACCCATATCGGAGGTGAGCTTTTAAGCTGCTTTTCACTGGTGAACACACTATATTCGCCTCTACTTAGGACCCTATAGGCTTGTACCTCTTCTTCGGGAATAAGCGAGGGATCATAGATATCGCTATCCAAATCCTCTATTGCTATAGACAAAGGTTTTTGATACGAGGTAGGACCAGAGTAGGGAGAACGTGGTTCTCGAATGGGGTGGAAACCCAGTGCGCTTCGAAACATTGTCTGAAATGCTCGAGCAGACCCTTGGGAACTATACGGTAACACCAGATATGGAATTCCCTTATCCGTAGTATGTGGCATCAACCCACACACCCAACAATTAGTAGTGTTAACCACTAACTGATGTTGATGAAGGAGCTGAATAAAGGAATTGTTGCGGAATTCTGCACGTCTAGCCTGTTCGTGTTCGGGTAAGATATGGAAAGAATGAGGAGAAGCAGTGGAGGTAAGTTTAGGGTCAGGGATAGGAGTAGGTGTAGCAGAAGGTAAGAAGTAAAACATCGTGTAATACACCCCACCCGCCAATAATGCAGAAGCAGTCAAAAACAATACAAATATTTGGAATATAAAACATTTGGTACGACTGAGTTGCTGCAGCTTGAATCTATGAGCCTGAGCTCCTTCCAAATCCTTCAGCTTCGAAAATGCCATTCCCTATGACCGTCCGCAACGTTTCTTGACGCACTTCGTTCTGTGTACAATAGTCAATCCCTAGGAGTTCCCAGGAACCGACGGCCTTTAACCTAGCGTCAAGACCTACTATCCAGAAGGAAGTACGCGCGCGGCCCTACGGCCTTTAATGCACAATATATATATGTATGCAAAAACAATGTCTCTCAGCTGTGGAAGCAAAAAGTGTAAGGAACGAAGCTCAATGTATATATATATGAATAATCACAATAATATGAATGTTCAAAACTGATCACGGAAAACGGGATAATGCAGTTGTCAATACAGCAAAGCAGGATCTTGTATTAGTCTTTAGTGCTAGATCGCAAAGAGTATCGGGTTTTCCCAGGACGTGTCTGCTCGTCAAACAAAGGATCCGTTGAAGGGACAGCGTCCTGTTGATCAGCTGAATGTTTTGGTCTTGAGTCTTTTGCTGACAATTGTTCAACAGTGTCTCTCTGCTGCACTGAGGATTCTCCGACCGGTTGTGCGTCGCTAAAAGGTACAAACGCCGGCAATCCTTCGGTTTCAGTTGATGCAATGCCTTTCCTCACCCACGAGTCTGCTGGCAACGGGATGGGGACTTTCTTCGTGTGGGTGGCGTGCACCCAATTCTTCCGCCCCTCAAGACGAACTGCAGTTCTCGTGGCAAGGAGGACCTGGTAGGGTCCGGTGAACCTCGGGTCCAAGTTGTTCTTGCGCGAAAAGTTCCGCGTCACCACCCAATCTCCAGGCTGGAGCTGGTGGCCTGGACCCTCCGTCAGCGTCGGCAATGCTTCGTGAACCTGTTGGTGAATTAACCTCAGTTTAGCAGTCAAGTCATGAAGATAATCGATCAACATTGGATACTCAAGATCACAGAAAATACCTGGCCTAGGAACCCCCCACACATTCGCAGGACGACCGAACACTATTTCATAGGGACTAAGCCCTACTCGGGAGTGTACAGTCGCCCTAGTTGACAGTAATGCTAAAGGTAAAGCGTCAGGCCACGAAAGACCAGTCGTAGCCTGAATCTTTGCTAGCTTTAGTTTAAGGGTGCCGTTATACCCTTCAACCAAACCGGCTGACTGGGGATGATTGGCGCTGTGGAATTTCTGATTAATTCCAAGGCCCTTACACACACTCTTCATCACACTACCCACAAACTCACTTCCGTTATCTGACCACACGACTCTAGGCATTCCATACCGAGGAAAGTATTCCTTCAGTAGGATTTTCGCAGTAGACAAAGCAGTATTGTCTTTGAGAGGATAGGCCTCGATCCATCGGGAGAATGCGCAAACCACGACTAAAACGTATTTCAGGTTATTGCATCGCTCCATATGGATGAAGTCCAATTGGATCACCTCAAAGGGACATGAAGGGGGAGCAAAACTGCCAGGAGGAGTTGGGGTTCCCTTGCCAGGATTGTACATCATGCACACCATACAATTCTTCACCAGACGTTCAGCACATTTCGTGATACCATCATTCTTCCATACAGGAGACAACAATTTGCAAATACCTTTCGCGCTAATATGTGCTAACCCATGCGCCATTGTCACAACGGCCAGCACATACGCATCCGGTAACATCCATCTTTTCTGATCAGACAAATCAATCCAACAACCATTCGCATCCAACTTTCCCGTACTTTCTTTCCACTTCGTCTTTTCAGTGTCGGTGGCTTCATTCTGAATTGCTTTCACACTCTCGATAGTGTCCTCACACATGCTCGATTCTGTAGGCCACCTAACCGAACTCGTCACATACATTCGAGTGCTAAGGTTCCGGGCAGTCTCCTTAGCAGTCTCATCCGCAAACGCATTACCTCGACCAACATCATCCGTCACCTTACGATGCGCACTACATTTAACAATCGCTACTTGTTTAGGTAACGTCAATGCATCCAAAAGATCATTCACAAGCTGGCCATGCTGAATCTTCGTACCATGCGACGTCAAGAAACCTCTCTCTCTCCACAATCGTCCAAAACTATGTGCGACGCCAAATGCATATTGGCTGTCGGTAAACACATTCACACGTTTCCCTTTCGCTAACACACACGCTCTAGTGAGAGCAATCAGCTCTGCAGCCTGGGCAGAATTCTGATTTAATCTTGCAGTCTCAACAACAGTATTCAACGTTACAACAGCATAAGCAGTAGTCACATCGCCATTCGGCAACTTAAAGCATGACCCATCCACATACAGTGTACCATCCGGATCTTCCAATGGGGTGTTTTTAAGGTCCACTCGACCTTTTGTTTCTTCTTCAGTCCTCAAGTAACAATCATGTTCTGCTACTTCATCTGACTCTGTGCTAATTGGTAACAAAGTTGCCGGGTTCAGAACATTACAACGTTTTATTTGAATGTGGCTTGCCAACAGCGTCAACTCGTAACCAGACAACCTCGCACTCGTCAAGTGCTGAGTTTTCGTACGATTCAAAAGAGTATCGACTGCATGCGGGACCATCACCGTAAGCATATTATCCATGACCAATCCTGCTGATTGTCGGATGGAGACCGCGGCTGCCGCTGTTGCTCTCAGACAACTCGGCAATGCTCTAGCTACCGGGTCCAAGGTCGAGGAAAAATATGCACATGGACGTTGCTTATCACCAAAAGGTTGCGTTAAGACACTCAAAGCACAACCTTCTCTCTCGTGAACATATAATGTAAACAGCTTGCTATAGTCAGGGGTACCTAACACAGGAGCCGAACATAATGAGTCACGCAGTTCAGAAAAACTTTTCTGACATTCTTCCGTCCATGGTAAAGGAGTCGAAACATCCTTGCACGTAAGAGCCACTAATGGTTTAGCTAGCAATGAAAAATTAGGAATCCATTGCCTGCAGTACGACGTAATACCTAAAAAGGCACGCACATCTCTTTGGGTTGTTGGCAAAGCCATTCGCGCAATCGCTGCAATTCTCTCTGGGGTCAACCTCCTTCCCTCCTTTGACAATAAGTGACCTAGATAGGTTACTTCTTGACAACAATATTGGAGTTTAGAAGGGGACACCTTGTGATTTAACTCGCAGAGATGTTGCAGCAACGACACCGTAGCAATCTTGCAAATGTCCTGAGTATCAGCAGCCACCAATAGGTCGTCGACGTATTGGATTAAGGCCGCACCGACCGGCAACCTAAACGCATCCAGTTGACCCTTCAAGGCTTGACTGTAAATCGATGGACTTTCACAGTAGCCCTGAGGAGCGCGTTTGAACCGGAAGCTGCGTCCACCGAGAGAGAAACCGAAAAGGTCTCTGCTCTCCTCGGCAATCGGGATGCTGAAAAACGCGTTTTTCAAGTCAATCACCGAAAACCACGATGCAGAAGCTTGAATCAGAGTCAGTAACGCCGTGATGTCAGGCACAACAGGGAATTGAGGAACCACAATTTTATTCACCTCCCGTAAATCGATAACAAAGCGATAAACAGGTGGTTTCGAAGGATCAGTACGTTTAAGAATGGGCAGTACAGGACTATTGCACACGTTTCCCCGAGTCTCTTCAATAACATCTTTCTCGATCAAATCATAGATGATCGCTAACAGTGCTCGTTCACCATCAAGGGAGATACGATATTGGGGAATACATGGCAATCGCACATTAGATTTCAACTGAACAACATATGGGGAGATATCAAGTAGGCCCACATCGTTGGGACCTGTCGCCCACAAAGACGCAGGAAGAGAATTCAATTCCGGTGGAAGCTTGTCGAGAGACAAGTACATGGGAGAGACAACCCTCTCTCCTAACGTAAGCTTTACACCCGCAGGAGAACAATACAAAGTTGCATACAAACGTTTAAGCAAATCCAGGCCCAAAAGATTTTCACCACAACCCGTGGTTAAAATCAACGGAGCTTCGAGCTCACGAGGCCCAATTTTAAGGGGCAATGGGCACGAAACTGGATTGCTAACAGGGGCGCCAGAGAATCCAACGGAAACATTTGTTAAGCCAGACAAAGGTGCGCCAGGGAGTTTCGAATGCTTAATGGAACTTTTCGCTGCACCAGTGTCCAACAGAAAAGGCTCAACGACGCCCGATGTAGCAACTGCGACGTAAGGCCCTCTCTGATCAACCGGAACTGATACCACTCCCTCTCCTTGTCTATGGCTGTCCTAGTAATTACTGTCGTCAATTCCCTGATCGACGTAATAATCGTCTACATTGTACTGCGCAGATCGTCCTTGCGACGATCCACGTTGATCAAAACAATTATCGGAATTCGATGAGTTATCTGAACGATCGTTCTGAGCACCACGACCTCTACCACGTGGTGCCTGCTGCGAACCACCACGACCTCCTCTCGAAGAGTTACCACTATTACGTTCGTTTAGAACAGGACAATTGAATTTAATGTGACCCTCTTGTCTACAATAAGCACATTGATTGTACCCTAACGAGGATCTTTGGGAAGAGGAGTCATTACGAGTTTGGGATCGGTTCGATTGCGGCTGCGATCTATTTTGTTGCGAATTATTCTGATTCGAACGTGGAGGATACGCTTGCTGAAGCAGCACTTTAGTTTTTAGCTCTTTCGTCTTTTTATCAGCACGGTCATTCTCTTCTTTCTCTCTGTTCTCATAATATTGTGCCGTAGCCAAAATCTGAGCTGAGGTACAAACGGCCCATGCACTTTCTGAATTCTTCAATTTATTGCTCAAATCGGGCAATAAGTTCGAAACAAATTTATCCACGAACAACCTTTGACCACCCTCAGTGCTCATATCCTGACCACTATGGTCGATGAATGCCTCCTCGAACCTCGTAAAGAAGTCGGAAACATTCTCGTCCTTCTTTTGTTTACAAGCTGACAATTTGTCCCAATTTACTCTCATAGCTGGCATAAGAGTTTTCATTAACGTTATTATTCTTTGAGGGAGAGCAGCAATCAACTGTTCAGGCTTAGCACCACCAACTTGCAACCCATCCGCCGCTATAATGGCCGCCCAATCACCACCTAATTCGTTTGCGTGATTTTCCTGACGAATCTTAGCCCATACCGGTTGCGGTACAACATTGCCAAACAACATATCGATATCGGCAAGATTCATTACCGTAGCATCTACGAGCTGCGATAATTCTTTGTAATACCCTGCAGGATTTTTGCGAGGGTCAGGCAAAGATTGCTTCACCTGCAACACTTCTGATCTTTTCCATGGGAAAACATTTACAGCTTCAGTTTTCGGCTGGACTGATAGTGGATACCAACGTTCGACGAGCCGTTGAGCGGTTGCTATCTTTCTGTCCCACTCCTATACCTCAAGCCTTGTTTGTTGAGGATATTGAAAGACAGCCAGATGAGTCTGGTCAGTTTCCTATGCGTGAAGTTCCACCCGTGTTGATGCCAGGTGATGCTGCTCACGTTCTACCTATCCTGCCGTATTATCCATACTCTCTGAAAATACGGCAGGATAGGTGGAACGTGAGCAGCATCACCTGGCATCAACACGGGTGGAACTTCACGCATAGGAAACTGACCAGACTCATCTGGCTGTCTTTCAATATCCTCAACAAACAAGGCTTGAGGTATAGGAGTGGGACGGAAAGATAGCAACCGCTCAACGGCTCGTCGAACGTTGGTATCCACTATCAGTCCAGCCGAAAACTGAAGCTGTAAATCAGACAACGCGGTCAGCACCTCGTCAGGTGCGTCGGCCGATATCTGATCACGAAGGACCTTACACATTTCCTCGAACACAAATCTCTGGGTTGGTATATTGAACTGACAAAACGTGTCGAGTACAATACGGGGTGGATTTCTAAGGGGGTGCGTCATCCAACCCATCGCCATATTATATAGCGAAGCACGCTCCCTATTACCTGGAAGCTGACTACGTCTCTGAGGACCATCTGAACCAGCGGACCCAAGAACAGGTCCGAGCGAATGAAAGAAGCTAGCTGCAAGAGGAGAATTACGACTACGAGTAGAGGGAGAAGTATAGGACACAGGACTAACAAGTGAAGGAGTAGAAACAGAAGCAACAGCAGGGGTTAATAGAGCAGGAGCAGTAGCGGGAGCAGGAGTATGTGGAACCAGAGGAGCAGTAGGAATAGCAACAGACGAAGGAGCAGGAACAGTCGGAAGAACGGGTACAGGTTGAGGAACAGGCAAAGGAAGAATAGGTGCAGGAACAGGTACAGGGGGAATCACAGGGGCTGTGGTACCTTGTACGTACGGAGGTGGTGATTTCATAAGATAGGACATTAAAGGATCCTCAACTGACTCATCCTTCTTTTCCGGCTCCGTAGGCAAAGCAGGATAGCATTTATCTATAGTCATACGCTGTAATCTGTCAAACACTTCCTTTTCCCTAACCTCCTTATCATGCTGAAACTGCTCTGCTTTCTTTACAATGGTACCAGCACTATCTCTCTGATTTCGCTTAGTCTGTCTGATTTCTTTCTGTCGGGCTTCTTTGCGCCACAACCGAAAGGCATCAAACATGGCCGGCCTTGACTTTTTCGCAAACAATTTAACCTCTAGATTATCTAAGATCGGGGCCTCGAAGCTACCATGTGGTGGCCAGCGAAGGTCACCATCTTTCTTCGTATATTTGATCCAGTAATCATTAAAAGTAATCGGGCCTAGCCCATGTTTGCTGTACAATTCATAAGTGGGAGTTCCAACCGGAGGTATCGGACACGAGTCCTCCAGTCGGGAATCCGTACCACAAGGTCTGAAACAACTAAACAAAGTACTGCGACCAGGCATCTTGCACACTAGCCGAGTTTCACAAACTTCAAGGGTTACGGGATTTCCCAAGTCCCAGCAAAGAACAAAACCCTCGGTTTTTGGCGGCTGCAGTCGTCAAACAACACAACAAAGTACCAAGAACTACAAATGCAATGGAACCATGCAACCACTAAGTAACCACAACCAAGAACTCTGGGAGCGACCCACAAATACTTAACTCAAAGATCGATGGCGTCTCCAGGAAGGCCCGTAAATCGTCTCGCTCTACCAAGGTCTACGCCAGGCGCCAAAACAGGTCTACAGTCAGGGCAGCAGTCCGTCGCAGCCGTCAGGAGGCGGGAATCTTCGCGGGAAAAGTCTTCGGGCCACTTATTTCGACAACAGGATCGATGAAGCGGAGTGCACCTTCCCTCGGAGATTTCACACGAAGTTCCTCACGATCGTCGGGCTTGGACCGGTACCACTGATGCAGCCCCACGTTGGGCGCAAACTGAAGGACTGGGTTCTTTAAGACCCAGCGGTGCCAGGGCACAACACCTGAAACCTTCGTGGGTAACCTGCTCCGGCGTACGAATCACAGAGACACGGGACACTTCCTTCGGCGTCAAAGATTCAAGGTTTATTTGCTGCAGGGAACACAGATATCACGACAAGTACAACTCGTGCAACTTGGGGAGACTGCTTCAAATTGGTTCTGTGGATCGCTCCTTTTATACAGTTTTTACCCATAGGACAACATGGTACACAAAGGTTTACAACCCGGTTCCCACCATTATCCCCCAGAGGGGTCGCTTTGGTCACTTTGATACACATAAGGTCCGGAACATAAGTGCGGAAACATTTGGCGGTTCCCAACTGTAAAAACCCATCTTCCCAACATTAGTGCATTCCAATCAGCAGTAAAACAGATCGAAATAGGAACAAGGACAGGTGCAGAGGAAGACGGGGACAGTGGGGAGATCGGAAAGGGTGTAAAAGGGGAGGTATCGGGAAACACGAGATACAGGCATCAAAGGGACGTGCCTAATGAGATGCACGGCTGAGACAATAAACCGGCACGGCGAGATGAGCCTCGAGCGGGGCCATCTGCCTTACAGTATCATCCCCCTCGTCATAAAGACACTTACAAAGGACATGTGTCTTCCGCAAATATCTTGGGAGTCCCAGGGTCGCGAAGCGGACAGCGTCCGTTCGCTGGCTACTTGAGGGCAAGAGACAAAATGGATGCCGTATCTAAGATGGAACCCGTGGGTACAGATGAAAAAACCCACATAACAAACGAACGGTTTAAGTTAGCACAGCGAAACTGCGCACACTTACTAAACTCGTCATTTGCGGTTCATAGATACCAGACTCGACCATATTCGTGCGAGTCAAAAACACCACTTACAATTGTCACGGAACCTCACTTCTCACATCACGGATTCTAGATTCTTGTGTGGTTTGCCAATATATAGACTGATATAGACATACATACACACCACTTGTCCTCGGGTCATGAAGCCAATGCCGAGCTTTGGGTGGTGTTGGCGCAACCGTGATGCAAGTGGTTCCATAGCTATTGCAAATTACAGCGGGGAGAGTGGGCATCCCTGCCTAGTGCCCTGAGCGATAATGATAGGCCAGGTGATTTGTAACCTATCTTAAGTGTGGAGCACACTTAACCTCAGTGCACTGTTGCTGTTGTGGTTCTGAGCAAACAACACTCTACTTTTTTCAAACTTTTTGCGTTGTTACACAAATAATAATCAACTTCATCAAATGAATTGAAACTATTCGAATTTACTTCAAAAAACTTCACAATAATAACATTCCTGTAGACTTGACACCAGCATAAGCTGCAGATCATTATTGTATTAAATCATAAAAAATCTAGTACAATTTCAACATGATCAAAACATAATGCGAAACAAAGTTATTAGATGATTCTTCTCTGTGCCCAATACATTTCGAGCTCGTGGAGCTCTTCATCAGGGGCCTGAAAACATTAAATTAAAAATGACAATTATTCAACATTGTAATGTCTAGGATTCCAGAGCTTCGCATGGTACAAGGCACACTACTACTACTACTGAAACAAGCAGAGTCCCTTTTACCCACCACTGTGCGTGAAAATTGCGAAGAACTGTACTCACTCGAAAAAACGGAAACAAACAATCCTCCTGAAAAAAATTAAAATCAATCAGAATCACCATGGCGTACAACACTACCACCTTTATGGACAACGGTCTGAGCCTTAACGACCGTCTTACCATTCTGGGAAACTGTCAACTATTCTGTGAATCCTTCTCTCTAGTCTCGCCCCGCGATCAACGACCGTGGCTGTTCTCCCTTCTGTGAAACAAATGAAACACCTAAGCTTACTCCGTGTTGGAAGGCGAACGGATTCAAACTGCCATAACCACCACCTGCATATACAACTAAACTCACTCGACCCTTACCT
Source organism: Lissotriton vulgaris (assembly GCF_964263255.1). Lineage (NCBI taxonomy): Eukaryota > Metazoa > Chordata > Amphibia > Caudata > Salamandridae > Lissotriton > Lissotriton vulgaris. The sequence goes on along the minus strand of NC_141685.1, from coordinate 337,936,096 downwards.
GCATATTCAATAGTCTTAGGTTCTACGACTCGCCCTCGCGGTGTACCAAGACTGCAAAAACGGCAGCTCGCCTCATTCGAAATTACCGCGGTGACTCTTGTTTTCTACAAAAGTCCGAAACTGAAAGAGGACTATGCAAGACACCTGGAAATCTCAGACACAGTGTATTCAAACGTTCGTGCTTAAACACAAAACTAATATATGTACACCAGCTCCAAAGTCAACTAATATGTGAGTGTCCTCTATTATGGGCTCCGAAACTTACTTATTCCAAACTGTAAACTAACATAGAAACCAGGCTAGAGCGATGCTCTAATCTAATTCGCGAACGCCATCTTGGAGAAGAGTGTCTGGTGCTAACACGGTGACTAAAACTCGAAAGTCGGAAAAATTAGTGGAAGGTGAAAGACAGAGTGAAGTAACAGGATGCAAAGTAGAAAATAAAAAATAAAACAAGAATAGTAGAAACTCAATGCAACATAATACAAAATCTAGTGCATATTTACACAAGTACAAGCATCAACCTCTTTAGCAGATACAAAGCGAAAAGTTCATAAAAAACACATTAGATCTATTTTTTCATTGAGACCCATTGGCTCTTGTGTTTCAAGGATTCTGATCCAATATATCTCTCTCTGGAGGAGGGATCTGGTTAGATCAACCCCCTCGTAGGTTTTCGATGTCTCTAGTATGGAAAACCTGAACTGGGATATGTTATGATTATTTTCACACCAATGTTTAGCCAGGTTGCTTTTGTAGTTTTTGTTCCTGATCGTGCTTTTGTGTTCCGAAATTCTTGTTTTTAATTTCCTTTCTGTTTTCCCTGCGTATAGTTTTCCACAGGGACACTTTATGTAGTAGATAAGATTTTTTGAATTACAATCCCTGTCGTAGTGTAAAGTCATTTCTCGTCCTGTTCGCAGATGGTGCAGCGATTTGCCTTCAATTACATTCAAACAATGCACGCATTTGTGGCAATTTTTCATTCCTTTATGACTCACTTCTACTTGTCTTACAGGTGTCATCAATAACTCCTTCATATTTTTAGACCTATTAAAGGCAAAAATAGGCTTGCTTGCAAAAATACCATTGAAATCTGTTTCATTTTGCAATAATTCCCAGTGTCTATTGATGATATTCTTGACCTTTTGAGATGAAGTGAAATATTTGGAGACAAAAACGTGTCTTTCACTCAATTTTTTAGGTTTCTGTTTCAGAAGATTTTTTCTGCTACTGGTCTGTATCCTAATCTTAGCTTTGTCCAGCAAGTCATCCGGATATCCTCTTTCATTATATCTTTTGTGTTGTACAATCAAATTGTCTTTTAATCCTCTTTTTCTAGCAAATTCTCTTGATTCTCATATACTGAGACACAGGTAGGTTATTCTTTAAGTTTTGAGGATGAAATGTCAAATGATAAAGAATTGTTTACATCAGTCTCTTTTCTGAAAACTGTAGTTCTCACTTCTGAGTCTTGAATATTGATCATTACATCCAAGAATGGTAGTTCTTTATCACTGATGGTATGCGTGAATTCAATTTGATCTACACACCGATTGAGTCTTCCAATTTCTGTCTCTAGATTTTCCTTTGATCCAGACCATATTACAGAGATATCATCCCATTGAAGTTCCATTCTGCTGGCGAAAAAACTTGGTGGACCATTGAAAGTAACTGTGGTATAAAGTGTAATAATTCCAGTATGAAAACGTTGTTAGCCTTTATAGATGGTTGTTGTAACAAAGCCCATTCCACGGCTTCCAGACCAGATTGATGTGGGATAGATGTGTACAATGACTTAACGTCAATTGTACACAAGAGCATCTGATTGGTAATCTTGATTTCCTGCAGTTTAATAAGAAAATCGTTAGTGTCTTTTATATATGAGGGCCATTGTTGGACGAATGGCTGGAGAAATTTGTCAATGTACTGACCGAGTGGTTCAAAAATGGTACCACACCCGGTCACAATTGGACGCATAGGGGGATTTTGTAGATTCTTATGTACCTTGGGGAGCATGTAGAGACGTGGTCTCCTTGGGTACTCAACGGATAGAAAAGCCTTGGTTGTTGATGAAATGTAACCTGATTCATGTGCTTGTGTAAGGATGCCTTGAAGGACAGATCTAGTTCAAAATAAGTTGATGTGTCTGCCACATGTTCATCCACTTTTTGATTATAGAATGTCCTGTCCATAACTATAATGGCTCCTCCTTTATCAGCTTTTTGAATCAATATGTTAGTATTTTCTTGAAGACCTTTCACTGTTTCTGTCATATACTGATAGGTTCTTCCTTTTAGATTTACTCAAATTGAGTCGATCTAACTCATTTTTAACAGCATTTTCAAAAGCGTCTAGGATTTTATGTGACACTGGTGCTTGGAATTTTGATTTGGGTCTGAATTCCAAAAATTCTGGTTCCTCTTTTTCAGGTTGAGGAGGAACTACATTCATAAAAAAATGTTTCAGTTTAAGTACTCGCATGAATCTAAAGAAAGCAATTTCACTCTCCAATTTGTTGGTATCATATGTAGGGACGAATCCCAAACCTTTATTCAACACTCTTACCTCATCCTTGGTTAATTGTGTTCTGGAGATGTTTAAGACTATGTTTGTCTCTTGCTTCTTGTGCAAGCTCCTTCGGTATCCTCTCCGGATTTTTGTGGGGGTTTTTGTTTCCCTGGTGGTTGGCTGGAAAAAAAATTGAAAATAGGAACTAAACTATAGAGACAATACAGTTGAATCACTTAACACAAAGGTGTGCTTCTCCTATTCAGGAACGCATTTTGAGGCCAGGTGATTTGACCATTTCATTTAAGTGTATAACATGCGGAACTTGTGGATAAAGCCAGAACTGAAACCCAGACGCCCTAGGAGCAAGAAGAGAAATGGCCACTCCAGAGAGTCAAATGCCTTGGTTGCGTCTAGGAGAGCCTCCAGTGCTGGCAAGAAGGGATTGGTTTGATGCATAACCAAGAATATCATGCGTAGGTTGTGTGATGTCTCTCTTCCCGGTATAAAATCAGATTGGTCTGGGCATACAAGTAAAGGCTTAAGTGGAAGTAGCTGATTCGCTAATAGTTTTGCATATATTTTGTTGTCCATGTTGATTAGCGAGAGGGGGCGATAGGTATCGCAAAGCTTGTGGGTTTGTCTGGTTTGAGTATAGTTGTAATCAGTGCCTCCAAAAGGGAGGGGGCAGTTGCCCAACTGACACTGACTCGTTTTACATCTCTATGAGATGGGGTATGGGCATGGTAGCATATTCTTTGTAGAAGGCGGATGGTAGTCCCTCCAGACCCAAAGCTTTATCATCAGGGAGGCCAGCAATTACCCGTGCAATTTCCTCTGCTGTAAATGGAGCATCCAGATATTTTCTGTGGCCAGGATCTAGCCATAACAGTTTAATTGACTCAAAATATTGATGTAGGGTGTCCTGATTGCTCGCCTCCTGGGCCTCATAGAGTTGAAAGTAGAAGGAGGAGATCACTGTTTATCTCCGTAGGGGATATAACTCTGCGACCATTACTATCGAGCAGTTCAGTAACATTGGAAGAGGCATGTGGTCTCCTCAGCAGGCCAGCCAGTGTCTTACTGGGCTGATCTCCTTCCACGTATTGTCGAGCCTGCACCTCGCATACCAAATAGTTTACCTCCCACTCCACCTCAGTCTAGTATTTGAATATTCTGGTTCTGATCTCAGCTAATGTGTCAGATATGGGATTGAAGCTATATATTTGATGTAGCATTTTTATTTCTGCTTCCAGTGTTTCCAGTCCCTCTGGTCACCCAGAGCACCCCAGATTGTTTAGTGATGCACATACCGTGGATTACTACTTTGAAGGTCCCCAATTTGTGGAGGGTGAGTTGACCGAGCCAGTGTTCAGTTAAAAAAAGTTGAAAATATGGCTGCTAAGTTCTTCTTTAAATGCTGTGTCCCACTACGCATGTGGAGGGAGATGCCTTGAGAAAATACGTTGTTGGGTTTGGAGGATCTGAAGGATCAGACGTGCAGGGGAATGATCCAACAGAGTGCGCACAAGATCGTCGACAGAAGAGAACCAGTTGGCTATGTCCCTAGACACCAACCACAAATCAATGTGGGACTGGGAATTATATGATGAGGAAGTACAAGTCCCCTTATGTTCCCTCGGATGTGTATGTCCGCCACACATCTATCAGCATGTTTTCAACTATGAGGGAGTTTCCGTGGTTTGTGGGTGTTGGAGTCTAGTGCCCGAAGCATCCAAACTTCCCTGTAGTGCAACACTGAAGTCACCTCCCCAGACTATCTGGCTGGGGCAATGTTTCACTATCATACTCCAGATGTGGAGGAAGAAACCAGGATCGTCAGAATTGGGTCCATATATGGCCGCTATGATCAATTGTTGAAAATAGAGTGTACCTGCCAATACAACATATCTGCCATCAGGGTCTATGTGAGTGGGGCTGTTGCGCCAGGGATGTCCCTTTTTAAGTAGTATAGCTACCCCTTAGCATAGTTGTAGTATGTAGAAGAGTAGAAATCGCCCGCCAACTGGTGCAGAGCCAGGCCGTGTTAGTAGTGGATAAGTGTGTCTCTTGCGGAAAACGTACAGTTGCGTTATTTCTGACAAGGTAGGCATGAATAAGGCGGGATTTGTGATGATAGTTTATACCCCGAACATTCCATGTTAGAAAAGTTACATTAGCCATGGATCTGTTGTTGAGCGTGTGCACCGTATTATGGTGCAATGTCTACGTCAGAGGTGCAAGGGAATTGTGCCATTGAGTATAGTGATGCAGTCTCTTAATCCAACAATTAGCATCTTCCTGGGATAGCTTAAACAATGAAGTAACATCCCCCAGAAGTAAGCAGCCCCATGTCCAGTAGAAGTCACTCCCCACCAACTGCAACCCCGCAATCAGGTTGAGATACAGTGACCTCCCCTCCCAAATATCCCTAACTGTGGAACATAGTGAACATTCAAGGGAATTATCCTGTTGGGGCACTTGAACTCTCCAGGCATACGGCAAAGCATTGTCGCACATTTGGATATAGCAACAGGGTAATATAACACATCAAGTCCAGACGCTTATATTGAAGCACATTTCTTAGGGAACATTATTTGCATCTAGGCAGAATGGTCAAATATGATCATGGGATTCAGGACTGTTCTGTAGATGTGTGTGAGCCTCAGTCATTGTCACTGGTACGGCCATCTCCAGACGGGTTGGATGAGTTGTACGGGTGAAATGTAGTTCAACTTAGTTGTTTCACATATGACATGGCTGCCTTGGAGTCCGTGAAGTAAGGTGTTTTGCCATCAGTAGTGATCCGAAATTTAACTGAATACATGAGAGCATATGGGATTTGTGGTTGTTGAAGGATTTGATTTACTGGAAGAAAGTCGTGCCTCACCATCTCTACCATCAGGGTGAAGTCAAGATAGAAGGAGAGAGTATTCCCCTAATGCCTGACCTTCCCCATTTCTCTCGACTTCTGCATGATGGCAATGCAGTCGCAATAGTTCACTAATTAGACTATTATTGGCCGTGCGGGGGACACACGGGGGCCCTAGGGGGCAGCGATGGACTCAGTGATCAATGTGCCCAATCTACAATCAAGGCCCCCTACAGAAACTGTTGAGTCAAACAGTCTTAAGTCTTAAGTCTGTCTTAAGTCTGTCTTAAGACAATCTTAAGACAAAATCCTAACTTCTGTGAATACCAAAAGTAGTAAGTTTAGGATTTAGTCTTAAGTTAGTTCTGTGAATCGGGCCCCAAGTCTTTAGTTTTCCAGGGATTTTTTTAATAAAGATTGGGGTGGGGGTTGCCCAGAATGGGCACATCAAGGCCACCCCCCCAAAAAAATGATAGACTTTCTGCTTTCCCCCATGGGAGGCATATGGGGCAATAGTCCCTTATCTGCCCTCCCCGGTTGGGACTGAAAGCCCACTAGCCATCAGGGATTTTGTTTTCCAATGTTCGGGGTGGGGGTTGCCCAATTGTGCTCATGCCAATGCCCCCATCCCCCTAAAAAGGTGCCACAGCCTTTCTACCCCCCAGGAGGCAGATGGGGCAGTAGCCTCTGATCTGCCCCCCGGGCGGCAGAAAGCCTACTAGGTGCCAGCGATTACGCTGGCTTTTTTATCCGTAGGGGTGGAGGCTGCCCAGAATAGGTATACCAATGCCCCACCCCCGAAAAATAGCCATAATCTGTCTGTCCCCTTGAGGACATATCGCCCCCCCAGCCCCCGATTTCCCCCATGGCTGCAGAAAGCCCACTTGGCACAGACTTTTTTTTTGTTGCAATTTGCCTGCCTGTGGATTTTGGGCCCTAGCGCACCTGGCACATAGGGAAACCTATCAAACCTGTACGTTTTGGAAAACTAGACACCAATCGGAATCCAGGATGGGGTGACTTGTCTGGCTCTCACCAGGTTCTGTTACCCAGAATCCCTTGCAAACCTCAAACTTCAGGGATCTACAAAATTCAACCCACCACATCTTCCCCCAAGTCTTCAGAGAAAAATGGTACCTCACTTGTGTGGGTAGACCTAGTGCCCGTGGCAGGAAACAGCCCAAATCGCAACGTGGACACACCACATTTTCACAGTGAAATGTGACATTTTTGTTGCAAAGAACATGGCTGTAGATTTTGAACCCTAGCGCTGCCGGTACCTAGAGAAACCTAGCAAACCAAAACACTTTTGAAAACTAGACACCCAGGGAAATCCAGGAAGGGATAACTTGCCTGGCTCTCACCAGCTCTCACCAGCTTCTGTTACCCAGAATCCCTTTCAAACCTCAAAATGTGTCCCAAAAAACAAATTTTCCTCACATTTCTGTGGTAGAAAGTTCTGGATTCTGCGTGGATCCACAAAATTCTACCCAGAACGCATTCCCCAAGTCTTCCGAGAAAAATGGTACCTCACTTTTGTGGGTCAAGTAGCCGCAAAAGGCAAGGGCCCAAAACGTATTGAGGGGAAATCAAAATTGCCTATCACAAAACGACCTGGATTTGCAAGGGTGGTCACCTGGATTTTTGGCCCCATGCTCGGCGGCCACCTAGGGAAACCTACCAAACCCACACATTTCTGCGACGTAGACAACTGGGGGATTCCAGGGAGGCATGGCTTGTGTAGATCCCCAACATTTTCCAGCCCATAATCCCCTGCAAACCTCAAATTTACCTGGAAATTCACTTTTTCCACATATTTTTATGTGGGAAAGTTGTGGCATCACCGGGCTGACACAAATTTCCTACCACCCCGTGTTTCCCCTGGTCCCCTGATAAAAATGGTGCCTAACTCGTGTGGGAGGCCAAAGTACCTGTGACAGGCAAGGGCCCAATACGTGCTGATTACATTCAGGGCCCTTGGAAAATTTGGAGTGGTTTTTAAGCCAACCCTTGCTCATGATTGCACGGTTTTCATGTCTGTCTCACTTCTATGCTCCTGATTCGACGGTGTTCATCCCTGTTGTGCTTGTTTAGTCCAAGCAACATGTTGTTCCTACCGTGTTTTGATTCGATGACAGATTTCATTCCAAACTGACATCAGATATTGCATTACAGCGCATATGAAGGAATATTTTCTTGCCTCCTTGATCTCTCTGCCTTCCACCCATCTCTCCACCCTTTCCCTTAAAAACTACTACCGCCCAATGCTTGCAAGCCCCTCGTCCTCCCTCTCTATTGGCAGGCTGACATTTCAAAATCGTTCAAAGATGGCCAGTGCCAAGTGCACACAATTTTGGTGGCCATTTATGAATGAATTTTCTTACTAAAGTAGAAAAAACATTCGAAGATAGCAAATGCTCTCGGGCACACCAGGACGAAGGCTATCTTCGATGGCTACTGTATTGCGTGCACATGGTTGGCTACCATGTTAGAATGAATTTTCTTTTGTTTGAAAAAAAATATTAAAGATGGCCCTTGCACGTGTAAGGACGATCAGGGGCAGTCATCATTAAATACATTTTCTTAAAACATGAGAACAATATTCAACATGTCCATATGCTTGATTGTACGGAGTCTATTGTGAATGTTTTTCTTTCAAACAAAGAGAAATTCAGGGGATGCAGGAGATGACTCTTGCACTATACATTGTTCATTAGGCCGAGATCTTTCCATTTGGCTTGAATTCTGATTGAAATAATGATATTCAAAAAATGCCTCTTGCACTTTTTAATAATGCTGTTTGAACTCTAGTGAATGTTCGAAATGGACAAATGATTCAACTGGAGGTGCCCATGATTAACAAGTGAGAATTGTTAAGATTAATTGGTTGCATGAACGAAATCCACGGAGAGAGTTTTTTTCCTGAAAATTATACTTACTTGTGCTGCAGCAGTATAGAAAATAAAACTAGCATTGGTAAATCCAATACGTTTCACAGGTGAGACTTATTGACTTTGTCAAAACATGGTACTTTCAATGCTTACTTTATCCTCAGGGTAACCCTTGTACTACTGCTAGGGCCAGATGTAGGAGAGTAAATACCGGTCGGTAACGGACGATTTCGGCCGTTACCAACCCGTATTTAGGATTCTGCATGTAGGGCCCATCATTTACAGAATCGGTAAATTTACTGATTCTGTAAAATACCAAATCGGTAATTTTACCGATTCGGTAAATCCAAATGTAGGTGACACTCCTAAGAGTGTCACAGTCCCTTAAGAATCGTTTTTTTTACCACCCAATCCAATTGGGTGGTAAAATACTGAATTCAGGTGTGCATGCACATCTGTGCATGCACACCTGTGCAATGTGACACACAGACATGCCCATAGGGCATGTCTGTGTGCCACATGGCACACAAGTCCGGAATTGGGGTGCTAGAGGGTGTCAAAGTTACACCCCCTGCACCCTTGCAGGATTCAGTATTTACCGATTCGGTAAATACCGAATCGGTATTGCCCATTGATTCCTATGGGCTTCATGGCCCATAGGAATCATCGGGCAATAAATACCGAATCCTACCGATTTGGTAATTCTGAAATTCGAATTACCTACATCTCCCCCCTTCATATTTACCGACTCTTATTTACCGAATCGGTAAAATTCGGTATTTAAGTGTCGGTAAATATGAATTACCTACATCTGGCCCCAAGTTCTTTACCCAGGGCCAGATGTAGGAGCCCAAATACCGGTCGGTAACGACCAAATTCAGCCGTTACCAACCGGTATTTGGTGATTGGGATGTAGGGGCATCATTTTACAGATTCGGAAAATTTACCGAATCGGTAAATTTACCGATTCTGTAAAATACCGAATCGGTAATTTTACCGATTCGGTAAAACCCATATGTAGGTGGGACTCTTCTGAGTCCCAAAGGCCTTTCAGATTCTGTATTTTACCACCCAATCCAATTTGGTGGTAGAATACCGAATCCTGGTGTGCATGGCACACAAGTCCGGAATTGGGGTGCTAGAGGGTGTCAAAGTGACACCCCCTGCACCCTTGCTGGAATCGGTATGCCGATTCAGTAACGCCCATTGATTCCTATGGGCTTCAATGCCCATAGGAATCAACGGGCAATACCGAATCGGTATTTACAGAATCGGTAAATACCGAATCTTAACGATTCGGTATTTACAGAATCTGTAATACCTACACCCCTCCCCCCCCCCCTCAATTTTACCACTTCTTAAATACTAAATCGGTAAAATTCGGTATTTAAGAAGTGGTAAAATAGAATTACCTACATCTAGGCCCTAATCCTTAATATCTCTTCTTTCAACTATTAAGTCATTTTCGTTCTCTTTGTCTCTTGGCTTTCACCTGTTTGGTGTTTAAGGTCCCGCCCTTTTCATCAATTGTTTTGTTGCAGCATAAACGAACGCGCTCTTATTTTACTTTTTTATTCCTCGCCTCCTCTTCTCTTTTTCTTCATGCTTCCGTTGGCAGGCACACTGTTTCCCAAATCCAGGCACTTGCTTTTTCTTCCTAATCCCTCACTTCCTTCCCTACTCTCTAAATACTTCTCTTCAGACCCCAGAATATTAACTAAAGCTGTTTGTTCATGTGTCACTAGAAAGTAATTCTGTGTGTCAGGTTTCCAGCAGGCATTCTGGGAAATCCTTTGCTGGTTTTGGACGCCTGCACACATTTTCCTTCTCGTTCTAAGAGAAGGGCTGGGAAGGAAAACCTGGCACTTGGCTTCAGAAAATCATATCTGCTTTTAATTTAGGCAAGTTAAAAATTGTAGCACATCGGATCAACAAACTGTTTTTTTTTGTCTTTGTGGAAACAGCAGTGTGTTATTTATTATGTGTGCTATTTATGGCCGCACTGTACTGCATCTCGTTGGTCTGATACGGGCTGGCTTTCTTAATTAGAAAACGAGTTAACTGTTCTTGTGGAAAGTCTGCAGATGTTGCAGAGATTGCTGCATGACGGGATGTAAAGTGAATGAGTTGATTTTGTACCTCAGATGTCGATTATACACACTGAAAGCAATGAATCGTCTATTGTTTCTCAGTTTCATTTTTCAAATTCACAAATTCTCATTCAAATATTGTACTCTTATTACTTGTTGCAGCGTGTCACTGTCGTGTTGGCGTAATTTGATCACTCACTGGACAGATCTGTGTACAACAGATTACTTTAACTTTATTTTGGCGTGATTAGATTTCTTTCACTCCAGGGTGTCACACTTCCTTTCAGGTTCTCTGATTTTATAGGGTGGAGCCTGAGCCGCATGGTTTGCAGACTGCCCGCCTAAGGTCACACAGTGAGGCACTGGTGGTACAAAACTTGCAACTCCTCGTTTCATTTTTCTGTTGAACAATATGGCGAGCAGTGGAGCAAGTTAAAAGGCAAGCAGTAGCATGCACCTAACTATGTCTTCAATGCATGGGGGTGGGGGTCAGATTAACCCTACAAGAAGTAAAGACGTTGGAATTGTAACGGAGAAAGATAAGGCAATAATGATGCTCTGAGCCCAAAAAAATTAGAACCTCCCCTGGCGAGCAGCAGTACATTTTGATATTGCCCTTGCATTTTTTCCCATTATCTCATTGGTGGGACCTCCCAAGTGTACAGGATGCCGCTTTAAATGTCATATGATGTAATGCCTGGATGTGTGTGGTGGTCTGCCAGCAATTGTGTGAATTTGTGCCAATTGCAAAATTGCCTTTGATGAAGTTGGCACCTACCCACTAGAAACTAGACGTGGACCGGAACCTAATTTTCAATAGTGACCAGATGTCTCTAAAGTGATCGTTGCTGACCATGGTTTGATTAAAACGTATGTGATAGATTTAAAAAAACTTTAGAAACTAATGGGCAATGCAGTCTACCTTATTTAGCACTGTAGAAGAATTCCATATTTGTATTTTATTTACTAGTCATGTTTTTCCCTCCCATAAAACAGTTGCAAAGTTATGGACTTTCACATTTGATGCCTCCATGGTGCACATTTTGCAGAAAGATAGGAGAGGAGATAATTGCAAATGAGTGATATAGGATTTTGTCTTTATGTTTGCAATGCTTGGAAGTTATGCCATATAACTCTAGACGTACTTATGAGCGTGCAGATTCAAAGAGTGCCATCCACACAATATAGGACACACATACCCACAGCGTTTCGTCGCATTGCTTTAAAGATAACAACATCTTGAAATTAACTGATGGCATTGAGTGAAATGATAAGACCAATTTATTAAGTCGACTTTTCCATCACTCAGGTGTATTTACCGAACAATGCTTAAATTATTTATGCAAACACGTCCAGCGTCATTAGACTGTGGATGACGGTGCCTAGGGAAGGAAGGCAAGCAGCACACAATGTGCTTGCATTTCCTTCCATCAAAATCAGTCTAAGCTGTGAGCTATTCCCTAGAAGGCAGATATGTCAGGGCACATTAAATAGTGTCCCTGATGGCACACTGTGTTAAAAATGTTTCCAGGCAACACACTATATTTAGTCCTAAGGCTAGATTTAAGTTTTATGAAAGGAGATGGAGTTGAATGGAAGGATTCATGTGGATACCAAATAAGACATATCGAGAAGTGTAACAATTTACTAAAACTTGTTTATGGGTGTTATTTTACTTTATTTTTTAAATGGAGGTACACTTTTTTATTCCTTAAATTTGTAAGGCGCCTCCAATTAATTTTGAAACCAACTTAATAATTCCAGTTACCTCCTACTCAAGAGGTACTGTATTTACTTGAATGAATTGCGTGTGATTCTTGATATTCAATTTCTAGGTGTTGTGTTATCTTTTGTACATAATACGATGTCTTTGGTCTAATAAGAAAATGTAAAAAACAAAAAAGAAAATCACAAAACGCAGGAAGAAAATACACTTTGTTTTCATAATGTATTTTTATTAAATGTGATGATGGACTGGTGAAATCTATGAGAGGACCATTGGGGTATTTCCTCAAACAATAAGACGCTTCAAGTTTTACGGTGTGTTGAATTAATATCCTTTTCTGCGACTATTTGTTACTAAAATATCAGAGCAGGCATGGATGAACAGACCCACTCAGTTGCAGTAATGCCTTCCTTAGAGTCGACCCATGTTGTGGGAAACTTACAATATGATTTTGCAAAGGGAGCATAAATGAAACACGTCAATGCCGTTCTATATTTACTCTTTATGTAGAACATACCTGCTTATAATCCATTCTTCAAACTTAGTTCTTTTACATTTCAGATGGGGTGAACATTTTGACTCCCAAATTACTTGTAACATTAGCTGTAAGATTTTGTAAAAGTAACTTCCTCCGCTCTTTCACCCGGTGGAAAATGTCATCTAATATGGACTGCCAGAATGTTAAGTGAATTTGTTTTATTATGGTACCGCAGTGCTAACATACTACGGTAAGTATGATGAACATTGGATATTACTTCACATGCAATGATTAAGAAGAATTATGGAAAAAAGAAAAGGTATAAAACAGATTGGGAATTAAAATACTTAAATAGCCCATGTGGTGTTTTCGCACTATTTCAAGAAGGGTGTTTTAATTAGTTTGGGGCATATTATCAAGATACTGCAATAATTATTGCAAACCGAGGCTAGCACATTTTTTTTATCGCCGCATATCACTGGATTTTCTTACCCTGTTAGCGGCGTATTAACAACGCGTTGCTCCCAGGTGAAGTAAAATCCAGCGATAGCGGGAAAAACCAGCGATAGCAGGCGGATTCCTGTGATACAAAACCTGCGATATGTGTAATGCTTTGTGATACTCAAGTGTGGACTTAACATAACAAACCATCTTCCATTGAAGAGATAGATAAGTCACATTTTTAGCACGTGTTAATTTCCAGCGATAACCGCGGTTAGCGCAGCTTTTATTATCGCTTTGCGGGTGGGGCCCACGTAGATAATAGGGCGATGTTGTGTTTGCGAGGGATTCAATGAGGATTAGGAGAGGAAAACCTACTTTGCATGTCATTAGCGATATTGATCGCTGACAGGCAAAGTAGCAAGGAAACACGCACTAACGCTTGTTAGCGTGTCCTTGTTAATTAAGTGATAAAAAAATCACTGCTTTTTCAGCACTATTTGCTGAAAAAGCGGCGATTTAAGCCTTGATAATATGCCCCATTGTTTCCTAAAAGCGCATAGGTGTCATTAGAAATTGCCTGTAGGGGTGTCTGGAGCGGTGACCTTTATCCTTGACGTTCATTTTAATTCTGCGTTTTCACCTCACATAAATACCTATGGGGAGGCCCAACAAAAAATGGAAAGATAATGTCCGCTTGTTTCTGTGCATATATATATATATATATTCACCAAAAAAAAACATAGGTTTCAGAGACGTTATAGTTAGAAATAAGCATTTAAAAAACCTTAGAAATTCACAGAAAAAAAATAGGTTTCAGTGGTGTTTTAGTTAGCTGGCCATTTCACTCGTACAAAACCATAGAAATTCCTCCGTTTTAGTTAGTTCTGCTAACTATAACTGGCGCGCCCGCAATTCACTGTCAGCAGAACTGCTTTAGAGCCATAGAACCAGGTCAGCAGAGCTGCTTTAGAGCCAGAGAACCAGATCAGCAGAGATGTTTTGGGGCCAGAGAACTAGGTCAGCAGAGCTGCTGTAGAGCAAGAGAATGAGGTCAACAGACCTGCTTTAGAGCCAGAGAAACCAGGTCAGCAGAGCTGCTTTAGAGGGAGAGAACCAGGTCAGCAGAGCTGCTTTAGAGCCAGAGAACCAGGTCAGCAGAGCTGCTTTAGAGGGAGAGAACCAGGGCAGCAGAGCTGCTTTAGAGCCAAAGAACCAGGTCAGCAGAGCTGCTCTAGCTGAGACTGACTGACTGACACTGACTGACTGACACTGACTGATTGACACTGACTGACACTGATTGACTGACACTGACTGACACTGACAACGACTGACACTCATTGACTGACACTGACTGACACTGACTGACATTGGTTGACTGACACTGACTGACTGACACTGATTGACTGACACTGACTGACACTGATTGACTGACACTGACTGACTGACACTGACCGACACTGACACTGACTACTCTCTACTACTCACTCTCTACTTCTCTCTATTACTCTCTCTACTACACTCTACTAATCTCTCTCTACTACTCACTCTCTACTACTCTCTACTATTCACTCTCTACTACTCACTCTCTACTACTCTCTACTATTCTCTCTCTACTACACACTCTCTATTACTCACTAGCTACTACTCTCTACTACTCACTCTCTACTACTCTCTACTACTACTCTCTACTACTCACTCTCTACTACTCACTCTCTACTACTCTCTACTACTCTCTACTACTAACTTTTCTACTCTCTACTACTCTCTACCACTCACTCTCTACTATGCACTCTCTACTACTCTCTCTACTACTCACTCTCTACTACACACTCTACTACCTTCTACTACTCACTCTCTACTACTCTCTCTCTACTACTCACTTTCTACAATTCACTCTCTACTACTCACTCTCTACTACTCGCTCTCTACTACTCTCTACTCCTCACTCTACTACTCTCTCTCTACTACTCTATCTCGGCTACTCTCTACAACTCACTCTCTACTACTCAGTACTCTCTACTACTCACTGTCTACTACTCTCTACTACTCTCTCTACTACTCACCCTCTACTACTCACTCTCTACTACTCTCTACTACTCTCTCTACTACTAACTCTCTACTACTGACACTCTACTACTCACACTCTACTACTCTATGACTTTCTATTACTCTCTACTACTCACTCTACCACTCTACTACTCACTCTCTACTACTCTCTCTCTCCTACTCTCTACTACTCACTCTACTGCTCACTGTCTACTACTCTCTACTACTCAATCTACTACTCACTCTCTACTACTCTCTACTACTCACTCTCTACTACTCTCTACTACTCACTCTCTACTACTCACTCCCTACTACCCACTCTCTACTACCCTCTACTACTCACTCTCTGCTATTCTCTCTAAAATTCTAAACAACTCTCTACTACTCTCTACTACTCACTCTCTACTCTCTATTACTCACTCTCTACTCTCTACCTCTCTCTACCTCAGTCTCTACTACTCTCTACGTCTCTACCTCTACCTCTCTACCTCTACACCTCTACCTCTACACCTCTGCCTCTCTACTAATCTCTACATGCACACATACGCACATATACATGCATATATATGCATTTATATATATGTATGTGTACATACACATATACATACAAATATAAACATATATAGAAAATGCATACCTACATAAATACAAATATAAATGCATGCATACATATACAGATATGCATACATATGCATGTTATGCAGATGAAAGTTTAAAAAAAACTAATACAAGCAAAGCTAAAAAGCCACCTAATTACAAACAGAATTGCTTTAACTTACACGAGCGCGAGACCTATTACATTTCCAATGCTTGTTTACTTTGGTTCCATCAAGAAGGCATTCAGATGTGTCACACATTTGCCATGAATTCTGAATGTTAGCACTTTAGATCACTGTAGTAAAGCTACTGCTCACCAGGGAAGTCTGGCGACCACCAGTAGGCTATATATATATATATATTCACTAAAAAAAACACAGGTTTCAGGGGTGTTATAGTTACTTGGACATTTCTCTCGTACAAAACGATTGAAATTCCCCCGTTATAGTTAGTTGTACTAACTATAACTCACGTGCCCGCAATCCACTGCTGATGATGTCACATATTACATCATTTATGACATGGTCAGTGACATCAATGATGACATCACTGATGACATCTCAAATGGCATCACTGATGACATCATTGATGACATCATCCGCGTGACAATCTGATACATCTTATCATTCACTACTATAACTTTTTAACACTCATTATAAAATATGAAGTACCATACTTGAAAGCAGTGACACACCAATACAAGTTTCTAAAACGCCACTTAGTGATTCCTATATCTACACACACATCTAAACACTGACCTATAGATTCCTACATACATGCTAACAAAGATCAATACAACACTATTAAATATACTTATACACCTACAGCAACATTACACACCAGCTCACATCCTATCCACGTATGCAGTCATCCTACTCACTTATGCAAACAATTGATCATACTTATATTTACTAGGCTACACACTTACAAAAACACCACTTTATTTATTCATATACACACATATACATACTAAGTATGGTATAAAATCACTATTAGAAGTATACAGGTATCTATACATCACTGATACAATCACTGAGTCTTATATATACTTATTTGTATATAACAACTGTCAAATTCACTACCTTTTCTATTTCTACTTTGTGGGACATGTATCATTGAATAATATATTTACTCATCATAGCACCCATAAAGAGATTCACTCACCCAAACAACTGTTCCCACATACAATCTTAACCTCATATACCTACTAAATCAACTATTTACACATCTTTGGACAATCACACACCTCCAACCCAACCACACCCACATTCATTCACTATCACATACAAATACTCACTTAACTAATTAATAACTAATATACACTTTCACATAGCTAGTAACCAACTTATGTAGTACTTTACATATCAAGAGATAGAGTGATACAGGTATTCACAAAGTTTAGTCACTATCTCATATATTTAGTGAGACACTTTAAATTTGTCACTTAGACAGTCAATCACATTGCTACTAAATCCTCCATTCAGAAACGTATACATCCACTCAGTCTTCAAGGCAGATTGCTATATATATACAATACTTATTTAAATATCAAAGCACACCACATTCACTGGATGATGTCATGAGTGATGTCATTTGAGATGTCATCAGTGATGTCATCAGTGATATCACTGACCATGTCATGAATGATGTAATATGTGACATCATCAGCAGTGGTTTGCGGGTGCGTGAGTTATAGTTAGTACAACTAACTATAACAGGGGAATTTCAACGGTTTTGTACGAGTGAAATGTCCAAGTAACTATAACACCCCTGAAACCCGTGTTTTTTTAGTGAATTTCTGAGGTTTTTTTAAATGCTAATTCCTAACTGTAACATGCCTAAAACCTATGTTTTTTTCAGTGAATTTCTGAGGTTTTTTAAATGCTAATTCCTAACTATAACATGTCTGAAGCCTATTGGTTTTACAGGGAATTTTTGAGGTTTTTTGAATGCCAACTCCTAACGGAAGCTTGTTTCCGGTCCAGGGAAGACATGACTTGGCAGTTCGGGCTGGACTGTTCCCATGAGGCACAGGGTCAGACTGATTTGCCTGTAGCCATGTCTGAACTGGGGTGGCAGAGTGGGCTAAAGAACGGTAATGGATTAAACCCAGATCTTTTGACTGGGTGTGAGTGTTTGATTGATTCAAATGCTCCGTCCATCACCACCCCCTTTTGTACCGCTTTTGGCCGCCATAAGTGTGGCAGGGTATGCTCAGACGTGAGTCCCTTGCTCACTTTGCCACTGGATTCAAGCAAGCCGGGCTGAAGACGGCTGGAATGCCAGAAACCGGTCCTCGGAAGCTTGTGTCCGGTCCAGGGAAGACGTGGCTTGGCAGTTAGAGCTGGGCTGTTCCCATGAGGCACAGGGTTAGACTGATTTGCATGTAGCCATGTCTGAACTGCGGTGGCAGAGTGGGCTAAAGAAAGGTGATGGATTAAACCCAGATCTTTTGACTGGGTGTGAGTGTTTGATTGTTGCAGATGCTCCGTCCATCACCACCCCCTTTTGTGCCGCTTTTGGCCGCCATAAGTGTGGCAGGGTATGCTCAGACGTGAGTCCCTTGCTCACTTTGCCACTGGATTCAAGCAAGCCAGGCTGAAGACGGCTGGAATGCCAGAAACCGGTCCTCGGAAGCTTGTTTCCGGTCCAGGGAAGACATGGCTTGGCAGTTCGGGCTGGACTGTTCCCATGAGGCACAGGGTCAGACTTATTTGCATGTAGTCATGTTTGAACTGGGGTGGCAGAGTGGGCTAAAGAACGGTGATGGATTAAACCCAGATCTTTTGACTGGGTGTGAGTGTTTGATTGATTCAGATGCTCTGTCCATCACCACCCCCTTTTGTACCGCTTTTGGCCGCCATAAGTGTGGCAGGGTATGCTCAGACGTGAGTCCCTTGCTCACTTTGCCACTGAATTCAAGCAAGCCGGGCAGAAGACAGCTGGAATGACAGAAACCGGTCCTCGGAAGCTTGTTTCCGGTCCAGGGAAGACATGGCTTAGCAGTTCGGGCTGGACTGTTCCCATGAGGCACAGGGTCAGAATGATTTGCATGTAGCCATGTCTGAACTGGGGTGGCAGAGTGGGCTAAAGAACGGTGATGGATTAAACCCAGATCTTTTGACTGGGTGTGAGTGTTTGATTGATTCAGATGCTCTGTCCATCACCACCCCCTTTTGTACCGCTTTTGGCCGCCATAAGTGTGGCAAGGTATGCTCAGACGTGAGTCCCTTGCTCACTTTGCCACTGAATTCAAGCAAGCCAGGCAGAAGACAGCTGGAATGACAGAAACCGGTCCTCCGAAGCTTGTTTCCGGTCCAGGGAAGACATGGCTTAGCAGTTCGGGCTGGACTGTTCCCATGAGGCGCAGGGTCAGAATGATTTGCATGTAGCCATGTCTGAACTGGGGTGCAGAGTGGGCTAAAGAACGGTGATGGATTAAACCCACATCCTTTGACTGGGTGTGAGTGTTTGATTGATTCAGATGCTCCGTCCATCACCACCCCCTTTTGTACCGCTTTTGGCCACCATAAGTGTGGCAGGGTATGCTCAGAAGTGAGTCCCTTGCTCACTTTGCCACTAGATTCAAGCAAGCCGGGCTGAAGACGACTGGAATGCCAGAAACCGGTCCTCGGAAGCTTGTTTCCGGTCCAGGGTAAACATGGCTTGGCAGTTCGGGCTGGACTGTTCCCATGAGGCAGAGGGTCAGAATGATTTGCATGTAGCCATGTCTGAACTACGGTGGCAGAGTGGCCTAAAGATCGGTGATGGATTAAACCCAGATCTTTTGACTGGGTGTGAGTGTTTGATTGATTCAGATGTTCCGTCCATCACCACCCCCTTTTGTACTGCTTTTGGCCACCATAAGTGTGGCAGGGTATGCTCAGACGTGAGTCCCTTGCTCACTTTGCCAACGGATTCAAGCAAGCCAGGCTGAAGACAGCTGGAATGCCAGAAACCGGTCCTCGGAAGCTTGTGTCCGGTCCAGGGAATATATGGCTTGGCAGTTAGAGCTGGGCTGTTCCCATGAGGCACAGGGTCAGACTGATTTGCATGTAGCCATGTCTGAACTGCGGTGGCAGAGTGGGCTAAAGAAAGGTGATGGAATAAACCCAGATATTTTGACTGGGTGTGAGTGTTTGATTGATTCAGATGCTCCGTCCATCACCACCCCCTTTTGTACCGCTTTTGGCCACCATAAGTGTTGCAGGGTATGCTCAGACGAGAATCCCTTGCTCACTTTGCAACTAGATTCAAGCAAGCCAGGCTGAAGACGGCTTGAATGCCAGAAACCGGTCCTCGGAAGCTTGTTTCCGGTCCAGGGAAGACATGGCTTGGCAGTTCGGGCAGGACTGTTCCCATGAGGCACAGGGTCAGACTGATTTGCATGTAGCCATGTCTGAACTGGGGTGGCAGAGTGGGCTAAAGAACGGTGATGGATTAAACCCAGATCTTTTGACTGGGTGTGAGTGTTTGATTGATTCAGATGCTCCGCCCATCACCACCCCTTTTTGTACCGCTTTTGGCCGCCATAAGTGTGGCAGGGTATGCTCAGACGTGAGTCCCTTGCTCACTTTGCCACCGGATTCAAGCAAGCCAGGCTGAAGACAGCTGGAATGCCAGAATCCGGTCCTCGGAAGCTTGTGTCCCGTCCAGGAAAGACATGGCTTGGCAGTTAGAGCTGGGCTGTTCCCATGAGGCACAGGGTCAGACTGACTTGCATGTAGCCATGTCTGAACTGCGGTGGCAGAGTGGGCTAAAGAAAGGTGATGGATTAAACCCAGATCTTTTGACTGGGTGTGAGTGTTTGATTGTTGCAGATGCTCCGTCCATCACCACCCCCTTTTGTGCCGCTTTTGGCCGCCATAAGTGTGGCAGGGTATGTTCAGACGTGAGTCCCTTGCTCACTTTGCCACTAGATTCAAGCAAGCCAGGCTGAAGACGGCTGGAATGCCAGAAACCGGTCCTCGGAAGCTTGTTTCCGGTCCAGGGAAGACATGGCTTGGCAGTTCGGGCAGGACTGTTCCCATGAGGCAGAGGGTCAGACTGATTTGCATGTAGCCATGTCGAACTGCGGTGGCAGAGTGGCCTAAAGATCGGTGATGGATTAAACCCAGATCTTTTGACTGGGTGTGAGTGTTTGATTGATTCAGATGCTCCGCCCATCACCACCCCTTTTTGTACCGCTTTTGGCCGCCATAAGTGTGGCAGGGTATGCTCAGACGTGAGTCCCTTGCTCACTTTGCCACCGGATTCAAGCAAGCCAGGCTGAAGACAGCTGGAATGCCAGAAACCGGTCCTCGGAAGCTTGTGTCCGGTCCAGGAAAGACATGGCTTGGCAGTTAGAGCTGGGCTGTTCCCATGAGGCACAGGGTCAGACTGACTTGCATGTAGCCATGTCTGAACTGCGGTGGCAGAGTGGGCTAAAGAAAGGTGATGGATTAAACCCAGATCTTTTGACTGGGTGTGAGTGTTTGATTGTTGCAGATGCTCCGTCCATCACCACCCCCTTTTGTGCCGCTTTTGGCCGCCATAAGTGTGGCAGGGTATGTTCAGACGTGAGTCCCTTGCTCACTTTGCCACTAGATTCAAGCAAGCCAGGCTGAAGACGGCTGGAATGCCAGAAACCGGTCCTCGGAAGCTTGTTTCCGGTCCAGGGAAGACATGGCTTGGCAGTTCGGGCTGGACTGTTCCCATGAGGCACAGGGTCAGACTGATTTGCATGTAGCCATGTCGAACTGCGGTGGCAGAGTGGCCTAAAGATCGGTGATGGATTAAACCCAGATCTTTTGACTGGGTGTGAGTGTTTGATTGATTCAGATGCTCCGTCCATCACCACCCTCTTTTGTACTGCTTTTGGCTGCCATAAGTGTGGCAGGGTATGCTCAGACGTGAGTCCCTTGCTCACTTTGCCACTGGATTCAAGCAAGCCGGGCTAAAGACGGCTGGAATGCCAGAAACTGGTCCTCCGAAGCTTGTTTCCGGTCCAGGGAAGACATGGCTTGGCAGTTCGGGCAGGACTGTTCCCATGAGGCAGAGGGTCAGACTGATTTGCATGTAGCCATGTCTGAACTGGGGTGGCAGAGTGGGCAAAAGAACGGTGATGGATTAAACCCAGATCTTTTGACTGGGTGTGAGTGTTTGATTGATTCAGATGCTCCGTCCATCACCACCCCCTTTTGTACCGCTTTTGGCCGCCATAAGTGTGGCAGGGTATGCTCAGACGTGAGTCTCTTGCTCACTTTTCCACCGGATTCAAGCAAGCCAGGCTGAAGACAGCTGGAATGCCAGAAACCGTTCCTCGGAAGCTTGTGTCCAGTCCAGGGAAGACGTGGCTTGGCAGTTAGAGCTAGGCTGTTCCCATGAGGCACAGGGTTAGACTGATTTGCATGTAGCCATGTCTGAACTGCGGTGGCAGAGTGGGCTAAAGAAAGGTGATGGATTAAACCCAGATCTTTTGACTGGGTGTGAGTGTTTGATTGTTGCAGATGCTCCGTCCATCACCACCCCCTTTTGTGCCGCTTTTGGCCGCCATAAGTGTGGCAGGGTATGCTCAGACGTGAGTCCCTTGCTCACTTTGCCACTGGATTCAAGCAAGCCGGGCTGAAGACGGCTGGAATGCCAGAAACCGGTCCTCGGAAGCTTGTTTCCGGTCCAGGGAAGACATGGCTTGGCAGTTCGGGCTGGACTGTTCCCATGAGGCACAGGGTCAGACTTATTTGCATGTAGTCATGTTTGAACTGGGGTGGCAGAGTGGGCTAAAGAACGGTGATGGATTAAACCCAGATCTTTTGACTGGGTGTGAGTGTTTGATTGATTCAGATGCTCTGTCCATCACCACCCCCTTTTGTACCGCTTTTGGCCGCCATAAGTGTGGCAGGGTATGCTCAGACGTGAGTCCCTTGCTCACTTTGCCACTGAATTCAAGCAAGCCGGGCAGAAGACAGCTGGAATGACAGAAACCGGTCCTCGGAAGCTTGTTTCCGGTCCAGGGAAGACATGGCTTAGCAGTTCGGGCTGGACTGTTCCCATGAGTCACAGGGTCAGAATGATTTGCATGTAGCCATGTCTGAACTGGGGTGGCAGAGTGGGCTAAAGAACGGTGATGGATTAAACCCACATCCTTTGACTGGGTGTGAGTGTTTGATTGATTCAGATGCTCCGTCCATCACCAGCCCCTTTTGTACCGCTTTTGGCCACCATAAGTGTGGCAGGGTATACTCAGAAGTGAGTCCCTTGCTCACTTTGCCACTAGATTCAAGCAAGCCGGGCTGAAGACGGCTGGAATGCCAGAAACCGGTCCTCGGAAGCTTGTTTCTGGTCCAGGGTAAACATGGCTTGGCAGTTCGGGCAGGACTGTTCCCATGAGGCACAGGGTCAGACTTATTTGCATGTAGTCATGTCTGAACTGGGGTGGCAGAGTGGGCTAAAGAACGGTGATGGATTAAACCCAGATCTTTTGACTGGGTGTGAGTGTTTGATTGATTCAGATGCTCTGTCCATCACCACCCCCTTTTGTACCGCTTTTGGCCGCCATAAGTGTGGCAAGGTATGCTCAGACGTGAGTCCCTTGCTCACTTTGCCACTGAATTCAAGCAAGCCGGGCAGAAGACAGCTGGAATGACAGAAACCGGTCCTCCGAAGCTTGTTTCCGGTCCAGGGAAGACATGGCTTAGCAGTTCGGGCTGGACTGTTCCCATGAGGCACAGGGTCAGAATGATTTGCATGTAGCCATGTCTGAATGGGGTGCAGAGTGGGCTAAAGAACGGTGATGGATTAAACCCACATCCTTTGACTGGGTGTGAGTGTTTGATTGATTCAGATGCTCCGTCCATCACCACCCCCTTTTGTACCGCTTTTGGCCACCATAAGTGTGGCAGGGTATGCTCAGAAGTGAGTCCCTTGCTCACTTTGCCACTAGATTCAAGCAAGCCGGGCTGAAGACGGCTGGAATGCCAGAAACCGGTCCTCGGAAGCTTGTTTCCGGTCCAGGGTAAACATGGCTTGGCAGTTCGGGCTGGACTGTTCCCATGAGGCAGAGGGTCAGAATGATTTGCATGTAGCCATGTCTGAACTACGGTGGAAGAGTGGCCTAAAGATCGGTGATGGATTAAACCCAGATCTTTTGACTGGGTGTGAGTGTTTGATTGATTCAGATGCTCCGTCCATCACCACCCCCTTTTGTACTGCTTTTGGCCACCATAAGTGTGGCAGGGTATGCTCAGACGTGAGTCCCTTGCTCACTTTGCCACTGGATTCAAGCAAGCCGGGCTGAAGACGGCTGGAATGCCAGAAACTGGTCCTCCGAAGCTTGTTTCCGGTCCAGGGAAGACATGGCTTGGCAGTTCGGGCAGGACTGTTCCCATGAGGTACAGGGTCAGACTGATTTGCATGTAGCCATGTCTGAACTGGGGTGGCAGAGTGGGCTAAAGAACGGTGATGGATTAAACCCAGATCTTTTGACTGGGTGTGAGTGTTTGATTGATTCAGATGCTCCGTCCATCACCACCCCCTTTTGTACCGCTTTTGGCCGCCATAAGTGTGGCAGGGTATGCTCAGACGTGAGGCCCTTGCTCACTTTGCCACCAGATTCAAGCAAGCCGGGCTGAAGACAGCTGGAATGCCAGAAACCGGTCCTCGGAAGCTTGTGTCCGGTCCAGGGAATACATGGCTTGGCAGTTAGAGCTGGGCTGTTCCCATGAGGCACAGGGTCAGACTGATTTGCATGTAGCCATGTCTAAACTGCGGTGGCAGAGTGGGCTAAAGAAAGGTGATGGATTAAACCCAGATCTTTTGACTGGGTGTGAGTGTTTGATTGTTGCAGATGCTCCGTCCATCACCACCCCCTATTGTGCCGCTTTTGGCCGCCATAAGTGTGGCAGGGTATGGTCAGACGTGAGTCCCTTGCTTACATGGCCGCTGGATTCAAGCAAGCCGGGCTGAAGACGGCTGGAATGCCAGAAACCGGTCCTCGGAAGCTTTTTCCGGTCCAGGGAAGACATGGCTTGGCAGTTCGGGCTGGACTGTTCCCATGAGGCACAGGGTCAGACTGATTTGCATGTAGCCATGTCTGAACTGGGGTGGCAGAGTGGGCTAAAGAACGGTGATGGATTAAACCCAGATCTTTTGACTGGGTGTGAGTGTTTGATTGATTCAGATGCTCCGTTCATCACCACCCCCTTTTGTACCGCTTTTGGCCACCATAAGTGTGGCAGGGTATGCTCAGACGTGAGTCCCTTGCACACTTGGCCACCGGATTCAAGCAAGCCGGGCTGAAGACGGCTGGAATGCCAGAAACCGATCCTCGGAAGCTTGTGTCCGGTCCAGGGAAGACATGGCTTGGCAGTTCGAGCGGGACTGTTCCCATGAGGCACAGGGTCAGACTGATTTGCATGTAGCCATGTCTGAACTGCGGTGGCAGAGTGGGCTAAAGAAAGGTGATGGATTAAACCCAGATCTTTTGACTGGGTGTGAGTGTTTGATTGCTGCAGATGCTCCATCCATCACCACCCCCTTTTGTACAGCTTTTGGCCGCCATAAGTGTGGCAGGGTATGCTCAGACGTGAGTCCCTTGCTCACTTTGCCACTGAATTCAAGCAAGCCGGGCAGAAGACAGCTGGAATGACGGAAACCGGTCCTCGGAAGCTTGTTTCCGGTCCAGGGAAGTCATGGCTTAGTAGTTCGGGCTGGACTGTTCCCATGAGGCACAGGGTCAGAATGAATTGCATGTAGCCATGTCTGAACTGGGGTGGCAGAGTGGGCTAAAGAACGGTGATGGATTAAACCCACATCCTTTGACTGGGTGTGAGTGTTTGATTAATTCAGATGCTCTGTCCATCACCACCCCCTTTTGTACCGCTTTTGGCCACCATAAGTGTGGCAGGGTATGCTCAGAAGTGAGTCCCTTGCTCACTTTGCCACTAGATTCAAGCAAGCTGGGCTGAAGACGGCTGGAATGCCAGAAACCGGTCCTCGGAAGCTTGTTTTCGGTCCAGGTTAGACATGGCTTGGCAGTACGGGCTGGACTGTTCCCATGAGGCACAGGGTCAGACTGATTTGCATGTAGCCATGTCTGAACTGCGGTGGCAGAGTGGCCTAAAGATCGGTGATGGATTAAACTCAGATCTTTTGACTGGGTGTGAGTGTTTGATTGATTCAGATGCTCCGTCCATCACCACCCCCTTTTGTACTGCTTTTGGCCGCCATAAGTGTGGCAGGGTATGCTCAGACGTGAGTCCCTTGCTCACTTTGCCACTGGATTCAAGCAAGCCGGGCTGAAGACGGCTGGAATGCCAGAAACTGGTCCTCCGAAGCTTGTTTCCGGTCCAGGGAAGACATGGCTTGGCAGTTCGGGCAGGACTGTTCCCATGAGGTACAGGGTCAGACTGATTTGCATGTAGCCATGTCTGAACTGGGGTGGCAGAGTGGGCTAAAGAACGGTGATGGATTAAACCCAGATCTTTTGACTGGGTGTGAGTGTTTGATTGATTCAGATGCTCCGTCCATCACCACCCCCTTTTGTACCGCTTTTGGCCGCCATAAGTGTGGCAGGGTATGCTCAGACGTGAGGCCCTTGCTCACTTTGGCACCAGATTCAAGCAAGCCGGGCTGAAGACAGCTGGAATGCCAGAAACCGGTCCTCGGAAGCTTGTGTCCGGTCCAGGGAATACATGGCTTGGCAGTTAGAGCTGGGCTGTTCCCATGAGGCACAGGGTCAGACTGATTTGCATGTAGCCATGTCTAAACTGTGGTGGCAGAGTGGGCTAAAGAAAGGTGATGGATTAAACCCAGATCTTTTGACTGGGTGTGAGTGTTTGATTGTTGCAGATGCTCCGTCCATCACCACCCCTATTGTGCCGCTTTTGGCCACCATAAGTGTGGCAGGGTATGGTCAGACGTGAGTCCCTTGCTTACATGGCCGCTGGATTCAAGCAAGCCGGGCTGAAGACGGCTGGAATGCCAGAAACCGGTCCTCGGAAGCTTTTTCCGGTCCAGGGAAGACATGGCTTGGCAGTTCGGGCTGGACTGTTCCCATGAGGCACAGGGTCAGACTGATTTGCATGTAGCCATGTCTGAACTGGGGTGGCAGAGTGGGCTAAAGAACGGTGATGGATTAAACCCAGATCTTTTGACTGGGTGTGAGTGTTTGATTGATTCAGATGCTCCGTTCATCACCACCCCCTTTTGTACCGCTTTTGGCCACCATAAGTGTGGCAGGGTATGCTCAGACGTGAGTCCCTTGCACACTTTGCCACCGGATTCAAGCAAGCCGGGCTGAAGACGGCTGGAATGCCAGAAACCGATCCTCGGAAGCTTGTGTCCGGTCCAGGGAAGACATGGCTTGGCAGTTCGAGCGGGACTGTTCCCATGAGGCACAGGGTCAGACTGATTTGCATGTAGCCATGTCTGAACTGGGGTGGCAGAGTGGGCTAAAGAAAGGTGATTGATTAAAACCAGATCTTTTGACTGGGTGTGAGTGTTTGATTGTTGCAGATGCTCCGTCCATCACCACCCCCTTTTGTGCCGCTTTTGGCCGCCATAAGTGTGGCAGGGTATGCTCAGATGTGAGTCCCTTGCTCACTTTGCCACTGGATTCAAGCAAGCCGGGCTGAAGACGGCTGGAATGCCAGAAACCGGTCCTCGGAAGCTTGTTTCCGGTCCAGGGAAGACATGGCTTGGCAGTTCGGGCTGGACTGTTCCCATGAGGCACAGGGTCAGACTGATTTGCATGTAGCCATGTCTGAACTGGAGTGGCAGAGTGGGCTAAAGAACGGTGATGGATTAAACCCAGATCTTTTGACTGGGTGTGAGTGTTTGATTGATTTAGATGCTCCGTCGATCACCACCCCCTTTTGTACCGCTTTTGCCCGCCATAAGTGTGGCAGGGTATGCTCAGACGTGAATCCCTTGCTCAACTTGCCACTGGATTCATGCAAGCCGGGCTGAAGATGGCTCAAATGCCAGAAACCGGTCCTCGGAAGCTTGTTTCCGGTCCCGGGAAGACATGGCTTGGGAATTCGGGCTGGAGTGTTCCCATGAGGCACAGGGTCAGACTGATTTGCATGTAGCCATGTCTGAACTGGGGTGGCAGAGTGGGCTAAAGAACGTTGATGGATTAAACCCAGATATTTTGACCGGGTGTGAGTGTTTGATTGATTCAGATGCTCCGTCCATCACCACCCCCTTTTGTACCGTAACTCCTAACAATACCATTGTCTGAAACCTATGTTTTTTTCAGTGAATTTCAAAGGTTTTTAAATGCTAATTCCTAACTATAACATGTCTGAAACCCATAGTTTTTTCAGTGAATTTTAAAGGTTTTGTAAATGACAATTTTTAAATATATTTATTCTTATATTTATTTTTATGATACTGATGTACTAATTTTTTTAAAACTATTTATTTTGAGATATTTTATTTTTTAAATTACCTTACATTGTGTGGCCCACCTTCTTTTACTTTTTTGGGGGCCCTGGGGACCCCATCCCCTAGGGGCTGACCCTCAAATCTAAATGTATTCATTTTTGTTTTATAGGAAGGAGATTCCTATGGAAGGAAATACAAGTTACTTGTAAGTATGCTTAGAACTACTTATGAGAGTCAGTGCTGGGCTAAAAGATGCAGCACTGTGTTCTCTGCTGTTAACAGTTGAGTAAATTGGAATTAGTTATTTGGATGATTGTAGGTGAATATTTTAAGTTTCCAAAACTCCACACTTAGAAGAATTTCCCAGTGACTCCAGTCAAGGCTATGAAAGGAAATTCACTTAGTCAATGTTATGCTATGAAAGGAAATTCACTTAGCAGGTAAATAGTGTTATCGTTACCTTTTCTTACTCATTGGTGGATCCTGGATCCAGAACTGCTGCATCTCTTCTAAACAGTTGAAAGAATACAAATTACCAAACACACGCGGAAGACCATGTTTCTTTTTTTTAATATTGCTAGAATGCGCAGATCATACGTGCACCCCGTGATTTTACCAAAAAAACAAACAAATTTGGGGTCCTTGTGGGGCCCCCTGAGCAGACCTAGAGGATCAGGGTGTGTCTACCCCCCCCCCCTTTCTACGTTGTAAACACACATTTCACATGCTTCTTCAGCCTCCCTACTACAGAGGTATAAAATAGCTGCCAACAGTTTCTACTTTCGAATGTTGACAACCACTTGACAGCCAATTACCATTCAGCACGTGATAGGAAGGGTGCGCTTATGGTACATTGAAAATAAGCGGAGTATCCGTATAAAATTTTTTTTATGGGAAGGGGGCCACGTGGCCTCCTCCCGTGGCCAATTACGGGCACCGGGGTCCCCATCCCATAAAAAAAAAAAAAAAAATTTTGGAGGAGGACTGCATAGCCCCCCTCCTGAATCCACTTCAAGGCCCTGGGGACAGCCTTTTTATTTAATTTTTTGTTTATTTTGGCCATCACCGTTGGGGACTGTGGGAGGGTCTGCGATTCCCCCATGGTCCTGCCGGCTCCCCGCCTCCTGTGGGAGCCGGTGTTCTATCGACATCCAAACTCCATCTGTGTATGTACCCCCCAGAAGTTGCCTTCACTTTGCGCATGCATGTTTGTGGTAGCGCATGCGTGTTAATGTTACGCATGCGCACAATATGTCCCACTGTCTGGCTACGTACCCCTAACGTATTTCATTTTATTTGCGCATGCTCAAGTACAACATGCCCAATCACAGCTCTTACACCCATGAGCATCAAGCTCAACCAATCATCGTTATTATTATTATTGGGACATTTGTAAAGCGCTGCGCTTACGCTCACCGGCGTGTCCGCGCGCTGAAAGTGGAAGTAGGCAGATAACAATGACAACTGCAAAGCATTTATAACCTGCCAACCTTCTCGAACTTTTCCTGTTCCGCAGTCACAGCCATTGATAGTGTTCGTATCCACTTCATCGTAGGTGAGCACTTTTTTAAGGAGTAATTAAATTAATTAAAATGAACGATCTCTAAATACCACGTAAATACACATTTTTGTTCGATTTGGCAATGCTGTTTTTAAGCACTCTTTCCTGCTTTTTTATATTGTTAAAGTTGACTTCGTAACTCTTGTTTCTGTGCAAATCACTTAATCCTGCTGCGTTTCTTTAATTTACCAAGCGCCACATGGCAGTTCCCGCAGTAGTGTGCTACGTGCTGTTCAAGTTAATGCGATGTAGTTCATCACGTGCCCCATGCATTGCAAAAGTATTGTTTTCAACAATAGTGTATTTTAGCATGGATTCCAGCTCTTGTATGTCGATTAACTTTCCTTGGTGGCTGCTGTTTCTGGGCAAATCACTTAATCATACCGCCTTTCATTATTTAAGTAGTGTGCCACGTGTTGCTTCCTCCCCATGCACTGCACATGTAATTGATTGGTCAATGTTGTATTTTAGCATGCTCTCCATGTTATTTTATAACGTTAAACTTGATTTGCTATCCTTTGTTCTGTGCAAATCACTTAGGGCCCGATGTAGGTAAAATTGATTTACCGATTTTTAATTACCGAATTTTACCAATTCGGTAATTGAAAATCGGTAAATCAATGTGGTGGACATGTAGGTATTTCCAGATGTGGAAATACCGATTCTGTAACATTCGGTATTTACCGATTCTGTAAATACAGAATCGGTATTTCCCATTGATTCCTATGGGCTTCAAAGCCCATAGGAATCAATGGGAAATACCGATTCTGTATTTACAGAATCGGTAAATACCGAATTTTGCAAGGGTGCAGGGGGTGTCACTTTGACACCCTCAGGCACCCCACAAATACGCATGTGTGCCATGTGGCACACAGACATGCCCTAAGGGCATGTCTGTCTGTCACATGGCTAGGTGTGCATGCACACATGTGCATGCACACCTGAAATCGGTATTTTACCACACAATAGGATTGTGTGGTAAAATACCGATTTTGTAGGGCCTTTGGGACTCAGAAGAGTCCCACCTACATCTGAGATTTACCGAATCGGTAAAAATACAGAATCAGTATTTTACAGAATCGGTAACTTTACCGAATCGGTAAAGTTACAGATTTTGTAAAATTGTGCCCCTACATGCCAAATCATGTATACCGGTCGGTAATGGCTGAAAATACCGATTTTCGGCCGTTACCGACAGACCTACATCTGGCCCTTAGTCCTGCTGCGTTTTTTTAATTTGCCAAACGCCACGTGCAATTCAAGTTAATGCAATGTAGTTTTTCTCGTGTAAGTAGTGCGTCATGTGCACCATGCATTGCAAAAGTAATGTTTTCGACAATAGTGTATTTTAGCACGGATTCCAGCTCTTGTATGTCAATAGTGATGTCATCAGTGATGTCATTTGAGATGTCATCAGTGTTGTCATCAGTGATGTCACTGACCATGTCATGAATGATGTAATATGTGACATCACCAGCAGTGGATTGCGGGCGTGCGAGTTAAAGTTAGTACAACTAACTATAACGGAGGAATTTCAATGGTTTTGTACGAGTGAAATGTCCAACTAACTATAACACCCCTAAAACCTATGTTTTTTCAGTGAATTTCTAAAGTTTTTTAAATGCTTATTCCTAACTAACATGTCTATATAAGAAGGGTTACCCCTAGGTGGGATGCACTACCAGGTGGAGATGTTATGTTATGTTATGTTATAGTTATTTTTATAGCGCGCAGCTGCCCCAGCAAAGGGGCGTCCCGGCGCTTTGACAGGCAGAAGGAAAATGCCCAGACATAACAAACCAAACATTACAGAAAGTCCAACAGAACTCTTACACGCTGGGAGGGAATAGGAATGTTTTAATAGCCCTCCTAAAGGCTGACAAATCCTCCAGGGCACAAATGTGAGCTGGTAAGGTATTCCAACGCTTGGCCGCGAGGTAATGGAAAGACCGACCTCCGGCACGACAGCGTTTGAAGCGTGGAACAAAGGCCAGATTTTGGCCCAATGACCTTAGAGAACGGGAGGGAACGTAAGGAGTAAGAAGATGTGCCAGAATCTGAGGGGATGACAGTTTAAGAATTTTAAAAGAAAGACAAAGAGTCTTAAACTCAATCCAATGGGCCATAGGAAGCCAGTGAAGCTTATGGATGGCTGCCTTCACAGAACAAAATTTAGGTAGACCCATCAGAGCTCTAGCCGCGGCGTTCTGGACGCGTTTCATCCAAACAATTTCCGCCTGATTGGCTCCCAGCAGGAGTGAACTCGCATAATCTAATCGCGAGAGAATAGTGGCCTGAAGAATCAGCTGACGAGTTGGAGCATCAAAAAATTTAAGGGTAGGTCTAAGCTCACGCAGTATGCCAAAACAAGTGGCAGCTACTTTTTTTGTGTGCACAGAAAAACTGAGGGCGGGATCTAACCATACGCCCAGGTTTTTCACCTCAGACACCGGGATGGGATTGGAGCCAAGCTCTGGGGGCCACCACTGATCACCCCAGAGGTTGCTATGCTTGCCCACGAGAACCTCAGTCTTCTTAGCATTGAGCTGCAGACAGTTCGCCGTCATCCAGCCAGCCACTCCTATCAAACCCTCCCTAAACCTAGGGGCCTCGGAGTCGGCATCCCCACTAAGGGCTACCGCCAGCTGCGTGTCATCCGCATAGGAAACCATATTCAGGCCCCATTGCTTGACGACCGCAGCCAGCGGCTGCACATACAGGTTGAACAATGTGGGGCTCAGTACCGACCCCTGAGGTACTCCCTGCGCCAGAGCAAGGGCACAAGCCGTGAACAAAGTCCTTTTTGGTTTTCCTGCCAGACGCGTTTTGGGCCAACGCCCTCTTCAGTGGCTAGCCATGTGAGGTGACGGTGTGCAGCAACCACCAGTAAATCCCCACAATAATTGTGCTCAGGTGTAGTACCTGAAGCAATGCTTTCATGGACTGGTGGTTCAGTAAAACCCAAGTGGGTCGCCGCTGCCACACACATTAAAAAATGTCTTTAAAAGGATTGCCGATGTTCCAGCAAGCACCGCGCAAATAACAGGCACCTCCTGTTCCACAGTTAGCTGCCCAAATAAGGCAGCGGCAGACCCGCAAGTATTACACGGTGGTGCAATCCCGTGACTGGGCTGGCCGCTGTACATCAAAAAAAGAAGGGTTAACGCTAGGTGGAATGCACTCCAAGGTGGAGATTACTCCAAAGCAAGGGCACAAACCGCGAACAAAGTCCTTTTTGGTTTTCCTGCCGGACACATTTCGGGCCAAAGCCCTCTTCAGGGGCAGACCATGTGACATGACGGCGTGCGGCAACCACCAGTAAATCCCCACTATATTTGTGCTCAGGTGTACCACCTAAAGCATTGCTTTCTGGGACTGGTGGTCACCTAGATCCCACTCAGTTCAGGTTTTCTGTGGTTTTATACAATGCTTGCCAAGGTATTCTATTTCCCCTTTGGGAAGGTAATTGCCCTTAGAAGGGCATCAAGTTTATGCATCCATATTGAACGCTTGGCAAACCATTGTATTCCCCATTCGGAAGGGTTATTGCCCTCAGAAACCCTGACGAAGTTGTCCATGAGAACGAAACGAGTTGGCTGAACTTTCTTTTTTAAATGTACTTACAAATTTGATTAATAAAGAACTTTGAAAATTCTACTGTCAATCCTTGGACTGTTTTCATCCTAATTATCTGTTAACAACCTCAGACCTATCTCCAACCTCTCGTTTGTAGCCAAAACCATGGAAAAATGTGTATTGAAACAATTAAACCGACATATTGAGGACTCCAACTTCCTTGACTCCTTCCAATCAGGGTTCAGAAACAGCTGTAGCACAGAAACTGCCATGCATAATATCACAGATGACATACATGAATCCTTAGATGATGGTGATGCATACATACTTATCCTACTTGACTTATCAGGGGGTTTCAACACTGTAAACCACACAGCCTTGCTTGAATCCTTGAAGTTCCCTTCCGGTATAATGGCACTGTTTTAGAATGGTTCACTTCTTATCTTCGACACCGATCACAACAAGTCAAAATCCAGTCTTGCCTCTCAAAACCCACACTGGTCTCTCTTGGTGTACCACATGGCTCAATCCTCTCCACGTCACTGTCCAATCTCTTCATGGTACCCCTTTCTATCATCTTGAAGCAAGCTGGAATCACATTCCACCTCTATGCCGATGACATACAACAATACTGCAAAATTAAATCTCCTAGTGACATTCAACATCTCAATGTCACATTATGTAATATCTAATCATGGTTTAACACTAACCATCTAAAATTAAACCCCACCAAAACAGAAATTATTTTGTTCCCCCCCAAAAATAACCACCTCCCTATCAAAGACTGGATCACAGACCTAAAGGCTCTAAACTGTACTCTCACTCTCTCAAATTTGGCTAAATCACTAGGATTCACTCCGGATAGAACTGTCATTGAAGGAGCATATCAAAAACTCAGCCAAAGAAGCAATTTACACACTAAAACACCTAAAAAAATCAAACCAGTCATTCCCTCGGATGATTTAAAAAGGGTTGTTCAAACTCTGGTCCTCTCCAAACTTGGTACAGGAATGCCATCCTCAAAGGGACCCCAAATTCACACCATGCTTCCCTCAGATCAGTTCTAAACATGGCAGCCAGGCTCAATACAGATCAAACTGTATGATCACATCACACCTACACTTAAGAACCTTCAATTGCTTCCTATAGAAGAAAAATGCAATTTCAAGTCTGCCCGTATCACCCACAAAGCCATTCACTTGCACACCCCAAAATATTTAGATAACAAACCCATCAATGCAGGAAGAACCAGATCACTGAAAAGCTCCAACACACTTCTTCTCGTCCTTACCAAACTAAAAAAGAGATCTACCCAGTCTTGCTTGTTCTCAGGTAACACCACCAGCATATGGAACTCTCTCACGAGGGACTTACGATGCAACCCCTCCTTCACTTGCTTCAAAAGAGACCTTAAACACCATCTTTTCAACAAATACTGGAACACCTATGCAATTTCTAGACCTCAGTTACATTAGCCTCCCTTTAACCCTTTAATCTGCTGGCAGTTTTATTTCTGTTGCTGCCTCTGTCTACCTTGGAGGTATTCCTCTAACTGAACCCAACAGGCGACTTGCCCTTTAAACAGTTACTGCTCACAGGGCCTAGCCGCTGTCTGTATACATATTGTATTCTATCCGCTTTGCCTAATATTTTCTTGTTTATTTACTCTTTGTTGGTACTTGATCCTAGTTTGTTGTGCGTCATTTACGAAGGCCTTGGATTATAACCTGGCTCTTGACTCTGTAAAGCACTCTGATACCCCTGGGTCTAGCTAGCGCTATATAAAACTTATATTAATAAATAAATTAAAAAATCATGCTCGACTCTTCCCTTGCCATGACTCACCAGATCAACGGCAAAACTGTCACCTGTTTCAACTACCTCAGCATCCTTCGCAAGACCTTCAAGTGGATCCCCCCTGAAGCTAGAAAGACCATCACCCACGCTTTCATAACCGGCAGACTGGACTATGGGAAAGCCCTCTATGATGGAGTCAACAAATCTCAACTACACAGACTGCAGACCATTCAGAACAGTGCCGCCAGACTCATCCTCGGCTCTCCCGACAGGAGCACATGACATTACACCTGCGAGACCTCCACTAGTTCCCTGTCAAGAAGAGAGTAAGACACCTACAAATCACTACACAACATCGTACCCAAATACCTCAACGAAAGAGTCTGTTTCCACGTACCCAAAAGAAACATCTGCTCAGCTGATCTCACTTTGGCAGCAACCCCGTGCATCTGCAGAGCCAGAGCGGGTGGAAGAGCCTTTTCCTACATCACTGCCAAGGCCTGGAACAAATTCTCTGTCGATGTCAGGATCTCCCCCACCTGCACACCTTCAAGAAGAGCCTAAAGACCTGGCTTTTTGGGTAATCCTGGAGCTGCACCCCCTCCCTAGCGCCTTGAGACCCTCATGAGTGAGTAGTATGCTTCAAAATCCCCTGATGGATTTATTGGTTGATTGAATACTCAGTTGACCTTTTTATTTCAATTCAAGTATATGGGCCATATGTAGGAAACTTGGAAATAGCGATTCCTAATTACAGAATTTTACTGATTCGGTATTTAGGAATCGGTATTTCATATGTAGGAAACAATGCGATAAAAAATACTGAATTGTTAGTATTCCTTATTACCGAATCGGTACTAAGGAATCACCTACCCATTCATTCCAATGGGTTTGGAGGCCCATAGGAATGAATGCGAAGGAATTCAATATTACCGAATCGGTATTACCGATTCTGTAATCGTGGGAAGTATTTCAAGGGTGCCAGGGTGTCCAAAGGACACCCTCTGGCACCCCTGAAATGTGCATGTGTGCACATGTGGCGCACATACATGCCATAAGGGCATGGATGTGTGCCACATGGCACACTTCAAAAAGCAAAAAAGTGCTTTTTGAAAGGAAATCGCTATTTACCACCAACTAGGAGTTGGTGGTAAATAGAAATTCCTTAAGGCTGAGGTGCACTGTTTTAAGTGCTACCTACATTGCATCTAAGGAATCTGTATTACCGATTCCTTAAATACAAGGCCATAAGGTACGTATTAAGGAATCAGTATTTACTGATTCCTTCCATCTCACATGCCTAAATACCGGTCGGTAACAGTGAAATTTACTGAATTTCACTCTACCAACCGGTATTGGCCCACCTACATCTGGCCCTATATGTTTTCAAAATAGTATCAAATTATGCAAATGAGAAGTAGCTGCCCCTATTTTACTTTTCATCCTCCTTTCGTCCTAGCTCTGATTATAATTTTTTAGCATGATTATTCTTTACTCTCTCTGCTTCCATGCTATTACTGTTATTTGTAGTAATGTCCCATAGATCTGCATGTTAGCAGATTTACGTGTATGTGTATTTATGTACAGTTATCAAACTCGATCAACTGCAGTTCAGCTTCTCAATGCTCATGGAACAGTCACTTTAAGAATCAACAAAATATATATTTTGCGTGATATTGATAAATATTGGATATTGCAAAATATTTGAATAGCAAAACGAATGCCCAAGGCCATATTGGTGCCAATGTCCATAAGAAGCTGCGATGTAATAAAAAGTAAAAAAAAGTGAACTAGAGAGTGGTGGAATAAGCCAGGTTTTGAGGTGTTTCCTGAAAATGCTCAAATTTGGCAGACCTCTTAGATGCCTGGGTAGCCGATTCCAAAGTAGGCAGGAGGTATAGACAAAACTCCGCCCACCCCAAGAAATTATTTTGGTTTTGGTGGAGGTTCACCTTTTTGGATGCTGTGGAACACAGACGACTGCTTGGGGTATATCATAGAAATGTTTCCTTTAAATATTCCGGGCCAGTATCGTGCATGGCTTTGTGCACTGTACATAGTGCTTTAAAGGCCACTCTCCTCTCTAATGAGAGCCAATGAAGCTACTCTAATGCCTTGGAAACTGAGTGGAATTCTGGGATTTTCTTATAAAGCCTTGTCGCTGCATGTTGTGGCCTCTTCAGTTTCTTTAAGGGGCCTTGATGCATGAAGGGCATTACAATAATCAAGTCCTGACAAGACAAAAAATATTGGGGCTGATTCACAGAACTAATTTAAGACAAAATCCTAAACTTACTACTTTTGGTATTCACAGAAGTTAGGATTTTGTTTTAAGACAGACTTAAGACAGACTTAAGACAGAATCCTAACATAAGTCTGTCTTAAGATAAAATCCTAACTTCTGTGAATACCAAAAGTAGTAAGTTTAGGATATTGTCTTAAGTTAGTTCTGTGAATCGGGCCCATTATGATTATCTTCAGTAGCTAAAATGGAACAAAGAGTAACATTTTCTTCAGGTATTTAGCAGGAAGAAACAGGATGAGGTAATTTTGTCATTCTGATCGCAGAAAGAGGGTTGTAAGTCGAAGGTTACCCCCAGATTCCTTATTTTGAGTAAAAGCGAGGGAAGAGAGCGCACGAATGTGGCTACCAAGCCATGTTCAAGAAAGAGGTGTCCTAGTTTTATCGGAGTTCAGCTTTGGGCAGTCTCTGGTCATCCACACAACTATTTGTCGCATGCAGTAGTTAAAACGGTGTGCCACCCCTTACACAATTGACACTTTGATTTGTGTGTCATTGAGATGGTTGAGAATCTGAAGGACTCATCGATTACCCCTGCTCGTTATAAACAATATTCTACATTTGAACTTAAAATTATGTTCTCTAGTTTATATAACTTAGGTAACCACCCTATGGGCAATTTCTCCTTGACCTGGTGTATTTGAAACACCCGATATTGTGTACTAATTTGTAATATTAATCTGAGAGTATCTGAAACACAACCATGTAAAAGTTTGGCATCATGAACTGTGTTCCTTATATAAGCACACACTGAATGTTTTCATTTTAAACATTAACATCTCTCCAATGATATAGCTTTATATTTTTCTATTCTATACTTTACAATCTTGCAGTCTTCTCATCATTTTGGAAACATGCCAACACCACATCCCAGTGTGACCTGCTATAGGACATATCAGAGGAATTCCCCTCTGCTCCTTTCATTCCTAGCATCAACCCCCGGGACCAGCTAGCTACCTTTGTATGAACCCCATGTGCACTCAGGCTGCAAGCTTCCTTGGACCACAAGATACTGCTTTTCCCTTCAACTGTGCAGAGCACACTGCTGCTTTATAGCTAGGTGTGTGCTCTCTAAGTCCACATGTATGCAAAGACTAAGGGCTTCGTTTACAATCTGTAGGGTAGAAGCATCTTTGCAAAATATTGAGAAAAAATGCCTGCCAGGCAGTCATCTGCACAAAGGCTGGTGCACTTTCACCGCATACAGCTCAGGACCTACCATTCTGGGCCATATGTATCAAAGTACCCATTTGCGATTCTGAAATAGCTATTTTTCGGAAATCGCTGTTTCAGAATCGCAAATTTGTATGTATGTACAAATTCGCAATATTTTTGCGAGTTCTTAGTATTCCTTAAGTGCTATTAGCAAATTGCGAATTACAATTAAGGAATACTTTCCTATTCATTTCTATGGGCCAGGAGGCCCATAGGAATGAATGGGAAAGTATTCTCAATTTTGCGATTCGCAATTTGAAAATCGCAAATTGAGAATAATTTCAAGGGTGCAGGGGTGTCCAAAGGACACCCTGTTGCACCCCTGAAATAAGCATGGATGCACATGTGGTGCACATACATGCCCTAAGGCCATGTATGTGCGTCACATGACACTTTGAAAAATGCAAAAATGTGCATTTTTCAAAGAATTCGCAAATTACCACCAACTTGAAGTTGGTGGTAATTTGCGATTCCTTAAGGACAATTTGCTGTTTTTTTTTGCTTCATACATTGCATTTAAGGAATCGCAAAATGTGCGATTCCTGAAATGCAATTGCAAAATAAGGAATCACAAATTTTGCGATTCCTTATTTTGCACCAGATTTTCCTTTATACATACCATTTTGCAAATTTGCATTCGCAAACGCCGAAATTCTGCGAATTTTGGCGTTTGCGAATTGCGAATGCAAATTTGCTTCATACATATGGCCCTCTGTCCATCTGCCCTTTCCACATTGGCTACACACTGCAGAGGCTGCTTTCAGAGCAGGAAGGACAGCCATGACCCAATCATGCCACTATGCTCCATTCTAGCTTCAGCCTCGTGGCTAGGTGTCATCTTTTTACCAATTTTGCCTGGGCTGATTGTAGTTTTCTGTCTGGACCAGATCACAATGATGCCAACCAGGGACCTGGAGATGTCTAAATGAAGTGGGCAGTCTTACACTAGTGGAACAGAGGCCAGAGCCTCCTCTCACCTGGTCTGCCGCTGGGCTATCCGTCAAAATAAAAAAATAACCCCAAGATATTATTAGCACAAAAGACAACTGTTGAGATGTGTGTGCTCAGAGCAGCATTTAGCATAACATTATCAGATCATGCGAAGTACAACCAAGTGGAAATGATAAGAAATGCTTTGGTGAGAGAGGATTCTAGGGACCTTTCAAATCCACAATTGCAAGAAAAAGTGGCGTCACTACATTATAACTAGTGAACACATGTTTAGTTAGAAAAGCTGACGGCTGATGAAACTGTGACTGTAAAAAGATCCATGTGCACGTGAAAAGTCGTAAATCTTGAACAATTAAAAACACTGTTTAGACTTTGTATGGGGCTACAGTCGGAGACACGCGATGTACAATCACACTAGCACATGCAGAAAATGTGCATAAAAATTAAAAATGGCCCAACACACCTGCAGTGACCCGTTTCATCAAAGTGCGACACAAGTGCAAAAAAAAAATAAAGACACATCAAACATCCAGGAAGTCATGTAAAGAGCTTTATAAACATTCAGAAATCAGAGCATATAGACCAAGAGACAAACATAACCTGCTGCAGCAGGGGTACAGTGATGTGCAGCAGTGGAGCACAGGTTAATATGCAGTGGGATACACGGTGGCATGCATCATTGAGGCAAAGGGTGATGTGCAGCAGCTGAGTACAGGGTTATGTGCAGCGGGATACAAGGTGATATACATCATGAAGGCAAAGGTTGATGTGCTGCAGTGGAGCAGAGGATAATGTGCAGTGGGATACAAGGTGATAAGCATCATTGACGCAAATGGTGGCAAAGGGTGATGTGCAGCAGTGGAGCACAGGGTCATGTCAGCGGTATGCAAGGTGATAAGCATCATGGAGGCAAAGGGTAGTGTGCAGCAGTGGAGCACAGGGTCCTGTGCAGTGGGATACAAGATGGTATGGATTATTGAGGCAAAGCGTGATGTGCAGCTGCGGGGCACAGGATAATGTGCAGCAGGATACAAGGTGGTATGCATCAGGAAGGCAAAGAGTGATGTGCAGCATTTGAGCACAGGATAATGTGCAGCAGGATACAAGGTGATAAACATCACTGAGGCAAAGGGTGATGTGCAGCGGTGGAGCACAGGTTAATATGCAGTGGGATACACGGTGGTATGCATCATTGAGGCAAAGGGTGATGTGCAGCAGCTGAGTACAGGGTTATGTGCAGCGGGATACAAGGTGATATACATCATGAAGGCAAAGGTTGATGTGCTGCAGTGGAGCAGAGGATAATGTGCAGTGGGATACAAGGTGATAAGCATCATTGACGCAAATGGTGGCAAAGGGTGATGTGCAGCAGTGGAGCACAGGGTCATGTCAGCGGTATGCAAGGTGATAAGCATCATGGAGGCAAAGGGTAGTGTGCAGCAGTGGAGCACAGGGTCCTGTGCAGTGGGATACAAGATGGTATGGATTATTGAGGCAAAGCGTGATGTGCAGCTGCGGGGCACAGGATAATGTGCAGCAGGATACAAGGTGGTATGCATCAGGAAGGCAAAGAGTGATGTGCAGCATTTGAGCACAGGATAATGTGCAGCAGGATACAAGGTGATAAACATCACTGAGGCAAAGGGTGATGTGCAGCGGTGGAGCACAGGATAATGTGCAGTGGGATACAAGGTGGTATGAATAATGGAGGCAAACGGTGATGTGGTGCAGGGGAGCACAGGGTCATGTGCAGCGGGATACAAGGTAATAAACAACTTGAAGACAAACGTTGATATGCAGCATGGTAACATAGGGCATTGGTGATGGGATTCGGAGGAGCGATGGGATTGGTAAGTCAGGAGTAAACTGGGTGAAGGGCCTCAGGGAGCACTGGCTGCTGTGACTCATTGGACACTGATGAATTTTATTATGAATTATAATATGAATTATTGCACGATTAATAAAAATCTTTGCAATTGATCTAAAAAAACATAATTGAGAACTTTTTGCAAAGCGGATAAAAGAGATATAAAGTTAAAAAGGGTACAGGCTGGTTCAGTACAAAGCATTGGTATAAAAGCATTTTGAAATTTGCAATATTTATAAATATCAAATAGGAATGTATAAATGTACAAAAGCAGTTCTGAATGTATCAAGTTCATTCACTAGCCTCTGGATTTAGGGCTGTGTTAACTAATTTCATAAAACGAACCAGTCTACAGGCTAATTGGATGTCTTCTCCCTTAAAGCTGATCAACAGAGCTTGTCTGCGGGTTCGCAAACGTCTTTGGTACCAAAGCTGTGTTAATCGACTCCTTCGAGCACTATCTAAAGCTTTGGAGCACTGAGTAAGGTGTCTTGTTAGAGCACATGATTCTGTGCATCAGGAGAGTGCACATGTGTGTGCTTGTGATGAGCTCCAGGTGATGTGAGTCAATGGTGAACATTTTTATGCACAGTTTGATCAACAGAGACTCGGAACAGTGTGCATTGAGGTGACACAGATTGAATCATATTTGGGCATATTGTGACATACAATATATTGTATAAACTAACATGTAGTGAGAATAGGAGTCCAGGCGTCAACATTTCCTCTTTATCTTAACGAGTGACATTTTTTGTTTTCCTGTGTCCCATATTCTAAGCTGAAAAGACATTCTCATTCACAGTTGCACCATTTAAAATCTACGGTACACTCCCCAACTTCTCTTACCCTGTATTTACATCTGAATATAGGAACACGTATGTCAAGCTATGCAATGTTGCATCGGGACACGCAAAAGGTAGGAGACCCTGTGAAAGGTGTTAATGCCAGGCAATCAACCTCTTGACTGGAAACATTTCTGGGTATACTGTATTTCATTTTGAATTCGCTTATAAGAAAGCATCAAATGCAATGGAAATTAATTAAATTATTTTCCTGAAGCAGGAGGCTTGCATACTCCTCACACTCATTCGGTCGCAAAATGCGCAGTTACACAGAGTACTTGGGGGCATATTATCAACAACGTGGCGCTGACATGCATTAGCGCATGTTGGCTGCCGTTTTTGTAATGCCACGCATCTGAGCAATATGCATTGCTAATGAGATGCAAAGAAGGCGTTCCTGACCATTACTCCATGTATATAATCGCTATTTACAAGCATGGAGCAGGTCCGCGAAGCGTTGAAAAAAGCTGTGCTAACTGCGGTTTTCGCCGGAATCTAATGCCTGGTAAAATCCTGACTAAGCTATCTGTAATATAGGAGGTGGATTTACAGGTTAATTCCGCACTTCCATATTATCAAGCATTCCCTTAGCACTGTGAAATCATCACTTGATTTCACGCGCTTTTGCTTGTTATGGCCGTCTGTCGCTGGTTTTCACATCGCCATTAAGCAAAGCGTTTCTAATACGCCGCTAACACGGCGATGTGAATCACCGATAAACGGTGATAATGGTAAACGCGATCAGCGCGATTTACAATGTTTTTATCATTACCTTGTTAATATGCCCCATAGTGTCTACATATTCCTTAAAACATTTGGGCATAGAATTATGGTGCGTTCTTAAAGCCAAACAGAAAAGTTGAACAAAAGTTAATTTAAGAAGTTCTACAACCAGTGCTTAATTTGACCCAGTGGTTCCAGTGACGAATTAAAGAGGCATGAGGTGAAATCAAATCAAGACGTGCTGCCTTGGTATTCAGCACGCTTACATTCAATCACGCTGGTCGCAAGCTTCTGAGCTTACTGTTGCACTAACTAAGCACTGTGCAAGACACTATGCAACAGTTGCTCACTTTCAGTGCAAGCGCCTGTAAATTAATTCCTGCTTGGGAAAATTTATAAGACAGCAAAATCGATGCACTGCAATCATGAACTATTCAAAGGGAATGTGTTCGTTCTTTGCAGAACATGCTTTTGCAATTTCTAGATTTGAATAACTAGTGCTTACAAAATTCTAGCACAAAGTGAACGTAATAAAGAAGTCTGTGGTGTGAGTAACTGCTAGACATGGAATAACATACCTCAACATCCATCAACGACACACAGTACAACGGAAAGACAAGGACCTCCTTCCGCTTTTGAAGCGTTTACTGCTGGAATGAAATCCCAGAGGAAAGGCCCTGCTCCGTTTATGGAACTGCTTATAAATCGTGCAAACTTTACATGCAAGGGTTCTTATAAGGACTTACGTTTAAATCTGTAATTCTGATCAATTCTTTCCACTTTAAAATCACTACCACCACCTGGGTCAAAAGGGCACGAATCACGGGGATTTTGGGTTAGGTAAGTGCTTCAAAGGGAGCAACCCAAGCTATCAATTCACCAACATAAACACAGAACTCACACTTGAGCTTCATGAGCGGCCCCAGCAGTTACACTTCAAGTAAAATGAAGAGATTAAGTTACAACCACACAGAAAAGGTCCCCCATGGCTCTTTACAGAATCCTGATTGCTTCAGCAGGGGCTCCTGGAACCCCCAATAAAGATGTGTTCTGCACTTTCACCTTCCGCTTAGAGCTGTCACAGTGCTTGTGTGTGTGTATAAATTAAATAAAAAACCTGTGTGAAGGGATTTCCCGGTCTTTAAAAGAAACTTCAGCCCTGAGCTGCGAGGATTACTGCACAGAGAGGCCAAAATAGTGGTTTATTCTGTCTGACCCGATGGATTAACACGGCCAAGCGTTTGGTGATGTTGAGGAGCAGCATAATATTTGAAGTATTTTTACACCAGGCCAGACGTCCTTTAAGGGAGGCGCGGTGTGTTGCAGGAGTGGAACGTAGGTCTTTCTGTGGCGCTAAGCTACCACATCCCTACATCAGCATTACTTAGATCTCAACGCAGAAATTATTGTGCATAGTCGTGTTAACCATTGTTGGAACTGGCCCTTCTTGCAGGGTCATCCCCAAACTTTTTACTTCTTCCTCCCTTATTTTTCCTGACCTGTGGCTGTTGGCAATAGGACTATGGGCACTTTACCACTGCTGACCAGTGCTAAAGTGCATATGCTCTCTGTGTAAATTATTATTGTGATTAGATATACATGATTGGCATATTTGTATCACCATGAAGTCCCTAGTAAAGTGCACTGGGTGTGCCAGGACTGGTGATGACAAATGCTACTAGTGGGCCTGCAGCGCTGATTGTGACACGCACATGAGTAGCCCTAAAATGGTGCCTCAGACCTGCCACCGCAGTGCCTGTGTGCAGGCTGTGAACTGCCATGTCCTCGTGG
Source organism: Lissotriton vulgaris (assembly GCF_964263255.1). Classification (NCBI taxonomy): domain Eukaryota; kingdom Metazoa; phylum Chordata; class Amphibia; order Caudata; family Salamandridae; genus Lissotriton; species Lissotriton vulgaris. The sequence goes on along the minus strand of NC_141685.1, from coordinate 337,891,450 downwards.
TCAGTGCCCCACTGACCAGGTCTAACCCTTCCCTTTTTGTGCACATTGGTCACCCCTATGGAAGGCCGAAGGTACCCCCCTGGGTAGGGTGCAGTGTATTTGAAAGGTAGAGCATGTACTGGTGCAGGTGACATGCTCTGGTAGTGAATTACAGTCATTTTCGTTTTTCACTATTGTAAGGCTACCTTGCTCCATAGGCTAACATGGGGGCTGCTGGCTACAGTGGCTACCAGCATATCTTCCCATAGGAACAAGATAGGACATGAAAATCTGGTATCCCTGAACTCAGAATTTAATAACACATCTTTTAGGAAAGGTTGTTTTTAAATCCTGTGTTTGAGAATAGCACTTTTAGAAAGTTGCTGTTCTCTTGTCTGACCTTTCTGTGTGCATTGGCCTGTTTGTGTATTGACTGTCTGGTTTGAGAGTGACAGGGGCTGGGGATTCCCCAGGAGGCTGGCTGAGTCAGGCCTAGGCTGAATGACTGCATTTGCAACTTGAGTGGTGGGAGGAGATAGCACCTGGGCCTGAATAGGGCTGTGCTTGCCTTCCACAATGCTGGCTCCACCTCCTGCTGGGCGGCGGACGACCCTGCCCCTCACTCTGAAAGGAAAGGAGAAGCCAGAAAAACAAAGTGCTCAACACCCAGAACTGGTTCAGACCGGGCTCAGGGCCCACTTGCACAAAGAGAACAAAGACTTTTCGGGGTATAAGTATAGGACCCCTGACAATAGAACATTAGATCATCCTGGAATCAAGAAGGAACCTCTGCCAAGCAGAAAGCTGAAACTGAAGAAGAAAGATTGTCCAGCTGTTGCTATGCTGGATTGCTCTGCTGTTGCTTTGCTGCCAAGGAGAGGGGAATAACTTTGCTTCGTGTTGTGTCCCCTTGCTTGAAGGAATCTCCAAGGGCCTGAGAAGAGCTGGCTCCCTGTTTTTGAAGTCCCAGGAACAAAAGGACTTCACCCCCAGATTCCAATGAGCTCTACTAAGAGTGTTCTGTACTTCCTGGAGTGCGTGGCCCATGTGTGGTGCCTCTGGAAGTTGTATCTGTGTTGGGAAGCTGGAAATCACGCTTTAAAGACTTTGCTACAGAAAAGTTATTACATCGCTCGCTACGGAGCGCATCCCTGACAGTGCGAGGAAATTCCCGCCTCTACGAAGGCCGAGTTCGTCGCAGCGCCTGTTGCCGCTGCCAGTGCCGTCGCATCCTTTGTTTGCGGGACGCACCAGACCGGTGCGGGAAGACTACCATCGCTGTGAGTGTCGTCGCAGAGCCTGTCGTCCCTGGGTGAGATCGCCGCACCGCTTGCTAGCGGGCCGCGTCACGTCGCTGCAAACATCATCGCAGAGCCATCGCATCGAGGAGCTGCGAGAGAGAGATCGCCGCCGGATCGCGCATCGTCGCCCCGAAGATCGTCGCAGCCCCTACCAGATCTTCGAATCGTGCCTTTGTGAGAACAAACTTCCTAAGGAACCTACGCACCGAAATCCATACAAGTGGCCCTCCTCCCCGTACAGACCGGATTCATCGCAACACGCCCGCTGTTGCAGCGGGGCTGTCGCAAACGCCTCCCCAAGGTCTCAGGAGCAACAGCTTCTGCTTTTGGAACTTTGTCGCATCTAAGGGTACTGTTGGCTAAACGTGATGCAACTGTGAACTTTACACACCTGTGGATTATTTTATCGCAACCTAAAGAACTCTTTTGCAACCATATACTTGAACTGTGAATGTTGGATTTTTTGTCATTTTGGTCTTGTGTAGTTTAGATTAAATACTGTTGTGGAGTCCGTTTGTGGTGTTTTCACTTTGTTACTGTGAGTGTTGGTACAAATACTGTACACATTGCCTTCTGATTAGCCTTGACTGCTCGTGCCAAGCTACCTAAAGGGTGAGCAGGGGTTATCTCAGAGGGTTTCCTCCCTAACCTGACTAGAAGCAAGGGTCCCTATTTGGACAGTGGCACCTACCTCTGCCAACTAGAGACCCCCAGTTCTAACATTGTTGGTCAGCGGTGGGGATTTGAACTTGTATTTGTACTAGACCCACAGTGATTGGTGTACATCGCTAGTGAGTGCAGACCACTACGCAACCACATACTGTTTGTTTTTCCTGGTATATTTCCTGGAAGTATTTTTATTTGGGACTCTGAGACTCTGGCTAGTGTTGCACCACCTGTGAAGTCCTGCCAAAATGGAAGACAACTTTTACCACCGGTATATCTACACAGTGGAGGAGATGAAAGCCTTTTGCAAAGAGAGGGGGCTGCCTGTGGAGAGAGGTTCCACAAGGGGGGATCTTGAGGCATGCCTGTATTCCCATGAGGTCAGAATTTGGGAAGCAACACTAACAGACGATTCTGAGGAGGAGGACTTCTCTGACAGTGAGGGAGAGAAAGATGAGTGGCTCCTTGCTGCTGTGCGAAGGTGCAGAGAATTAGACCGGGAAAGCAAGGAGGGTGAGATCCGGTGGGCCTTAGCCCAGAAAGAAGAAACACGTGTAGCTCAAGAAGTAAGCTTTGCTGAGTTGGAGGTGGAGTCCAGCTCAGATGATGGCAGCATGGTTATGATATCTAGTGCTGAGAAAAAGGTACAAACACCCAGAGATGTGGCGTCTGACTTGAGGGAGGGGGTCGACATACACCAGGGGGTTCAGGTTTATGATGTAGTTCCAGTGGAGTGCAGTGTCCCTGAAGTAGATTGAGGGACCTGCACAGGGGACCATATTCCTAGTGGTGGGAGGGACACTCTACTGACTCTAGATGAGATGTACTGGGAGAGGGGTTCCCCCATGGTAGAAACCTTGGTCTGTGTGTGTGAAGACCATCCAGAAGAGTGCGGGTTGTGTGACAGAGACAGTCAGATACTGTCTTGCCAGTCTCAGGTGAGTGGTGAGGGGTACTTGTGTGAGGTACTGGAGGGTGAGGCAAAGGGTAGCTGTGGGGGGCTGTGTGAATCATTTGTTGGAGAGCATATTTTAAGTCCCTGTTTTCCAGACCTATGCCATCACCCTGTAGAGTGTGAGTTCTCTGACACCAGAGAGCTTGCGTTGAAGGCAGACCTCTTGGTGGATTCCATGGAGTCTGAGGAGGCATTGGGGAGTGATCCCAAAAGGAGTGGCTTAGATATCTTCAAGACCTGTGAGGTGGAAGAGGTTCAGTGTAGCCGAGTTAGGTCCCAGTGACGTGAGAGGGGTGTAGGGGCTCATGTCCGGTCTCAGTGAAGAAGGAGTGAGTGTGGGACGGTGTGTCTCAAGGTGCCCGAAACCCAGTCTCAGGGCCTGGAGGGTTCCTTAAGGGAACACCAGGTTGAGGGCCTAGAAGGTGCGAGTAGGCCATTTGAGGAGGATCTCCTAGTGTCAGGGGAATATGTAAATACCTTTATTTTATTAAACTGCTGTTGGGGCCATTTGTGGTGTTTTCACTGTGTTACCCAGGACAAGCAGCTATCACCTTTCCTTATATCCCCCCCAACATGCAATACCAGCTCTTTTCAGTGGTTTTGCTACGGCATCTAAATATCACTCTGATGTTCCCGGTGATTCCCACACGGGAGCCCATTCACTGTAATAAGGTATGCCAAGCATGAGCAACAGTCGAACCATAGTTTTACTGCAGCATGCAAGACCTTCAGACAAACTTTTTAAAAGATTGTGGGGGCACCAAATTTATACATGAAACCCTCTTCTGCACTGTCCGCCAACATAGCCTTATACATGTGACCAACCAAAGTGCCATCTGGCCTAAGTAGAAGCATCCTACAATTCTTTAGCTGGTGTGCCCAGGAATACAATTAGAGATCTGGAATGATGCGTAAGCTTCTGTCCTAGCTTATTGTAATATCGTTACTCCTAAGTAATCTTATCTCTTTTGACAACCTAACACCATAAGCTTCCAGGTTCCAGACCATAACGTCCATCTTACTAATGTTAATCCCATATCCAGACATCTTCCCAAATGTCTGCACTTCAGTAAATAATTCTGGAAGGGCTTAATTGGCATCAGACGTAAACATGATCAGGTCATCGACATAAAGAGCTAGCTTTGTGGAGAAGCCGCCTATTGTGAAAGAAGTAATATCCTTATTTTGCCTTAGGCTTTGGGCCAAGGGCTCAATATATAAGTCAAAGAGGATAGGAGATGGGGGCACCCTTTTCTGGTACCTTGCTCTATTTGTAGAGGGGCCGTGATGTTACCATTTACTAATATTTGGGTTCAAGGAGCTTTATAGATTTTTTTAAGGATCTCCTTGAAGGTCTCATCAAATCCAAAAGCCTTCAATGTGCTGCTCAGATATTGCCAGGTGATCCGGTCGAAGGTCTTTGCAGCATCTAGGGTGATTATTGATAATGGAGCAAACTGTCATGGCAAGATCTGTTGAACCGATTAGAGTATGTACTAGATCTTTCATCTGCCTCCCTGGGTGGAAGCCCTTCTGGTCCTTATGGACTATAGGCACAACCATTTTACTTAGTTGAGCTGTTAATATCCCAGTGAAGATTTTATAGTCACAGATCAGTAAAGAAATTGAGTGGTAAGACTGACATTGTGTAGGATCTTTCCAAGGTTTTAAAATTAACGTGATAGCAGCCTCATTCCATGGGTCCAAAAGTGCAGAGTTGCCCCTCAATATTTCATTAAATAGCTCTATCTAGGTCGGAATAATTTCTTCTGCCAGTAGTATATATAGTAGTACATATATTTCATTGGGGATCCAGTCCGGTCCTGCTGCTCTTCCTTCTCTTTAGTTTTATTGAGAGCGGTCAGGATTTCATTCCCTGATATGTCCTGGTTAAAAAAGAATAGACTATCAGTGCTCAGTTTTGAAAGCTGTGTCTTTTAGACCAAATATTCCAGTGCAACCTCATCTACCACCAAATCCTCCTGATACATATTCTGAATAAGTTAGAAAAGGCTGATTCAATACCTTCCCTATCCTTAACAGCCTGATCACCAATTTCCAGTTTGATCATCCTGATGTAGTTGTATGACCTATCCATCCTACTCTTAATTGCTAACAATTTCCCACAATTCTCTTCTTGATCAAAATCTCTAATTCGACTAACCTCCCATTTCCGCAACATATTCTCCTCCATCATGAGTCTTAATTCACGTTGCAAGTCTTTGACTCTTCCAACTAAGCTTGCTTTATCAGCCCCCTGAAAACGCCCAGACTTTAGATTTGCTTCTGATGTTGCTAGCCGATCTTCCAGTGAAGCAATCAGCCTTATTTTTGTTCTGACCCAGGCCACCGAAGTACAATTTAAGGACCCTCTTAACCAGGGCTTAAAGGCATCCCATAGAACGTGTACTGGGGTGGACTCTGAGTTCCAATTATCAAAGTCAACTATGTTCCTTTCTATCCAACTCATGATGCCAGGTTGCAACAGTAAGCTTCTATTGAGGGTTCACCTTCTAGGGATAGGGTTTGAGGGGAGCTCGATTTTTAACCAAATTTCTGCATGATCAAATAGATGGATAGTCAGGTAATCTATTTTTTGGGACATTTCCAACTTCTGAAAGCTCCATAAAGATGTAATCAATCCTAGAGAAGTGACCATTCTTTTTTGCTGAAAAAGGAATAATTTCTGGAATCGCCATTGATCTTACGCCATATATCACAGCGGTTAAAACTATCTAGCTTAGAAAAGATTTAAGTTTTAACTTGTGGTGAAGCGATTTGATTGTGGTGAGAAGATCTATCCAATTTATTGTTTAAAAGGATGTTAACGCCCCTGTCACTTATTAGAGGGGCTTCTATGTCAAAAAAAGCTAGAGCAAAGATTATTCAGCAGAGAACTATCATCTTCATTTGGACCATAATAACTAGCCAAGGTATATAGAGTGCTGCATATTTTAACTACTACCCAATGCCCACTTTCTTCTGCCTGCAATTAACTTAGTTCTATTCCTGAATTTGCCTTAATTATTATGGCAGCACCCTTAGAGCAGTATTGTTGGTCTGTAGCTGTAACCGTATCTACCCATCTTTGCCAATTAAATAATGCTAAACATTCATCCCGTAGGAGGTGCGTCTTTTAGAGCAAGAGAACCCTGGTGGAGCTTTCTTTCAGGTATTAAAGTACCAAATGCTGTCTCCTTTTACTTCTTAAGCCGTTCACGTTCCAGCTCATGATTTCCAGGGACTCCCCTTCTGGTAATCTCCCCTTATCCCCCATCATCTGCTATCAAAATCAGGCCACATCTTTCAACCCCTGTTGTGCTGAATGAGGAAAATGTATATATTTTTCCCCCTATGCTCCCCCCCACACGTGCGCACCCCATGATTACCCCTCCCCCCAGGGAACCCTCTCTTACTACCTATTGGCTAGTGCCAATTTGAGCTGCTATCCACCAAACCTAAATTCACAGATAAACTTGACTATCACCACAAATCATCTTCGATGATGGGTGGCTTAACTATTTACCAGCTTTATTAAGGGCCAAAAAAGTATCCAATTCTTCTGCAGACTGAAAGGTATGCATTTTATTGGCCCACATTCCTTTAAGAGAGGCAGGAAACCTCAGCAGTACTTGGGTGCCCATTTCTTGTAGACGGTCTAATCGCTTGCCAAACTCCCATCTCCTATCTTCTGTCACTCAAGAGATAACAGACTTAATTTTAAAAGTTAGATCCTGGGCCTGGATGTTTTTTTGTGTGAGGGCGGCCCCCAAAAGGTTTTCTTTGAGGGTGTAGGATTGTATATTCATTTGCATTTTTCTGGGTTTCTTCCAACCATGGTATAATTTGAATGCCTAAAGATGTACCTTTGGATTTCAGATTCCAAATTCGTAGCAGATACAACGTGTGGGATAGCGTTAGTCAAGAGATCTATTACAAATGACTTGACCTTGTCCCCTTCCACCCCATCCTTAATATCCAGGATACTGATGTTATTCCTTCTGGAGTTGTTTTCCAGTCTTTCCAGCCTATCTGATAAGTCCTTCTCTCTCTGTTTAAGCCTGGCCACTTCCTGAGTATCATCTTTCACATCTGACTCTAGCTCCTAAACTTTACTTTCAGTACCTCCGTACGGTGCATTAACGCTAGTAGGTTTTACGCAAGAATATTACCTATGCCCTGAATTGTCCTCTGATTAGTCTCTGAGGTGGAAAAACGTTCTTTGATTACAGAAGATAATTGGCTCAGCATCCCTTGAACTGTGTTTAGAACGGGGGCATCCTTAATAGCCTCATTGCCAGATTTGCTTGATGTGGGATTTTGCATATGGCTTTATGTGTGTCTCCTAGGGTTTCTTTCTCCCCTATCTGTTCGTTATTTCCAGGTGCCGGGAAAGAGTCTTTCAGTACTGAAAATCTATTTGTAACAGGAATCCCTGAGTAGGGGAGAGGAACATTCTCTGATGAAGCAGCTGCCCCCACCGAAGTTTCCATATTGAACTGAGAGTTCAATGTGGCAATGGCATCCTAATTTCCAGGGCGGGACTGCCGCACCTATGGAGATCGATCCCACTTGCTGGTACTGTGGCGGGTGGACAAATTCCGACTACCATCGTAATAGACCCCTAAGAGTGAGTGTAGCTACGTGGAACTCTGTAGAGTTGAACAAAAAACTCAGTGAAGTCGGCTCTGCAACTCCATTCTGTCTCATCCCAATTAAAAATATAGAAACCTTACATACCTTTGGTAAAACAAAAAGTAACTCTATTGTTACATGCAAAAATGCATGTAGTCATCTAACAAAAGTGAACATGAAAATACAGCAAGCAGTGAGAGAGGTGTTGGTTTTTGGGTTCTCCCTATACTAGGGAGAGAATCAAGCAGATGCCTTGAATACAAGAGGACATCATGCTGAACGATTCATTGGTGGTCTCATACTCCCAGGACCACCGCAAGCACAGTTATGGGCAAAAACACAATCCCAACCAAAGGCCTTGCAAAGCATTACGGGACGAGATTTTGGAGTGCAGTGAATATTATAGTATCCAATATCAAAACATTCCTCAAAGGGCAGGCTCTACCAGCTCAGCTGAGAGCTAATACTATAAAATTTACTGCACTCTAGAATCTCGCCCCATGCTTTGCTGGGCCTTTGGTTGGCATTTTATGTTTACCCAAAACTTTGCTTGGGGCATTCCTAGGAGGATGGGACCACCACCTATTGCTGAGCATGATATGCTCTTTGGGGCAGATTTGCGATCCCCTTGCGTCACTTTTGCATCACTTTCGCCATTTTAAAAATTATACAAAAGTGGTGCAAGGGCCTTGTAAATAAGTCCCTTTGTGTTCAAGGCATCTGCTTGGTCCTGCCCGTAGGTTAGGAGTGACCCCAAACTTATTACATCTCTCATTGCCTGATGTTTTTCAAAGTTCACTTTTGTGAATTGGTTATATGCTTTTAACCATGTAAAGGTAAAGGTGTATTATGAAAGAGTTGTAGGTGCAGTAGCTAGAAATTCTGTTACGTGGTGGAGGCAGAGTTTTTGCATGATTTCCATATTTTCAATGTTATGCGTAGTTAGCAATTCTTTGCAACCGCCGCTAACGGAGAGGAGTGTATTGTCCATGGTTAATAATAACTTTTTTTTCGTACTTCACTCTTTCATGCAAAATAGCTGTATGACACTACGAGAGAGCAGTCTGCTTTCGGCCACATGAATCTACCCAATCAGCTGCCGCAGCTGCAGGTAAGAGTGATGGGGTGGTAGGACCCAGGGGGGGTGATTTTGATGGACGATGATGAAGGAACATTAATTATTTATTTAATCTGTCTGTAGAAATCCCCCCCACCGGGCCTCACCGCTCTTACGTGCAGCGGCTGCACCCAATTATATATCATGCTCTAGAAATACACATACCTTTTTTCACACATCCAGACATTACTCACTCAAACGCCCTTTCCTATTATTACCGAAGAATACCAATATTACAGTCCTTTCACTAAGGTATACCATTTGGTGCATGTCTGCCTACAAGTTAATCTAGTGTATTTGTTTCCTCTTCTCCTTAAACCTGTACTCTAACAACTCAAACAGCACCACACAGAAAAATCAGACCCCAGGTTAGATGAAGTGATGTCATCAGTGATGTCACTGACCATGTCATGAGTAATGTAATATGGACGCCATCAACAGTACATTGCGGGCCCGCAAGTTATAGTTAGCTCAACTAACTGTAGCTGGCGAATTTCTTTGGTTTTATGAGAGTCAAATGTCCAACTAACTATAACGTCTCTGAAACTTAGGTTTTTTCTGTGAATTTCTAAGGTTTTCTAAATGCTAATTCCTAACTATAAAGTCTGTAAAACCTATGTTCTTTTTCAGTGAATTTCAAAGGTTTTTTATTTAAATGTTAATTTCATATTTTAATATTTATAAAACCTATATTTTTTCTAATTATTTGTAATATTTTGCAACTTTATTACCCTTTTTTAACTTTAAAAATTATGTAATGTTTTATGTCTTCCCACAAAAATAGGTATATAATTTTTTTTTCAGAAAACAACAGTCCCGTACCAGTAGTCTATCAAGCTCGATCAGCACGCAAATCCTATCCACCACATTTAAATGATGCGCATTTTGTATCCGACGGGGTTGTGGCACCTCGACCCGCGTAACAGCATTAACATATGAGGTTGCACCACCTGCTACTTTGGTATGCAGTGGGTATACACTACCAAGCTGTGTGTTACATCAGATATGTATGAGGTCGCGCCCACTGCGTGTTGCGTTTGCGACGAGTGCACGCTGCCACGCCCTGTGTTACGTCATAGACGTATGGTGTTGCGCCACGCACGCCATTCCCTCATTCTTTTTTTGTCTCAAAACGACATCTAAATAACTTTAAAGTGTATATGAGCGCAAGCGACAATGAAAAATATGTTAAACATGAATGGATTTCTAAATGTAATAAACTCATATTATAGTAAATATAATTTCTCAAAATCACATTGGGTTCAGTCCCCTTGCGTGCTGGGTGTGCCATTGCCTTGTGACCATTAAAAAAGCATTTCATTAGTTCATAACATTTTCCATTGTAACAGTTGGAAAACGCCACCCATTTTAGTCAATCTCTGTACTGCATTTGAAGAGACACGCCTCTTCTGCTTAGGGAGCTTTTTTCTACACTTTTTGGAATGTACACATATCTTACATTACACACAACATGCAACCATCATCTTCATCAATATTCATACTTTTAAAGTAGCCTTCCATCTGTGATAGCCATACACCTAAAAGTTACCTAACCAAACTTTTCTCCACTACCAGAGGTAACATGGTTGCATACGCTGTCCAGAGCACAATGTAATGTAGTATGGCCCAGAGGCAGTATCATGCATAGATAATGAACACACGGACACAGATAGATAATGGAAGGGGGTACGGGCACGTGCACTTAATACCTTTTTATTACCAGGGTCACATATTCAGTGACGTCTGTGCTGGATGCGTGTGGGGTGAGTGTTAAGCAGCCCTGAGGGAATGGTTGCTGCTAGAATCAACTACAACAGTAATCGTTGGATCACACACAAAGATTCAATATTAAAAGAATCACATATTTGTGCTGCAGTAAGGTAGGGATAGTAGATGTGAATAATACAGAAAAAAATTCTATCGTAAAACAACCACAACTTGTGGTATACTGAGACGCAATCAATAGATCTCAAATAAGGCACAAAAAGATTATATCATAAACGCTCCATCAGTTCTAGTGCACTCACATAGCCACATCAAAAGCATTCAGCATGTGCACAGCCAGCGATGATGCGTGCTGCGGGCGGGCCGTACTAGGAGCAATGTCTGTTGCCATCCACACTGCATCATCTGCAATAGCGACTCGATCTGAATTGTGAACACTGCTGTCTGCAGTGTAAGCCAAACAGAGCGGTCACCGAAGGCCAACAGCCACGTTGCATTGACTTGAGATCCACAGTTCGCAGTACGCAAAGCAACAAAAAAGCATCTGCGGGTCCAGCCATGATGCGTATGATTCAGAAACGGGGGTGGTGATGAACAGAGTGTCTGAATTAAGCAGACCACTCTTACCCAGTCCAAAGATCAGGGCTTGATCCATCACCGTTATTTAGCTCACTGCACCATCCCAGCTCAGAACGTGGCTATATGCAAATCAGTCTGTCCCTGTCCCAGTGCATCATGGGAACAGGGCAGACTAAACTATCAAGCCAATTCTTCACCAGAAAGGAGACAAGCTTCCGGGGACCGGTTTCTGGCATTTCAGCCGTCGTCAGCCCGGCTTGCTTGAATCCTGATGGTGCAGTGAGCAAGGGACTCATGTCTGAGTATACCCTGCCACACCTATAGTGGCCAAAAACGATTCAGAAACGGGGGTGGTGATGAACAGAGTGTCTGAACTAAGCAGACCACTCTTACCCAGTCCAAAGATCAGGGCTTGATCCATCACCGTTATTTAGCTCACTGCACCATCCCAGCTCAGAACCTGGCTATATGCAAATCAGTCTGTCCCTGGCCCAGTGCATCATGGGAACAGGGCAGACTAAACTACCAAGCCAATTCTTCACCAGAAAGGAGACAAGCTTCCGGGGACCGGTTTCTGGCATTTCAGCCGTCGTCGGCCCGGCCTGCTCGAATCCTGATGGTGCAGTGAGCAAGGGACTCATGTCTGAGTATACCTTGCCACACCTATAGTGGCCAAAAACGATTCAGAAACGGGGGTGGTGATGAACAGAGTGTCTGAATTAAGCAGACCACTCTTACCCAGTCCAAAGATCAGGGCTTGATCCATCACCGTTATTTAGCTCACTGCACCATCCCAGCTCAGAACCTGGCTATATGCAAATCAGTCTGTCCCTGGCCCAGTGCATCTTGGGAACAGGGCAGACTAAACTACCAAACCAATTCTTCACCAGAAAGGAGACAAGCTTCCGGGGACCTGTTTCTGGCATTTCAGCCGTCGTCGGCCCGGCTTGCTTGAATCCTGATGGTGCAGTGAGCAAGGGGCTCATGTCTGAGTATACCCTGCCACACCTATAGTGGCCAAAAACGATTCAGAAACGGGGGTGGTGATGAACAGAGTGTCTGAATTAAGCAGACCACTCTTACCCAGTCCAAAGATCAGGGCTTGATCCATCAATGTTATTTAGCTCACTGCTACATCCCAGCTCAGAACCTGGATATATGCAAATCAGTCTGTCCCTGGCCCAGTGCATCATGGGAACAGGGCAGACTAAACTACCAAGCCAATTCTTCACCAGAAAGGAGACAAGCTTCCGGGGACCGGTTTCTGGCATTTCAGCCGTCGTCGGCCCGGCTTGCTTGAATCCTGATGGTGCAGTGAGCAAGGGACTCATGTCTGAGTATACCCTGCCACACCTATAGTGGCCAAAAATGATTCAGAAACGGGGGTGGTGATGAACAGAGTGTCTGAATTAAGCAGACCAATCTTACCCACTCCAAAGATCAGGGCTTGATCCATCACCGTTATTTAGCTCACTGCACCATCCCAGCTCAGAACCTGGCTATATGCAAATCAGTCTGTCCCTGCCTGAATGCATCATGGGAACAGGGCAGACTAAACTACCAAGCCAATGCATCACCAGATAGGAGACAAGCTTCCGGGGACTGGTTTCTGGCATTTCAGCCGTCATCGGCCCGGCTTGCTTGAATCCTGATGGTGCAGTGAGCAAGGGACTCATGTCTGAGTATACCCTGCCACACCTATAGTGGCCAAAAACGATTCAGAAACGGGGGTGGTGATGAACAGAGTATCTGAATTAAGCAGACCACTCTTACCCAGTCCAAAGATCAGGGCTTGATCCATCACCGTTATTTAGCTCGCTGCACCATCCCAGCTCAGAACCTGGCTATATGCAAATCAGTCTGTCCCTGGCCCAGTACATCATGGGAACAGGGCAGACTAAACTACCAAGCCAATTCTTCACCAGAAAGGAGACAAGCTTCCGGGGACCGGTTTCTGGCATTTCAGCCGTCGTCGGCCCGGCTTGCTTGAATCCTGATGATGCAGTGAGCAAGGGACTCATGTCTGAGTATACCCTGCCACACCTATAGTGGCCAAAAACGATTCAGAAACGGGGGTGGTGATGGACAGAGTGTCTGAATTAAGCAGACCACTCTTACCCAGTCCAAAGATCAGGGCTTGATCCATCACCGTTATTTAGCTCCCTGCACCATCCCAGCTCAGAACCTGGCTATATGCAAATCAGTCTGTCCCTGGCCCAGTGCATCATGGGAACAGGGCAGACTAAACTACCAAGCCAATTCTTCACCAGAAAGGAGACAAGCTTCCGGGGACTGGTTTCTTGCATTTCAGCCATCGTCGGCCCAGCTTGCTTGAATCCTGATGGTGCAGTGAGCAAGTGACTCATGTCTGAGTATGCCCTGCGACACCTATAGTGGCCAAAAACGATTCAGAAACGGGGGTGGTGATGAACAGAGTGTCTGAATTAAGCAGACCACTCTTACCCAGTCTAAAGATCAGGGCTTGATCCATCACCGTTATTTAGCTCACTGCATCATCCGAGCTCAGAACCTGGCTATATGCAAATCAGTCTGTCCCTGGCCCAGTGCATCATGGGAACAGGGCAGACTAAACTACCAAGCCAATTCTTCACCAGAAAGGAGACAAGCTTCCGGGGACCTGTTTCTGGCATTTCAGCCGTCGTCGGCCTGGCTTGCTTGAATCCTGATGGTGCAGTGAGCAAGGGACTCATGTCTGAGTATACCCTGCCACACCTATAGTGGCCAAAAACGATTCAGAAACGGGGGTGGTGATGAACAGAGTGTCTGAATTAAGCAGACCACTCTTACCCAGTCCAAAGATCAGGGCTTGATTCATCACCGTTATTTAGCTCACTGCACCATCCTAGCTCAGAACCTGGCTATATGCAAATCAGTCTGTCCCTGGCCCAGTGCATCATGGGAACAGGGCAGACTAAACTACCAAGCCAATTCTTCACCAGAAAGGAGACAAGCTTCCGGGGACCGGTTTCTGGCATTTCAGCCATCGTCGGCCCGGCTTGCTTGAATCCTGATGGTGCAGTGAGCAAGGGACTCATGTCTGAGTATACCCTGCCATACCTATAGTGGCCAAAAACGATTCAGAAACGGGGGTGGTGATGGACAGAGTGTCTGAATCAAGCAGACCACTCTTACCCAGTCCAAAGATCAGGGCTTGATCCATCACCATTATTTAGCTCACTGCACCATCCCAGCTCAGAACCTGGCTATATGCAAATCAGTCTGTCCCTGGCCCAGTGCATCATGGCAACAGGGCAGACTAAACTACCAAGCCAATTCTTCACCATGAAGGAGACAAGCTTCCGGGGACCGGTTTCTGGCATTTCAGCCGTCGTCGGCCCGGCTTGCTTGAATCCTGATGGTGCAGTGAGCAAGGGACTCATGTCTGAGTATACCCTGCCACACCTATAGTGGCCAAAAACGATTCGGAAACGGGGGTGGTGATGAACAGAGTGTCTGAATTAAGCAGACCACTCTTACCCAGTCCAAAGATCAGGGCTTGATCCATCACCGTTATTTAGCTCACTGCACCATCCCAGCTCAGAACCTGGCTATATGCAAATCAGTCTGTCCCTGGCCCAGTGCATCATGGGAACAGGGCAGACTAAACTACCAAGCCAATTCTTCACCAGAAAGGAGACAAGCTTCCGGGGACCGGTTTCTGGCATTTCAGCCGTCGTCGGCCCGGCTTGCTTGAATCCTGATGGTGCAGTGCGCAAGGGACTCATGTCTGAGTATACCCTGCCACACCTATAGTGGCCAAAAACGATTAAGAAACGGGGGTGGTGATGAACAGAGTGTCTGAATTAAGCAGACCACTCTTACCCAGTCCAAAGATCAGGGCTTGATCCATCACCGTTATTTAGCTCACTGCACCATCCCAGCTCAAAACCTGGCTATATGCAAATCAGTCTGTCCCTGGCCCAGTGCATCATGGGAACAGGGCAGACTAAACTACCAAGCCAATTCTTCACCAGAAAGGATACAAGCTTCCGGGGACCGGTTTCTGGCATTTGAGTAGTGCAAACAGAGCGCACTGCAGTAATGTCTTTTCCTACAGGGCTGTGTCATCTACAATACCGACTTAATCTCAAATGTGAACACTGCTGTCTGCAGTGTAGGCCAGAGAGAGCATTTAGCAAGGGTCCACAGCTAAGTGGCATTGACTTGAGTTGCCTAGTTTCTCATACGCAAACCAAAAAAAAAGCGTGTGCGGAGCCTATATTGATACGTATGCATGGTGCAGACTGAGCGCACTGGAGCAATGTCTTTTCCTACAGGACTGCCGCATCTACAATACCGACTCAATCTGAATTGTGAACACTGCTGTCTGCAGTGTTAATTGAAGGCAGTACTCACACAGATATCCATGAATCCTTTTCTCACCTCCCCTTCACAAGATACAACATAAATTACAGAAAGCTCTGCAATAAATAAATCAAAACAATTAGAATTCCGATTTCTGCTGTCCACAATGTAGACTATTCACTGTTCCTTTCCAATTGCAAGATACATTTGGTAATTGTACTAAACCTATAAGTCATCTAAAAGAATGTCTTCAAGCAAGTATACTAAAAGGATAATGTGTATATTTCAACAGCCGCTGTAGTTACTTGACTACTGGATTCTGTAATTAAACAATCACCACTCGATCTGAATTGTGAACACTTCTGTCTGCAGTGTAGGCCAGAGAGAGCAGTCAACAAGGACCCACAGCTACGTAACATGGACATGAGTTCCCCAGTTTGTCATAAGCAAAACAACAAAATGCGTGTCCGGAGCCTGTAATGATACATATGCATGGTGCAGACAGATCGCACTGGGAACAATGTATTTTCCTACAGGACTGCGTCATCTACAACTGCGACTCAATCTTAATTGTGAACACTGCTGTCTGCAGTGATAACTGATGGCAGTACTCACACAGACAACCATTAATACTTTTTCTCACTTCCTCTTCACAAAATACAACAACATAAATTACAGAAAACTCTACAATCATAAAATCAAAACAATTCAAATATCGATTTCTGCTGTCCACAGTGTAGACCAGTCAGAGTTCCTTTGGACTTGCAAGATGAATTTGTCCATTTTAGTAAACCTATAAGTCATCTAAAAAAAATTCTTCAAGCAAGTATACTAATAGGATATTGTGTATATTTCAATAGGTGTTCTAGTTACTTGACTACTAGATTCTTTAATTCAACAATCACCACTCGATCTAAATTGTGAGCCCTGCTGACCGCAGCGTAGGCCAGAGGCACTATTGATTAACGCCTCACAGCCACGGACTGTTGAATTCAAAAGCATGGAGTTGGATGCACCAGATTGGAGAGGGTACACAGAAATAATCACAGACTTGAACTGCTGACATCCTCAATCATAGAATGAAGGCCCTGTTTCATTTTTCGGACTTGTTTCACCGCAGTGTAGTCCAGCGACTGCTGTTAGCCAAGCCCAATAATCATGCGCAGCAGTTAACTTCGGAAGCACAGAGTGTGATGCACCTCAATGGAGAGAGTTCTGTGAAAAGCAAGCAGGAGGTAATATTGGACATCGTCCATTGTGGGATCAAGACATTGTTCCACAGCTGGGACCTAGAGTTAGTTGCACCTGGTAGAACGGAGTACCTTTATCTCCACTCTCAGATGCAGTTGTAACATCGTCCATTGTAGAATCAAGATACCTTTCCACTATTAGGACCTAGAGTTTGTTGCACCTGGTCGAAGGGAGTACCTTCATCTCCACTCTCACATGCAGTTCTAACACCATCCATTGTGGGATCAAGTCAGCGTTCCACTGTTGTGACCTAGAGTTGGTTGCACCTGGTCGAAGGGAGTACCTTCATCTCCACTCTCAGATACAGTCCACTATGGTATCAAAACATTGTTCCACTGTTGGTACCTGTTGGACTACTGTATTAGTAGTATACAGATCACTCCACGGTGCTGGGCCTCAGGCTGGGCGCTGTGTGCCTGTGTCGCGGTAGCCAGCGTTGATCTCAGAAACATTCCGAGCTCACATACCTCATCCCAGGAGCTTCCGCCGGCACGTGGTGGGCCCTCTTTCACATAATGCGGTAGCGAAAGGTGAACTGTGAATGATGCTCTCAGCCTGCTGGTATCCTGAAGCGCCCATTACGACTTCAGGATACCAGCAGGCTGAGAGCATCATTCACGCACCCATCTCAGCTCAAGGGTTCAACCTCATGGTGGTGAAAGCTGCACAGACCTGGCAGACACATTGGCCATTCCTGAGCAAAACCACACCCACAAAAATGTGCCTTTTATTCATACCCCATGCTAGCCTTGTGTATGCCGAGCCAGCCCACTACTCTAAAGAATTTGGGGGAAAAGGAGGCACGTACGCACTACGTTTTCGGAATCTTCCTTACTGACTGTACTATCATGGTTGCGTCCACTGTCTACTTCACTCAATAGCAACAATAAACAGCCTCACCTTGATTACACCTGTCCTAAACAACACAATCTCAGGATTTATAACAATTCTTCTCTTAATCCCCCTAGTGTGTTAATTAACACTACTCTGATTGGTCACGGTGCATTACTTTCTACTTAAAACTTAAACACATCAAAACAGGTCTAATCTCACTAGCAAAAAATATAGTGAACAGAGAGAGAGTACATCACGATAGCTACACCTGAGGGGGTTGCTGGCTAGTTTACCCACTTTTCATCATTGGCCACTCTCTCTTTGATATGTGTGGAAAAGAAAAAGAGAAAGAAGTGTTCCCCTTTCACACAATAAGCGTGTAGTGAAGAGATAGTGAACACAACCAATGTGCCTACTATTAAAAAATGTGTGCTCTCAGAACCCCAGCTAGAACCAGTGAAAATAGTTCTCACTTTTAAAATCTGGTAACGTTTGCTGGCCATCCCATTTTATTCCAAGCTGCAAGCCCTCCCGATTAAAAATGGTTACCAATATACCATAATTATGTCTACATTGCCAACATGTTTTGTTGCTAAGTTTTCTCGCAACTTCATCAGGGCTAGTAGGGGTTCAATAGTCTCAATCTTCACTCTCAAACGCTCCCAAGACCTGATGGTTGTCAAGTTACTGCATACCTGCAACCATCAATGTACTGGACTGGTATTATACCAAAAACAGTTTGAAAGAGTGTGAGAAGGCCGGGGAGGCCATGTTGAAAAAATGTGTGCCAGACGTTGAGTGTGAGATGTGTTGAAAATTGTGTATAAAGGGCTTGCTAATATGCCCTTGTGAATTTCCATAGAAGCCCAGGTTAACATCAGTACCTGGGATTCTATGGGAATTCACTAAGGTATATTATCAAGCCCATTATCGCTGCTTTAGGGGCAGTTTCCTGCCGATAAAAGCGGCGATAATGTATCGCCCTTTCTTGATAATATGGCCCACAGTCTCTTTTAAATACGAACCTCCCATTACAGTTTGTAAATTGTTGCACAATTTTCAACACATCTCACAATCAAGGTATGGCCCACTTTTTTTCAACCGGCCTTCACACACTCATTAAACTGTTTTTGGTATAATACCAGACTTCATTTATTCGATCATCTATGGAATAACAGGAAGAGTGCCCATAATTCTCGCTCTCTTTGCCCCCATCCTACTACTATTAGTAGTAAATCTGACTCTTCCAAAGATAATTTCACTACTAATATTTACAATGTACAGGGTATATTAAAGGGGGTAAATATGACCTCTTCAAAGCCCATCACTTCTGCTACTTGTGTTTACGTTGCAGTAGAAATAGTAAAACTGCTCTCGCCAGTCTAACACTGTACCCACTGTTGCTGACGTTGAAGTGGGAATAGTATATTTGATCCCTCCAATCCTCACCTTTGATTACAGTGGAGTGAGATTAGTAAATCTGACCCCAATAAAGTCCAACACTTTCCTTACTGTAGATTGGGTTGGAATTGTGATATTAAATCTGACCACTCCATAGTCCAACACACTCACTGTTGTTGTTCAGGTTTCAAAGGCATTAATAAATCTAGCCCTCCAAAGTTCAACACTTTCCCTACTGCTGCCCAGGTTGGAGTGAGAATAGTAGATCTCATGCCTCCAAAATCAAACACTTTCCATATTATTGCTCAGATTGGAGAAAGAATAGTAAACATGACTCCTCCAAAATTCAACAAGTTCCCGACTATTGCTTAGTTTGGAGCAGAAAATAGTAAATTTGACTACACTAAATTCTAATATTTTTCATTTTAAATGTTGTATCTTTTTAATATGCATATTTGTTTTGTGATGTAATCATAATATTTTTTGTAACTGTTTCATTTTAAATGTTCAGAAAGAGTAGGTGACAGTCAGTACATTTACAAATGAAGCAGTGCAAATTATATAAAATGGGAAAGTGCGGCCCGAGCCCCTCACCCTTGGCAATATGCACAAATGAATTACAGTCTCACTCAAAGCATGCATAGACAAATATTATTCCCCTCATACAACTTCAATAGAACACAGTCAGCCAGTAGGAAGGACGGTTCCTGATGAACCCCCTTCAGTGTCACATGGGGACAGGATTTGCCTATCAGACACTCTTACAGTTTAAAACATTGTCATTTAGAACGCTCCCACCCATTGAAGACATTGTATATAAGTAGTAAAGAGTTGCCATATGATATCAAACATGCCCACTTGATCTCATATAATAGCAGTTAATTTTTCCATGGCATAAAACTAGATTGTTCCCCTCCACCTATGGAGGTAGGGTAGAGGCTGCTTCCACATCTGGACTACACACAGTGGCGCTGCCAACAATAAATGGGAAAACAGGCAGCCCTGTGAGGTGGTTGAAGGAAAGAGCTTATTGGCCCCAGGGTTCTTTAAAGGTTCATGAGTGCATCAAACTGTAGCAAGACATTCATTATAGCCTGTATTGTGTTTCGGATCTCCACCCAAAAGGTATGGATCAGTGGGCAAGACCACCACGTGGTGCAAAAACATGCCTCATTCACCACACCCATTCCAACACAGGTCAGAGCCCCCAAACATCTTTACAAGTCTGATGGGCATGAGGTACCAATAAGTTAGTAGGCATTTTCTTTGTAACAAATGCAAATCGAGGACTTTGCAGCTCTCTGACATATGGCACCCTTTTTTTTCAGCAATCTCGGCATCCAATTCCTTTAGCCATTGTAGAACATAAAAGACACACAATTGATGGACTGGAATGCAGAACAAATCAAAACATTTCCCTGAGTCAGGGGATCTGGGTTAAATCCATTACTCTATGTCTCACAATGCCACCGCAGTTTAGCTCTGGCCATATGCAAATCAGTTTTGACCTTGGGCCTCATGGGAACAGTCTAGCCCGAACTGTCAAGCCAGGTCCCTCCTGGACAGGAAACAAGCATCCTGGACCGGTTTTGGGGTTTCACCCCTCATCAGCCAAGATAGCTTGAAGCTTGAACTTCAACAAAAGGTTACTGGGACATTATAGTTAGGTTCAGAATTCAGTCGTACAAAACCATTGAAATTTCAGCAGTTATAGTTACCTAAGCTAACTATAATGTACGCCCCTGCAATGCACTGCTTATGACCTCACCTATGTCAGTACTCATGATGGTCAGTGAAATCCCTTATGTAAACTTTGTTTTTTCAGTGAATTTCTATGGGTTTATTTCAAATTCTATTTCCTAACTATAATGCCCTTGTAAACTTTGTTTTTTTCCCAATGAATTTCAATGTTTTAAAAAAATTTATTTCATAATTGTAACTTTTGAGAGTGGGTGTGTGAGTGGGTTTGTGGGAAAGTGAGTGGCTGTATGGGTATGTAAGTAGGTGTTTCAGTGACTGTATGGATGTGTACATAGCTGTGTAAGTGGGTGTAGGAGTGCCTGTGTGGATCTGTGAGTGAGAACATGAGTATCTGAGTGGGTCTCTGGCTGGATGTGTGTGTCTGAGGGGGTTTGTGAGTTGGTGTATGAGTCTCTGACTGGGTCTGTGAAAAGGTGCATGGGTGTCTGTAAGTGGATGGATGGGCCTTTGAGTGGGTGAGTGCATGGGTGTGTGAGTATCTGAGTTGGTCTGTTAGTGAATGTGTTAACCTTTGATTGGGACTGTGAATGGGTGACTGAGTGTCTGAGTGGGTCAGTCAGTGGGTGCATGAGTCTCTGAGTGGGTCTGTGAATGGAAAAATGGGTGTATGGATCTCTGAGTAGGCGGATGGGTGCCTGGGTAGGTCTGTGAGAGTCTCTGAGTGGGTCTATAAGTGAGTACATGAGTGTCTAAATGGATCTGTGAGTGGGTGCAACAGTGTCTGAGTGGGTCTGTGAGTGGGTGTGTGAGTCTTTGAGTAGGTATGTGAGTGGGTACATGAGTATGTGAGTGCATGTGTGAGTCTCTAAGAGGTTCTGTGTGTGGGTGAAAGAGGTCTTGAATGGATCTGTGAGTGAGTGCATATATGTCTGAGCATGTCTGTCAGTCAGATTGTAAGTTATTCTGCATCTTTCTGCTCACTCCTGACCTCTATTTTGCCTCTTCCTGCCCCATCCGACCTTTATTCTGCCTCTTTCTGCTCGTTTCTGACCTATATTCTGCCTCCTGATAATCATTTCTGACTTCTATTTAGCCTCTTTCAGCTTATTTTTCACCTTTATTTTGCCTCTTTCTGCTCATTGCTGACCTCTATTTTGCCCCTTTCTGTCAGTTTCTCACCATTATATTGCCTCTTTATGCTCTTTGTTGACATTTATTTTGCCTCTTTCTGCTTGTTTCTGGCCTTTATTTGACACATTTTCTGCTTGTTTCTGACCTTTATTCTGCCTCTTTTAGCTAGTTTCTGACCTATATTTTGCCTCTTTCTACTCGTTTCTCATCTTAATTTTGTATCTTTCTGCTCTTTGCTGACCTTTATTTTCCCTCTTTCTGATTGTTTCTTACCTTTATTTTGCCTCTTTATGCTTGTTTCTGACCTTTATTTTGCCTCTTTATGCTTATTTCTCCCCTTTATTTTGTCTCTTGCTGCTGGGTTCTGACCTCTATTTTGTCTCTTTTCCTCATTTCTTACTTTTATTTTTCTCTTTTCTGCTCCATTCCGACCTTTATTCTGCCTCTTTCTGTTAATTTCTCACATTTATTTTGCCTCTTTTTGCTTGTTTCTAACCTTTATACTGCATCTTTCTGCTCATTTCTCACCTTTATTTTGCCATTCTCTGCTTGTTGCTGGGCTTTATTCTGCCTCTTTCTGACCATTATTCTGCCTCTCTCTGATAGCTTCTCACCCTTATTTTGCCTCTTTCTTCTCTTTGCTGAACTTTATTCTCTCTTTCTGATGATCATTTCTAACCTTTATTATGCCTCTTTCTGCTAGTTTCTCTTTTGTTTGTTGCTTACCTTTATTCTGCTTCTTTCTGCTCATTTCTGATCTTTATTCTGCCTCTTTCTGCTAGTTTCTGACCTCTATTTTGCCTTTTTTTGCTTGTTGCTGACCTTTATTTTGAGCCTAACTACTCGTTTCTGACCTTTTCTCTGCCTCTTTCTGCTCATTTCTCACCTTTATTTCGACCCTTTCTGCTCGTTTCTGACCTTTATTCTGTCTCTTTCTCCTCATTCCTGACCTTTATTCTGCCTATTTCTGATAATTTCTCACCTTTATTATCCTTCTTTCTGCTCTTTGCTGACCTTTATTCTGCCTCTTTTTTCCTAGTTTTCACAATTATTCTGCCTCTTTCTGTCCGTATCTCACCTTTATCTTGCCTCCTTCTGCTCGTTGTTGGGTTCTTTCTGCTCATTTCTCACCTTTATTTTGTCTCTTTCTGCTTGTTTCAGACATTTATTCTGCCGCTTGTTGCTGGTCATTTCTGACCTTTATTCTGCCTCTTCCTGCCTATTTCACACCTTTCTTTTGTCTCTTTCTGCTCGTTTCTGACCATTTCTTTGTGGTTTTTGTGCTTGTTGCTGACCCTTCGTTTCCTTCTTTCTGCTTCTTTTTTACCTTTATTTTGCCTCTTTCTGCTGGTTTCTGACCTCTATTTTCCCTTTTCTGACCTTTATTTAGCCGCTATCTGATTGTTTCTCACCTTATTTATGGCTTTTGTTGTTCATTTCTGATTTTTATTCTGCCTCTTTCTACTCATTTCTCACCTTTATTTTGCCTCTTTCAGCTCTTTCGCCTAGGACCATGTGGGGAGCCCCCTGCATGCAGGCACATTAGTTTCATCTACTTCCCTGCCTTTATGTCTGCGGGAAGAAAACAAAATGAAACCTCTTCTTCAAGTGCATGGGTGTATGCAAAAGAAACAATTGATGGACAGAATTCTGCACAATACATACATTCACCCCAGTCACAAGAATCTGTGTTAAATCCATTATTCTTTTGCTCACCACACCACCCTAGTTTGGACCCAGCCATATGCAAATCAGTCTTGATCCTGTTCCTTGCGGGGACAGTCCAGCCCGAACTGCCAGGCCAGATCCTCCATGGACTGGAAACAAGCATCCCGGGACCAGTTTCAGGGCATCACCCTTCATCAGCCAGGCGACCTTGAATCCAGTGGGATAGTGCACAAGGGACCCACGTCTGGGCATACCCTTCCCACTTAGGTT
Organism: Lissotriton vulgaris; assembly: GCF_964263255.1. Lineage (NCBI taxonomy): Eukaryota > Metazoa > Chordata > Amphibia > Caudata > Salamandridae > Lissotriton > Lissotriton vulgaris. Next base: position 337,867,911 of record NC_141685.1, on the reverse strand, counting down.
GACATAAGCAAAAGAAACAATTGATGGGCGGAATGCTGGACAATGCAAACATTCACCCCCAGTCACAATGATCTGGGTTACATCCATCATTCTCACCATATTTTTGCTGCTCATTTCTGACCTACCTTTATTCTGCCTCTTTCTACTCATTTCTCACCTTTATTTTGCCTCTTTCATCTCTTTTGCCCGGGACCATGTGGGGAGCCTCAAGGCCGACACACTACTACCCACTGGAGCCGGCTTCGCTGCTGATCTCTGGGATCTTCCTGCATGCAGGAGCATTAGTTTCACCTATTCCCCTGCCTGTGTGTCTGCTGGCAGAAAAAAGAGATGAAACCTCTTCTTCCAGTGCACGGGTGTATGCAAAAGAAACAATTGATGGACAGAATGCTATACAATACATACATTCACCACAGTCACAATAATCTGGGTTAAATCCATCATTTTTTTGCTCACCACACCACCCCAGTTTGGACTCAGCCATATGCAAATCAGTCTTGAACCTTTGCCTTGTGCGTACATTCGAGCCCAAACTGCCAGGCCAGATCCTCCCTGGACTGGAAACAAGCACTTTGGGACCAGTTTCAGGGCATCACCCTTCATCAGTCAGGCGACCTTGAATCCAGTGGGATAGTGAACAAGGGACCCACGTATGGGAATACCCTTCCCACTTAGGGTGACATATGCAAAAGAAACAATTGATGGACGGAATGCTGGACAATGCAAACATTCACCCCCAGTCACAAGGTTCTAGGTTAAATACATCATTCTCACTTTATTTTTGCTGATCATATCTGACCTACCTTTATTCTGCCTCTTTCTACTCATTTCTCACCTTTATTTTGCCTCTTTCAGCTCTTTCGCCCGGGACCATGTGGGGAGCCTCAAGGTCATCGTTTTCCCAGCCGGCTCACTACTACACGCTGGAGCTGGCTTCGCTGCTGTGCTCTGGGAGCTCCCTGCATGCAGGAGCATTAGTTTCAACTATTTCCCTGCCTGTATGTCTGCTGGTAGAAAAAGAGATTAAAACTCTTCTTCCACTGCAGGGGTATATGCAAAATAAACAATTGATGGACAGAATGCTTTACAATACCTACATTCACCCCAGTCACAATAATCTGGGTTAAATCCATAATTCTTTTGCTCACCATACCACCCCAGTTTGGACCCAGCCATATGCAAATCCGTCTTGATCCTTTTCCTTGTGGGAACAGTCCAGCCCGAACTGCCTGGCCAGATCCTCCCTGGACCGGAAACAAGCATCCCGGGACCAGTTTCAGGGCATCACCCATCTTCAGCCAGGCGAGCTTGAATCCAGTTGGATTGTGAGCAAGGGACCCATGTCTGGGCATATCCTTCCCACTTAGGGCGACATATGCAAAAGAAGCAATTGATGGAAGGAATGCTGGAAAATGCAGACATTCACCCCCAGTCACAAAGATCTGGGTTAAATCCATCATTCTCAACGTATTTTTGCTGCTCATTTCTAACCTTTATTCTGCCTCTTTCTACTCATTTCTCACCTTTCTTTTGACTCTTTCAGCTCTTTCGCCCTGGATCATGTGTGGAGTCTCAAGGCCATCGTGGTCCCAGCGGCTCACTACTACCTGCTGGAGCCGGCTTCGCTGCTGTGCTCTAGGAGCTCCCTGCATGCAGGAGAATTAGTTTAATCTATTTCACTGCCTGTATGTCTGCGGGCAGAAAAAGAGATGAAAACTCTTCTTTCAGTGCACAGGTGTATGCAAAAGAAACAATTGAGGGACAGAATGACAATTGATGGACAGAATGCTGAACAATACATATAATCACCCCAGTCACAAGAATTTGAGTTACATCAATCATTTTTTTCTCTCCACACCACCTTAGTTTGAAACCAGCCATATGCAAATCAGTCTTGATCCTGTTCCTTTTGGGAACAATCCAGCCCGAACTGCCAGGCCAGATCCCCCCTGGACCGGAAACAAGCACTTCGGGACCCATTTCAGGGCATCACCCTTCATCAGCCAGGCGACCTTGAATCCAGTAAGATAGTGAAGAAGTGACCCACGTCTGGGCAGCCCTTCCCACTTAGGGTGACGTATGCAAAAGAAACAATTGATGGACGTGATACTGGACAATACATACATTCACCCCAGTCACAAGAATCTGGGTTAAATCCATCATTCTTTTGCTCACCACACCACCCCAGTTTGGACCCAGCCATATGCAAATCAGCCTTTATCCTGTTCCTTTTGGGAACAATCCAACCAGAACTGCAAGGCCAGATCCTCCGTGGACCAGAAACAAGCATCCCAGGACCAGTTTCGGGGCATCACCCATCATCAGCCAGGCTAGCTTGAATTCAGTGGGATCATGAGCAAGGGACCCACATCTGGGCATACCCTTCCCACTTAGGGCGACATATGCAAAAGAAACAATTGATGGAAGGAATGCTGGACAATGCAAACATTCAACCCCAGTCACAAGGATCTGGGTTAAACCCACAATTTTTTTGCTAACCAGACCACCCCAGTTTGGACCGAGCCAAATGCAAATCAGTCTTGACCCTGTTCCTTGTGGGAACAGTTTAGCCCGAACTGCCAAGCCAGGTCCTCCCTGGACCGGAAACAAGCATCCTGAGACCAGTTTCAGGGCATCACCCTTCATCAGCCAGGCTAGCTTGAATCCAGTGGGGTAGTGAGCATGGGACCCACGTCGGGGCATACCCTTCCCACTTAGGGCAACATATGCGAAAGAAACAATTGATACACAGAATGCTGCACAATGCAAACATTCACCCCCAGTCACAAGGATCGTGGTTAAATCCATCATTCTTTTGCTCACCACACCACCCCAGTTTGGGCCCAGCCATATGCATATCAGTCTTGACCCTGTTTCTTGTGGGAACGGTCCAGCCCGAACTGTCTAGCCAGGTCCTCCCTGGACCAGAAACAAGCATCCTGGGACCGGTTTCAGGGCATCACACTTCATCAGCCAGGCTAGCTTGAATTCAGTGGGGTAGTGAGCAAGGGACCCAAGTCTGGGCATACCCTTTCTACTTAGGGCAACATATGCAAAAATGGGGACACATTGACAGCTGCCGCCTGCTGTAAGTGGAGTGTTTGCTTTTGCTTGGTGGTAGCTGTCAGCTCCCGCCAAGCAAAAGCAAACATTTTTGTCACGGGGGCGGGTACCCTGGGACATAGCAGGAGTCGCCCTGGGGGGTGGCCATCCCCAGGGGCATACATGGCTCCAGGAGGGGGCTGTGCAGCCCCCCTACTTTGGTCTGCATGGCCTGGCCCCAGAGATGTGGTGGTCCCTAGAGCACGTGGGGTAAGTGCGCCCCCCTATATTGTTGAAGTAGCCCTATGGAGATGGCGGCCACCGGGCTTGTAACAGCCCAGGAAGTGGATCAGTGCAGCTCCCATCCAACAATTACATAAAGGCCCATGGAGTCGTGGTCACCAGAGCCCATTTGAGCCCATGCAGGGGGTCCACACGGCCATCCGGAATTAAATGAAATAAAACCTTGGTGAGGTGGTGGTCCCCTGGGGTCTGAGAGCCTCATAAGAGGACCCCATGTGCCCTCCTCCATTTTACAAAATACCACCTGGAACTGGCCTACCAGGAGGCCCTTTTCAAAACAAGCTTGGGCACCCACACTTGTTTTTGTTTCATGTTTACCCTGAATTTGTAAATTTCTAGAATTTGCAGAAAACATTTTTTAAAAAATGTTTATTTGCCCTGACTCTGGGATACCAAGACCAAGGCTTGTATTCCTCAGCCTGTCCCCTTTTCTTTTTTTTAACCTTTTTGGGGACTCAACTTCCTGGTTGGAGTGTTGGCAGCCAATCAGAGCTCTGCAGTTCACTGCACAAGCATGTTTTATTTGTGAATTAGCCGCGATCGCAGATATCCTAATTTACACCAAATAAGTAATAGCATGATCTGCGTAAGCAAATCTACCTTTCTACCAAATTCAGTGTAAATAGGTCCAGCGTTTCGAGCTGTAGTAGTGTTCAATGCTTGTATGGGAATTAGCATGGGAAATGCATGTTTTTGACCCCCTCCCCCCCCTCTTTTTCTCGGCCCTTACTTGACGGATCACCTCAAAACTTTCTATGTGCGACAAAAATGACTGGTCCACTTTTTAAAAAGAATTTTCATGAAGATTTGTCAAACTGTGTCAAGGATAGAGTAAGTCCAAAAATTATTTTCCAATGGAAACATGGTCCTAAGTATAACTACCTACTGGCGACCGTATTTCACACTTATTACAATATACAAATATATACATTAAGCGTCATAAATTTCAAAACAGATCCAAATCACGTTATACCTTTTTTTTATTAGTGTCATATGTCACAATAACATTTCACACATGAAACTTTGCCCTCATTTGCACTTTTAGAGGTGTTCACGTGTTCATGCCAAAGTTTTATATAAATAAAGTCGGCAGACATTAAATTAGTTTACCATTTTTCTTTTTTTTTAAATATTTTTATTTGTATTTTTAACCAACATAAACACATTTGGCACGTCACCAGTGAAAAACCACATTCCTCTGAACTCCCCCGTCCCCTCACCCCCATAATACCAGAATCCACAGCATCTCAGGACCCCGCATCCTCCTCCCGTACATCTGTTCATATTATTCATTAAGCAGTTCTCGACCCCTTGTGAGTCCAGGGCTCCGGGCCACCTCTCAATACTATCGAACCCGGCCCCCTCCAGCAGGGTCCATAGTACATCAATCAGAGCCCAGCCCTCCATCCAGGCCATGGTAGCTTCTCCACTTTCCCCATACCTTTCCCATTGCCTTATAAGGGAACCTTCCGGCCACTATATACATATCCATACCCAGCCTCCATTCCTCTACCTGTGGCAGTGACTGCGCTCCCCACCCCCTCGCCACATCTCTCTTCACCCCCACCAGAGCAAGCATAGCAAAAGTCAGGTGTGGGCTGCTCAGGTCCACATCGTTAGTGATTCCTAACATGACAAACTTAGGTTCCATGGCAAGCTCAGTCTCCTAGTTTACCATTTTTGACCTGCCCTAAACACAAAGAAACATTTTTACTGTTAAATATAGTATTATTTGTGTTCCCCATAACATGCATAAAAAAGCGGCATAGTCTTTCTTTAACCTCCTATAGTGAATCACGAATTCTAATTCATACATGTGTTCTAAAACACTTACTCAACTGAGCCCATCTAGCAAATACAGGTTTTGCCATGTTGCTAAAGGCATATGTACCAAGAAAGAAGGGAGGAGTAAAAAGATACACTGGGTTTGATCTCCTCTACACATAACTAATTCCAAAAAGAAAAACACAGTTCAGTTATGTTCAAGTAACTCTCCACGAAAGAAAACCAATGTTTTTTCTTGTAAAACACCCACCCTCGAGGTTTGCCCCTTGGTGGCATGCTTCATCATCAGGTCCATCCTGTTCCACTGTGGATTGAGGCGAGCTACGACCTATGACCTATGTGGGAGCACGTTCTGTTACTATATACAATGATGAAGGAGTTGTTCTATTGTTTTATTGTTGTTGTATTCACTTGAAAGTGTCGGGCCCACTTCTAGATTCTCCCCTTACTTTATGTGTGAACCATCCTACTCTGCTACAACTGCCCATTAGTTTGAGACCTTTTCTAGAGAAACACTCCAATGGCTCATTTTGTAGCATGAAGTTGTAAAGGGATAAAAATTGTTAACTGACAGTCAATTAGCCAACAATCCTCCTTGATACTTAATAAGCCACGTACAACTATGTAAGCTTAATTAGTTTATTACAAAGGAATTAGCATGAAGCCAAATCAACGCATCCAATTCAGATGATGCGACATGAACAAAACTACTAATTCAAGAAGCAGAATACAGCAAATCAGAAAGCATGAGTCCAAATTTCTCTGCATCAAGGGTTGATGATTGAATTGCATTAAATCTATCCCTACTCAAACGCTAAGAAGACATCCCTACGTTAGCATTTTCAAGAGGAAAGATAAAAGGTGTCAGTGTGTGGAGTCTTCCTAAGAACACTATCCACCCTCATTGGGTCAAGTAGCATAAAGTGACCATCACAAATAAAGAGCTCTTTCTAGGATGCTCTCCCTCTGGAGACAAGAAAGAAATGGGGCTTTGTCCCTAGTTCCAACAATCTTTGCTCTTACCTGATGAAATGAATATGTTTTTGCTATTTTGTTTGTGAATTGTTCAATGTTAAGTTAGCATTATCGGCACCATTTTATGTTTAGCCGCCATTTTGTATCATGTCATGAGCTGCAAATTCCCTTCTCTAGAAACAGGCTGTGGATAGTTTCAATTCTCCAAGGTGAGGCCTTGCTCTACTAATGAATACACAGTTCTTATTAGCGCTTACCTATCCCAATAGATAGAGGCCTTCTCCCAGACTTCTGCCACGTGCTTCGGACTTATGAGAATGCTCTGGAAGGTTCTCCCTCTATTGCCGTTCCAGGCGAGGAGAGTCATGGTCCAGGCCCTGATTCTCTCACGCCTGGATTACGGCAATGCATTTTATCTTGGAGCCCCCCTTGCTACAATTACCAAACTCCAGGTTACTCAAAATTGTGCAGCCAGACTACTTTTTCTGATTCCTCGCTGGCAGTCGGCCAAACCTGCCCTGAAGAAGATGCATTGGCTCCTGTTAGCGTCCAGGATACAATTTAAATCTATGTGCCTGGTTCAGAAGGCTCTTCGTAAGTCAGGTCCATCCATCATGCTCCCTTTGGTCACTCCATACTTCCCTTCTAGAGCTCTCCGCTCCAGTGTGCTACATCTGGCCACCACCACAAAAGTAAAAAAATCCCGCTGGGGTGGTTGCTCTTTTTCGCACAATGCTGCAAGATTGTGGAATGCTCTTCCGTTGGTCTTAAAAGAAAATAACAACCTGACAGCTTTTAGAAAGCTATTAAAAACGCATTCGTTTGCAAGAGCTTAGCGCCCTGCCCTGCCGCCTGAATGGTTATAGCTAAAGTGCTGCGAGGCCTCAGGGTAGTTATGTGCTATATAAGTTTAATTTTCATTTCATTCATTTCAGTCAGGTAGTAGGCATGGACAGGATGACCTTGGCATAGAGATAATTTATAATAAAAAGAGCGCTTCTTCACCTATAATACAAAGCATGATAAAGACCAGATTCCACAGCACACATGAAATTCAAACTGTTAATTCTAAAGTGAGAGTTGGCAGGAACTTGCATTTCAAGCATACGATTTTCAGCTAACACAAGAACGCACTATACAAGCTTCACAAATTCACATGATCAATAATACATTTTCAACTAAGGCCTTTATCTACGTATGAAACGTCACAGTTAATAAACACATTAAGTACATGAATATTTGTCAGTTTCTCAACATAAGTTCTTCATGTTAACGTTTTCTGCTAATTACATCAATTTTCTACATTAATTCTCCATTAGACTTGTGAATAACCTAAAATACATCATGTACTTCTAATAATACATTTCACAATTCTAAGGTGCGCTCTACATAGGATTATTTATGATGCACCCCTAAATTGAAATGAGATTTTTGCTCCATCGCACATATGTTCGCACATTTTTTGAGTACTCACATACTTTGATAAGGGTACCTACCATGGAAGGGCCAAACAACCTGAGGGCAGTCTGATGTAGAGTTAATTCTGAGTGTGATTTTGAATATACTCACATGAATTTGAACTCATAAATGTCAATAGTTTGTAAATCCGACCCTCTGTCGTTTGTTAATTTGATGCAGCTTCTTTTCCTGCTTATGGCATGCGTCGTTGCTTACATTTGCATGTTTGAAACATCTATGATGATTGATTATTTAATCCATTCAGTTATTAGCCAAGGATAGAGGTCTCATTCACAAATTGCGTGGGCAGTGTCAAGGGGCTTCAGATTTACTGCTAGCCATTTTAGCCTGAGATGTATGATTGTCATTTGCAGCCATCCAACAGCTCATTGGGAGGAAACAAATCACAAAAGAAGCAAAGTATCAACTGTGTTAACAGTAACTTCAGAACATGTGTCCAATAAGCAACGAAATTGGCATGGTAAGGTATCCTCAGGGTCTTATAACATGTTCAATCTAAGTGAAAAAAAGTTAGGGGCAGATTTATGAGGCTCTTGCGCCTCTTTGCGCCGCAATTGCGTCACTTTATTTGACGCAACTGCGGTGCAAACAATGCGCCCTATTTACAACGTGAAGCATCTAGGAGATGCGTCACGTTGTAAAGCCCTGCGCCATAAGGAGGCGTTCCTGCGCAGGGGGGGGGGCATTCCTGCGCAGGAACGCCTCCTGAAAGTGGCTGAGTGAAATCTATAAGATTTCACTCAGTCACTTTCAGGCCAATGCTGCGTCAAAACCCTGCGCCTGATTGAAGCAGGCGTAGGTCTTGACGCAGCATTGTGAAGATGGGGCACTCCAGCAATGCGCCACCTTTTCGGCACAAATGCGTCACGCATCTGTGCCGTTTTTGCACCATGGTGCGCCGCATTATAAGTGCGGCGCACCATGGGTGGCGGAGTTGTGGCGCACTGTGGCGCACATTAACTGGCGCATCCCTGGGGATGCGCCAGTTAACATAAATCTGCCCCAAAGTTCCTAGAAGTGAGTGGGTTAGTGCAAAGTTCACATTGAACTTGAAAGCATTCACCTAATAATTCAAAGTAAACACACTGCCTGGTAAAACTATAGATAGCCATCAGCCGGTATTAACCAAAAGACAAAGAAAACGTGCTAGAAATGCCAGAAATCAACAACTAAATAGCAGACTTACTAATAAGCAGGTCTTGGACATCTACCCAATTTTTAATCTCTCAAAGAATGTAAGTAATCTCCAAAAACAAAATGTTAAAAAAGTCGAAATCCAGACCACCTGTACTCGTGGGAAATCAGTTGTGCCAAGCATAAATACAACAGCATGTACGAAGGAGAGTAATGATGATGAACCAGCGACATACTCACCTGGAAAGAGTAGTATGAAGAGGAGTCCTGAGAGTGGCGACCCCGAAACATCAAGAACATACAGTCCAGTAGGGAGCACACTAGGACAATTGAAAATCATCTAAAACAAAATAAAACCAACTGTCAAGTCCATACAGCCTCAAAATGGTCATATCGCAGCTGATTCAGAGAATGATTTGACAACAGATAGAAAAATTACCTAACACCAAAAATCCGGAAGTAGCAAAACAGAATCCCAAAGAGAGGCACCAAACAAAGTCAAAAATAAAAAACAAAAAGTAAGCCTCATCCAGCGTAAAATGGTCAGCCCTTGACCAAATGCCTCAAATTGCGCCTTCAAAAACTCTAGGCAAGTAACAGTGAAAGTGGACCAGAGCCAGCAAAATCGGCTATTAGTTAGCATCAACTCGGAATATGATGGCCCAAAGAACAACAGAGGCACGGAAAAAGAAACTGCCTTTCAGATAACTAAGCAAGAACATGCTCCACCCATTAGGTTCAATTGCCCGAAGATAGATACTCCGAATGTTACAGCAATGTTAAATGAGTCTCGAGCAAAGACTGCGATGGACTGCAACTGGTACAATGAAAAAAGCCCACGCAATGATTCAGACAACAAAGATAACAAAGTTGCTATAAGACTTCAGACAAATGACCAGGAATTAACTTTCCCAACGCCAAAAGATGCTAATACATCGAATGTAAAAGGAAGGATATTATTCATCCCAAACTATCAATCAAAAGACCGACAAGACTACCTGAACAAAGGAAACATCTTACGCCTAATGGCAGAAATCCCAAGTTTACAATATATAACCACTGCTGACCTACTAGCTATAGAATTTGCAATTACAGGAAACAACCCAGTACAAGAAGGCACCTGAGCAACTTGGAGAAATGCCAAAATAGTTAAGGACATACAACAAGAAATCACAAAATTTGAAGAATGGGGAATTTCACTCAAGGAAGAGGTTACACCAGGCTACCCTCTCCCATTCCTAATGATAGGCGCCACAACAGAAAAAATTACAGTAGAAAAAGACATCATATACTCGGTGTTGCATGGTGCCATGGGCGCTGAAAATCTAAAATCTGATCACCAGCCCAGAACTCACAGTGGTACAAGAGAGGAATGAAACCAGATTCTGGGCGACAAAACTGATCACGTCCCCATAAAAATGTTATGCTGGAACATCGCTCGACCAAAAGATATCTTAAGTGATAAAGGGATTTGAATTAAATAATTGTATTACAAGAAACATGGCTAACTACACCTGTTGAAGTGCCAGGTAGAATAGGTCATCACATTAGTGCAATTCGAACCCAGCTACATGGACGAGCCAAGGGGGGTCTGACAGTTTATATCTCCACGGCGCTAAAAATCAATTCCACTCAACTAACCACGACCACCCCAGACATGCAAATAATAAAACTGGAAATGGGCCCATCCGCGGATATAGATATAATCATACCTATTAACATATATGCGCATCCGAAAAGAACAACAAAACAAGAGCTTTTTAAAAAAGTCAGCATTGCTATGGCAGGACTTCGCTTCGAACATCCTACCTGGGAAATAATTCTCACAGGAGACTTCAATTCCAACTTATTACATGCCCCTGAAGAGGAAGAAAACACCATTACTGCTAATGAAATATGGGCAGTAGAAACACAGATAGTACCGTTGGCTAAACAAACGGATAAAATGGGTCGGGAACTAATGTGGGACCTTGAGCAGTTCGGCATGCGCGTGTTAAACGGGAGAATAGATCCGGATAGACCTACCAACTGCACGCACATTGGCCCCAGTTCGAGCTCAATCTTGGACTACACCATCGTCACTCTTCCCGTTCTTGGGTTAACCACGAAGTTTGAAATCAAATATACACCTAATAGCGATCATTCTGCCCAGCACATCGAACTTAAAATACCTCCTCAGAAACACCCGGAGGCCACCATAATAGCAGGGGAAACCTTGACGATAAATTTGAAACGTTTAAGTTGGACGTCTGCCACACTACCACAAATAGCTTCAAACGCAAAAAATCTAATGTTAATGCTCTCCCCAGAAAACCAACCGACCGTTCAAACCTGGACCACCTTTCTGAATAAATTACCAAAAGTAGGAGTTAACACTAAAAGGATGCAGAAAGGCAACAACAGCACCCATCTCAGTCAGGCATCATGTGGCTTGAGAAGACTCTTGAGACAGTCCTTGAGGAGAGCTCAAGGTCATAACTCCCAATCTAAATTATGGCAGGATGTACGCTTTGTAAAGAAATTATACAAGAAACAAAACTGGATTGAAAAAAAAAATGCGGACATCGATTTCTGGACGAAAATAGTATGTGATGCAAACAAATCTCAAATATCATAAATATCATAAGCATGACTTGCGTCTCAGAGAAGGCATGGGTCCAACATCTAATTGATACATTCTCAATAAACCCCATGACACAACGATCAACTGCTGTAATTGCCACCGACTCGAGACAATTACTGGATAGGAAAAACGAAGACTGGGGCCAAACCCCTCAAGATAAAACAGAAATGGAATTATTGTGAATTATAAAGAAAAGTAGGCAAGACAGTGCCCCAGGACCGAATGGTGTTCCTCAGGCAATTTACAAGCAAGCTCCAGCAATCTTAACAACTTGTTCCGGATGATCAATGTTGCCAGTAGTATTTCGGAAAGCTGGAGAGGTGCGATCATTAACCCGATATATAAGGGCGGGGATCGTAAGGACCCGGCAAATTATCACCTGATCGCGCTGATAGACGCAGAGGCTAAATATTATGCCTCGTTGGTTCTAGCCGATCTGGCAAAATGGTCCAACGAAAATAACAAAATCCCTGTAAACCAGTCAGGGTTTCGACGTGGAATAGACACAATGGCAAATGTCATGGCAATAAGTCTGATTGCCGAAAAAAGCCTACAAAACCATCATGCTCTATATCTATGTTTTGTGGACTTTAACCGTGTACATCGTCAGACATTATGGGCCAAACTAAAGCAACAGGGCCTGCAGAACACTATCCTAAACCCAATTATGGACCTTTATACCAACACCTGGATGCAGGTTAAGTTTGACAATGGCCAAAGGTTAACCTGGAAGATCGCAACCAGTGAAGGATAGAAACAAGGCTGCGTTTTGGCCCCTCACCTGTTTACTCTATTAATGGCAGATCTGACTCCAAGGTTAGACAGGATCAATGCACATCCTCCACAGCTAGGAACTTTGGCCCTCACACATTTATCCTATGCAGACAATATTGTCCTCCTCAGTCAAACGAAAATAGGGCTGCAACGCCTCATGCAAGAGCTGGCCAGATAAACCAAAACTAATCTGATGGAAATAAACAGCACAAAAACAAAGCTCATGATTATAACTCATCGTCATTCTAAACAGCTGAATTTAACAATTAACAACATGAACTTGGAAGCAGTGGACAGTTACAAATATCTGGGGATAAATTTGGACAAACGGTTTACATTCTCGTCGCACTTTGAGGCCATCAAAAATAGCGGAGCAGCTCTCAGTTAAAAAACCCTTTGTTTACTCCCCTTCTTACAGTTATTAAAGCCAAGTTACTACCAACAATAGCATACAGTAGTGTGGTACACAATGGAAGAAGTGCTCCGTTACTAGATAAAATCCAAACGAGAGTGTTCAAACGCATATTCAGTTTACCATGTGACGCCTCACCCGCACAGGTACGCCTCGAATTTGTACTCCAGTCTCAAACACTGCACAAAAAATATGAGTCAATCAAATTTTGGTACAACATCTGGCACAATTGCGACATAGAAATTAATTCTGCCATTTGGAAGGCCCTGCAAAACAATCCAAAATCTTACTATGCAAAGTACCTAAAGTCTTCCCTGACAAGCACAGAGTTGACATCTGTTTGGCAAAAGAAATTGCCAGCATCAGCATTCAAGCAGCTTGTAAAAAAAACAGCCAATACGCACTCGTTGGTTGAAGACAAATTGACATTAAGACGTCGTGCGCATGCTTGGATGATAATACACTCCTATAAAAGACCGGCTCCAGCTGTTTATTTAGGACCCGCTTTCCCTTCACACTTAAAAATAAAGTATTTGAAGCTACGTATGGGAAAATTACCAACAAACGCCGACCAGCCAGGCTGGAGGTCTCATGGCCTGAAGGATTGTAACCTATGTGGTGCTGCAGTACAAGATATGATCCACCTGATTTGCATTTGCCCAATGCTAGAGCAAGATCGTCGGAGTCTACTTAAGGAAAAGTTCAACGCAAAAGGTATTCGTACATGCCGTTCAGCGATACTAAATGTGCTGGACTCAGAAGATCCTCAATTCATTTGTAGAATCATTAAATTTGTTATCAATTTTAAAAATTTGCTTAAAGGTCAATACGAACCCGAACTTTTGAACTCTGATACTGCGAACTGCATTGGCTGATTTAGAATCTATAAACTACTTTGCACAAGTTATTAATTTAAATAGGAAATCTCCTGTAGCTGTGTTGTTATTTTTTCTATTAATGGTAGATTTATAATATGTATTTTATGTATATAGTGTGTAAAGGAATGTGGTTTTATTATTTGGTATATTGTTACGGTTTCAATTAATTATACAAATAAAGAATTTTCACTATTTTCACTGCCTGGTATGTGTATGGTGTCAAACAGATGTACCTCTGAATGGCACCCGTTAATTGCCTGTTTATTCATGGAGGCTTTGGTCTTTGACTCCATATTTTATGTCAGCTCAGGGCCTTAGTCACAATGCAGCACAACAGTGTGCTTGCATTATCAATGTCTGTCCTGAATACTCAAAGACTTAAAACAAGGAAACCCTTTGTGTTTTATATATAGTTGGCATACTACATCAATCAACTTGCAATCATAAACCACACATACCACAATCAAATAGCACCCTAGGTGCTGAAGAATCCACCGTCAAATTAAGTTACAAAATGCATTTATTAAAAAGATCCTCTTGCCCACATGAATTCCTTTGCAAAATTTAAAACCATATACAATAATCACATAAGAATGCATACATTATTTTCAGACATGATAAAATACACAAAATTGATACACACATTTATACACAAAAAGTTCAACAATATAAAAATTCTACTAATAGAATGAATAACATAAGTAAAAACTGGGAGGGTTATATCTTTTGTCAACACACTGTAGACGATCAATATTCGATAAACCCTTTAGTTATAATTTATCAATCCTGGTGAGTGCAGGCTTAAATATACTCAAGGGATCTACTTAGTGTTGATGTTGATATGAGTCAAAACAACCGATGATTTAGACAAGCAAAGCGACGCGTTTCGGTGGCATATGATACTTTCCACCTTCCTCAGGCTTACAATAGGTGTTTGAAAAATCTCCCCACGATTAATCAATAAAAATTTATGGGTTCTCGGAGGACAACAATCTCTCCCAACTTGCTGCTTTAATGTCCACTGGTGGTACACAAGCCCATCAATCAAAATAGTAGGGGGCAACAAAACTCACCCTCAAAGCGACGAACTTCACGAAGCTCGATATATCACAGCGAATCCAAATCAAGGGGGATGTACCGTTCAAAAATTGCCTCAGGTAAAAGGACACTGTAACAACCAAAGGCCTGTTAAATGCTCTTCAGGCTGACCTATGTCTAATCGTAGTAGTTCAGGTAAACGGACATTGTTAAGACCAAAAGCCTGTTAAATGCACCTCGGGCTGACCTTAGTCCCCACGTGATGGTTCAAGTCTTGTTTAGATAAAAGATAATGAACCCAGCCGGGACTCACAGGTCTCCAGGCTTCATACACGGCTCTTAGCATTGTGTCAAGTGTTCCATGTGGTGTGACTTCAATATATTATTATTCTCCCTTATATATATATAGATAGTAAGTAAGCTCTCAGACATCTCAAGTTAGGTTCCCTATTTGTGATGTCCCAATTTATGTATACCCATCTTTTACCCAGTCACTTACACCAGCGTCCTTCAGCCGACTAGTGGTACATAAGTTAGGTTCCCTATTTATGTACCCTGCAATTTGAGTTTATTTCCCTGCCATGTCGAACCAATGCAATACTATATTTCTTTATACTGATATTGGTGTGTTGAGTCTCGCACTGTGTATAGCACTTTATATAACTGCTCTTTGCACATTGATTATTTGTTCTGTCTAAATTGATTGTAGATATTGCTATATTTATAAGAAATTTTGATACCAGCTTTTTAACACTATTTTAACACTTTTTCTACACTTTTGATACTTCTTTTACCTTCCGCGACATCGATTGCCTTTATGTATTTATGACCTATTTTAATTCAGGGCTCTGAATTCAGTTATATTTACTGCTTAGGCTTCCGTTATTCTGGTGGTATTGGTGGCTTGACATGTACTTCCATAGACATTGTTCATCTTTCGTCGCAATCACTATTTATGCACTTTTCTGTCACATATGCACTTTACTATGGTCTATTTGCTGCTAAGACTACTTTGCTATATTTTGCACACTTATACTATGGTCCTGACGCCTTTTGCACTTATTGGATTTCCATTTCCAATATTTATAACAGTTTTTTGCACATATTACGTGCTTTGTATGCTAACACAATAATGAGTTACTCTGTACATATGTGGATTTAACCGGTCATCTTGTGCAATTCGTTAACATTGTTAATTAATTCTGGATTTAACCTGACATCTGTCCCCCTGCTTTAAGTGTGCTTAGAAAAAATTCCAAAGCAGCGATAGTCTCTCTACACTTATGTTTATCACGTGATATAGGAGGTTGCCACCAGGGGGTGGTAACTCACACAGGTGACATGCATTTAAAAACGGCTTGTGATTGTTTTATTCTTTGCATAGCAGCGTGAGCAAGGGCATCCGTGCTCGAAACGCGTCGCTGACAAATGGCTGTGTGAACTGCAAGAAAATAAATACTATTTGCCTGCCAGATTGGTGGTTCGTCTTTTCCTTCCTGTGGTTGGCGTGGAGGCTGTGACCGCGTACGCAGAGCTAAAGTGAGGGAATCCTGTGTTCTCATATATATATATATATATATATATATATATATATATATATATATATATATATATATATATATATATATATATATATATATATATATTTTTTTTTACCAAGCAAAGCCCTCGAGCTTTAAGAGGTCACACGACGAACTGTCAGCCATCCGGTTTTCGTGCCTTGGGATGCGTGTAGCTTTGACCTTCAATATTCATTCACGATGTCCGACACGTTTCAAGGCATCAGCGCCTTTTCATCAGGGACTTGTGCACAGAGGGAGAGAAGGACTTCACTGAAACTCCGTTTTCTTCCCTTTATTGAAGAAAGGACCGCCTCAGTGGGCCTGGCTTGTTCAAGGTAGCCAGCATGGAGCTGGTAGTTGTAGTCCTGTGTCATCAGTGAGGTAAGTTTTGTGCCCTGAGTGGGCTCCCACCCTCTGTCAATTGTCGTAGTGTAGCCTTTGAGTAAGGTGAGAGTCTTGGCTGCACGCATTGATTAAAAGTGGCAGTTCGTGCTGGCAAGATGAACAGCAGTGTTTCTTCTGCGGCCCCTTCTCTCTCAATTGACATCAGATGCGAGAGGGAAGGTGGTGCTCCTCTTGTCACGGCCAAGGGCAACCGCGCTAATATTTTACCAAGCAAAGCCCTTGAGCTTTAAGAGGTCACACGACGAACTGTCAGCCATCCGGTTTTCGTGCCTTGGGATGCATGTAGCTTTGACCTTCAATATTCATTCACGATGTCCGACGCGTTTCAAGGCATCAGCGCCTTTTCATCAGGGACTTGTGCACAGAGGGAGAGAAGGACTTCACTGAAACTCCGTTTTCTTCCCTTTATTGAAGAAAGGACCGCCTCAGTGGGCGTGGCTTGTTCAAGGTAGCCAGCATGGAGCTGGTAGTTGTAGTCCTGTGTCATCAGTGAGGTAAGTTTTGTGCCCTGAGTGGGCTCCCACCCTCTGTCAATTGTCGTAGTGTAGCCTTTGAGTAAGGTGAGAGTCTTGGCTGCACGCATTGATTAAAAGTGGCAGTTCGTGCTGGCAAGATGAACAGCAGTGTTTCTTCTGCGGCCCCTTCTCTCTCAATTGACATCAGATGCGAGAGGGAAGGTGGTGCTCCTCTTGTCACGGCCAAGGGCAACCGCGCTAAAATTTTACCAAGCAAAGCCCTCGAGCTTTAAGAGGTCACACGACGAACTGTCAGCCATCCGGTTTTCGTGCCTTGGGATGCGTGTAGCTTTGACCTTCAATATTCATTCACGATGTCCGACGCGTTTCAAGGAATCAGCGCCTTTTCATCAGGGACTTGTGCACAGAGGGAGAGAAGGACTTCACTGAAACTCCGTTTTCTTCCCTTTATTGAAGAAAGGACTGCCTCAGTGGGCATGGCTTGTTCAAGGTAGCCAGCATGGAGCTGGTAGTTGTAGTCCTGTGTCATCAGTGAGGTAAGTTTTGTGCCCTGAGTGGGCTCCCACCCTCTGTCAATTGTCATAGTGTAGCCTTTGAGTAAGGTGAGAGTCTTGGCTGCACGCATCTATTAAAAGTGGCAGTTCGTGCTGGCAAGATGAACAGCAGTGTTTCTTCTGTGGCCCCTTCTCTCTCAATTGACATCAGATGCGAGAGGGAAGGTGGTGCTCCTCTTGTCACGGCCAAGGGCAACCGCGCTAAAATGTTACCAAGCAAAGCCCTCGAGCTTTAAGAGGTCACACGACGAACTGTCAGCCATCCGGTTTTCGTGCCTTGGGATGCGTGTAGCTTTGACCTTCAATATTCATTCACGATGTCCGACGCGTTTCAAGGCATCAGCACCTTTTCATCAGGGACTTGCGCACAGAGGAAGAGAAGGACTTCACTGAAACTCCGTTTTCTTCCCTTTATTGAAGAAAGCACCGCCTCAGTGGGCGTGGCTTGTTCAAGGTAGCCAGCATGGAGCTGGTAGTTGTAGTCCTGTGTCATCAGTGAGGTAATTTTTGTGCCCTGAGTGGGCTCCCACCCTCTGTCAATTGTCGTAGTGTAGCCTTTGAGTAAGGTGAGAGTCTTGGCTGCACGCATTGATTAAAAGTGGCAGTTCGTGCTGGCAAGATGAACAGCAGTGTTTCTTCTGCGGCCCCTTCTCTCTCAATTGACATCAGATGCGAGAGGGAAGGTGGTGCTCCTCTTGTCACGGCCAAGGGCAACCGCGCTAAAATTTTACCAAGCAAAGCCCTCGAGCTTTAAGAGGTCACACGACGAACTGTCAGCCATCCGGTTTTCGTGCCTTGGGATGCGTGTAGCTTTGACCTTCAATATTCATTCACGATGTCCGACGCGTTTTAAGGCATCAGCGCCTTTTCATCAGGGACTTGTGCCCAGAGGGAGAGAAGGACTTCACTGAAACTCCGTTTTCTTCCCTTTATTGAAGAAAGGACCGCCTCAGTGGGCGTGGCTTGTTCAAGGTAGCCAGCATGGAGCTGGTAGTTGTAGTCCTGTGTCACCAGTGAGGTAAAATTTTAGCGCGGTTGCCCTTGGCCGTGACAAGAGGAGCACCACCTTCCCTCTCGCATCTGATGTCAATTGAGAGAGAAGGGGCCACAGAAGAAACACTGCTGTTCATCTTGCCAGCACAAACTGCCACTTTTAATCAATGCGTGCAGCCAAGACTCTCACCTTACTCAAAGGCTACACTACGACAATTGACAGAGGGTGGGAGCCCACTCAGGGCACAAAACTTACCTCACTGATGACACAGGACTACAACTACCAGCTCCATGCTGGCTACCTTGAACAAGCCACGCCCACTGAGGCGGTCCTTTCTTCAATAAAGGGAAGAAAACGGAGTTTCAGTGAAGTCCTTCTCTCCCTCTGTGCACAAGTCCCTGATGAAAAGGCGCTGATGCCTTGAAATGCGTCGGACATCGTGAATGAATATTGAAGGTCAAAGCTACACGCATCCCAAGGACCGAAAACCGGATGGCTGACAATTCGTCGTGTGACCTCTTAAAGCTCGAGGGCTTTGCTTGGTATAATATAATATATATATATATATATATATATATATATATATATATATATATATATATATATATATATATATATTACCTACTGGCGGTCGCCAGTAGGTACATATAGTTAGGACCTAGTTTCCATAGGAAATCCGCAACATGGGAATAACTTTGCTGTCGGTTGATGAATCTTCGCGAATTTTTCAAAGAAGATGGCCCGCTCCTTCCCTGAAAGTTTTGGGGGGATTCGTCAAGTGGGTGCTGAGAAAAAAGGGGGGGTACCAAAACGTGTTTTTCCCATGTTATTTTCCATAGGACGATTAGACACGGCTACAGCCTGAACCGCTGAACGGAATTACACCAAACTTGGCAAAATGGTAGGGACTGGTATGCAGTACGCCCTTTTGTTTAAATGGTGTAAATCCCTCCAGTAGTTGTTGAGAAAATTGAATTTGAAAACATTTCTATATCTATAGGCACGAAGCGTATGTGCACGGGTCCGCGTACCGTGCGCGTACGTACGCGTACATGCACAGACCTTCGCTTGCGCGAGCTGCATGCTGATTGGCTGCCAATGTCTGTCAACACTCCAAAACAGAAATTGTTGGCAGCCATCTTGTGCCTGGGTAGACTGAGGCACAGGAAAGCAGAAAAACAAACGTCTAGAACTCAAAAAGAGGGCAGGGTAGAAGCACCCTGACCCACTGGGCCTGCTCAGGGGGTCCCACAAGGACCCCCCAGGTAAAAAAAAAAATTTTTTTTAAGAAAATCGCACGGTGTGCGCACCGTACGTGTACCTAAGCGGAGGTACGCTGAACATTATATTCCCAATAACTTTGGCGCTGATCGATGAATCTTGGCGGAATTTTCCAAACCTTTGGCCAGCTGGTCTGCTCCCATACTGAAAATTTCACTGTGATTCGTCAAGTGGGGGCTGAGAAAAAAGGGGGGTCCAAAAACGTGTTTTGCCCATGAAAATTCCCATAGGACCTGTAGCCACAGCTACAGCCTGAACGGCTGAACGGAATTACTCCAAATTTGGCAAAGAGGTAGTCGCGTGTAGGTTGCGCAGACTCTGCTGTAAGTAAAGTAAATTAAGTAAAACAGAGTTTCTTTTATAATTAGCCCATGGGGGGCAAATCCCGGTGGCAACATTTATAAATTTAAAGGGGCCCCAGAGGGACCCCTTAACCCCGGGGACCGCCACCCCTGGAGCTACAAAATAAATTGTTGGGAGGGGCTCAAAAGCTCCTCACAGTATAATTTGTGGGGGGGGCTCAACGGCCCCTTAAGCCCCAGGGACCAACACCCCCAGGGCTTTTTGTATTGTGGGAGGGGGGCTACATGGTCTCCCTTCTGAAGTATTCGAGGGTCATGGAGACCACCCCCCCCCCCCGTGCGGCTCCTGCAGTGTCTTGGGATGCCCACCCCAGGACACTGTTGTTTGCTATGAGAGGGTGAGAGTGTTTGGTGCACGACTTTTACGCGTTGGGTGCACAACTCTAACGCGTTGGGTGCGTGACTCCAAGCAAAAAAAAAAAAAAAATCAGATATACTTACGTTTATGTGTTTAGTTCTTAGGTGGCTCTAAAAAGAGCCCTTGTGTTTATTGAGAGATATTGGTACCTACAAGTAAGTACCTATGCAGAGTCTAAAGTTCAAGACGAAGGCTTTGTTACCCTCATCTGTAAAATGTACACCATCTCTCCTATAGATGCCATCCATATTGAAACGCAGATTGTTGTGGTAAATTGACCCCATTCTATAGTCTCTGAGAAAAGAAAAAACAGATTTATTCACATGTTTTCTAGCTTTCTCAATCTGTGGACAAAATTGATTGGACAAGTTCCATTTCTGCCTTTGGCATATGTTAGAATAGACAAAGTGCTTAGGTCATTGCCACCACAGTGCACAATTATGAGGTTAGGGTGTCCAATCCATTTAATGCCTACATTTGGTAAACCTAGGTCTTTGTGAATTCCTTTGTTTTCTGCGTACCTTTGGCTCCAGAAAATATAGCTGTGTCCCACAATCAACACTCTAAGCATCTTGAAGGGAGGTCTGGATGCATTCAGATGGTCTCTGTAAACGAAATGGCAGTTTGAAAACTAACACTTTTCTAAAATGGTGGATAAGATGCAGTTTTGAAAAAAGAAAAGAAATGATTGGTTGTTTGAGAACATACTACACTGAAAACTGGGGTGCATGTTTCTGTTTTTTAAAAGCATGATTCTCATTGGTTAACAAAATCCGATTGACTGGAACATTACATGGGATAAGCTGATATGTTAAAAAGTCAAGCATACTTGCTGTTTTGATTAAAAACATTGTGTGATGAACTTTTGACCTGTGTGGTCAGTTAAGTATTCCATGAACTGTTTCTATGGTAACATGCAGAAGGCAGATTGGGGGTAGTGTTCAAAATGATGTCAATTGGAAAGTGTTCAAATGTGTAACCAATAGCAATGTGTGTTTGCTTTTGAAATAATGTGGGAAGTAATGTCATTTGATGTTCAGGTGTATATGTGTTCAAAATGGGAGGCAAACTTTGCCATTATTTGGTTCAGGTGAGAGTTATACAGAACAGAGATTCTGTAAAAGAAAATCTGGTGTGTGACTGACATACGTATTATTGTACAAAACAATTTGAAAGGTGAGTTAATAATTTGTGAGGGGATGTATGTGATGCATTTTGATTTTAATCGGACTAATGTGTTTCTCCTGCTACGGTGCAGGGAGTGCTTTTTTTCTCTTGAATTTTATTATGAGTGTGTGTGCATTTGGAAACCATTCTGAGATAAACATTTATGTATTTCATGTGTTTGCAGATAGAAAACTATGATGTTCTCCTGTTTTGGTAGCATTAGAAACCAGTCATTGTTTATGTATTTGCAAAATGAGTCACGTTTCTACACTAAAAGGCAGTACTCCTTCTAGACTATGAAACGTGTTTTGGTAAAATGCAAGGGATAGTGTTGTTTGTTTAAAATCACACAATGAGTCTTGTGTGCATTTAGGAATCGTTTTGATAGAATCACCCTATACTAATGTGTAGTAGAACATTTTGTGTATTGTGTACAGTCACCTACAATCTTGTAGAATAGTAAATGTGTTTTGGCAAAATGCAAAGGATAGAGTTGTTTGTCTAGAATCAGACAGTGAGTCTGTGTGCATTTAGGAATCACTGTGAGATAAGCATTTTGGTACTTCATGTGTTTCCTGACATGCAATTGATTGAAAACTTATTGTGTTCTCACATTTTGGTAGAATTAGAAAATAGTTATTGGTTGTGTGTTTCCTAAATGAGTTTAGCTTTAATAGTAAAATACAGTTATGAAATATGTGGAATGGATGCTTGATGTGTTTGCAGACAAATAAGTACATGTACTGTTGCAGTGAGACAGGCTTTAGGGCATGCAGTGCTTGAAACTCCTATGCACTATGCATGTAGTAGTCTAACCACCTTCACAGTTGTGTTTCAGGCCTACATTTCCCCAGTCAGTATCTGTACACTCCATTTATAAGACACACTGTTATTTATCTAGAATCATACTGTGAGTCAGTGTCCATTTTTGAAAATTGAGAGAGAATGATTTGGTTGGTTGATGTGTTTGCAGACATATAAGTACATGTACTCTTGCAGTGACACTAACCCCAGCCCGATTCCCTACACTACACAAACACCACTGCAGTACCCTAAACCCTCAATCTACCTCCAACACGACCACCTAGACTACCCATTCACCACTGTACTGCCCTAAACCCTAAAACACTATCCCAGCATGGCCCTCTACACTACTAAAACAGCATTGCAGTACCCTAAACCTTAAATCTACCCCAGCACGACCTCCTACACTACCCAAACACCACTGCACTACCCTAGAACACTACCCCAGAATGACCCCCTACACTACACAAACCCACTGCACTACCTTAAACCCTAAAACATTATCCCTAGCATGACCCCCTACACTATATAAACACCATTGCATTACCCTAAACCTGAAATCTACCTCAGTACGACTTCCTACACTACCCAACACCACTGTACTACCCTCGAACACTATCCCAGCATGACCTCCTATGCTAGCCAAACACCACTGCACTACCCTGAACTTTAAACCTACTCAAGCATGACCCCTTACACTAGCCAAACACCACTGTACTACCTTACTACTCCATTCATAAGAAATACTGTTATTTGTCTAGAATCACACTGTGAATCAGTGTCTATTTGGGAAAATAGAGAGAGAATGGTTTGGTTGGTTGATGTGATTGCAGATATATACATGTACTGTTGCAATGAGCCAGGCTGTAGGGCATGCAGTGCTTGAAATTCCTATGCACTATGCAAGTAGTAGTCTATCCATCTTCACACTTGTGTTTCAGGCCTACATTTTCCCAGGCCAGATCCATACACTCCATTTACAAGAAATACTGTTATTTGTCTAGAATCACACTGTGAGTCAGTGTCCATTTGGGAAATTGAGAGAGCAGGATTTGGTTGGTTGATGTGTTTTGCAGACAGTTGTTTAGGTAGGACACCTAAACAACTCGAGCAGCGCTCATGTAGATCGCGCTTCAGTGCTGGTGGGCAACTACGATTTTTTAAAATACCTGTTTTGCTATTTGATTTATTGTAAGTTAATTTCTCCCCTGTTTTTAAAACTGTGCAAAACCCAACTACTTGCATTTTAATTGTTAAATACACCGCGTTTTGCGGGTCCCTGCATCCCTTTCATCACTGGCGGCAGACAATTTGGGGGGAAAACGGGACGCTTGGCAGCGCCATTTTTGATTGCGCGCTAGCTGCACAGAGGCAGCAATTTAGGGCAGGCAAACCAGGAAGCCAATCTTGATCAGGTAGGACACCTAAACAACTCCAGCAGCGCTCATGTAGATCGCGCTTCAGTGCTGGGGGGCAACTACGAATTTTAAAATACCTGTTTTGCTATTTGATTTATTGTAAGTTAATTTCTCCCCTGTTTTTAAAACTGCGCAAAACCCAACTACTTGCATTTTAATTGTTAAATACACCGTGTTTTGCGGGTCCCTGCATCCCTTTCATCACCGCCGGCAGACACATTGGGGGGAAAACGGGACGCTTGGCGGCGCCATTTTTGTTTGCGCGCTAGCTGCACAGAGGCAGCTATTTAGGGCGGGCAAACCAGAAAGCCAATCTTGATCAGGTAGGACACCTAAACAACTCGAGCAGCGCTCATGTAGATCGCGCTTCAGTGCTGGTGGGCAACTACGAATTTTAAAATACCTGTTTTGCTATTTGATTTATTGTAAGTTCATTTCTCCCCTGTTTTTAAAACTGTGCAAAACCCAACTACTTGCATTTTAATTGTTAAATACACCGCGTTTTGCGGGTCCCTGCATCCCTTTCATCACCGGCGGCAGACACATTGGGGGGAAAACGGGACGCTTGGCGGCGCTATTTTTGTTTGCGCGCTAGCTGCACAGAGGCAGGTATTTAAGACGGCCATGCTGACGTGCAGCGTTTGCGCGCAGCGTGAGCACGCCGGAGTGACGCCAGAGTCGAGCCCATCTGTGCCCATCCGTGACCAAACGGGACCCGGGGCCATGACCCCTGGTCCGCGTCGCACTTACAGCAGAGGTGAGTTGTGGGAAGCTAACCTTGGTAATATTTCTATCAGCCAGGGGTGTGCAGCCACACTTGGCCTGGAAGGACTTTTGAAAGCACCCAGGACAAATCCCGGTCGGGATCATGTGCATAAGGCTTGTGGCCTGCACTATGGTCTCCTTAACACGCGCTCCCTTCAGAAACACAATTTGGAGGTCTTCACTCTACTGGAGGACGGGGAACTAGATATTTTAGGAGTAACGGAAACGTGGTTAGAGGACTCCTCCATGCCAGATCTCGTAGCATCTCTGCCAGCCCACTTTTCGGCGCTGTGCCACAATAGAGCGGATGCTAAGAGAGGGGGTGGGGTGGCCCTCCTCTACAGCTCTCGCCTACAGGGTGAAAGACTTCTGGCCGAAAGCATGGGAGGTGCTGAGGTGTTGGGTGTTAGGCTGAAGCTGGGGAGAGACTGCATGACTATTCTTTTAGTTTATCGCCCCCCGTGGGCATCGCCGGATTTCTCTGACCTGTTCCTGAGACTGGTCCAGGATATACGCTCAAGATATGACAAAGTGGTCATCATGGGTGATTTTAACTATCATTGGGAGAAAGTCCCGAAAGAAGGACAAGCTCTCCAGATTGATGAGGCATTGACATCACTGGAGTTTGCCCAACACGTGATGGGCCCGACACATGTCAAGGGTCATACCCTTGACTTGGTCTGGATGACAGCTCCAGCGCAGGGTACGGTAGTTGTCCAAGGTTGCCCTTGGCCGTGACAAGAGGAGCACCACCTTCCCTCTTGCATCTGATGTCAATTGAGAGAGAAGGGGCCGCAGAAGAAACACTGCTGTTCATCTTGCCAGCACGAACTGCCACTTTTAATCAATGCGTGCAGCCAAGACTCTCACCTTACTCAAAGGCTACACTACGACAATTGACAGAGGGTGGGAGCCCACTCAGGGCACAAAACTTACCTCACTGATGACACAGGACTACAACTACCAGCTCCATGCTGGCTACCTTGAACAAGCCACGCCCACTGAGGCGGTCCTTTCTTCAATAAAGGGAAGAAAACGGAGTTTCAGTGAAGTCCTTCTCTCCCTCTGTGCACAAGTCCCTGATGAAAAGGCGCTGATGCCTTGTAACGCGTCGGACATCGTGAATGAATATTGAAGGTCAAAGCTACACGCATCCCAAGGCACGAAAACCGGATGGCTGACAGTTCGTCGTGTGACCTCTCAAAGCTCGAGGGCTTTGCTTGGTATAATATGAATATATATATATATATATATATATATATATATATATATATATATATATATATATATATATATATATATATATATATATATATATATATATATATATATATATGTTACCTACTGGCGGTCGCCAGTAGCTACATATAGTTAGGACCTAGTTTCCATAGGAAATCCGCAACATGGGAATAACTTTGCTGTCGGTTGATGAATCTTCGCGAATTTTTCAAAGAAGATGGCCCGCTCCTTCCCTGAAAGTTTTGGGGGGATTCGTCAAGTGGGTGCTGAGAAAAAAGGGGGATACCAAAACGTATGAGGCATTGACATCACTGGAGTTTGCCCAACACGTGAGGGGCCCGACACATGTCAAGGGTCATACCCTTGACTTGGTCTGGATGACAGCTCCAGCGCAGGGTACGGTAGTTGTCCAGCCGTGCATCTGGTCCGATCACCATTTGGTGAGGGGTGAGATCCTGCTGGATGAACAAAAAATGAAGTATAGGGAAGGGTGGAAGGCGGTTAGAAAGTGGAGAAACATCAATGGAGATAAAATGCTAGATTATCTCCGAACTTATCCATCTCCTAAAAACCGGAAAGAAAATTCAGATGTCCTCTGTAAGGAATTATTGGACAAACTCAGGAAGACTATGGACTGTGTGGCACCAACACCTAGGATGAATATAGTGAACAGAGGATCGGGGGCCCCATGGTACAATGAATCACTTAGGGAGAAGAAACGGGGGCTACGGAAACTAGAAAGAGCTTGGCGGAAGGATTATGACTCTAACTCTCAGAGTCAGTGTACACAGGCACTCGCTAGCTACAAACAGAGCGATTATAGCTAGGAAAGCAGAGTTCTTTGAGGAGAGGTTTGTAACTGCTAGGAACCCCCAGAAAGAAATCTTCAGAGTCCTTACAGAACTTAGGAAAAACAAGGAGCAGACCACGGAGTTCTTGCAGGAGGACTGCCAAAAATTTCAAGACTTCTTTGTTAACAAGTTTTCGGATCTTGTATCTAAAATTGTTGCAACCCCTAAGATTGACTGCCCTCCGCAGACTATGCCTGCTAGAATGCCAGTGACTACCCCATTAACCCCCTTATCCTTGATTACGAAGGAGAGGTTGACAGTTCTCATGGGGCGGGTCAAATCGGGCTCCCAGGCAGATCCTTGCCCACCAGAAGTGTTCAAATTGGCACTGCCTGTTATAGAGGAAGACGTGTTGAGCCTTTTGAATACATCTTTACAAACAGGACAAGTACCGTCTTCCTTTAAGGAGGCCCGGTTGATTCCCCTGCTGAAAAAAACGGGGGCAGACGTGAAATATCTGAAAAATTTCAGGCCTATATCTCAGCTTCCATTCTTGGCGAAGGTGGTGGAGCAACATGTACTCACCATCCTGTCGGAACACCTGGAAAGTAATGCCCTGCTTGAGCAGAATCAGGCTAGGTTCCGTGCGAATCACAGCACGGAGCTAGTTATGCTGTCTATTCTGGACGAATTGAGGAACAGGGCAGATAAGAAAACTCCAGGTGCCCTGGTGCTGTTGGACCTCTCTGCGGCATTTGACACCGTTTGTCATAAACAACTTTTTTCGCGGTTGACGGACTTCGGCATTCAGGGCACAGCACATGCCTGGTTCTCCTCTTTCCTCCAAGGGAGGTCACAGAGAGTACAGCTTGGCGACCTTCTTTCCACCACAACATTGATCACCTGCGGAGTGCCAAAAGGGTCTGCCCTGTCATCCCTTTTATTCAACATCTATTTACAGCCTCTGATTAAACTGCTCAACCAGATGGACTGCCAGGTGTATAACTATGTGGATGACACCCAGATCGTCATCCAATTGGACGATGGACCGGGTGCTTTCGCAAGATTGCAAAACATCCTGAAGTACACAGCCAATTGGATGTCCATGAACTCACTAAAGATCAACCCGGATAAGACCAAGGTGTTGCCTATTACCATCGCGGGCAATCCATGGAACAATCAATTCTGGCCTAGAGAACTAGGGCCACCTCCGGAACCTGCGGCTGTGGTTAAAAGCTGGGGCATCCATGTGGATGGCAAGCTGTCCATACAGAAACAAGTTATGGCTGTTGTGGGGACCTGTGTCGGCCTCCTTCGACAACTTAGGAAAGTTTCCCCGCTGTTGTCTTTTTCTACTCTGAGGAGTGCGGTCTCTGCCACGATCCTAGCCACGCTGGATTACGGTAATTCATTATACATAGGGTTGCCGCAAGAACTCTTGAACAAGATGCAGGTTGTCATGAATGACGCTGCTAGACTTATCTTTAAAAAGTCGAGGCACACGCATGCATCCCTCCTCTTGCGAGAACTGCACTGGTTGCCAATTAAGCAGAGGGTAATGTTTAAAGGGCTGTGCATTGTGCACAAAGCCCTTTATGGTAAGGCGCCAAGCTACATGAAATCCCGTCTGACTCCCTACAGGCCGGGTAGGGTGCTTCGACCTGCAGAAGCTACCCTTCTTACTCAACCACGCTGTAGAATTGGCCACTGTGGATGGGCGTGCCTTCTCCTATACTCTCCCAGCATCTTGGAACAAGTTGCCAATGGAACTGTGGAAGGAAACCAATTTGTTATCCTTCCGACAGAAATTCAAAACAGTGCTCTTTCAGCAAGCATGGGGTGGCCTGTAATTTATGACCAGCTGTGCTCGGTGTGTTGATCCTGACAAAGCGCTTAGAGACCCCTGGGTTATAACGCACTATATAAATCAAATAAAAAAAAACTAAAAAAAAAACATATAAGTACATGTACTCGTGTAGTGAGCCAGGCTTTAGGGCATGCAGTGCTTGAAACTCCTATACACTATGCAAGTAGTAGTGTAATCACCTTCACACTTGTGTTTGGGGCCTATATTTCCCCAGTCAGTATCTATATATTTAATTTACAAGAAATACTATTATTTGTCTAGAATCACACAGTGAGTCAATGTCCATTTAGGAAAATTGAGATAGAATAATTTGGTTGGTTGATATGTTTGCAGACATATAAGCCCATGGACTCTTGCAGTGACACTACCTCCAGCATGACCCCTGACAGTACCCAAGTACCAGTGCACTACCCTACACCATAAAATACTATCCCAGCACAACCCCCTACACTACCCAAATATCACTGCAATACCCTAAACCCTACAACACTACCACAGCACGACCCCCTACTTGCACTACCCTAAACCTTAAACTTACCCCAGCATGACCCCTTACACTACCCAAACACCACTATACTACCCTAAATGAGTACTTCAGCACGATCCCCTATACCATATAAACACCACTGCAATCTACTCCAGCGCAACCTCCTACACTAAACAATCTCCACTCCACTATCCTAAACTCTAAATCTTCTCCCAGCATGACAACCTACACTACCCATTCACCACTGTGCTACCCTAAACCCTAAAACACTACCCAAGCTCAACCCCTACACTACCCAAACACCATTACAGTACTCTAAACCTTAAATCTACTCTAGCACGACCTCCTACAGTACCCACAACCCCCTACACTGCACAAACACCACTGCACTACTCTAAACTCTAAATCTGTACTGTTGCAAAACCATAGTGACTGTTTATGTACCATGTAGTAATCTATTTACTAAAGTAAAAGTGAACGAATTATGAATTCACTTAGTGTCTCTCCTTACAGTATTGTGATTATTTAGTTAATATGTATGTATGCATACAGTGCTTCAAGTATTAGATTTAAGGACTGCTTCAAACTGCTATGCACTATGTGTGTACTGTTCTTACCACCTTCACACTTGTGCTTCAGGCCTACAATTTCTTAGTCAGAATTTATAGGAAATGTGTTTGTATAGTAATAAAAAAGTATAATTTATAAAGGTATTAATAAATACTTATTTATGATTACTTTTTACAAATACTGTTTATCATCATTAAAATAAAGTTATCATGCCGGAGAAAGAAAGATGAAGAAACGGTCAGAAAAAGAATACTTACTTGAAAAATACTCAACCACAAGTATTGAAAGACCAACATAATGTGGCTAAAAAGCAAAAAAATTCTGGTAAGACCACAAAGGATTTTATTAAAAATATTACTAGATTCCGAAAAAAAACGGAAATGTTCAAAGTCTTGAAAATGTTCCAAGCACAAAAAAAGTGCAAAGAATAGGATAGGAAAAAAGGCAATATACATACAAAGGATACAACTTATAGTAAAAGAAGAGAAAATCAATATAAAGAAATCCGCAAAAAAATATTTTACAACAAAGTAGTCCATAATTTGATGAAACATACAAAGAAATATAGAATGAGAACAGTATTTTATAAAAAGAAGCATATCGAATCCATTGTTGAAAAGGCTTTTGAAGTAAAGAGAAAATGATTAATTTTAGTATTACAGAGAATTCGATCACTAGGTAAACCAATCCACTTAATGAAGGCCAAAAGTAAGAGGAAAAAATTAATTAACAC
Organism: Lissotriton vulgaris; assembly: GCF_964263255.1. NCBI lineage: Eukaryota > Metazoa > Chordata > Amphibia > Caudata > Salamandridae > Lissotriton > Lissotriton vulgaris. The sequence goes on along the minus strand of NC_141685.1, from coordinate 337,837,635 downwards.
AAGTAATTTTTGTGATATTTTCTTAGGTCAATGGAAACACAGTTCGAGTTCTGGGCCTTTTTTTAATGAAGGGAGTTATTTACAGACCAATAATTTGTTGCATGCAGTTGACACCAGTGCTCGAGCTTATGAGGTTAGAAATGGCAGTCCAATTGAGAAAGGGCAAATGGTTCCTAGAAATGCAGAACAAGTGATAGCTGATGAAGTTCTAGGCAGACGTCCTAAAGCCCCAGTGTACACTTGGGATTGTAGTAGTATTTGTAGTGCACGACAAGAATCTATTGATATATTACCTTAATTCCTTACAAGCATATTGTAAAAAAAAGTGTTAAACAAAAGATTAAGGTGTTGCAAGGACTACACCCTTGCAGAGTGAGAAAACATACTCGTTTGCATGGACATTCTCTGGCTTGTCTTTCTAGGAAAGTATGCCAAAGTGTTTTTCACCACTTCAGGATGTTGGCAGTACATCATACTCAAATGCGGAAGTTAGTCAGAAGATTGTATTATGCAAAAAGTCCAGCACTAAAGTTAAATGAGTTGAACAATGCTCTTTTCCGTGGGTCAGTATCAGATGTGAAAAAGGTTTGTGATGATATTGAGTTTTGTCACTTTGTTCCTGTAGAAGAGAGTGAAGAAACTCAGACATTAATAGAAGAAAATGTTGTAGCGAATGATAAACATAGTTGTACAAAAATTTTGAAAATTAAATTTAAGGTGATTTCAGGTGAAAGGTCACATTTTTCTTGTATTTGTTGTAGGCGAACTCACTATAAAAATCAGACTAGGAGTGTTGATCGATAATTAAAAAGTGAAAGAGAAAATAATGATAAGTAGAAGGAATTTGCAACGTATTTGTTGGTAGAGAATTGTTTTGATTTGGGTTCTGATCGGTGTATTTGTAAATATTGTTATAACAAATTAGATGACAATAACATGCCTGCTAGAGCTGTGTATAATATTTTAGAGTTATTTGCTATTCCTCCAAAATTGATAGATTTGCACACCTATGAGTCTATTCTTATTCAATGTGCGCACCCGTTTCAGGCTATTGTTCGTATGGAGCCTAAAACAGGTAAATTGCCTCCTTCAGATTTACAAAGAGGATTAAAAGGAAGAGTTGTATATTTACCGTTAGATATACCGAAAAATATTGAAACTATTGGTGTAGAGAGTGTAGAAAGTGAACCACTAGTTATTCTTGTTAACGGTGTGCCGACTAAGAATAAGAAAATCTGGCAGGAGTTAGTGGATGTAAGGAAAGTTCAAAAGGCAACATTGTATTCGATAAAAAACAATACATACTATAAGAATATTTTTATGGGAGAAGAGGAAATAGTTTTAGTAGAAGATACTGAAACGTCAAGTTGGCAAATTGAAAAAGTGTGTATGTTAAGATGTGAAGAAATCTATGAACATTATAGTGTGCATCCACTTCATTCAAAAGAAGTGATGAAGAACACTATTGAATTGTTCCAAATGAAAAAAGCAAAGGGAAGTCCCATGAGTATATGGGAAGAGAGCTTGGAAGCTCAATGTTTTCCGCAGTTGTTTCCAACTGGAAAAGGAGGACGATATGATGAACGTCCTGTGTAGATTCCTACATCTGAATATCGGACAACTAGATTATATGCAGACGATCCGAAATTTCGACAATGTATCCCTTATATATTTCATCTTTTGTTTGAAAGTGGCTTGTCTGGACTTTTATATGCAGTCAATCACATTTTAAAAACTGGAATACATCTGCAAAATGTATCTGCAAAAGCTTTTATGGATAAAGTGCACCAGAAAGATGATCATCTAGAATCTCAGCTCATTAATCTGATGGCATGTCAGAGTGGGACTAATGAATATTGGTACCGTCGTCATAGAGAACTGAAATGTATGCTACGGAATTTAGGAACTCCAACATGATTCCTTAGCCTAATCTGTGCTGAGTACGCTTGGGATGATTTTCTAGAATTTCTTCGAGAGGCAAATTCCATTATAAAAAAGTATTGAATACAAGACACCTGGAGAATTGTGTTCTTTGGATCCTGTTAATATATGGAGGTATTTCAATCATAGATTTAAGGCAATGATGTCTTTTATCTGCAAAAACAAAAAACCCGCCTCTTAGAAAAGTTGTGGATTTCTTTTGGAGAAAGGAGTATCAAGCAAGAGGTGCTCCTCACATACATATGCTGATATGGATCAAGTATGCCCCCAAATTTGTAACAGATGCGGATGATACTGTATTGAGTTTTATTGAACATTATGCAACATGTGCTGTACCCAAAAGCACAGAAGAAAACAACTTAAGAGCACAGGTCTTACGATTCCAAAGCCACCAATGTGGAAAATGCTGTTGACGAAAGTACAAATCTAAGGACAAGTTCTACACCAAATGTCGTTTTGCATTTCCACATCCTGTAATATCCAAGGGAAGAGTGAACAGTTTTATGTCATCTTTGCGACATACTATCACAAGAAAGTCTCCAAATAATACCTACAACTTAAGAAGAAAAGAAGAGTCAAAATACATAAATGACTACATTCCAGTTATTTTGTCTATGTTGAATGCTAACGCGGATATTCAGTATGTTGCGGACAATTCAATTGCTGGTGCTCGATATGTAACGTCCTATATTTCAAAATCAGAAAAGAAGAAATTGAAAGAAATGTGGGAAGAGATTGTTCACAAGAAGACTCAAGTAAGAATTTGTACAGTTTTAGTTTGAAGATGTTATCCCATTGAGAGATCGGAGCAAATGAATACTCAGATCGGTTATCATCTGCAAGTCTATACTCTAAATCTAGTAGAATCATTTGGGTGAGTCTAGGTCATGCAGCAATGCGAAATCGAGGACTCAAATCTGTACGAGAAATTGAATATTTAGCAGAAAAAGATCCAGAAAGTACAAATATTTTGAAAGCGAATATGTTGGACACATATTACCCAGACAGAAGTCATCATCTTGAGAACATGTGTCTCTATGAAGTGCTGCAAAACTACACTTTTAAATGGAATACTACAGAGAACATCAATGATGGAAAGTATGGAGTTATTAGTTCCGAAGGATGTTTGGTGAAACAAACAAAATAAATTTGATTAATCAAAGAAAGCTGAGTTGCGACACTGCTGATAAAAGGGAACTTTACTATTTAGCCCTTTTACAACTATTCAAACCATGGCGTTCAGAACTGGAATCACTTGGAGATTTCCAGAGCTATGAAGATTCCTTTAATGCTTGTAAAGATAGCATACAATGCAGTGCTGTTGCAAATTATGTGAAATGTTGAACAATGAAATTGATCAAGAAGCTACAATTGCAGCTGAGATTGCTAGAGACAGTTCTCAAGACAGTCAAAGTTCTGCTGCGTTGAGTCCACTAGGACAACCAATTGTTGAAAATGAAGCAGCAATCGCCATGAATGAAGTGGAAATAACAATGCATTAAGCTCAAGATGTAATAAACTTAGCAAACTTGGAAGAACAACTAAATGTTGAACAGAAAGAAATATATCAGCAAGTGAGATAACAGATTGACCATGAATTTCTTATTGAATAGAAAAAATGCACATGCACATCATTTCAACCTATCCGAATGTATGTGAGTGGACAAGCTGGAACAGGAAAAAGTTTCTTAATTAAAGTAATCACCAGTTACCTACAGAAAACAACTGAGTCGGATTTGTCTTGTGTTGTTACTGCTCCAACCGGGTTGGCAGCACACAACATTAATGGAATTACTTTACATTGTTTACTGATGCTACCAGTAGAGCATGAAAACAAATTGGAATACCACAAGCTATCTGGAAAAGCTTGTTGTGAAGTTTCAAGAGTCTTGAAGAAAATGAAACTTCTCATTATTGACGAGGTAAGCATGGACTCAAACTTAATGCTTGCCTTTGTGCATTTAAGAATGCATCAAATTATTATTAAAACCAAGTACGACGTGTTATTTGGAGGAAAACACGTCACTGTTTTTGGAGATCTACTGTAATTGACTCCTGTAAAAGGACAAACAGTATTTAAAACACTTGCGCATGAAGACACCAGAAAGTCTCTGGGTAGTGTTGGAAACGTGAACATTTGGTCATATTCTGAATACAAAGAACTCATTACAAATATGTGACAGGCAAATGATGTTGATTATGGAACTATACTCCAAGATATAAGAATTTGACTACTGACAGAACATGGCAAACAAGCTTAGCAGAGTTGATTACTGTCCAATTTGTCTCCAAATGAAAATGTAGTTCCTGAGAAAATATACATGCAAATTGCAGAAAACAAATCTATAATCTGCTTAATGCCAACACTGCGTGAGTGTTCTACATTCAACGAACAACTTTTGAAACTGTAAAGTGAAGAAATAATAAAAATGGAAGCCATTGATAAAATAGAGCATGAAGGAATCACTATTATTTTGACAGAAATATTGAAGACAAAATTGGATTCTTTATTAAAATCAATATCTAAAACTGCTGCTTTAGAAAAGAATCTACATGCATGTAGAAACTGTTGAGTTATTTTAAGGCATAATTTGGACGTAGAAAAAGGTTTAGTTAATGGAGCAATGGGCAAAGTTGTGGATTTTGGTAATTATCAAAATAAAGATGGTATTGAGTTCTTAAAGATAACATTTTATCAGATTGAGGAAGTTAAACAAACTGGTAGTTGTTCAGTTTGTTTTTTGCTTGTCAAAGATTTATATGTCCCGTTAAAAACAGTTTCCACTTTCTCTGACATATGCAGTGACTATTCATAAATCTCAAGATTTAAGTGTTGACAGTGCTTTGGTGAACATTGGAAATACTGTGTTTAAAGAGGGTATGTCATATGTTGCTTTGTCGCGAGGCAGAACATCATCTGGTTTGTTTTTGATTGATTTTGATGAAACAAAGATGTGAACTGTGTCAAAGAGTATAATGGGTTAAGAAGAACATATGCTCCCAATTTAGGTCAATATCCTTTATTTGAAAAGCGTGTGGTTTGTCGAAAAAGAAGGTATGAGAATATCTGTACTGAAGGTGTAGAGAAGGGAAAAAAACAAGATAATGTTGTGATTGCAAGCAAAAAGAAAAAGGACACTGTTAAAGAGATTGTTGGTTATCAGTTTGAAAAAATTCAGTTGTCAACTGCTATGCTAATGTAGTGGTAAATGTTTATGAAGAATCGGGAACTAAGATTTTGTTCCTTGTTGCATTCTGTTTATGAAAAATTGAGAACTGATACAAGTAAAATACAAAGTGTTTCTGATGTTCATAATCTTTTGGATGTATGTTCTGTTTCTACACAATTTACGCAAAATATCCAACAAGATGCTCAGGAATTTCTAATGTATATGCTTACTGTATTGAAAATGGAGTTGTAGACATACAGAATACTTTTGGCCTTTGTTATAAATGGTATCATTATTGTGAAAATTGTATGTATACATGTAACACTAATGTAGACACTGAAAGATTTCTATATTTGACATTACCGGACTGTAAATCAGTGTCTTTAAATAAACTAATTGATGCTGCAAATCAAAACATGGAATGTTGACAATGCAAATCAGAAATGTAATCAACAATATTTATACAATTTTAATGATGCAACGTTGTACAGCTGACAGAAGAAAATTGGACACTTTAATAAAACATTTTGTATCTACTCAACTATCAATATCAGAAAGGAATTTTGTAGCAGTAGCAATAATTTTCCACGATGGTCCTTCAACAACATTTGGACATTACACTGTTGATCTAAAAGGTGACAAAGGCTGGACTCTATGTAATGATGCTGAGTTGGTTTTCAAACAACTTTTACCTTGCGAATTACCAAATTCCTACATAATATTTTTAAAGCCAAAGTTTTAGGAATATAGTTCAGCCTTTGAGGAATTTATTATTATGATTTATTAGGATTACCATTGTACAATTTACATAAAAATGACAGCAAAAATACAATTTGGCTCCATGGAAAGGTATTTCTTTGAATTATGGACTATTTGTTGCACATTATTTAGGTGTATAATTTTCATGGACAACATATACATTGTTTATAAATGTAAGTTATAACATTTTCTTAGCAGTAACCAAAGTTATAACATTTTCTTAGCAGTAACCATTTTATAAATGTGTGATTTGTATTATCCGGTATTTTACTGTGGATGGATTGTCCTTTTTTTTAAACAATCTGATTGATTGTTTTGTTTTTTGCCTGCTGTTATGTAATCAGAACGTTTGAAAATCACTGTTTCTAGCGAAACTCAATGTATTCTGAGAACAGCAAAAAAGGCAAAGAAATGACCTTGTAAAATGTTAAAATTATGCTGTGCTGTTAAAAATGTATTATTACATGTTATAACTATTTTTTCTTTTTTTACAAATCCTAATTCTTAAATATAGAATTTACTATATTTTACATTATAAAAAACAACTGAATAAAATGTGTAGCGTTTTTTAGTTCTGTTACTGCTGAGGTAAGTTTAAGTAAGTCTTAAAATGCACAATGGACTATGTTTGCACACAGTTGAAAAAATGGAAGATTGATGGACTAGATTTGTGCCAGAGATTTCCATTGTAGACAGGTATCAAATAGGAGACAGCTTCAGAACACCTGTATACAAGATACATGGTACATAACACAATACAGACATGTGGTGGTCTTGTAGGTCCTGGTACTTTTAGAATTGTAAGCAATAAAACTATGTAACTTAAAGTACATCACTAAGTGTTTTTTTACATGTGACATTAGGCCCCATCCCTTCTCTTCAGTAATATATAAATATGTGTCATATGTTTCGTAAAACATAAGTACTTATAGATGTATCTTTTTCTCTGTTAGTAGTACAAAAATGTACTCCTATGATGAGAATTGTTCTAGCTTTTAACTCTCTTTCTTAATTGCATCATTCATGACATCTCAAATGACATCACTGTTGACACCACTTATGACATCATCCATGTGACAATCAGATACACCTCATGATACATTACTATAATCTTTCATCAGTCACTGTAAAATACAGAGTGCCATATTTTAATCCATTGCCACAGCAATACAAATATCTAAAAACCTACTCACTGATTCCTAGTTCTACACACAAATCTAATCAATTACCTATAGATTCACTCATACATGTTGTCAATGATCAATAGAACATAATCAAATATACCTATACACTTATATTGACATTACACATCAGCACAAATACTATTTTATATGTTATGCATGTTCTAGCTTTTAACTCTCTTTCTTAATTGCATCATTCATGACATCTCAAATGACATCACTGTTGACACCACTTATGACATCATCCATGTGACAATCAGATACACCTCATGATACATTACTATAATCTTTCATCAGTCACTGTAAAATACAGAGTGCCATATTTTAATCCATTGCCACAGCAATACAAATATCTAAAAACCTACTCACTGATTCCTAGTTCTACACACAAATCTAATCAATTACCTATAGATTCACTCATACATGTTGTCAATGATCAATAGAACATAATCAAATATACCTATACACTTATATTGACATTACACATCAGCACAAATACTATTTTATATGTTATGCATTCGTCCTAGTCACTTTTGCAAACAATGCATCCTTTTTACATTTACTCAGCTACACACTAATACAAATAGCACTTCATTTGTTCATATAGATAGTAACTCATACTTAGTGTGTTATGAAATCACTATTACAAGTATACAGCTATCTATACAGTCATTCATGCAATTAATACGTTTTATGTACACTTATTTATATACAACAACTGTCACATACACTGTCTTTTATTTTTTCTACTTTTTTGGACATGTACCTTTGAGAAATGTTTTTGCTCATCACCACACCCATAAAGATATTCACTCACCCAAACAACTATTATAACACGTAGTCTTAACCTCATATACGTACTGAGATAACTATTCACATATCTTTGGGAAGTCATAGATCCCCCACCGAACCACACACACATTTACTCAACATTATAAATAAACAGTTAACTAATGAATAACTAATATAGACTTTCATGAAGCTAGAAACCAGCTGGTGCAGCAGTTTACACAACAACTGACCAAGTAATACAGAAATTCACTAGGCCTGGGCAAAGCACTACGCTTTGCTTGCATAGTTTGTGCAACTTCGCACTACGCGAACTGAACGTAGCACAGTGCGAACTTGCGTAGCGTAGCGTAGTGCATCAGTCATTTTTTGCATGCTCGCTGTCCTCAACGTCAAGTTTGCAACCGCGAGCAAGCAAAATGATATCATGGCAAGACTTTTTCCTCATTCGCGATCAGCAACATCAAGTTGCCAATCGCGAGCGTGGAAAATAAACTTCCCTTCGAGATTTTCAACGTGGGAAGGTCTGGTTTCTCATTGCGAGTGGTTGCGTATGTTCGTGACCGCTCGCGATGAGAAACTACCAGTCCGCGTTGAGAAAGCTGCCGCTCAAGTAAAAATCTCCTCAAGCGGCACTGGGCAAGATGCAGTTTTCGAAAATTGCACAGTGTCGGATGCTTGTCCGCACTGTGCAATCATTGAAAACTGCATCTTGCACATTGTGGACAGGGTACTACGCAGTTCGCGTAGTGCTACGCATAGTTCACATAGTGCGAAGTGCACTTCGAGTAGCTACTCGTAGTGCTACTTCGCAAACTATGCACAGCCCTAATATTCACACAGTTTAGTCACTATCCAATATATTTAGTGTGACACTATAAATTACTCAAGTGAACAATCAATCACACTGCTAATAAATCCTCTTACCAGATATTTATATATCCACTGATACTTCAATGCAGATTGGTGTATAAATAATAAATTTTTAAATAACAACCCTAACCACATTCACTGGATGATGTTCTCAGTGATGTCATCAATGATGTCATTTGAGATGTCATAAGTGATGTCACTGACCATGTCATGAATGATGTAATATGTGACATCATCACCAGTGGATTACGGGCGCAAGAGTTACAGTTAGTACAACTAACTGTAACGGAGGAATTTCAATGGTTTTGTACAAGTGAAATGTCCAGCTGACTATAACACCCCTGAAACCTATGTTTTTTTTTGTGAAACTATAGATAGATAGATAGATAGATAGATAGATAGATAGATAGATAGATAGATAGATAGATAGATAGATAGATAGATAGATAGATAGATAGATAGATAGATAGATAGATTGATAGATAGATAGATAGATAGATAGATAGATAGATAGATAGTTAGATAGATAGATAGATAGATAGAAAGAAAGAAAGAAAGAAAGAAAGAAAGAAAGAAAGAAAGAAAGAAAGAAAGAAAGAAAGAGAGGAGTTGAAAATGCGAAAGTAGACAGAGAGACACTGAATTATGCTAGATTGGTGCCTGACAGACAAAAAATATACAAAACTAGTCCTGAAATACTACAGCCTTTAGTGTCTTTAGTGTGAAATGTCGTCAAAAACAACAAAAAAACACTTTCATTTGGAAAATTCAAGATCTAGGTACTAAGGGCCCGATGTAGGTAGGGCATTACCGATCGGTATCGGCCGAAAATACCGATTTTTGGCCCTTACCGATCGGTAAACAGCCATCCCGATGTAGGGAACCAAAAACAGAACGAATCGGACAGAAAACCGATTCGGAATGAGTACCGAATGGGAAAGAATCCGATACGTACATACCGAAAATCGGATATGTAACGAATCGGAAAAACACCGATTCGGTTACAAAGACCGAATCGGTCCATGTACCGATTCGTTAGTGACACCGAATCGGAAAATCACCGATTCGGTCCTACTACCGATTCGTTAGTGACACCGAATCGGAAAATTACTGATTCGGTCCTACTACCGATTCGTTAGTGACACCGAATCGGAAAATCACCGATTCGGTCCTACTACCGATTCGTTAGTGACACCGAATCGGAAAATCACCGATTCGGTCCATGTACCGAATCGGAAAAAATACCGAATCGGACATGAGCCGAATCGGAAATCATGCCGATTCGTATGATTCTCCGATCGGGAAATTCCCCGATTCCGACAGTTGGGGAGATGTAGGGAGGCACAGAAACACCGAAATCGGCTCAAAATCGGTAGAATTCACTCGGTATTTACCATGGATTGCAATCAGGTGGTAACCAACTCCAACCCATATAAACAGTCCCAAAATGCATTGCAACTTGCAGGATGGCAGCTTTCTATGTCATTGCGAGGCGGCTACGGCTACAGCAGGAAGGGAATGGCTAAGAAATGAACAGGTCTACAGACAGAGGATAACCCTGTTCATGCTCACTGAGGCTGAGATCCTACAGAGATACAGGCTGGACTCTGACACCATACTTGAGCTCATCAGGGACCTTAAGCCATACTTGGACCACCACACCCCAAGGGCACACGCCATCCCTGCGCACGTCCAGGTGCTATGCAGCCTACACCTGGTAGCGTCTGGTAGCTATCAAAGTGGAGCAGCAGCAGCAGGAGGGGTGAGCCAGAGCAGCCTGTCAAGGTTCTTCCACATATTCCTTGACGCCATGATAGACAGGATGGACCAATACATCTCTTTCCCTGCAACCCACGCAGAACTGCTACAAACCAAAGCAGACTTCTACCAGATGGCGCAGTTTCCCCAAATCATCGGTTGCATAGATGGCACGCATATTCCGATTTGCCCACCAGCGGACACCGAATACATATACCGCAATCGGAAATCGACACACACCATCAACGTGCAGGTGATCTGCAATGCCAAGTGCACCATCACAGACCTGGTAGCAAAATTTCCAGGGAGTACCCATGACTCCTATATATTCCAACAGAGCGGCATATATGCACGGCTGATGGCTGGCGATTTTGGAGAAGGATACCTCCTAGGTGAGCCACATCATCAGACCCCCATAACACATAGTAGGTAGGTGTAATACATGTATGCATGTGTCTAATGTGACCCCTTTCTCTTCCAGGCGACAGTGCATATGCCCTCCGCTCATTCATACTCACCCCCTACCTCAACCCCTCCACACCCAGCCAAAGGAGGTATAACCGGGCCCACATACGCACCAGGAATGTTGTTGAACGGACCTTTGGCATCTGGAAAAGTAGATTCAGATGCCTGCACAAGAGTGGAGGTGCAAGGCAGTATACCCCCATCACCTGCTGCAAGATCATAGCTGTATGTGCAATGTTACACAACCTTGCGGTCAAGAAGGGCACTGAGGTGGAGTTGTCTGACTACGAGGACTATGACGACGACGAAGCTGTGCCACTGACACAGCCAGCTGGGGTGTGTACGCCATGTGATGGCAGATACAGACGTGAGGAGATCACTGAGAACTATTTCTGACTGAGTACAGATGCAAAGACAGCTAAATGTTGCTTGGAAAATAAAATTTTTAATAGTGATGCACCACAGTTACATCACTGAAGTGCATCAAAAAATGGAGTCTGTAAAAACAAATAAAGTCCAGGGTTCTGGTTTGCACATCCCCCCTTGCCAGCCTATTTTTTGGCCCGCTTTCCAGACCCACTGGGGTGTCCCTCGGCCCCCTCCGAATGGCCTGCAGCATCAGCGGATCGCCTGGTGCTCTTCCTTGGCTCTGATGCAGCGCTGGCCGGGCTGCTGCGGCTGCTGCTGTCTCCAGCATCACCCAGGTCCAGGGCAGGATTGGAGGCGGCGTTTGATATTAACATGGCCTCCATGGCCGTGGTGATCCTGGCCATCCCCCTGGTCAGCTCAGCCGTATGCTGACTGAGCACCGACTCCTGATTTGAGCTTCGATGGCACAGCTGTGCGGTCGCCGCTGCAAGGCGGGCCATGGCCCGGTTGAGCACCCGGGCATCCCTCCTGCGCGCAACCTCATGCTCCTCCTGCCTGGCAGAGGAGTGGGTGATGGCAGTGGTCAGCCTGCCCAACCCTGCTGCCACCTCCTTGTTGCTGTCCACAACAGCCTGGAACCCCTTCACCAACTCCCCCATCTGCAGGTTGTGCTGCAGGAGCTGGCGTTGGCAGGCCATGGTGGATCTGGCCTGTTGGCGCTGGATTTTGACCATCTGGCCCTCCAGGCCCAGGAACACACTGCCCTCCCGTGCTGGTGCAGCAGTGGTGGTGGTGGTGGTGGTGGCACGGCGTCTGGCACTGCTGCCTCCGGCCTGCTGAGTGGGCAGGGGTGCCACTGGTGGGGGTGTGGTGCTGGCCGGTCCCGAAGCCCCTGCTCCCAGGACAGGTAGGACGGGTGGCAAGGCCACGGTTGTGGCAGGTGCTGTTGTCGGCGGAATGGTCTGCCTTGTAGGGGAGTTTTCAGGTGAAAATTGCAAGGGGGGTGTGCTGGCCAGTACTGGGGAGTGCACTGCTTGGTAATCAATCACCAGGACTCCCTCCATTCCAAGCCCTGGGGTGTCTCCTTCCTCATCCTCATCCTCCTCCTCCTGGCCAGGCTGGCTGGTGCTCGGCCCTGCCACTGCAGTATTTGATGTTGAAGCTCCCTCTGCTGCCACAGTGGTGCCGCCTGATGGTGCCCCTAGGTACAAAGAAGCATTTGTAAACTGAGTGCCGATGTATTACAGTCAGTACAATTATGGCATTCCACATGTCCTTGCATCTCCTTACACCGTGTCACACTGTTTCCTGTCTTGTGATTCTGCACTGACATATTTGGCTAACTTCTGCTGACTACATGTACCATGATGCTTGTCTCTTGTATGTTGGTGACAGTACAGTGCTGGTGTTTGCCTATGCATTGTGTCTAATGGGGAGGTGTCTGGTAGGGTGTGTCATGATGCGCATGCTTCTTACCTGTAGCTGTGGCCATCGCAGTGCTGTCCAGGGTCCCGATCCCTACGATGCTCTCCCTCTCGATGGTGCTGGAGACAATTTCCTCCAGCTCGGTGAGGGGTGGCGCCGGGTTCTTGCCTCCTCCGGTGTGTCCAGCCTGCCTTTGGAGGTCGGCCAGCTTCCTCTTCGTGAGGCTGCGGAGGTCGTAGAACCTTTTCTTAAGTTCCTCAATGGACCTGGGGGTGACTCCAGCAGCATTGACCTTCTGGGCGATGTCGGCCCACAATCTCCTCTTGGTGCTGTCTGGCACGTTGAGGGACAGCTTGCCAAAGAGCTGGCGGTGCACCCTCACCACCTCCTCAACCAGCACCTGAAGTTCTGTGGTGGTGAATTTGGGCTTCCTCTTTTGGGAGGACTTCTGGCTTCCTGCCTGATCTGCCATTTCTCCTGCTCCTGCTCAGTCTGCAACCTCCTTCTCCCACTGCTGCTAACTGTGTGTTGGGCTCAGGCAGGCTTTCCAGAAACTTCTAGAAACTTCTTAATTGGCTGCACCTGCCAGGGTTGCCACTCCCTGTTTGGGTGGGGGAGGGGGAGCCACCTCATTGGCTGAATCGCCTATTGCCGAGTCGGCTTTTACCGAATCGGTAAAATCCGAATCGGTAAAATCCGATTCGGTATTATCCGATTCGGTAAAAGCCGAATCGGTTCATGCAATGCATTCCTATGGGCTTTTTTGCCATGGGTCTATGATTGCCGATTCGGTTTTTACCGAATCGGCTTTTACCGAATCGGTATTCGCCGAATCGGAAATATCCGATTCGGTGGTAGCCGATTCGGTGTTTTCCGATTCGTTGTTGGCCGATTCGGTAATTTCCGATTCGGACCGAGCTGAATCGGAACGTACCGAATCTCATTACCGATGCCGACCGAATCGGTTTTCATTCGGTATTTTTTTCCTACATCTCGTTTTCCGATTTCAGAATACCGATTCGGCCCGCCTCGGTATTTTGAAATCGGAAAATCCCGTTTACCTACATCGGGCCCTAAGTGTCTGTGTCAGCAACAATAGAGAATATAAGCAAGAGGAGCAGCATGACGTGAGGGAAACAACATGAGATGGGAGTGTTACTGTGTAGTATCACGGAGTAGCAACACTAGGCCTATACACTACATCAACCAGACCGAAAGAATAATTCAGGCCTGCTGCCCTGACTGCCACTACATTGATGGAACAAGCCTTTGCAAATTGAGAGAGAGTCAGAGTGAGACAGAGAGAGAGAGACAGAGAAAGAAAGAAAGAGGGAGGGAGGGAGGAGGAGGAGAAAGGGTTAGAAAATACACTCCTACTGAGTATTAAATTACATATGGCACAGAAAATGCATTTGGCAACGGCCTCTCTAACTTCTTTTGCAGCAAAATCGCAACCATATACAGCAACTTCCCCTTGATTGGAACTCTTGGCCCTCTCCAACAGTCTTCGACCGATGAAAGAAGTCAACACAATCAACAAAATTGATATCATTAACACAGAGGAAACCACAACAATCATGAAGACCTTTTATTCTGTGGCCCTCGCGAACCCCTGCACCCACCACACCTTTGACATAGGAGCAATCTCTATTAGTGAGGTCCTCGTTCCATTCCTCAACACCTCCATCAGTACAGCCACCTTCCTGGCACCAAGAGAAAATATAGCCATCAATTCCCTCCCATAGAAATCCTTGGCTGACCCAAACACAATTGCCAATTACTGACCAATATCCCTCCTTCTCTACGGAGCCAAAATCCAGTAAAACGCCATCAACAAGTGCCTCCTGACATCCTCGCTAAATGCCTGCATCTTGACACCACACAATTAAGATCAGACCGAACCTCAGCATGTAAAATAACCTTATAGCAGCAACGGATGACATACAGATGATCACCAAGAGGGGGAAACAGCAGCCCTCATCCTTCTATACCTATCAACAGCCCACAACACCATCTCCCACCCCATCCTAACCCAACAACTCCATGAATCAGGCATTCAGGGACTCGCTCTCGAATGGTTCTGCTCCTTCCTCACCGGACAACCCCAAACCATCAACATGCCGTCCTACACCTCTGACATCATACAAGGTCACAATATGAACATCCTCTTGCTGACAAAACGCAACTGATACTGTCCCTCTCAGACAAAACAACTAAATCCAGGATCAATGTCACCCCATGCATGACAAATATGGACGCCTGGATGAAATCCGATTGCCTCAATTTGACCGCAGACAAGACCAAAGTGGCAGCCTTCAGTAAGAATGCCTTGCAATCGTGCTCCACTTGATGACACACCAGCCTTGGACCCACCACCATGACTGCCCAAGCCAATAAATACACACACACTAAGAAGGCTAAAGAAAATCTTCAAGTGGTTCCCAGACAATACCAGGGAAATGATCACGTAAGTCCTCATCAACTGCAGACTACACTATGTCAACAACCTGTATACAGGAATTACCAGCGACTTTCCAAATTGAATCAGAAAGATTAGATCTCAACCTCCTCACCCATACCCACAAGGCCCTGCCTACCCAAAGAGCTGTATTTACTTCCACCAACCTTCCAGACAACTCCACCCTGCCGGTATCTCACTAACACCCACCCCACATATACACAAAAGCAATGCAGGGGTGCATACCTTCTTATACTGGCCCCTAAAGACTGGAACGACTTTCCACAATACATCAGTGCCCCCTCCTCTCTTTTTTGACTTTCTCAAAAAGCTGAAGATCTGACTTTTTGAGTAAGCCCCTAGGGCTAGCCTCATACACCTGCTACAGATCACCTGGATACCCTCATGAGTAATTTTCACACTATAAAAACACCAATATTGTAAGATAACAGTGCAGATGCCAGCAGTGGAGTGATACATTCAACTACTCTAAATTCAGGATAAAACCTTAATGGTTCAGAATTGGAACAAAACATCAATAAGCCAGAAAGCTGCCGTAGCGGTATCTCATGCTGGGAATTAGGGTTTGCTCCGGAACCTCCTGCTTACGAGACTGCAACTTCCAGGACCCCTAGCACGCTGACGCGCTTAAAAAGAGGGCGCCAGGCCCGTGGCACCTTCTAGTGGTATTTCCTGCTGGGAATTGGTGTATGTCCTGGATCCTCCTGCTGACAAGACTGCAACTCCCGGGACCCCAAGCGCAGACGTGCTTAAAAAGAGGATGCCAGGCCTGCGGTGCCTCATAGCAGTATCTCCTGCTGGGAACTAGTGTGTGCCCAGGACCCTCCTGATTACGGGTCTGCAACTCCCAGCACCCCTAGCATGTGGACGCACCTAAAAAGAGGACGCCAGGCCCAAGGCACCTCATAGTGGTATCTCCTGCTGGGAATCGGTGGGTGCCCAGGACCTTCCTGCTTACAGGACTGCAACTCCCTGGACACCAAGCACGTGGACGTGCTTAAAAAGACGACTCCAGGCCCGCAGAGCGGGACAAGTGCGAGGACACTCCGGGGTAAAGCCCGGGTCTAGGGCAGGCCCATCCACACCCAAAGGAGCCTGGAGGAGACAAGGCCTCCCCTCTAACGTTTCGGCTCCTACTTTTTTCTGGGAATATGGTAAAGAGGAAATGTAACCTGGAAAAGACAGGCAGGGGCAGAAGCTACACTGGATGCATTTCTATCTAGAGCAGCAAGTGTACTTACACACGAAATTGAACACACATAGAGGTGATTATCATTAGAGCCCCTCCTTCTTCCACAAAACTCTCCCACAGGAGACCCAAAAGAGGACACCCACCAAACCCAGTCTCTACAATAAATTACATTCCCTAGATTACCTTGCACTGGGGTGGAAACACCGTCATTCCTACCAGGCGCACCCAATGTGGACAGCAGGATGCTTGAGTTTTCCATACTCACTGATCCCTCGAACTACCCACCAGCTAAACGCCAAAGGGGTGTTGGCTCAGTGAAACTCAAAGCAAAGCCATCGATCTCAGATCGACCAGAGAAACCCCAGTGTGGCATTACCATGCAACCCACTGATACCACTCCATCCCCTTCTCAAGTAAATCTGGTGCCGCCGCTCGGCATGGTGGATTACGCGTTTTGGTCTGGAGTAAGCGTGGGCGGAAAATCCGTTCCGCTCGCGGATTTTGCGGATTTTCGGGAAATCCGCAATCCGCGAGATTTGCGGATTTCCCGCAAAATCCGCAAATTCGCACGCAGCGGATTTTTTTGGCGGCGCGCGGCGTTGGTGATACAATTTTTGCGGCGCGCGGCGTTTATCATCGTTTGCCGAGTTGTTTTTTTCGATAGTTTGCGAGTGCTGCGCCATTTTGGATCTTGCTGTGTGATCCCGCGGGAATTGGCGAGCGCGATTACGTCATCGCGGCTTGCCAGCGATAGTTTGTCAACGCGAGTACGGCGAGATCACGTCTCGCGGTACTTCGCAATTGCGAGATTTGAGATGCGGCGAGCGAAAATATAAATTTGCAATTCTGCACAAGAAATCCACCAGCAAGCAGCATAAACCTTCTAGAAATGATGATTTTTATGTGAATAACTCCTTAGTTTGACATTTGCCTGCACTTTTTTAGCGAGGAGTCCATTTTGGGGAGGGGGGCAGGGGGGTGGGAGGAAGGAAGTGCCCCATAGTCTTCAACTTCCTGTTCCTGTTCAGCAGGCTCCTCCCAGTGCTTTGTCCATCTCCTGGTCACTTTTCATTCGGATGTGGACCTGGAAGGATTACTTTTTGTGGATGCTGCTGGATCTTTGGATTTGAGGCCTTTTTGACTTTCTTTGGATCACTGTTGGATTAGAAATTTTACAAGTAAGTTTGTTTGGGGCATTACAGTTGCTGCAACTAAAATTTTGGGATTTTCGATTTTTGGGCTGTTTTGGGGCCTTTTCCCCAGGGGTACTCAGTGGTGGGTGGACTGTGGTTGTCTTGAACTTAAACATCATGGAGGCCATAGATGAATTGGGATTGTGCTGATTTTTCTGTGTTTTTCGATTATTTTTTTTTGTAAAATTTTGTGTTTTTCGATTTTTGACCTGTTGTTGGGGCCTTGACCAGGGGTAGTGAGTGGTGCATGGGCCTAGTCTTTCTGTGGGCTGTCTTGAATTTAAACATCATGGAGGCCATGGATGGAATGGGATTGTGCTGATTTTGCAGTGTTTTTCGATTTTTGGGCCTGTACTTGTGGCCTTTTCACCAGGGGTATTTGAGTCTAGCATGGGCCTAGTCTTTCTGTGGGCTGTCTTGAATTTAAACATCATGGAGGCCATGGATGGAATAGGATTGTGCGGATTTTGCAGTGTTTTTCGATTTTTGGGCCTGTACTTGTGGCCTTTTCACCAGGGGTATTTGAGTCTAGCATGGGCCTAGTCTTTCTGTGGGATGTCTTGAATTTAAACATCATGGAGGCCATGGATTGAATGGGATTGTGCTGATTTTGCAGTGTTTTTCGATTTTTGGGGGTGTTCATGGGGAGGGACATGCCATGTGGCTGGTGGCCATTTTGAGTGCAGCTACAGGCACTGGCCATGTGCTGGCAGGCAAGTGGCCATTTTGAATGCAGGCTTTGTTGTTAGGCCTCCAACCATTTTGCCTACTTTTCTACCTTTATTTATGCCCAGGGGTAGTGAGTCTTGCATGGGCCTAGTATTTCTGTGGGTTGTCTTGAATTTAAACATCATGGAGGCCATGGATTGAATGGGATTGTGCTGATTTTGCAGTGTTTTTCGATTTTTGGGCCTGTACTTGTGGCCTTTTCACCAGGGGTATTTCAGTCTAGCATGGGCCTAGTCTTTCTGTGGGCTGTCTTGAATTTAAACATCATGGAGGCCATGGATGGAATAGGATTGTGCTGATTTTGCAGTGTTTTTCGATTTTTGGGCCTGTACTTGTGGCCTTTTCACCAGGGGTATTTGAGTCTAGCATGGGCCTAGTCTTTCTGTGGGCTGTCTTGAATTTAAACATCATGGAGGCCATGGATGGAATAGGATTGTGCTGATTTTGCAGTGTTTTTCGATTTTTGGGCCTGTACTTGTGGCCTTTTCACCAGGGGTATTTGAGTCTAGCATGGGCCTAGTCTTTCTGTGGGTTGTCTTGAATTTAAACATCATGGAGGCCATGGATTGAATGGGATTGTGCTGATTTTGCAGTGTTTTTCGATTTTTGGGGGTGTTCATGGGGAGGGACATGCCATGTGGCTGGTGGCCATTTTGAGTGCAGCTACAGGCACTGGCCATGTGCTGGCAGGCAAGTGGCCATTTTGAATGCAGGCTTTGTTGTTAGGCCTCCAACCATTTTGCCTACTTTTCTACCTTTATTTATGCCCAGGGGTAGTGAGTCTTGCATGGGCCTAGTATTTCTGTGGGTTGTCTTGAATTTAAACATCATGGAGGCCATGGATTGAATGGGATTGTGCTGATTTTGCAGTGTTTTTCGATTTTTGGGCCTGTACTTGTGGCCTTTTCACCAGGGGTATTTCAGTCTAGCATGGGCCTAGTCTTTCTGTGGGCTGTCTTGAATTTAAACATCATGGAGGCCATGGATGGAATAGGATTGTGCTGATTTTGCAGTGTTTTTCGATTTTTGGGCCTGTACTTGTGGCCTTTTCACCAGGGGTATTTGAGTCTAGCATGGGCCTAGTCTTTCTGTGGGCTGTCTTGAATTTAAACATCATGGAGGCCATGGATGGAATAGGATTGTGCTGATTTTGCAGTGTTTTTCGATTTTTGGGCCTGTACTTGTGGCCTTTTCACCAGGGGTATTTGAGTCTAGCATGGGCCTAGTCTTTCTGTGGGTTGTCTTGAATTTAAACATCATGGAGGCCATGGATTGAATGGGATTGTGCTGATTTTGCAGTGTTTTTCGATTTTTGGGGGTGTTCATGGGGAGGGACATGCCATGTGGCTGGTGGCCATTTTGAGTGCAGCTACAGGCACTGGCCATGTGCTGGCAGGCAAGTGGCCATTTTGAATGCAGGCTTTGTTGTTAGGCCTCCAACCATTTTGCCTACTTTTCAACCTTTATTTATGCCCAGGGGTAGTGAGTCTTGCATGGGCCTAGTATTTCTGTGGGTTGTCTTGAATTTAAACATCATGGAGGCCATGGATTGAATGGGATTGTGCTGATTTTGCAGTGTTTTTCGATTTTTGGGCCTGTACTTGTGGCCTTTTCACCAGGGGTATTTCAGTCTAGCATGGGCCTAGTCTTTCTGTGGGCTGTCTTGAATTTAAACATCATGGAGGCCATGGATGGAATAGGATTGTGCTGATTTTGCAGTGTTTTTCGATTTTTGGGCCTGTACTTGTGGCCTTTTCACCAGGGGTATTTGAGTCTAGCATGGGCCTAGTCTTTCTGTGGGCTGTCTTGAATTTAAACATCATGGAGGCCATGGATGGAATAGGATTGTGCTGATTTTGCAGTGTTTTTCGATTTTTGGGCCTGTACTTGTGGCCTTTTCACCAGGGGTATTTGAGTCTAGCATGGGCCTAGTCTTTCTGTGGGCTTTCTTGAATTTAAACATCATGGAGGCCATGGATGGAATAGGATTGTGCTGATTTTGCAGTGTTTTTCGATTTTTGGGCCTGTACTTGTGGCCTTTTCACCAGGGGTATTTGAGTCTAGCATGGGCCTAGTCTTTCTGTGGGTTGTCTTGAATTTAAACATCATGGAGGCCATGGA
Organism: Lissotriton vulgaris; assembly: GCF_964263255.1. Lineage (NCBI taxonomy): Eukaryota > Metazoa > Chordata > Amphibia > Caudata > Salamandridae > Lissotriton > Lissotriton vulgaris. The sequence goes on along the minus strand of NC_141685.1, from coordinate 337,817,191 downwards.
TTGAATGGGATTGTGCTGATTTTGCAGTGTTTTTCGATTTTTGGGGGTGTTCATGGGGAGGGACATGCCATGTGGCTGGTGGCCATTTTGAGTGCAGCTACAGGCACTGGCCATGTGCTGGCAGGCAAGTGGCCATTTTGAATGCAGGCTTTGTTGTTAGGCCTCCAACCATTTTGCCTACTTTTCAACCTTTATTTATGCCCAGGGGTAGTGAGTCTTGCATGGGCCTAGTCTTTCTGTGGGTTGTCTTGAATTTAAACATTATGGAGGGCATGGATGGATTGGGATTGTGCTGATTTTGCAGTGTTTTTCGATTTTTTTGTGCTCTATAACTGAACTGATGTTCCTCTGTCTTCCATTTTTTTTAGGTGCACAAGACTCAAGAGAACCACCAGTGCCAGGAAGAAGTCCTGCAGCGGTGTGTGTGTGCAGCATAACGTCACGCGACGTCACGTCTGGCCTCAGACAACTCTACAATTCGTGCAACTGCGGCCTGCTGTCTGACCTGCTCTGAAGAAGATGGCCCCAAAGAAAGTTCTCCGTAGCTCCTCTAGCAAGAAAGTTGCTAGTAAGGAGCAGAAGAAGCAAGTTACCAAGGAGGCTGGTGTGCCACCCGCCACTTTTTTTGGGAGCAAAAAAAAAAGTACGCCTGCAGCAGCAGGATCTGCTGGGGACCAACCTGAGAGCAGCACCCCTGCTCCATTGGGTTCAGTGCCTCCACCACCACGCCAACTTAAGTCAAAGCCCTTGAGTGCTTCAGAGGCAGTCAGTGTACTTCTCCAATCACCATCGACCAGTGATGTTGGCTCATCGCAAGAAAGTAGCAGCAATGTCCCTGAATCAACACAGGTTGTTGTAACTCATCTGACAAGTGTTGAACAACCACAGCCGCAACAACAACACCATGTGCAAGTACACGCCCAAGTACATGTGGAAGGAGAGGCAGCAAAAGGAGATGCGCAAGCAAAGGTGCATGGACGTTCACAAGTGCCCACAATAGTTGTTCCTCCCGAAGTAGGGGCACATTTGGAAATCGACAATGAAGCTGAGGTATCATTGGAAGCCACTCCTCCTGATGATCATTCATTGTCTTCCACATCCCTAGCAAGGAAAAGATCAAGGGGGGTGTCTACATCTTCTTCAAGCCCACCTCGTTCTGGTGCAAGTGATCTGTCTTGGGAACCACAACTGCGGTCTGACAGTGAGGCAGAGGCACACCATGATCTGACACCGTTACCTAAGCGTAAAAGGAAGGTCGTCCAAAAACTCAAACCTATGGAGTGTGATGAGGCTCAACAAGAAGTGACAGATACTGCTGGTGATGAAGCCTCTCACGATGACGACGAGCCAGTCATCACAAAGGTCACTGCAGCCCCACCGGGCATGCAGCAAAGAGACATTTTGACCCTATCCCGAGAAGCTGCTGAGCGTGATGATGATGTCGGCGAGGAGGCAATGGAAATGGAATCATTAGATTTGGAGTTAAGTAGTACACCAAAACCTACCGCTTCCATATTTCTTCGCAAGAAGGTACCCACCTCGTCCTCGACCTCAATTCGTGGTGGTGAAAGTGCAAAACGTACTGAAGTTCGGCAATCCACATCCTCCACTTCATCTGTCATTAGCAGCAGGACCACCACCACCAGTATCGCCGCCTCCTCCGGCCCCCGAAGACATTTCAAGTCTCCAGTTTGGGACTTCTTTAGTGTTTGCCCAAAAAAGGAAAACGTAGCCATTTGTAGCCTTTGTAAGCTTCGATTTAGTCGTGGTAAGCTTGGTTCTAACTATGGTACCGGAGGCCAGAGAGGTCATCTTGAGAGAAGGCACCCTGTCGAATGGTTTCCGCACCTAGAGGCGGTCAAGAAAGCCGGAATTGCACGTAATGAAAACGTTGATTTGTCATCTGCTGATGACGAGGAGGTAGAAGACGATTCAAACACTTCACTTACACCCAGTTCCCATGTCAGCAGCACACCCCATGGGAGCCACACTAAGAGTGTGGGAGAGAGTGAGACATCAATGCGGAAAACTTCATCAGCGAGCGTAACTGGGTCGAAGAGATCATCATCATCCCGTAAATCATTGGTCCAGGGCAACATTAAAAAGATGTTGTTTACAGAAGCGCAATATGAACGCAACCACCCAATGACCCGTCTGTATAACACTAAGCTGGCTAAAATGCTAGCTCTGGACCTTCTCCCTTTTTCTTTTGTAGAAGGGGTTGGTTTTCTAGAATTAGTGACAGCGCTCTGCCCTAAATGGAAGGTTCCTAGCCGGTTCTATTTTGCCCGAGTTGCGGTTCCAGCACTACATGAAGATGTTCTGAAGGTGATTGGGGCAGCTTTGCAGAAGAGTGCTGTTCACACTATACATCTGACAACAGACATGTGGACCAGTGGCGCAGGCGCTGATTACATGTGCATCACTGCACACTGGGTCTCTTTTTCAGGGGCTAAAGCAAAGCTAAACTCAGGTGTTGACACTAACATTGTTTTTAAAGGTGCTCGGAAACATGCAACACTAGCCATGTTTGGTTTGGAGAAACGTCACACAGCAGAAAACATTTTGGATGTCTTTAACACAAAGGTCCTTAACTGTCTGTCCCCACTAAAACGCAAGGTTGGTTATGTTTCCACAGACAATGGCTCCAATATAGTTAAGGCCATGAGGGACGGTTACTATTTCAGAGTGCCGTGTTTGGCGCACTGTATAAACCTGGTTGTCCAAAAATTCTTGGGTAATAAACGCAGTGCAGCGTACAGTGTATTGGAGAACTGCCGAAAAATTTGCAAGCATTTCAGGCATTCTTTTAAGGCCCGCAAGCAGCTGAGGAGCATGCTATATCAAAGTCAAATGCCAGTGAAAGCACTCATCCAGGAGGTGGTAACACGTTGGAACTCAACCTTCTACATGCTTGAGCGTCTGTATGAGCAGTATACGCAACTCGATCAATATTTCTTGAAAGAGGGTATAGAGGAGCTGAGGATGGGTGGGCCGCAATGGAACATAGTTGAAAGCCTAACACGCATGCTTCGTCCTTTTGAGGTCTTCACACGTGCAGTCAGCAAGGAGGACTCTAATTTGGGAAAAGCTATCCCATTGTTGTACATGCTGGAGGACCAACTGAAGGAGGTGTGTTCTGTGTTTCGAAAAGATGACAAAAAGAAAGACTCTTTGCTTCTGGCTGAGAAATTATTAGAGCTCCTACAAGGTGATGAACGTCTTCAAAAGATCCACTCAGAACAGCATTACATTTGTGCTACTATTCTGGATCCACGCTACAAAAAGGCGCTGGCAGGCAGAGCATTCTTTCCTTTTGCTGATGAAGATGTTACAAAGTACAAACGTTGGCTAGCCTTGTCAGCCAAGAAGTTTGAAACAGAACGGCTGGAAATTGAAGGAAATGGCAGTACATCAGCAGGCCATCCCCAGTCAAAACAATCCACTTCTGCACCTGTGGCTGTGGCACAAGTGACCTCTCAGCCGTTAAAGACACCGGCAACCGGATCATCTGCACGAAAGACAACAGAAACATTGGAGGCTGAAGAGGATTGGCTAGCTCTGCGTGGGTTTGGTTCTCAAAAGGTCAGAGGCACAGCAAGAGCTACGCAAAGTGGAGGAACCTTGGAGGAGGACCTTGAGTCGATGGTGAAGGACTATCTGAATGACTCCACAGAGGTCTATGTTAATTCTGACCCATTGGCGTATTGGCATGGGAAAAAAGAATTGTGGCCACAGCTCACCAACCTGGCTTTAAACTACTTGTCTTGCCCACTCGCAAGTGTGTCTTCTGAACGGGTTTTCAGTGCGGCTGGTGGGATTGTAACTCCCAAACGGAGCCGCCTCTCGCCCAAAAATGTGGAGAGGTTAACAATGATCAAGATGAATCAGCACCTCATACCACCAGATATAAGAGTACGAGAGAGCGTGCCGGATGAAGAGGAGGTGGCCAGCACCATAGATGAGGGAATTTCTACTCTGTCAGGTGGCACTGACCTCACCCGGGCTGAATTCGCAGAGTATGATGACGAAGCCTTATTCTTATTCCTGGACCGTGATACCGACTTCGAGCCCTGAAAATGAGACAACGAATCAATAACTTTCTTTTTCATCCTTATTCACTTTTATTCCTGTGTGTCTGTCTTTCTTTGTTGTGCACAGTTAATATAATTCAAACTTTAATCAGATAATCACAAAGACAAGCCCATCAGCAGAACTGTCTTCACTTGTTTGCTAATTTATTTGAAGGTGCCGCAGTCTGCATTCCTCAGGTTCACAAGTTCAGAAGAACATGCTCCTCTATCCTCCTCCTCCAGACTCCTATTTCCATCAAAGCAGAGGGCTGGTTTACGCCCAATGAAGAAAGACTCAGCACTTGTGGGGGTGTTGTTCTACCTCTTTGCAGGTGAGTTGACGGGTCTGGGGCCATTGCTGGGAAGCACTAAAAGTGGTTTGTGCCAAATCCGAGGCGGAAAATTTTTTGTGTTTTTGATGACTTGCTTGCCTTTGAGGTGCTCTTAGGGGGGGTTCCGTCTGTTTGTGGGTGAGTTTCGTGGTCTGAGAGCATTGCTGGGACACTCTAATCTTGATTGCATTTGCTTTTCAGGAAATCCGTCGTGCCAACCCCGACTTATGGCCTAGCTACGCAGCGCGTTTGGACCGAAGGCCCAGAAATATTGCAAGTATGAGATTTTGCTTTTGGCCTGTTTGGGGGTGTTATGCTTCTTGGCGGGTGGGTTGCCGGGTCTTGGGGCATTCCTGGGAAGGTCTAATACCGGGTAGAAGTGGTTGGGACAAAATCCAGGCCGATTTTTTTTTGGGCTATTTCAGACATTTTGCTCTATGTAGCGTTTTCGGGGGCCTGTTTGGGGGGCTTCCTGGTGTTTGTGGGTGAGTTTCGTGGTCTGGGAGCACTGCTGGGACACTCTAATCTTGATTGCATTTGCTTTTCAGGAAATCCGTCGTGCCAACCCCGACTTATGGCCTAGCTACGCAGCGCGTTTGGACCAAAGGCCCAGAAATATTGCAAGTATGAGATTTTGCTTTTGGCCTGTTTGGGGGTGTTATGCTTCTTGGCGGGTGGGTTGCCGGGTCTTGGGGCATTCCTGGGAAGGTCTAATACCGGGTAGAAGTGGTTGGGACAAAATCCAGGCCGATTTTTTTTTGGGCTATTTCAGACATTTTGCTCTATGTAGCGTTTTCGGGGGCCTGTTTGGGGGGCTTCCTGGTGTTTGTGGGTGAGTTTCGTGGTCTGGGAGCACTGCTGGGACACTCTAATCTTGATTGCATTTGCTTTTCAGGAAATCCGTCGTGCCAACCCCGACTTATGGCCTAGCTACGCAGCGCGTTTGGACCGAAGGCCCAGAAATATTGCAAGTATGAGATTTTGCTTTTGTCCTGTTTGGGGGTGTTATGCTTCTTGGCGGGTGGGTTGCCGGGTCTTGGGGCATTCCTGGGAAGGTCTAATACCGGGTAGAAGTGGTTGGGACAAAATCCAGGCCGATTTTTTTTTGGGCTATTTCAGACATTTTGCTCTATTTAGCGTTTTCGGGGGCCTGTTTGGGGGGCTTCCTGGTGTTTGCGGGTGAGTTTCGTGGTGTGGGAGCACTGCTGGCTATATATACTTTACTTTGCAAGAGGTTTGAAGCAAATCCATGGTGGCTGAGGGGACTTAGGGCCTAGCTGCAGAGCGCGCGCGGAGTGATTTGGGAAATTTGTGAAAAAGTGACTAAGTCCCCATTTTTGTACTTTTGCTCTTTGGCTGTTTGGGGGTCTTCTACTCGTTTTCTCCTGGGTTGACGGCTCTGGGGCCATTGCTGGGAAGCTCTAATACCGGATAAAAGTGTTTTGGACCAAATCCCAGGCGGAATTTTTTTTGTGTTTTTGATGACTTGCTTGCCTTTGAGGTGCTCTTAGGGGGGGTTCCGTCTGTTTGCGGGTGAGTTTCGTGGTCTGGGAGCACTGCTGGGACACTCTAATCTTGATTGCATTTGCTTTTCAGGAAATCCGTCGTGCCAACCCCGACTTATGGCCTAGCTACGCAGCGCGTTTGGACCGAAGGCCCAGAAATATTGCAAGTATGAGATTTTGCTTTTGTCCTGTTTGGGGGTGTTATGCTTCTTGGCGGGTGGGTTGCCGGGTCTTGGGGCATTCCTGGGAAGGTCTAATACCGGGTAGAAGTGGTTGGGACAAAATCCAGGCCGATTTTTTTTTGGGCTATTTCTGACATTTTGCTCTATGTAGCGTTTTCGGGGGCCTGTTTGGGGGGCTTCCTGGTGTTTGTGGGTGAGTTTCGTGGTCTGGGAGCACTGCTGGGACACTCTAATCTTGATTGCATTTGCTTTTCAGGAAATCCGTCGTGCCAACCCCGACTTATGGCCTAGCTACGCAGCGCGTTTGGACCGAAGGCCCAGAAATATTGCAAGTATGAGATTTTGCTTTTGGCCTGTTTGGGGGTGTTATGCTTCTTGGCGGGTGGGTTGCCGGGTCTTGGGGCATTCCTGGGAAGGTCTAATACCGGGTAGAAGTGGTTGGGACAAAATCCAGGCCGATTTTTTTTTGGGCTATTTCAGACATTTTGCTCTATGTAGCGTTTTCGGGGGCCTGTTTGGGGGGCTTCCTGGTGTTTGTGGGTGAGTTTCGTGGTCTGGGAGCACTGCTGGGACACTCTAATCTTGATTGCATTTGCTTTTCAGGAAATCCGTCGTGCCAACCCCGACTTATGGCCTAGCTACGCAGCGCGTTTGGACCGAAGGCCCAGAAATATTGCAAGTATGAGATTTTGCTTTTGGCCTGTTTGGGGGTGTTATGCTTCTTGGCGGGTGGGTTGCCGGGTCTTGGGGCATTCCTGGGAAGGTCTAATACCGGGTAGAAGTGGTTGGGACAAAATCCAGGCCGATTTTTTTTTGGGCTATTTCTGACATTTTGCTCTATGTAGCGTTTTCGGGGGCCTGTTTGGGGGGCTTCCTGGTGTTTGTGGGTGAGTTTCGTGGTCTGGGAGCACTGCTGGGACACTCTAATCTTGATTGCATTTGCTTTTCAGGAAATCCGTCGTGCCAACCCCGACTTATGGCCTAGCTACGCAGCGCGTTTGGACCGAAGGCCCAGAAATATTGCAAGTATGAGATTTTGCTTTTGGCCTGTTTGGGGGTGTTATGCTTCTTGGCGGGTGGGTTGCCGGGTCTTGGGGCATTCCTGGGAAGGTCTAATACCGGGTAGAAGTGGTTGGGACAAAATCCAGGCCGATTTTTTTTTGGGCTATTTCAGACATTTTGCTCTATGTAGCGTTTTCGGGGGCCTGTTTGGGGGGCTTCCTGGTGTTTGCGGGTGAGTTTCGTGGTGTGGGAGCACTGCTGGCTATATATACTTTACTTTGCAAGAGGTTTGAAGCAAATCCATGGTGGCTGAGGGGACTTAGGGCCTAGCTGCAGAGCGCGCGCGGAGTGATTTGGGAAATTTGTGAAAAAGTGACTAAGTCCCCATTTTTGTACTTTTGCTCTTTGGCTGTTTGGGGGTCTTCTACTCGTTTTCTCCTGGGTTGACGGCTCTGGGGCCATTGCTGGGAAGCTCTAATACCGGATAAAAGTGTTTTGGACCAAATCCCAGGCGGAATTTTTTTTGTGTTTTTGATGACTTGCTTGCCTTTGAGGTGCTCTTAGGGGGGGTTCCGTCTGTTTGCGGGTGAGTTTCGTGGTCTGGGAGCACTGCTGGGACACTCTAATCTTGATTGCATTTGCTTTTCAGGAAATCCGTCGTGCCAACCCCGACTTATGGCCTAGCTACGCAGCGCGTTTGGACCGAAGGCCCAGAAATATTGCAAGTATGAGATTTTGCTTTTGGCCTGTTTGGGGGTGTTACGCTTCTTGGCGGGTGGGTTGCCGGGTCTTGGGGCATTCCTGGGAAGGTCTAATACCGGGTAGAAGTGGTTGGGACAAAATCCGCGCGGAAAAGCCTTTAGTTTTGGCACTTTTTGTAACTTAGGGTTCGTTAGGGTTAGCCCTAGCAGCAGGATTGCATGTGTTTCGGGGTGTTCTAGATTTTTCAAACTGAGTTCTGGGGTCTTAGAGCACTCGTGAGAATGTGTAATTTTGGTTGCATGTCATTTGAAGAAAATCCATGGTGGGAAAGGGGGGATTTGGCATAGTTAAAGAAAGCCTTTGCCACTATTCTTAACTTAGGGTTCGTTAGGGTTAGCAGTATTTCTATTGCATGTGTTTGAGTGGGGGGGATTTCGAGTCTTGGAGCGATGCTGGCTATGGCTACTTTTGCTTGGTTGCTTGCAAGTGGTTTGAATGCAATCCACGGTGGGTAATGGGTAATTAGGGTACTTCGGCCTACTTTTACTTTCAAAGTAAGTTTTGTCACCAGTTTTCTGCTAGGCCTCGTTTTTTGAGATTTGATTGGGGGTCTTCTACATTTTTGCGACTGGCTTTAGTAAGGGTCTGGGTGGGAGCACTGCTAGGAAGATCTAATTTTGTTCTAAAACACAGTTTACAGTACACCTAGCTTGAGGGGCAAGATCCGATACATTAATTTGCCCATACTTATTTATCCTTCAAAAGGTGACTCAGAGTACGCACTTTCAAAAACATTGTACTGTCTACTAGGAAAAACAAATTGTGACTTTTTGCACTCCACAGCCTACATACCTTATATTTATTTATCAGTGGTGTTGTAATATTATATCACTTCCTGTTTTTCGTTGAATAATTACAGGCCGGGTTTCAGTCTCTGCAATGGGGAAAAAAGGATGGAGTCAGGCTTCACAGTAGCGAGCCACAATTCAGCATCAGGCAGGCAGTGGACAGGGTGTCTTCTGGTGACCAACATCGATGGACGAAGCGTCGGCTGCAATGGAGGAGTGCCGCTAATAGGAGGATTTTTTTTCTGCGGGCAACTTACTTACCACTTCCAACAGGACCACTACAACCACATAGATACAGTATCCCTTGCCTTTTTCTCTGACTGTGACTGCATTTCTTGGCTCTCTCTCTGCTTCTACATTGATCCCTTAACACATCACTTAGTCCACTCCACTATCACATCTGCACCACACATAGTCATTTGTAAGTGCTCCTACGTAATTCGCAAGTCGCAGCACGCCCCAGGCCGTAGAGGACTGGGATGGCCCCAATGATGAAGCATGTCACCAAGGGGCAACCCTGGTGAGTGAGGGGACACCTAGAAAAAAAGCAATTTCTCCTTTTCTATCTACTATACCTTCTGTCAGGTTACGCAGCCCCTAAGCGCCTACCGTACTATGAAACTACATTTCCCATGAGTAGGCGGGAGACTTGCAGACTATTTAGTGAGACTATATGAGAGTACCCTTGTATGTTAGGACAGCACTTCACTGATGCCTGTCTTGTCTTCTGTTACAGGTATCCTTTCCCTGCTGACCCTACCTTTACCCATCCCACATTTTTTATTTTAGTTTGTTATTTTTCTCCCCCGCCTAATGCCTCGAACACCCTGTGTATACACTTCTGGGTGTTGGTGACATTTGGAAGTGGAACCATATTTGCATCGACTGGATCACGGGGAGTAAACCTGACACCTTCCAGACCAACCCCATTGAGTGTTGTTGTGAATGGATTTATAGTGACCAGCAAGGCTCTCAGGTATCTGGCTACAGAGACCTTATGTTGAATATAGTTATCAATATTTCCACCCACGCCCTGTACTGTCGCATTCTTTCTTCCACAGTTGTCGAAAGTACTAATTACTTTTAACTGACATGCATGCAGTTACAGTAGTGTATGCACTTTCAAAGATTGATGGATAGGTTTGTACCCAAAGATTTGTTTATGTTCACAATTGTTCGTCCATGCTGTGCTACTTTTTCTTGTCTCCCAAAACCTTTCCCAAAAACCCCCGTACCCATCCATTTTTCAAACCCTAACCCTCTTCCCCCGGGCTGTGTGGTTTTGATTGATGTGTGACTAAATTACAGCAATAAATCCACACACTTGCTGGGGAGGATAAGGTGATAGCAACAGGCTGGTGAAGAAATCCGAGGATATATTCTTACTCTGCTTGACAAAGACCCATGGCTAATGTCAAAGAACTTCAACCGAATTAGTTATACTTTAACATTTGTTAGGCTACAACGTGGCACTGTTCTAGTGTACTTCTGTCACCTGCTATATTCTGTATTGTACCTTTGTATTGCTCAGGAGGACAAACCAGATTTCATTTTCTTTTTTTCATAGGCAAGCAACTGCCACTGTGTCACACCACTAGTACCACCGCTATGAGGAAATTTTATCCGCCCAGGATTGCCAACCTTATTTGCTGTTTCCCGTGGAGCCAGCCCTGGGCCTAGCCCTACTTGCAAACAGAAATTACAGGTAAGATAGGCGTTTGGTTGGAGGTAGTATAATGGAGTATTAGGAGAGACGAGAGATTTGATTGACGGTAGTACTACTAAAGTCCTAGGACTATTCAGGAAAACAAACTTACTGTTATGTTAAACCCCCACCCACCAGACTCAAAAGCAGTAAAAAACAGGTATGGTCAGATAAAGTTTCAAAAAGTATATTTTTATAGCCCTAACAAAAGAATCTCCCGCAAGACCCTCCCTAACCCCAACGATTGTCCTTCAAAAGTCCCCAAAAATCACAACTCCCAATTCCCACCCCCCAAAAGTCTCTAAAAAAGGGGCAAGGGACACTATGGCAGGGTGCTGTTGGAATTAGCAGCCAGGGCATCATGCTCCTTGCGGAGGGTGGCAAGTTCGAAGCGGAGGCCCTCCACCACGTTCTTATAATTATGGACCTCCTGCTCCAGGTAGGACAGTCTGAGGGATAAGCGGCGCCGGTGTGCCTTGCAAATCCTGTGAGGGGCAGCTGCTTTCTTTGCTGCTGGGCGGTGGCGTTTGGCTTTGGTAGCCCGGCTCCGTACCGCTGGAGCACTGCGCTGGCTGGCAGCCCGCACGGAGGAGGAGGCAGCTGTCCCAGTGGACGTTGTTGTTGTTCCAGACTGCGTCTCCTCCTCCTCCAGGGCCACCAGCCGCCGATATTCAGCAACAGTGGCATCCAGCCTCCGTTGCCGGGCCATTCGAGCCTGCTCCTTCCTCCTTGATGGTGTCTTGGATTTGGAAGGAGCAACTACATGAAAAAAGAAAGACATAGTCTGTAACCAATGCTCCTTAAGATTAACACAAAATGATTGAGCAGAAAGTTGTCACAGTACAAGTAGCAAATTGAAAGCACAGTGCATAACTATTGAGGACAGTATCTATGTAACCTCCGACTTCTTCATCCTTGCTCTAACATTAGTGGGAGTTTAAGGAACAAATTCTACGAGCACTATGGACTTCTATTACAGTCGACTATGACAGTACACCACTCTTATTCTTCTTCTTCTCTCTTGTTTAGGAAAATTGGTACGTTATCTTATGCAAGCCGGCATAATGCCAGCGCAGTGAACTTGCACCCGAGAAAAACAGACGCACACCATGGTGAGTGAGACAGACTTGCGTTACTGTACCGGTCCAGTACATGCAGGTGGTGAAGCTCTTACTTTTCTATTACGGGTGGCACTGAGAATACTCTGTTAAAAGGGCTACTGCTTAATTAATTTAGCTTTCACCCTACAGTGCAAATGAGTATTAGAAAAGGAAAATGAAGAAGCTAAATTATCTGATTATCTATCACTTCACATGGGATGTATTTGATGACATATGGGATGACTTTAGGTGCTTTGCTTATTATTGAGTGAACAGTGATACCCCCACACATGAATGACGTACTACTACTAAACTAAAGTTATTAAGGGAGGTAGGGAGTGCCCACCGTAATAACTGGATATATGCTGTGCTTGCAGTTGCAATACAAACTACTGCTACTATTCATGGTAGTCTTTGGACAACGTTACAACTTCTTTTCCTTGCCTTTCCTACACTGGAACGGACGTGCGGGTGCGGTGTTACATGCTCTTCAAAGTAACACTTAGTTCATCCAGTGACCGTCTACTCTCTCTAGATTCACATATGCTATCTAAGAGTCAGATAGTACCATGAATGATCCAGGCATCCATCCATTCAAAGTATATTGCACACATACAGTTTCTGTCTCACCCACCCAGGCTGTTCTCCTTCCACCCATCCTTGCTTCATCATTCACCCAGCCATGCACCATACCATTTTCTTACCTTCCCAGCCACCTCGGGGACGAAGCAAACACATATCATTCTTCTTTGCCAGTCATCATTACATTTCTCGTGCTTCCACACTTACTTACACCCTTCTTTCGCTTTTCGTTCATCCCATCCATCAAGTTCACCTCAGATCTGATTGGGATTCTTCTCGCCAAAAACTTCACAGCTAAGTCGAAGTACATTTAGAGGAGGCTACTACCTGCTTTTTTTATAATACACCCGTGCAGAAAGCACACTCTGCAGTCTTCAATCTCAATGACTAAGGAATGTATAGCTTACCTCTGCCCGCCACCACCGTGTGAACCCTCACAGGCATGTCCTTTTCCGGCACTTTCACCGCCTCCTCCCCAGAGTTGTCCTCCTCGTCCAATGCCACCACCTCCGCGCTGGCCCCGTCTCCAGATGTTCCACCTACAAAGTACATTTAATAATGTTAGAATACACCACTCACTACTATATAATATTTGGTCTAGGAGGAAGAAAGAAATGTGAAAAAAAGTGTACAATTTAATAATTTTTGACTGTGTACTCTAGAGTAAAAATGTCCCTTTTTCCAGGGAAGGCTGTTGTCTTGCTGCACTTTTTGGCACAACTGATGAATGTTTGCTTTTTACTTTTTAACACGCACCACTTTTTCTCCTAACAGACAGAACCTTGACTTCTAAGAACACGAGCAGGATCAAGTTCAAACCAGGTGAGAGCTCGGCTCGACCACAAGAAATGTGTCCAATTAATCGTCAGCACTAAGCACTTTTCCATTTTCAGTTACACGTTCACTTTTATGACAAACTTGAATTTAATAAATGTGTTTACTTTTAATAAAGCTTTTAAACTTAAATAGACTCTGTGGTTTTTGGTCCTCCAGACTAGAGTGGATGAGCTAAAGGTTTTCGAATTTTTGCAAGCATGAGTCCGTGCCTCTGCCATCGGTGACTTTGGGAGCTAAATGACTCTGCCACACTATCTAGTCAGTAAGGAGATTGGGGGTTCAACTACAAAGTCTGTTATCACTGAGGTATGTGGAAAGTCTAACAGTTACAGCACCTATTATAATTGATAAGCTAAGCGATGCATTATTTAGTGTCCATAGTTCTGTTTGTGCAGATTTGTCCCTGCAACAGTAGTAGAATGGATTGTCCTATCCAAACCAAAAGTAAAGTAGTATCTTATTATTTCTTGGTGGTGGTCATTCACCTTTTTATTGTTGGCAATGGTCAAAGCATAAACATTTAGAATACTTGAAAAGACATTATGGACAATCCCAGAGGACTACACTCAGTGCATAGAGCTATTGCTGACTAGAATGGGAGTCCAATGGAAATGCCAAATGTGCAATCTTAGTTAGCTACACAGACAGACTAATAAGAATAATCTAGTAATACCACACGGAGTCATAGGGATAAGAATTTAGATCCTGTCTACAAGAAGATCAAAGACGATTTAGAAAAAATCGAATGAGGAACGCTAGGAAAAAATAAGTACTCTATATTAAAATTAAAACTTACTGGGGCCAGCAAAGGAGCCCTCGACTGCCCGGTCCTGGCCTGCATCGACAACAGCACCCTCCTCCTCCTCCTCCTGTGTCCTCCTCTTGCCCCTGGGGGAAGCTGATGTACAACATGAAAGAAAGAAAAACAGAAAACATGGATGATATTTATTTCTCAACCAAATCAAACATTTAAAAAAGAACTAACAAAGTAACAAAATATTTTTGCGAAATAGCAAATAGGGAACGACTCCACGGGATATATTATTGACCAATCTCATGTGGTCGACTACGTCATTACTTTAGTATTGCTTGATTTGCGGACCGTCGAATTGGAAACTACCCTATGTAACTCACTAAACAAAGTACTAAAAAGGTTTGCCTAGGATTGGCAGGCAGCAGTCCGCAGCACGCAAAGTGACAGCCAAAGTCCATCGTGATTGAAGATCAGCGACAACACTAAAGTTTCCTACTACATTCACCAGTCATTAAAATACTCAAACTATTAATCCACCACCACTATTTCTTCTTATCGCCATGTGTACAAAGGAAGGACTGGACTTGAGTCTGTAGGGGCTGATTTATAAGGCCCTTGCGGCTCTTTTGCTCCATTGTTGCGTGACTTTTGTGACGCAGCGACAGCACAAAAGAGGCGCAATGGTGCGGCGTATATTAACAACGTGACGCATCTGGGAGATGCATCACGTTGTAAAGCCCTGCGCCAATAGGGGTGTTCCGGCGCAAGGGAGGGCGTTCCTGCGCAGGAACGCATCCTAAAAGTGGCTGAGGGAAATCTACAAGATTTCAATCAGTCACTTTGAGGACAATGATGCGTGACTCAAACCCTGCGCCTGCTTGAAGCAGACGTACGGCTTGACGCAGCATTGGGGAGATAGGGCACCCCAGAGAATTGATGGAGCTGCACCATCGTTGCGACGCAACTCCAGCAATGCGCCACCTTTACGGCACAGATGCGTAACGCTTTGGTGACGTTTTGGGCCCATGGCGCGCCGCATTGTAATACGGCGCACCATGGGTGATGGTGGCGTGACGCACAATTACTGGCGCATCCCTGCAACTTTGCAGGGATGCGCCGGTAATTAAAAATCTGAACCTTAGTGTGTAGCATTGCGCAGTTCTTTCAACTACACTCATACATAATTTCACAGGCCAATGAAATGAACACAAAATCTAAAACAAATAAGCATAGTAGCAACACTACTGAGAAGGAGAGCAGTGTACCTGAAATGCACAGAAGATTTTGAAATAAAATGTACCTACAATGTAATGAGCAGCATTATTGCTCTTGGTAAAAAACAAAAATTTGCAATATAATAACACAGCAGGAGAAAACATAGTAGTAAAGACATAGCTACTACTACTCACCAAGCCCGGGGATCTCAAGGCCAAGGAGGTCGAGCAGATCTCGCTCACGGGTCAGGACATCCGTCCAGCGGTGGGTGGCCTGGTTGTAGGTGCGCCAGACCCGAGAGTGGTGGTAAATGGCCTGGCACACCTTCTCCCACCGCTTCCGGCGCTCCCGGGCCCCGTACCCGGCACTGATCTTGCCGCCTCCCATGATGGTCCTGGGGAGGCGGCGCTGAACATAAAAAATGAGTTGGGCCACCTCCTCCGGGGTAAAGATCTCCCGTGGCATCACTAGCTCCCCCCTCAAACGCCCGCACGGGAGCCGGACACGGGGTGCGGGACCCTTCCCCTTCTCGGGATGCTTCCCGGCTCCCTTCACCATGGTCTGGGCGGAAAGGAATAAAGAAAATAGAATAGGGAAGAGAAGAAAAGAAAAGAGTTTACAAAAGTAGTTTAAAATTAACCAAAAGTAGCAGTAAACACAAAAATATAGGGCTAGAAAAATAGAGGGATAGATAATAAGTAAAATAGATAAAAAAAAACTTCAAACAAGCAAAGGATGGCAGAGATTGACAGAGGATACAAAGACCATGCCCAGAACCATAGCAATGAATGAGAAACAAGATGGCCGCGCCCGTTCACGACCGCGCGGGTAAGTTCGCGCGAGATTTTCCTTGCGAACACGCGCGAGACTGTACTGGCAAACCGCGGACTTTGCGAGATTACACTTCGCGCCCGGAAACGGAAATACGTCAGGCAAACAAGATGGCTGCGCCCTTGAACGACCGCGAGGGTAACTTCGCGTCTTGCGCTACGAGCGGCTCGCAAAAACGCACAAAACCTTGCCAACTAACACGCCGCAAAAAAAACAAATTGCATATTCGCACGAATTTGCGGCTTCCGAATCCGATCTTGCGCGTGTTCGCACCCCGCGAACCCCGCGAAATTGCAGAAAAACGAGTTTTTCAAAAGTGAAAGCACTCTGCAGGGGCAAGAGTTCAAACTCATCATTAGTAACAATTCCCGGTAGTGCTTCCTGACTGGGGCCCCTCCAGAATTCAGTTGCTAGTTGCAACAATTGTATGACCCTGCTCTGACCCTCACAGCAGGCTCATACAATAGCTACAAGTAGGCCACAAAGAAGGTCCTGGGGAAAAAAAATGCACTGCAACAGAAAGCAAAATTACAGATAAGGAAGCAGGTGCCAGACTGGAATTTTAAAACAGTGACACATTAATAAACTAACCCCAAATTAATTCATCTGAGTTGAAGCAGGGATGGTGTGCTTGCTTTTCCCCCCCATAATCTACAGTAATGATGAACCAGAGGGTGGCATTGATGTAACAGAGGGTTGCAGTGGTGAAACAGAGGGTGCTGGGAACCTGTGATGATGAACCAGACGTAGAAACAACATAATTCGCGACCGTTGCGCGACGAAATGTAAGTTCGCAATTGCGAACTGGTACGAAACCCTCGCGAACTGGCAGAAATCCTTGCGAACACAAAAAAAAAAAAAATCCGCAAATTCGCAAGAATTCGCGGATTTTGCGGATTGCGAGTTCAAAAATCCGCAAATTCGCGAACGCGAGATCCGCAAAATTCGCCCATGCTTAGTCTGGAGTTAGAAAATTGATGACATCTTTGCTGGAACCAATCCTAACTAAATTGACAGATATTGGAGAGCGTCTATCTGCTCTGGAGGCTTTAAATACCACGCTCCAACATCACCTGGAATGGTCACATGAAGGGTGGGTCTCCGACAATGCCATCTTGGACAAATCTCTATACCAGGCAAGCAGAAACCAGGACTCGCAAAGGCCAACTACTGTGCACTCCCCCTCCAATCCTCCCACACTGCCCAATGTATAACCTCAATCAGCTGCTGCCAGCCAGCTCACAGGCAGGGAGCTCCAATTGTCAATACCGCAAGGGCCAACAAACAGGATACAACAGGCTAAAAAGCCGCGGGCGGGTGCCGAGGGTGATCCATTAGTAAATCCACCGGTAAATCAGCTATATGGTGATCAAATGGTACGAAACAATAACAAACCCCTGCTAACCCATCAAGTGTTACACCGCCCTCTGGCAGCTTCTTCATTAGTATTGGTGTTGGTTAATGTACCACCATTACAGGACAATCAGATAGAATCTACTCCATAGTTAATGGATAAATGCCTGCATTGGCTAAGTCAGCACCTAATGGACAAAGGAAGGAGTAACTATCCGTTACATCGCAAGATTATCATGGCTCAGAGAGTGGGCTGGGTTGGCAAATCCACCAAACCCATGGATGGTGACTGTATGGTGGTGAACTTTAACAACGCATATATAGGCAGTGCCCTTCTAAGGTATTGTCAGAGAATACCACCCAGTCGCACCCAGATTATACCCTTATCCCTCGCATATTTTTATAAGCAGGGTTTACCACAAGGGAGGACCAGAGTCAAAGACACGTTCATCAATTAAGTTACGGGGTAAACACACTCCCATAGTTGGGGTGGGGCTTCACAATAGATTTGCAGCCATCTCCAATCTGGAGGCCTGCGACTGACTAACCCCATTCGCTGGTGCCCTATCTGAGATTTCAAACGCCCCAGCCCCTACAAGAGAGGGGAGTCCACTGAGTCAGCAGACCCCGAACCAGGCAAGTACTACTAAAAACAAATTAGCCTCTTGAACCGTAGCTGGAATTACCTAGAAACTAGGAAATGAAGAGTAGAATAAGATTTGGCATCCCCTAGAAATCATCTGCTTACTGGAATATTGGTCAGTGAAGCCTGTTTTTGTGGTAGGTTAACACACCTGCAATTGTCTCTTTGCTCTGCCTCTTTATTGGGCAGAGCAAAGGAGGGGTTAGTAACTTTAATATCCAACACTCTCCCCCTGGAAGTAAGGATGGTAGAATCACAAAATAAATACTTCAATTTGCTTTTATTTGAGGAGATAGGTGGCAGTACCTGGCTCTTAATTACCTTCTACAACGAAACAGGGAGCCAAAGGAAGTTAGTAGTGGAGGAACTAAATGGGGAACTGAATGAAGGAAACTCTTTCACAAAAAATGGCCCTCTTAATATTCTGGTGGGGGACTTTAACGCTCACCTTTGTAAGCATAATGAGTTTAGGGTGTGTGGGCTCACAGACGAGCAGGGCAAGACTTCACGAGAGACCTATGACGCCGCCACTTTCACGCACTCAATGCCGGCCGGAACCCTGCCTGCTACCGAGCCATCCCGAGACGCACCAATGGACCCTTCACCTGCAAAGGCTGCCGCTTCACCTGCTACCGGACCTGCACCGCCCCCGCCGACTCCAACACTAACAGCAACCACCTGAAGTGCATCCTGCTGAAAACCCGCTCCGTCCACAGGCATGCCGTGAAACTCTGGAACCTGCTTGGCGCATCAGCACCGGACGTCGCCTTCCTCACCAAAACCAGGATGAACGCTTCCTCAGCACCCGACATCGCCACAGCCATCCCGGACGGATACAAGATCACCCGGAAGGACCGCATCAACCAGACGGGAGGAGGCATCGCCATCGTACACAAGAACACCATCTGCATCCCGACTAACTCTGACAAAACCTTCTCCGCCACCGAGCACCTGCACTTCCAGATACACACCGACCCCAAGACCACCCTCCGAGGCACCCTCATCTACAGACCACCGGGACCAAGCACACAGTTCAGCGAAGACTTCGCAGACTTCATCAGCCCGCACGCCCTTCCCTTCGCCGACTACATCCTCCTAGGGGACCTCAACTTCCACCTGGAGAACAACAACAACAGAAACACCACCGCCCTGCTGGACAACCTCGCCAACCTCGGACTCAAGCAACTGGTGAACACCCCCACCCACTACGCCGGACACACGCTTGACCCCGTCTTCTCATCCAGCAAGCACGTCTCCTTCAGCCATGCCACTGGACTCCACTGGACAGATCACAGCTGCGTCCACTTCAGCTTCAGTAGAACTACGACCCACCACCAACCGCAACGGGTCCCCCGCCGCAGCTGGAGCAAGATCACCGCCGAGCAGCTCACCGCCTCCCTCAGCCAGAACACTCCCACCAGCACAACAGACCGCAACGAAGCAGCCAGCAACCTCACCAAGTGGCTGACCACCTGCGCCGATGACCTCGCACCACTAAAGAACCCTCCCAGCAGACCCGGCAGCAAGAAAACCCCCTGGTTCACTGACGAACTCAAGGAATCCAAGAAGAACTGCCGCACCCTCGAGAAAGCCTGGCGGCTCAACCACACCACAGACAACTGGACCACCCTCAAGCACGCCACCCGCAAACACCATCAGCTGATCTGCGCCACCAAGAAGACGGCACTCAAAGAACGACTTGACAACACGCCAACGACAGCAAGGAACTCTTCAGCATCGTCAAAGAGTTCTCCAACCCCAGCGCCGGAACCAACGACATCACTCCCTCGCAAGACCTCTGCGACTCACTCGCCTCGTTCTTCCACCGCAAGATCGCCGACATACACAACAGCTTCGACTCACAGACCACGCACCCTCCCACAGAACCAACGCCCGCCGCCACCACCCTCTGCAACTGGACCCCAATCAGCACCGAAGACACCACCCGCACGATGAACTCCATCCACTCCGGATCACCAACTGACCCCTGCCCACACCACGTCTTCAACAAAGCCATCGCCACCATCGCACCCCATCTCCGAGACACCATCAACTCCTCCTTCCACACCGCCACCTTCCCGGAGAGCTGGAAACATGCCGAACTGACCGCCCTCCTGAAGAAACCAACGGCGAACCCCACCGACCTCAAGAACTACCGTCCCATCTCGCTCCTTCCTTTTCTGGCCAAAGTCATCAAGAAGACCGCCAACAAACAGCTTGCCGCCTTCCTTGATACGAACGGATCCCTTGACCACTCGCAGTCCGGATTTCGGGCCAACCATAGCACCGAGACCGCCCTGATCGCAGCCACCGACGACATCAGAACCCTGATCGACAACGGGGAAACAGCGGCCCTCATCCTCCTGGACCTCTCCGCAGCGTTCAACACGGTCTGCCACCGAACCCTAGTGAAGTGCCTCAGCAACATCGGAATCCGAGAGAAAGCACTGGAATGGATCATCTCGTTACTCACCGGAAGAACCCAGAGAGTCCGCCTCCCTCCGTTCAGATCCGAGGCCACCGAAGTCATCTGCGGCGTACCACAAGGATCTTCTCTCAGCCCGACCCTCTTCAACGTCTACATGAGCCCCCTCGCAGCCATCGCACGCCAACAGAACCTCAACATCATCTCCTACGCCGATGACACCCAGCTGATCCTCTCCCTCACCAACGATCCCACCACTGCCAGAGCCAACCTACACGAAGGGATGAAAGACGTCGCCGACTGGATGAGGAACAGCCGCCTTAAACTGAACTCATACAAGACGGAAGTTCTCATCCTGGGACCATCACCCGCCGCCTGGGACGACTCCTGGTGGCCCCCGGCCCTGGGCACCGCTCCCAAACCAACGGACCACGCACACAACCTGGGATTCATCCTGGACTCCTCCCTGTCAATGACCAGACAAGTCAACACCGTTTCTTCCTCGTGTTTCCACACCCTGCGCATGCTCCGCAAGATCTTCAGATGGATCCCCACTGAAACCGGGAAGACCGTCACCCAGGCACTGGTCACCAGCCGACTGGACAACGGGAACGCCCTCTACGCCGGAGCCACAGCCAAACTCCAGAGAAGACTCCAACGCATCCAGAACGCCTCCGCACGACTCATCCTGGACATCCCCCAACACAGCCACATCACCGGACACCTGAGAGAACTGCACTGGCTCCCGTCAGGAAGAGAATCACGTTCAGACTCCTCACGCACGCACACAAGGCTCTCCATGACCTGGGCCCCAAGTACCTTAACGACCGCATGACCTTCTACACGCCCACGCGCCAGCTACGATCAACCAGCCACGCACTTGCCGCCGTACCACGCATTGCCAGAGCCACTGCCGGAGGAAGATCCTTCTCCCACCTGGCGGTTAAGACTTGGAACTCCCTCCCCATTCACCTTCGGCGAACCCAGGACCATCTCTACTTCAGGAAGCAACTCAAGACCTGGCTGTTCGAGCAGTAACAAACCCCTCTCCCCCAGTGCCTTGAGACCCTCCCTTGTGAGTAGCACGCTATATAAATGCCGTGATTGATTGATTGATTGATTGATTGATTGATTGATTGATTGATTGACACTTCATGCATGATGAATATGGTGATGCCCTTAATAAACTCCTCTACATGAGAGACCTGGAAATTTCGAATAATTCCAAAAGTGGAACCTTAGAGAAAACATTCAGGAGGGTTAGCTACGAGTCTATAATTGACTTCATTCTAGTTTCTTTGAAAATTAGGGGGAAAGTTGCCCACATTCAGACTGACCATGCTATTTTATTCTGTCACCTGAATATCCCCCATAAGCAGCACAAACACCAACTGATTGTTGGAAACCACCCTAATAAGGAAAAATGGTTACCAACTTAAGTGGGTTCAAGTGGTTCAATAAAACCAGGTACAAGCCCTATTAGCATGTACGGGATAACATCTTACTATGCTGATCGACGGAGTCTGCTCCGGCTCTACTAGCATCACAGTTTTGGGGACCTGCTAGGTAAATCCTAAGACACACTCACCCGCCCCAAGCATGCCATGGGTAAAGTACCTAGAGGCTTGTCCAACACACCCTGCTCACAAACCAGGAGTGTACTCGTTAATGCCCTAAAATCTCAACTGAGAGACCCCGACGAGATAAGTAGGTTATTTAGAGAGTATAAGTTCGCCAGAACAGAAAGAGAGAAGGAAATCAGGGAAAAAACCTTGGGATGACCTTCAGCAATGACTTCTGGAAAGTAATCATTGCCCCCTACTTCAAAGACCAATCCCTGAGCGCTCATATAAGAGGACGACTGGATAAGATATTTTGAAGGTATATTTGGCCGTGAAACCCCCTCCGCCCCCCTGCCTCCTACTACCAGCCTCCACCAGCAAAATACCCTAATATTTACAATGGGGGAAGTTAGAAGAGGGTTAGAAGCTTGCGTCCCAGGGAAAGCAGTTGGGCCGGATGAGGTGCCAATTGACCTCTTTCAAGACATTTATGAACTGTGGGACCGCGTACTAACTAATGTATTCAATATGTTATTGAGTGTGGGGCCCCTACCATCCTGGAAGCACAGCATATTAGTCCCGATATATAAGAAAGGGGACAGAAGTATCCTAAAGAACTACAGACACACCTCCCTACTGGATACCACAGCAAAACTCATGGGGCAGAACCTGTTAGCTAGACTAGAGGACTGGGCCCATGAGCATAACATCCTGAATGAAGCCTAATATGGTTTCCAGAGGGGGAAGGGGACCGTCGATCAATGGCTCAACCTCTCATTGTGCATAGATAAATAAACCAAAGGTAAAGCCACAAAGATCTATATGGCCTTTTTGGACCTCATAGCGGCCTTTGATTGTGTATCCCATCAAAGGCTGTGGACAATGTTGGAAGAGATGGGGATTGATCCACCAATACTACTTTTCTTTTGGCAGCTATACGCCAATGCCACTGCCTGCGCTAGATATGGTTCAAATGGGGAATGCACACGTCCTTTTAAGATTGAGAGAGCAGTCAGACTAGGCTGCGTGCTTGCTCCTTTTCTTTTCTCCATTTATTCAAATGGGGTTGAGACGCCCTGACTGACTCCCCTCAGGACATGCCAATTTCCGACAGCACACCCCTTCCAGTATTGGCATATGCAGACGATGCTGTGTTAATTACCAGGACTGGGGTAGCCATGCAAGGCTTGATAACATCATACACCTCAGTCATGGCCTCAATAAACATAAGGGTGAATGAGTTAAAATATTTCAACATTATAGCGGGAGCTTCTGGAGGTTCTAAACCACCCAGGCTTTGGAAAAAAGCTGGGCTCAAGCCCCCTGGAACCTATTTAAAAGGTATATGTCGTAAAAGCCCAGTCAGCAGCAACTTATGGTGTGGGAGTCTGGGGGTTGGCCAAGATAAAAAATTACAGATGTTAAACTACAGCTTCTTCAAAAACAGGGTATCGCTATTGCAGTCTTTCTCCAATTTCATCCTACATAGTGAACCTGGGTTTCCATATCTGTCAGACTCATTTAGATTGGCCTCAATTCTGCTCTGCATCTCAATTTGGCATAGAACTACTGTCAATCTAATCCAGCACATAATTGAGGACAGTCTGAAACTGGAGCACCACAATAAGATCGGTTGGCTCAGGTACGTAGAGATACAGCTCAGTGAAATTGGAATGGGCGAATTATTCTGGAATCCTGCATCTTGTAAATTGCTGGCAAGGATTTAGCACTTTTATAGCAGTGTTAGAAGGGAGCGGTTATACCCTTCCTAATTGAAATATCATAGATAGCACTCCATACTTAGAAACCTACAAAGGATGAATGAGTGAAGAATTCTTTCTAGCCCCAAACCCTTCTACTGATTTATACTTCATAGGCTTTTAAGAAGTATTTAATCTTCAAGTGTCTGCAAGTTTAAAATGACCTTTTATGAAATAGTGGTGGCCTTCGTGTTAGTGTTTTGGTGGATTTTTAAGGTCGATAACTGCTTCACAATTCTTTAGCAATATCCAAAGCAGAGAAATTTGCAAATAGCTGTTTTTTGCCACAGCATGTACTTGAGGAATGAAGGAGTGCAGAGACAAAAATTATTCTTAAATTTCTCAGTGGTAGATCAAGGTGGAAATGGCTGGTAGGGCAAATGATAACCATTGGTCTGGGGCTGCTCCTTCTGATGTCTGATCACAATCTATGCTCTGTTCTTTCATTCAATAGAACTTGAGTTTGATGCATTTTGAATAGCTATTATGGTTTGCTGACTTAGTTACAGTAGCGTCTTACCTAGCCTGGACACTTGCCAATGACTACCCCGCACAAAGATGAGTAATTACACACATCTTTAAAATTCATCTTGTAAGCAAAAAATCAAAGTTCTAAACCTGTATTCACTTTATTACCCTACATTGCTTACACCTCAGGTCTATGGACCCCATCAGAAACCGAAATAGTTCAGTCATTCTTTATTTACATTACACTACATCTCCCCATTGTTAAATAAAAAGTTACAACTTTTTACAATAAATAAATAAATTAATTAATACATAAATAATTTCAAATACTTATGCACTTATAACTCTTCAATGTGCCTTTGTGGAACTTGGATCACACATCTTGATCAGGTCATAGGAAAGCAGGAGCTGGCAGTCGAAGTGTCAGTGACCTGTCTGTCTGGAACCACTCTATATGGTGACATTGATGTTTGGGCAGGATGAGCCACATGTCTCAAGTGAGAAGAATCTCTAGTAAGGGACTTCTCAGGATGTTGGGCCGTCACTATGTGTTCTTTGGGGATGGTGACAGTAAAGGGTGCAGCCTCAAAAGGAGCATCAGATTTCAGTGTTCTGGGTTGTCAAACTAGTAGTTGATCTCCTCTCTTAAAATTGATATCTATCACATGACGTTGCTTGTGAGTATAGATTTTCTTTTTTCATTTGCGACCAGATTCTTCGTGCAAGTGTCTTTCTCAGTCTTTAAATCTGAGGTTGGTCCATTGAAGTAACTTGATTTTCATGGCTCTACCAAGCATTACGGTGCAGAGTTTCTCCTGTAGTCGAGGAAGAGGTCGACTGGTAAGCTCAAAGAGTGGTATTCAAAACAACTTGAGGTCGCGCTTTTCTAATGTAGCACGTTGCTCAACTTTCTTTAGAGTACTCATGAATCGTTCCAAGAAGAGTGCTTTTATGATGCTTTATATTAAAATGGCTGAAAAAATATCAAAACTCTCGATTATTGAAGTTGGGCTATTGTCAGATTTCAAGATCACAAGGTCACCACAAGTGGCAAAGATGCCATCTAATCTTTCAATAACCTATTCATGAGTGATGGATGAAAGATATACCAGTAGAAAATGGGAGTATTCATCAACAATGGCCATTAGATGATGTCCATTGTCAAGAGGACCACATAAATCAATATCGATTCTCTCCCAAGCATGGTTAGGCAATTCTGACATGTGTAAAGAGTTGCACTGAGTAATGTGTGATGAGAGACAGTTGCATAAGTAACAGGTCTTTAACTGGTATTTAACTCTTTCAACCCTTTTGTTGAGATAAGGAAACCAGACTCTGTCTCGAAAAGCTCCCTTTGTGGCAACTATTCCTCGGTGTCGCTTATGGGTTACTTCAGTTACTTGTTGTAGACTCTCTGGAATGACAATTTGAGGTCTTCCAGAGTTACAGACAGTTGATCTCAGACATTTTTGAATTTTTAAGTGCTCACTGTCACTGGTGAGCAGTCAAGAGTGCTGGTTCTAAGATTGGTGAGCAATACTCTCCTTCATTTTCAGCATATCACTATTGTGGCTCGTAGAAGTGACAAAGGCACTCTTGAAAAATAAGTAGCAAGATTATTATCTTTCCCTGGATGGTGAGCAATTGTGAAGTTGTATTCTTATAATCTCAAACACCAACATTCAATATGTGGAGGCATAATGGCTTTAGGATTGCCAAATATTGTGCACAGTGCCTGATGATCGGTCGCAACTGTTAGACTTTCCATATAGGAACACATAGCAATATTCCCAAGCCCATAACACTGCCAAACTTTCTTCTTCAGGTTGTGAATAAGCACATTCAGTTTTTCACAAGCTTTTGCAGCCATAGGCCACTATATGCCTTCAGGCTTTTGGCTGTGCATTGTGCTGTGCAAGAATTGCACCTAACCCAACAGGACTAGAATCAACGCCAACCTCTGTATGAAGCTTAGGATCAAAGTACGCTATTTCAATTGCATTCTCACTACCTTGCTTGATTCTCTTGAAACTTTCCTCGCTCTCACATTACCACTGAAACACCACCTTCTTTTTCATCAATTCTCTTAATGGAGCACTGACCGTGGCAAAGCCTTATATGTAGCTAGAACAGTATCTGGCCATCCCAAGGAATGAACGTAACATAGAAATGTCCTTTGGGGTACTAGCAGTAGATAGCTTGTGCTCTTTGGCTGGATCAGGTTTCATACCCCCATCAGATAAGATATGGCCAAAGAATTAAAATTCTGTCTTATGGAATTCAAATTTGTCAGCATTCAAAGTCAAACCAGCATCATTTAGCAAACAACATACTTGCATGAGAGCTTTGTCATACTCTTTCTGAGCAGCTCCAAAGACTAATATGTCATCACTATAGTTGAAGGCATTCACAACAGGTATGGCACATAGAATGATGTTTCGGAAAATGTATGTAGCAGGGGAAACACAAAAATGCATTCCCTTATAGCAAAGCTGACCAATGTTTGTAGAAAAGGTTGTAACACATCTGCAATGCTCTTCAAGATCCAAAGGAACATATCCTTCGTTTAAATCAAGTCAAGAGAAACACTATGCACAATACAAATGAGTTATCATATCAGCAATATGCGGCCCTGGATGTCGTTCTCTCTCAATTGCCTTGTTGGCCTGACGCATGTCAATACAAATGCATACAGCTCCTTCACTGCCTCTTTTAGACACCACCACAATGAAGGAAATCCATTGCATTGGACCAGTGGAGTGTCTATTGATAGTGGGTTTGAGCAAGGAATTCAGTTCTCTTTCAACAGATTCTTGCAAGTGAAATACAATTTGTCTGTGTCTTTGGGAAATTGGACTGACATCCTCATTTCTATGTAATGGTATTTTCATTGTCTTTGAGCTTTCCTAACCCATTCAAATCTTAAAGGAAATTGCATTACTATTTCATGATATGTATTCATATTGTAGTTCACTTATACCAGTCCCATATCAGAGCGCTGTTAAAACTGAGTAGATAGACACTTGAAGCCTTACCTTAAATTATATGAACAGGCGCTTGAACCACTGTGCTCTTGTGTTATATCATACCCACACATGAGCCTTGACATTTTAAAGTGCCGAAGCAAACCATGTATGTGCTTTATTTTATGATTGCATAAGTTGTAGTAATGGAGACAATTCACAATATTTCTCCTCATGTATAATGGTGATCAATGCACCGATATCAATAATAAAACATATCGAACATCCATTTCTCTTCAGGGTAATCTTTGGACAATGTTTGTAGGTCTTTGGTGCTTTTCATGTCGACCTTTCTTTCATCTGTATTTTTTCTCACATTCAACTAGTCTCACGTGCATGTCTCTCTGAAGTAAACATCAACATTGCAAAGTTAGAATTGTCACTTTAACTTGAAATGAAACTGAGAAACTCTTTGGAGATTACGTTAATGATAATCGACTTTGGTGTCGATTTGCCGCAGTTGATGTGACTGCTTGGCCTTGTAGGAGAGCGTTAAACTATGTTGATGCAACGCTCGGTTGGCCATATTTTTACCTTCGCCTTGTAAACCATCCCAAAATGGTTCGCTTTTCCACAGACATTGCAAATCTTTCAAATACCAGGACATCTACCGTTGTGTGGAAACAACAATCCACATATGAAGCACATTTTCTTTTACTGGGGAGACATTGCATTTATGTCCCTCAGCTTTATGCTTTGGCTTACTTTTCATGCTCATGGCTGACTCACTCTGGGCAACTCTGGCCTTCCTGTCAGCAACTTGTTGTTTAGCATGCTCCTCAGCTCGAACAGCAGAGAGTTCTTGCTCTAAGCTCAGAGTGTCCTTCAGCATTCTTCATCAAAAAGAATCAGAGAGTCATTCCTCTGTCACTCTGAGGCATGTAGCTTACTCATCATTAAATTCCTTTAACTTGCAGTGCTTTATGAGGAAATCCAGTCTTCATATAAATTCATCAAGTCTCACCTACGCTCTGTTGTTCTTGACTAAAGATGTATTGTTCATAATCTACACTTGGCACTGGATTGAAATTGACATTCAAAACTGCTTTGATTTCATTGTATGTCACCTCACCATCTTTGCAAGCTCCTTTATGGCCCCCTTTACACCTTCACCAGATATGTTCTTGAGATACCTGATCATCCCTTTCATCTGTTTCCTTGATTGCTTCTATGAAATCCTCAAAACGTTCTATTCAAACAGTCCATCTAGTGCCAATATTGTCTTTTTTGGCAGTAGCAAATGGTGATGGCAATTCTAAGAAAGTGGCAGAAGCATAAAGCATTGGTGGACAACAGTGGTCTCTCTCACACTTTGTGGTGAACTTGTGCATGCAAACCATCACTAGAGCCTTGTGATGTGCTGGCTTCAGGGTCAACCTTGACAGTTGGAGAAGCTCTGGCCTCGTCCTTGCTCACCATTGGAGCTCTTTATTTTGGTGGAGATCTGTAGAGTTGTTCTGAACCCCCACTAAGCAGCTTTTGGTGGTGGGATGCTTCGTTTATGGACAGTTTCTAATGCACAACCCTGACCCTCTCTCTGGGGCCCCTCCACAGCTGGCTGTGGCTTGATGACTCTCTTTAGTTGATTTGATAAGTAGACAAGCCTTTTCATGTTCAAATGATTTGATAAACAGATAATGTTATGATATTCAATTGGCATTGCACTTAAATGTCTGTTTGTAACCACTTGGTTAATCTCTACTTCAAAGCACATCAGATTACAACTTAACTTGCACTGGATTGTCACAATACACTGCTTTTCAAGACCTAGTTGCAACCGCTTTTAGCATTATCACTCTGAATGAATTAGCATTAATGTGTGTAATAGCACAGGACCTCTGTGTGAGACCTTTTCATTTTATTCTCTACTGATGTGTAGATTTTCAATGCAGCATTCTTTGTGCGCAAAAGCTTTACACAGGCTGGCATTGCACTGAGACTCCACAGATGCCAGCTACAATTTTGCACTTCGGCTGTTGCACACACATTATGCACAAGCAGTTTGCAGGAGCATAGCACACTGTATGGGAGAGCGCTGTCAATCAATTGATTACTTACCCCCTCCTCATTACCAGCTGTAGCATCCTACCCAACCCTGGCACTCGACAATGACTTTGTCACACACTACGAGTAGTTATTCATGTCTTTATTCTTCATCTTGTAGATTAGATTAGATTAGATTAAAAACATGCAAAGCGCTTGGTTACTCCAACAGAGTGTTCCTGCAATAAGACATCTCAGCCTAACCACAGTGCCCTACCCTCACCAAAAAGCCCGAGATCCTAACATAGACAGTCTATCCACAGCCGCAGCGCTTAACACCAATCCCCCGGTGACAATTGGAAGAACCAACTTTTAAGTTGTCTGAGAAACATCGCTTCGGACTGAGGCATCCTCAGTTCCAAAGGCAGTTTGTTCCAGGCTTAGGCTGCTAAGAAGCTTAAGGATCTGCCGCCCAGACATACTTTTTAGACTTTTGACACCACAAACGTATCAGTTTCCATAGACCTAAGATTCCGGGTGGGTCTGTAGGAGGTAAGTAGAGGGCGCAGAAACCTAGGCCCTTTCTCATTATAGATCCTGTGGCAGAAACAACAGGCTTTAAAAGTGACTCTTGCCTGTACAGGTAGCCAGTGTAACTCCCTCAAAACAGCCCCCAACGAGGCATGCCTCGGAATATTCAATGTCATGCGGGCCGCTGCATTTTGTACCTTTTGTGATATATTCAGATTGCCTTTTGTAACCCTTAAATAAAGGATATTACAGTAGTTCAGACAAGGTGTAACCAGGGCCTGCACAATAGTCCTCTTGTCATCTAGTGGGAGGATATCCAGATTTTACATAGCATTCTTAGATTGCCAAAGCATATACCTGCCAGAGCTTATATTTGACCTGTAAAAGATAAGGTGTCATTAAACCAGACTCCCACGTTTTTAATCTTTGGTTTGGGAGTCGGGGTTGGCCCTAGTTCTTCCAGCCACCACATGTGCAACCAGATGGAGGGTTGTTTGCCGATTACCATAAACTCTGTTTTGCCTGCATTAAATTGCGGACAACTGGTTTTCATCCAGTTAGCCAGATCAGTCGGGCAGGCTTCACATTTTGATGCTGTCTCTACATCCTTTTGCTCTAATGTGACAATCAACTGAGCGTCATCAGCATATGACACCAGTTTCACTCCATGTTTCACTACAATATCTGCCAGTGGGCGCATGTACACATTAAATAGCGTTGGACTGAGGGCATAATCCTGTGGTACCCCTTGGAACAGAGGACATATCTCGGACTCATAGGGCCGTTGTAGCACCTGGAAGGATCTGTGCTGTAGGAAGTGTTTAATCCACTCCCATGTACTCCCTCTGACCCCAATCTCCCAGAGCCCCTCCAAAATAAGGCAGTGGGAGACAGTATTGATAGCTGCATTCAGATCTAAGAATATCAATGACCCTGTCCTTCCCTCATCTGCTGCCATTTTTAGCGCCTCGGAAGCCCGGAGTCGAGCTGACTCGGTGCTGTGAAATGCTCTAAAACCAGATTGAGTTTCATGTAGTACCTGTTTATTTTCCATGAACATAGTAAGTTGGGTATTCAAGAATTTCTCAGCAATGTTTGCAAATAGGGGAAGGAGAGATACTGATCAGGGAGTACAGGATATAAAGATGGCATTTTTATTAACGGCACCACCATAGCATGTTTCCAATTATTTAGAACCTGCCCCAGGTCAAAGGACATATTCAGCAGGTTTGTGAGCACTGGTGCAATAACATCCCTCCCTCGTAATAGCATATTTGGAGGGATAGCATCCATGGGGTGACCCGATTTGACTACTGCAATGAGTTGGAGAACATCCCTTTCAACTGGTGGGTGGAAAATAAAATTTCCCTCAGCTAATGTGTCATTTTTTCGAGGAACAAAGACATAATTCCTACTGGTTTCAGGAAAGGTAGCATATATTTTCTAAATTTTTCCCAGGATTAAACTTGCTACTCTATTACAGTAATCTGCAGAACCTGGCAGAACCGCTGTGACACGCTCTAAGGAGGTGAGTAGTTTGATGATGCTATAGTTGTTTTTTGGGGTGTTTTTAGCAGATTGAATGTTCTCCCTATAGAACTCCCTGCGCGTTCTCCTAATTTGTTTGTGTTATAACTTAAGCGCCTTACCATATTTTTGCTTATTCTCGGTCTGATAGTTCACCGTCCAGCAGCGTTTGAGACGTTTATACTCTTTTTTTTCCTCTGAGAACCATTCAGCTGAGAGATTCAAGCGGGCACTCTTGCAGGGTTTCAGAGGTGTTACAGAATCCACTGCCTCCTTAATCCAGCTGGAAATTTGTTTATCTGCCTTCTGAGTGCCGACGATGTGCTCGGGCCAATTTATCCTTAAAAGCTTCAGGAGTGAGTAGTGCCCATTTCTGAGTTATTCTAGACTCTGACCATTGTATCACTTTACCAAAGACCTTTACAGGATCATTAATCCGATATAGGAGGATCGAGTGGTCAGACCAGACTATAGGCACAGGTGGCAGAGCTTCTACTTCAGTGCTATTTGTAAAAATATTATCTAAAATATGACCTTTAATATGCGTAGCGGTATGGACTAGCTGTTCTAGACCCAAGGCCTGTAGTCCCATTGTCACCTCGCCAACTTCACGGTTTTCCTTCTTATCCTAATGCAGATTCAAATCCCATAGGATTACAAAGTTTAAATATCAGATGGCATAAGGGGGCACTATTTTGACGAAATAATTGATAAATGCTCTAGCCGGGCCCGGAGGTCTGTAAATGTTAAGACCCGCAACTGACCATTCCCTGTTAAAAAACATCTTCAAAAACGCTGCTTCACATCCCGCCATTTGCAGTTTAACCATTTCTATCTGGTACCCCTTTTGAAAAATCACAGCCTAAATTGTACTACTGAATATCAACCAACAGAATATCGTGGTACAAGAATATCGAGGACAGACTATCGAAGGACTAAATATAGAAAGCTAAGTGCATGTAGGGAAGTAGAGATTTACTATTCCTAACTCCATTGCATTATTTTCCACAAACTGATAGGATGGTGAAAAGTTGAGAAGAATAAGAAACTAATTATTGTGTTCATCCAAGCAGAAAAAAAGATTTTCTGTGATGTAGCTAAAGATTCATTGTACTGGGAAGGCCTCAAACTAGGTTGATGATCATGAAGGATGTGATTCAATTCAATGTATCATGGAAGGTTTTACAGTTCCAATTTTTCAAAACCTTTTAGAGAATGGGGATTTTAGAACCTGGAAGATAGTTAACCCACTCTTTTGTGTCTGCTGTTGATTTCTTTACAGGACTTATGATGATGGCATGCTCAAAAGAGTTCATGTTAGTTCAGCTAATTGAGTAAATATTCCAACATTGGAAGGCCAGAACACACATATGTCCAATTTGCATGGCCATAATTGTACACCACTCTAGTCCACTGCTGAGTGTGAGCAAATCCATTCACAAGTTTAAATTCATGTTTCACAAAAACTATATGTAATTTAACACTTGAAAATTGTGAGATTTCTGCACCAAGGTTTATCTTCTGTATATAAAATACCTATGTGAGTTTATCCTATCATACGTCCATTTAATCTACTCAATAGTGATCCAGGAATTTGTTTGTAATTGCATTTCAAATCCCAACAATCCTTTAGTGTGGAAATTGTTTGAAAATCTTCTTGCTTGACTGACGTTCCTGTATCAAGGGTGAGATTGAGAGCCAAGCTAAAAAGAGACAAAGAGGATATGGTATGGATCAGTCTAAGAGAAGCATCCAGGAGTAAAAACTCTAGAGCTTTTTGGTCCATAATAAGACAAGGATGTGGTTCTGTAAAAACATCCACTCCTACTGTTATTACTGAAGATGTCTGGACCCAATTCGTGCTCACCTTATATGCAACCAATGAGGCAGGGGGGACGCTTGGGTTCCAGACTGTAACATTGATGCTAAAATGGAACTCCCCACTGAGTATTCCATAGCTACCGCAATCAAGAGCATGCGATCTTCCGGGGCTATGGGACCGGACGAAGTGCCCATGTCTATAATTAAGCAAGACGTAACAACTTGGAGCAGGATTCTTCTTCCAGTGTTTCAGGCGTGCTTTAAAAAGCGAATAGTTCCCGACTCTTGGCGGGGAAGTATTTTGATTCCAATTTTTAAAAAAGGAGACCGTGATAATCCCTCTAATTATCGCCTAATTGCTTTATTAGACGCGATTGGAAAAATTTTCGCTAAACTTTTATTAATATTAATAACAGACTGGGCACTCTTAAATAATATTATTCCTAGGGAACAGACAGGCTTTCGAAAAGAGCATGGAACTCTAGATAACCTAACTATGCTACATGTAATCGTAGACAAATATGTGCGTGTTCGTGGTGGGGGCATATATGCAGCATTTATAGATTTCTCCGCAGCGTTCGATAGGGTTGACCGACCGACGCTGTGGAGAAAACTGACGTCATTGGGTATGCCGCGATACTTATTGGACTTAGTTAAGTCCCTGCACTGTAATACTTGGTGTAGGGTGTTACAAGGCGGAGAAAGGGGACTCACTCAAGCAATCCCCTCCCGGAATGGGTTAAAACAGGGATGTATATTAGCTCCTACACTGTTTTCCCTGCATATGGCCGATTTGCCAGCTGTAGTTGCAGAATGTGAGGGTCTTGCCCCAGTAATTGGAGGGACTGCCATATCTATTCTAATGTATGCAGACGACATACTAGTTTTAGATCTGACCCCGAAAGGTCTTGCTAATCGTCTTCATACATTGAATGATTTCGCGGATAAACACTGTATGAAAATTAATAGCTCTAAAAGCAAGATCATGTGCATCTTTGGCAAAAAGAAGTGCAGATCGAGGAGCTTTAATTGGTCATTAAGCGGAGAAAAACTTGAGGTAGTTAACTCCTATACGTTTTTGGGCAAAATAATATCTTCTAACCTTAGTGAGAAGCCTCACATCGAAAATAACTCTAGAAAAGCAATGGCCCATGGCAGGGGACTACGTTCCTTGTATAATGCGACGGGGAAGAGGCACTTCTCCTCTTGCTTGGAGGTATTCCGAGCGAAGATTCCTGCCACCCTCCTTTATGGAACAGAATTGGTGGATTTAAAGCAATGGGATTTTATGCAAAAAACGGAGGGAAAGGTATTAAGGAAAATCTCCTCATTTAATTCAGCCTGCTCCACATCCTCTTGCAGACTGGAATTCGGACTGCGAAGCTGCTGGGCTCAAGGGCTGGCCGCTCTTGTAAGGTGGGTAGCTTCCCTGGCCAGAGCTAAACCAGGAACCCTACGTGAAATCTTAAAAAAGGAGCTTTTAGGTAACTTTAATGAGTTCTCGCAGCTGGTAAAAAATTTCAGAAAAGCTGTTTTATTATTGGAATTAGATGAAAGTATGTTATTTTCTCTTTCTCCATTAGAGCTAAAGCTAAAGCTAAAAAGTAGGTCCTGGGAACTATGTTATAAGATGGATATACTTGCCCAACAGAAGTATAAAGAAAGGGAAGCTCTGGTCTTAACCTATACACCTAAACAAGCACAACAATACCTAAGGTGGAATATTCCACATGGTGTCCGTAGGATATGGTACCTTTTACGCCATAATTTGCTTCCACTTAATACACTCCTCGCAAAATGGTATGGTGTGTCTCCCTTATGCAACCTATGTAATAATGCTGCTCAAGACCTCAACCATGTATTGTTTATTTGTCCGATATTACGCCTATTGCACAAAAAATGGATAAAACCAATCTGTCTACAGTTGGGAATTTTGAATATAAAAATGTTTTTCCATGCTCTGTATTGCCCACCTAACGAAATGTTCTGTTCCAGATTATTTAATTATTTTAAAGAATTTTTAGACATATATTAATATGATTTTGGGAGACGCTGATGAGTGTATTATTTGCTTATATTCAAGTGGTTACTTCTGAAGCTGTATGTATCCTGTGTTTATTTTGTTATGATAATATGTATGTTATTTTATGTGGCCCTCAATGAGAGCCAAAGCATAATAAATAAACTTTGAACTTTGAACTTTGGTAAACAATTTTTCCATGATAGGCTGCTTTGATATTTCTACCTATTCTACATGACTTTATCTGACTTTTCTGTTTGTATATATTTTACTTTTTTCTTGGATCTTTGAGAACTGCCAGAACCCACAAAAGTTCTAAAGTGTATGAGCAGGTACGGACAAGAAAATAAATACTAAGCTATATTCATAAAGAAGTGTTTGAGTAGCTTGAACAATTTTGAACCATAGCTGAATCGAGTTCATACCAACTCTGAGAACTAAGATGATTTACATCCTGCGTGCCTGTTTCCTGTTGCATCATTTTGACTCCAAGAAAATGAATTT
The DNA here is from genome assembly GCF_964263255.1 of Lissotriton vulgaris. NCBI lineage: Eukaryota > Metazoa > Chordata > Amphibia > Caudata > Salamandridae > Lissotriton > Lissotriton vulgaris. The sequence goes on along the minus strand of NC_141685.1, from coordinate 337,781,903 downwards.
CAGTGAAGGAAGTGACAAAACAGATACACAGGAACATTAATAGAGAAAGAGAGAGCAGGAAGAGCGTTTAAATAAAGTGGTTTCTTTTGTCACTCCCAGAGTATCTAGGGATAGGCCTGGGCAGTAACATTGTGTTTCACCCTGTGTTACACATCTGCACTAATGTTTAGCTGATTAAAGGCATGCCTAGTGCACATTGGGGCATATTCTCAAGGAGTTGTTGACGAGTTATCTGCACTCTATCACAGCCAAAGTCGTTATACATTTATCACCCCATTCACAAGCTGGTGCTAACAGCCAACAGCACCAGTTTACCTGTGATAGCAGACACAAAGAACATTGCCACAGATGATTCCAGCAACTATCGCTAATGAGATGCAGAGTAGGCGTTCCCATGCAAAAAGCTGCAACAACACCACTCAACAACATTCTCAACCACCAGCCAGATCAGCGATATGACCACAAAACATGCAATAAGGTACGTTAGCAGCAGGAAGTTAACACCTGCTCTTACCTGGTGTGCAGTCGTATGGCAGCTGGCACCAGAAAAGGGAGCCCAGCCTGAGCCACACCTGAAGAACAACAAATGCCATGGAGCTACTGATCATGCAGCTCGGAACCCCAACAGGGCCACGGCACCCACCACCACCACCCCCAGGCCCTCCACTACCTTCCGAACCCCCTGCACACCCCCTGGACCACCACAGAGGCAGCGCAGACACAGACCGTGGACCTTCCGAAAACGCACCAGGCTCACAGACTTAACACAAGAGAATGTCATTGCCCACTACAGGCTCAAAAGGACAGCCATCCTCCGCATCCTGAACATCATTGCCCACAGGCTGATGGTACCAACACAGCGGACAACCAACATCCCACCTCAGACAAAGCTGCTCGCTGTGCTGCACCTGTTGGCCTCTGGTACCTTCCAACCAATAAACGCCAGAGTCGGAGGAGTCTCATAACCAGCCCCTTCAAAGTTCCTCAAACCTGTCCTGGATGCCATCATCAACTTGGTACCCCAGTACCTATACTTCCCCCACACTGCGCAGGAACAGCTGGAGACCAAGAAAAGCTTCTACGCCATAGCTGTATTCCCCAAAGCGTTGGGGCAAAAGACTTCACACCTGCCCCCTGCTGGCCCTGCACACAATTTCTGCAACGGAAAGCATACACATACCATCAATGTGCAGGCAATAGTGGACCACTAGGGACTTTTCACTAATGTCGCCGCCAACTACCCAGGCAGTGTGCATGATTCCTTCATCTTCCAACAGTCTCATAAACCAGCGCTTCCAGGATGGCACCTACGGAAATACTCTGCTCGTTGGTAAGTACCAGATGAACACACCACACACCTCAACTTCACAATCATGCAACTCACAACTCTGGGAGGGCACATGTTACAAAACTCACATACAACTTGCCAAACAACATGCCCACCTACCAGACATGCCAGCAAAACTGACTGTGGTAAGCTGGGCTTGCCATGTACACCAGCCATCAACGGCATGGCACCTCAGCCACACAATAGAAGAACGTGGGGAGAGGTGGGAGCAAGGCATGTGTGAAGGAGGCAAGTGACCCATGAATAAGCATGTACACAAAGCCAAGTGTGGCATGTATCTGTTGGCCAGACTGCAGTATGCAGACCACACACATATCCATGTCGACACACACGGCTGGTGTTTGGAGTGCAGTGGTCAGTGGATGCAACCATGTCATCCCAGCCAGTGGGGAAGATCAAGGAAATATAGCTTTTCACGTCCACCCGTAAGCGAAAGCAGAGTGGGCTGGCCCAGCGTATGCCAGGCCAGCATAGGGGTGTGAATAGAAGGCACCTAACTCTGGGCGTTGTCCTATTCCGGAATACCCAATGTCTCTGCAGGGTGACGCATCTCACCCCGCCAGGAGGCCGACGCCGTCGCCATGAGCGGTGTTGTCTGCAATCCTGTGGGCCTGATGCACCCCGGGCCTCTGGTCTCTAAACCTGTGTTGCCCACTCCTGTGCACCCAGGCCTCAATGCCCAACTGCCGACACCGGTGTGTGTCGAAGAGGGCCCACCACATGCAGGTGCAAGCTCCAAGCCCAAGGCCCAGGACCTTGGCAGCTTTCTCGGACCATCACGGCCTCCAAGACACAGGCCAGCTGAACTCCATTCTCATTGAAGTACTACACCTTCAGACACAGCGGACAAGTAGGTCACACATTTGGAACTGAGTCTTGTTTACACCATGGCAGTGAACATGTCACAGTACGCAAGGAGAGGAGTAAGAGGAAGATGCGCCTCAGTCCGGGGAAGAAAAGGCTCACCTTTACAGAGGTGATGGGACACTATCAACAACTACACTGGTGCCACTGACTCTGTGCAGCACATGCCTACCACACGTGGCTGTGGAACCCTGCTGACCGCTGGCTCCGGCACACACTGCGGTGGAGTAGGTCACACAATTTAAACTGAGTCTTGCTCTCTACATGGCAGAGTCCATGTCATTATACAGGCCTCATTGCAGACTGCATCCCCTTCCAGCGCTGGCGCCCCTGAGTGTTCGCCCTGAAATTCATGGGCGATCTCTGTTTGTACATTGGTGGCATCTGAGCCCATGGGCTGGAGGTTGTCTTTCTCTACATGTAGCTGATACTGACAAGGTTGAAAAGGGGAGTCTGTAGCATTCAACTCTGCCATTTGCATTCTCATGCTTCCTCTGCCCTCTGCATCATGCCCTTGAAGGACACCTTCCACTGTCCCCCACAACCCTCCGCAACATTCATCTTGGACATCGACGAGTACACGCTCAGCTCACGTGGCCCTACCTCAGTGCACCACAAGTCACCATTTTAGGGCGTTGTGCTGTGATGGCCGCTCTGCATTCGGGGCCACGAACTCTGTGCTGCTCAAGTCAGGAACCCATAATGTCCGTACCTTGTACTGCTGATTGTCTGCTCACTGTTGTGGTTTTTGACAGCACCAACCAACACCTCAGTGGTGGCTTACACTACCCAACATCCATCCAGCACAGGCGTCACTGGAGATGTGGCCCTGGCAATAAAAGGGGCCAGGCGCACTTGCCCATAGCCAGTCCCACAAACTCACTCAGTGTATCTATGTGGTCATCATGTATGCATGTGGGACCAGGGCCAATCCACATTACATTGTGCTGTGTACAGAGTACACAACCATGTCACCGCAGGCAGTCATCTGGGACATGTAACATGTTGTATCTCCGTGTGAGCACAAGCGGGTGGACAGGCATACAACAGTACTGCGAAGGGGTGTGGCTCCTCCACACGTGGATCTGAATGTGGTTCAGTGTGGGCCTTGCCAAGTATGTGGCTGATGGCTGTGTTGGAGTTCTGGACTTTTTGGTTCCGTCCAGAGGTGTCAGGGGACAACACCCAAAGACCCCGGAGTTCCACCTGTCTCGGTGCACAAATAAACAGAAACACGGGCTTCTCGATGGTGGCGCCAAAGACCAAAGGTTTATTACTGCAGGGACACAGAAGTCACAGAAACTACACACGGGCAGATTCTAGGAGCCTGTTCGATTTGTACAAAAGTGGTTGCTCCTTATATACTAAATATTGGCCTTCAGGCAAATTCTTCACATGTTAGTACATTCCCAAACCTTTGTGTCCTAAACAATAAATATTTGGCGTTGCACAGGAATCGTTGGCAATATCTGATGTCAAAACATTACGAATGAGGGGTTCCCACTTTTCCATCATAATCTCATGTCAACCTTTCATTCAAGACCCGGACCGCCTCATCGTAAATTTCGTTACCTTCCCCTAATAAAGGCCCAGAAGGAAAGGAGTAGAGCCAGGTGCAGAAGATAGAAAAGCAGGATAGGAGATGTTTGTGGGTCGTAAATGGGCAAGGCTACCAGCTTCGGCCGCCTAATCATGATTAGGCCAACGAACACGAGAACCAGTATAGCAGGATTGGCCTCGGGCAGAGGGGGGAGCCTTTGTCGAGTCATGCAGCTACAGCGTGTTCTGATCTAAGGTGCACGTGTCACTAGAGAGGTGAATCTCCGGCTAAGCCTGCGTGTCCTTAATTGAAATGGAGAAATCAGAGGTTATTGCGTATGTGAGGGCAAGAAACACAAAATGGCTGCCATGATCTAAGATGGATGCCATGGGTAGATCGGAGATGTGTTCGTAACAGGAGTACTCTTGCTCGTAGCGTAGCGAAAACACCAGGATATGCTAAATGGATCATTTGCGGTTCGCTGATACCAATATTATGTATTTCCGACAATATTGAAAACACGGGATCAAATCGTCACGGAACCTCAGACCCTCCTTTTGCCCTTACATAGGCAATTACTCAGTCTATGTCGGAATCTAGTTCTATGCTCATCAGGTCAGTGACATGCTGTTGTACCATCATCCTTTCTCGTGCCATTTCTCCAAACGCAGGTGGTTTTCTGAAACAGGTTGCAGCACAAAGACTACACAGAGCAGGACCACACTGGATAATCAGGCAACATGAGAATAGGAATACTAAGATGACACCAATGACCATCAGAACCTTCCATCCCCACGCTGATATCAGAGTCCAAAACCACTCCATGAAGGACCAGTTTCCCTCGTCTACGTGTATAGAGTCGGAAATCTTGTGTAGCTTAGAGATCGCCTCATAGACTGTTGGAGCATTATTGGGAATAAAGACACAGCAGCTCGATTGGATCATTCTGCATACCCCACCTCGATCTGCAAGTATTACGTCTAGAACCATACGGTTCTGCAACGTCATGAGTCTATCCGCCTGAAGCTCAGCTGTCAAATTGCTAAGGGCACCAGCAGTTTCGGTAATAGTAGATTCAACTACCCGTGTTAGCTGACGTATGCTTCTACTATTGGCCATAGGCCCCCAGAACGGAAGGAAACCTTTGAAGAAGTCTCCAGCTTCCTGACCAGCGGTGTCTTCCTTGCTGAAAACACCTCTTGCTACTCTTGTCTTGTGATAGTCAGATGAAGCAGTGTACGTTGGAGGCAATAATCGAGCAATATAACATGAACCTGAAAAGTCAGCAGGCAACCATGTATACGCTCTGTCCTGACAGATGAAGTAGGTACCCCTAGCAGTAAGGAAGGCAGGGGAAGAGTTAGACGGAAACACATAAGTCTCAACGCACTCACTCCTCCCTAGCTGAGCTCTCGAATTTCTCCCATTTCCTTGCAAACAGACCTGACCTCGGTGAGGTACGACCCAGATTGGAGTTGAGCTTTTACGCTTGCTTTCTCCCAAACTAAGGCGATACTCTGAAGAGTTCCAACTCAAATATACTCGCAATTCGTCTCTAGGGTAAGATGGAGTATTATTGACGTCCTTAATCATGTCAATAATTCCCTGGACTAAAGCTTTGTTGGCAGAGTTATATTTAGTGGAACGTGGTGGGCGCAGAGGATAGGTTTCAAGGGCATAAGCCAAGATGGTCTGAAAGGCCTGAAATGATCCATTATAGCTGAAAGGCAAAACCAGATAGGGAATACCTTTATCCATAGTGTGGGGTATCAAGCCACACACCCAGCAGTCTGTAGTGTTAACTACCAGTTGGTGTTGGTGCAAGAGCTGTACGAACTTGTTGTTAATGAATTCTGAGCGTCGAGCTTGCTCATGTTCAGGAAACGAGTGAAAATGGTGTATAGAAGAAACAGTAGAGGTAGCAGGATCAAGGGGAGGTACTGTAGTTACTGGCACAAAGATCAAATTTATACCAAAAACGATTCCACCCACCAACGTTATCAAAACAATTAAAAATGTAATAGCACATTGCATCAGAAAACATTTACTATGAAGGATTCTGTAAAGTCTGTTTCTGCGAACATAAATCACATTTTCTCGTTGCAGCGCAGGAAGCTCCATCTTCTACAATCCGCTCGCGACCACTGATGATGTGTACGTAGATGAAAATGCCTCTATTAGCCCTGGGAGTTCCCAGAACCAACAGAAAGATCGACCTTGTGTCTGACCCCCGCAGATTCAACTAGGCACACAGCCACGACCCTACGGCTACCCAGACGGCAAGGCAATTAAAAACAATAAAAACAGTAGCAAACTTCCTGGCTGATGGCAAAGTGTTAAATTTTCAAATAACACAATGGGCAGTTTCCTGCTTTATTTGTCCATATTACGAGATCGTAAGTTGTATCTTAGTTTTGCAGGAACTGTTTGATCAGGAAACAGTGTAGTGTCAGTAGAGTTTGCAATGTTCAAGTTCGCAGATGGTAAAGTTTCTTCTGATGCAGAGGGCAAGTGTTCAGGAGTCAAAGAAGTAGTTTCAGGAGGAGAGTCAGAGTTCGGAGTGTCAGTTATCAATTCGGCATCGCTGAAAGGGAGAAACTTGGGTGTTCGCTCGAACTCAGAGGCACCAATTCCCTTCTTAATCCAGTTGTCATAAGGAAATGGCAGGGGCACACGCTTGACATGTGTTGCATGAATTCAATGCTTGCGACCAGCCACACAAACAGCAGTTCTCGTCGCCAATAACACCTGGAAGGGGCCAACAAATCTGGGCTGAAGGTTCTTCGTCCTCGCAAAATTGCGCACCACAACGTGGTCGCCGGGTTTCAGCTGGTGGCCTGGACTCTCCGGTGGCTTTGGCAATGCATCGAAAACCTGTTGGTGAATAAGACTCAATTTAGCAGTCAAGTCGTAAAGGTAATCAATCAACATTGGATATTCCAGAGAACAACACTCCTTTGGCCTTGGCACTCCCCAAATGTTAGCAGGACGACCAAAGACAATCTCATATGGACTAAGCCCTACTCTAGAATGTACAGTCGCTCTCGTGGATAACAAAGCCAAGGGTAGTGCGTCTGGCCAGGATAAACCTGTGGATGCCTGTATTTTAGCAAGTTTTAGTTTGAGGGTGCCATTGTAACCCTCAACTAAACCAGCCAAAATCGGTAATACAGGACTGTTACAGACATTTCCTCTGGTTTCTTCAACCACACCTTTCTTAATCAAATCTTGTACAATCAGTAAAAGTGCACGTTCACCTTCACTAGAGATTTTGTATTGAGGAATTCGTGGAAATTTTACATTTGCTTTCAAAGTGACTACATATGGTGGTATTTCCAAAAGGCCTACATCATTAGGACCAGTCGCCCAAAGAGTATCAGGGAGTGAACGCAGCTCCGGCGGGAGTGCATCCATTGACAAGTACATCGGAGAGGTGATTCTTTTACCCAATGTAAGCTGTACTCCTTCCGGAGAACAGTACAATGTCGCATATAGGCATTTTAACAAGTCTAAACCAAGCAGATTTTCATTACAACCTGTCGTCAAAATCAGGGGTGCTTTCAATTGACACGATCCCACAGAAATAGACAAAGGACCAGATACGGGATTATAAACAGGGGCGCCTGAAAAACCTACAGAAACATTTGTTAAGCCGGACAAAGGTGCGCCAGGGAGTTTCGCATGCATGATCGAACTTTTTGCGGCACCAGTATCCAACAGAAATGGTTCGACTACACCTGATGTTGCTACTGCGACATAAGGCCCACTCTGATCCACTGGAACTGATACTACTCCCTCTCTCTGTCCATGGCTGTCCTAGTACTCGTTTTGTTGAAATCCCTCAACGTTTTCACAATAATCTTCAACATGATACTGTTGCGACCTATTCTGTTGAGCAGACTGTCCATTACGCTGATCAAAGTGGTTGGAAGGGCGATCATTCGTCTGTGGAGGCATAGCACCTCGTCCTCGACCTCTAGAATTCTGTACAAAACCACCACGACCTCTCTGAGCTGCGGCTGCATTATTTTGCGCTAAGACTGGACACTCATTTTTATAATGACCCTCTTTCTTACAATACGCACACTGATTCCACTGATATTGTGGTCTCTGAGAACCATAATCTGTCCTTTGATACGACCCTTGCTGCGTATTGGTCTGATTCATGCGAGGCGGATACGCCTGTTGCAAAAGAACTTTAGTCTTTAAATCTTTCGTTTTCTTATCTGATTTCTCCTTCTCCTCTTTATCCCTATTTTCATAATACTGTGCAGTTGCAAGTATTTGCGCAGTTGTAGAGACAGCCCACGCACTCTCGGAATCTTTTAATTTATTGCATAGCTCTGGTAGCAAATTGTGTACAAATTTATCGACAAACAATCTCTGTCCTCCTTCTGTGCTCATATCCTGACCACTATGATCTACAAAAGTCTCTTCAAACCTCGTGAAGAAGTCGGAGACACTTTCGTCTTTCTTTTGCCTGCATGCGGACAACTTGTCCCAATTAACACGTAATGCTGTCATCAGAGTCTTCATTAAGTCGATTATCCTACCTGGAAGATTAGCAATTAGAGGTTCGGGTTTGGAACCCCCTATTTGCTGACCATCTGCTGCAATAATAGCTGCCCAATCACCACCTAGAGCAACTGGATGATTCTCTTTACGAATTTTAGCCCAAATTGGTTGTGGAACTACATTCCCAAATAACATATCGATGTCTGCTAGATTCATTACACAGGCCTCAACTGTTTGTGCTAATTCCTTATAGTACCCAGCAGGATTCTTACGCGGATCTGGCAAGGCCTGCTTCACTGCTAACACTTCAGCTCGCTTCCACGGAATGTGTATCCACACTCTCTGGAATTGCGCCGGAGCGGCTGCAATACCACGGACCGCATCAGCTTGCACAGCATCGCGCCAAATTGGTGGAACCTCCCTCATTGGATATTGGCGATTCTGCTTCGTACTGCTCTTCTCTAAATCCCTCGGTGAACGAAGAGATGGATCATTCCTATAACTTAAAATCAGTTCCATCGCTTCTTTTATATTTTGACCTACTATCATTCCTGCAGCGAACTCTTTCTGAACCTAAATTAAGTCTTCTACATTCACTTCAGAGTCATCTTCTTCTAATTCCTCACGTAAAAGAGAGCACATCTCGTCAAAAACATATCGTTGCGTTGGTTCATTCCACTGCATAAATGTATCTAGTACATCTCTCGTACTGTATCTTCTACTTTTCGAAATCCATCTGAGAGCCGTGGAATCTAAGATTCCCCGTTCCTCAGTACTTGGGAGCTGACTACGTCTTTGTACAGAGTCAGAAGTAGGAGTCTTAATTAAAGATTTATAGAAAGGAGACAGCATGTTAGAGACAGAATCAGTGATTCTTCGACGAACAGAAAGCGGAGTCATAATGCTAGCAGATGTAGAGAACACAGTAGCAGTTGGGACAGATAGCGAGGCAGTAGGAGTATCGAGTAAGATAGCTTGTGAAACAGTAGGTGTAAGCGATACAGGTATAGGCAGAGAAGTCAGCAACCCAGGAAGAGGAGGTGCCGTAGGAACATTTACATTAACCACAGGTAGTACAGGAGCTTGATTCTGGGGTGCAGGAGCAGGAATACCAGGTTGTCCAGCAACCGGCAATTGAACATTTGGTACAGGTGGAGCCGTAGCACCTTGTGCGTACGGTGGAGGTGATCGTAACAAGTAAGACAACAGAGGATCGTTTTTGGGGTCCTCTACTATCTTAGTTGTTTTCGATGGCAGGGCAGGATAGCACTTGTCAATCGCTAAATTATGCTCTCTAATGGCCACATCTATGGCCTTTTCAGACTCGTTGATTTGCAGCTGCTTAGCCGCCTGTTCTAAAGTCAACTCTTGCTCTTTCTGTTCTTTCTTCAACCTTTTAATTTCTCTCTGTTTAGATTCTTTTCGCCAGTAACGGAAAGAATCAAACATTGCCGGCCGGGCTTTCTTCCTAAACAATTTCGCTTCTAAATTGTCAAGGATTTCGGGTTCAAAACTACCATGCAGTGGCCAACTAAGGACACCATCCTTTTCAGTGTAGCGGACCCATACCTCATTATACGATATAGGACCCACACCATGCTTACAATACAAATCATATAGAGGAGTCCCAATCGGAGGAACCAGACATGAGTCCTCCAACCGTGAATCACTGTTGCAACCAAAACATGACAACATACAATTTTTCCGACTTACCATTTTGCAATCCGGAACACAGAACGAACAAAACAAGAAACAGATATGTGCACTTGAACCAAGAACTTAGGCCTACCAAAAGCGAACTGATGTATCGATACCCAAACTAAACCAAATAGATTATCGTAACCAGAACAACCAGTGATAATCTTACGAAACCAAACCAAACCAAGAACCAAAAAGGATTTTAACAACCTTCACGAAGTAACCAACTAGCAACCACTAAATACTTAACTGAGGTACTGAAGACGTCACCAAGGAGAAACCCGTCACGTTCCGCCGTACTAAGGACTGCACCTCGGGTCCAAGACAGGGCGACGGTCAAGGCAACGGCCCACTGCAGCCGTCCTGAACGGGAACCCTCGTGGAAGAGAACGTCGGGCCACTTTTGCGATATGCCGGGATCGATGAAGTGGGGCGCCTCCCTCAGGAATCTTCACACGAAGCTTCTCGAACTCTTCAGGTTTTTGGACCGGTACCGAATGACGTGGCCCACGTTGGGCACCAATTGGAGTTCTGGACTTTTTGGTTCCGTCCAGAGGTGTCAGGGGACAACACCCAAAGACCCCGGAGTTCCACCTGTCTCGGTGCACAAATAAACAGAAACACGGGCTTCTCGATGGTGGCGTCAAAGACCAAAGGTTTATTACTGCAGGGACACAGAAGTCACAGAAACTACACACGGGCAGATTCTAGGAGCCTGTTCGATTTGTACAAAAGTGGTTGCTCCTTATATACTAAATATTGGCCTTCAGGCAAATTCTTCACATGTTAGTACATTCCCAAACCTTTGTGTCCTAAACAATAAATATTTGGCGTTGCACAGGAATCGTTGGCAATATCTGATGTCAAAACATTACGAATGAGGGGTTCCCACTTTTCCATCATAATCTCATGTCAACCTTTCATTCAAGACCCGGACCGCCTCATCGTAAATTTCGTTACCTCCCCCTAATAAAGGCCCAGAAGGAAAGGAGTAGAGCCAGGTGCAGAAGATAGAAAAGCAGGACAAGAGATGTTTGTGGGTCGTAAATGGGCAAGGCTACCAGCTTCGGCCGCCTAATCATGATCAGGCCAACGAACACGAGAACCAGTATAGCAGGATTGGCCTCGGGCAGAGGGGGGAGCCTTTGTCGAGTCATGCAGCTACAGCGTGTTCTGATCTAAGGTGCACGTGTCACTAGAGAGGTGAATCTCCGGCTAAGCCTGCGTGTCCTTAATTGAAATGGAGAAATCAGAGATTATTGCGTATGTGAGGGCAAGAAACACAAAATGGCTGCCATGATCTAAGATGGATGCCATGGGTAGATCGGAGATGTGTTCGTAACAGGAGTACTCTTGCTCGTAGCGTAGCGAAAACACCAGGATATGCTAAATGGATCATTTGCGGTTCGCTGATACCAATATTATGTATTTCCGACAATATTGAAAACACGGGATCAAATCGTCACGGAACCTCAGTGTCTCTGTTGTTGTGTCGGCACCACCCATCACGCAATCGACAATGTTGCTATATGGCATGCCCCCGGTGTGTGTGGTCAGCCGAAAGGGTACAATGGGGGAGGACATGCCCACTTGGGGTCAGGGATCACACATGCCAACTGTTATGTGTGTCGCTAGTAGCACAGCATAAGCCAAAGATGTACCCTCAACTGCATGTCGAGTTCAGCCAGGCAGGTGCTCTACATCTGTGTCAGCACTGTCCTTGCAATGGGCCTACATACACGTGGCTGGCCATATTATGCACAGCATCATCACTGTGTTGTAGTCAGGCTTGTGGACATGCGCAGACAGGCATGTCAATGGTGTGCCGTAGGGGTGCATGTGATCACGCTGCACACACTAGTGAATGTGCTCGGGGGGAGGTGCAGCAGTGAGGCTATATAATACACAGTGATGCCGCTCATTTGCAACATGCAGTACATGTCATACTGGAATCACTAAGTCACACATATCACACACCAATAAACCAGTGAGCCTGCCAACCCATCATGCAGTACGTAGTCTTGACTCATGTCTCTCTGCACTGTCACAGGTGACCAAGTATATGCACTCTGCGCTTGGATGATGACACCCCTCCGAGCCCCGAACACACAGGCCCAGAGGAAGTACAATTTGGACAACAAATGCACAAGGGGCATTGTGGAGCTCACATTTGGTGTGTTGAAGTCATGTTTCAGGTGCCTGGACATCACAGGTGGTAACCTCCTTTACAGCCCAGACCTCATGTGCAAGATGATCATTGCATGTTACGAGTGCCAGATACACCGGACGATGATGATGAAGATGAGGCAGGTGGACCACACCCCACTGCAGCCGCACCAGGAATGGCCTGTAGGGACTAAATCATTGACAATTTCTTCTCTGGTTGATGTCACATTGTATGTGTCCTTAGCAGTAATGGCACAGTACGTTGACTGAACACAGGCACAGCATGTGCTAATAAAAGCATTCTGATACACATTCCCTGCATGCATGTCACTCATCGTTACAGGCACTTCACTCAGACAAGTGAGGGTCCGACATGTTGTGCTGTCAATTGAGGTAATTGTTAATGGATTGTGGGGGTGTCACCTCTGTGCAGTGAGTCTGTTTATGGTGTTGTGTATTCGAACTGCCAGTTCTGTGTGTCACAGTTGTTACAGTATCCCACTTTTCGGCGTTTCACATGTGCCCCAATTCATTCCATGTTGGCTGTCATTTGTGGCCTACAAGTGACAACAGGGATTATTTTGGGCTCTGATATGTGTCGCCATGATACAAGGATGCACCCAGTGATTCAAGTCCCACGACATTGGCAACATGTACTTAAGGGGAAATCACTGCCCCTACATTAGTCCATGCTTTAATTCCTGTTTGATCATGGACATGGCAACTCGGTGTGCAGGGGGTGTTGTTTGTCCCTCTACAATGTTGGGGGGAGATTCAGTCTCACAGTGTGTTCCATGTTTGTTTCCGCCTTAGCGCAGGTTACATACTGAATGCTTTTCAATGTACATTGTGGCTGTTTGTGGGGAAATGCCTTTCTGATTTGGACATGGTTATTTGTTCTACATCCCAGCTGTGGGGGTGTGCTCGCACGTTGTCATCTCACCGTTTATTTAGTCTTCTTTTATGGTGCATTTTCCCACCAAACACGTGGGATTTGCAGCCCGCTTGCTGGATTTTGGTGCTTTTTGTACCGCGATAGGCCTCATTGCAAGATTTTTTGCGTTCGCATTTTGCATCTTTGTGGTGTGGTGTGGTGTGGCTTTGATTTTAATGCTGTCATTTGACACGTTATCTGGTGACTATCGCATGGTACCGCTGTGTTGAGAATGCTTTGTTAACATGGTTTAAATTTCCCGCTATAGACTGCTATGTTGGAAGTTGCGTTAAGTTACTTTTGCAATGGTTATTACACGTTCTTGAGAATATGCTGCATTGTGTATCAGGATTCCCACCTAACCTCAACCAACATCAGCAACCACAGAACACACCAGTTTGATGGGTAAGACATCTCAGGATGAGAAAAATAAGGAAACAAGTGAATATGAATAATACCACTTCTCCTGAAAGCAGCGTATGAGTCTTAAGGAGATGGTTGATCGCGGCAGAGATAACATGTTGAATCACCTGAAGAGGAAACTTCAAAGGGCAATGTTTCTATTTGTGGTTCCTCTGAAGCAATTACTATCACACATGCTCAGATACTTACACACTTATAAAGGAGTCTTTTGTGAACAGATACAATATTTTCTAACAATTGCCCATGACAACATTCCTCAACCAATACATGCAGTATTATTGTCAAGGTGAAATGAATTTCTTTTCTAGCAAATCCATTTCTGAATTTATGCACGGGTGCAAATCCTGTAACAGGATGAATATTACAGCAGTCCATCCGTGGGAAACACCAGAACCTTTACTTACTTTTGTAAAACTTTATTTCTGTCAATATGACCATAAAAGCATTTAAACAGGATCTAACAATTCATTTATATTAAAAACAAAAAATATACAAACATCAAGTAGCATTGAATACTATTAACATAATGTAGCCTGCGAAAAACTATATTGCAATCAATCCTGAAATCACGATCTGCAATTAATTGCATATGCAGTGCATAAGTTCAATTTACAATATCCTGCTATTTTTGTCTTTTGCTCTATCTCTCAGATCGACTATTCAAACGATTATTTGTGTGTTTATATAAAGTGCTTGTATCAGTCACTAGGGGGATTATTAGCATCATAATTGGTTACCTTAAAGTGCTTATGCAATAAACTATTTACAATGCCATATTTAATTAATGAAGAGTTCATATATTAACAATTTAATTCAAACAAGGAAGAAGCTAAATACATTGTTGATGACCCTAAGACATCAATTCTCTTCTTAATTGGCTTGCTCAACGAAGTAATGTACACCATGATAACATTAATACATTATTAAAATAATGCTAAAAAGCAATTCATATAAAATTCCTACAATTAAAAAAGGATGTGCACAGATTTAATCACCATCTTTGGGAGACGTTTTTAGGAAAAGTACATAGGCACACCACATGGAAAAGAAGAAACCTGCCACTGAGAAAGCTATAGGGAGACTTGGAACATATTTCAGTAGCCTGAAAGCCTGTGAACATTGCCTAGTTCCTAAATGTCTGCATATCTGGACCAGCCATCATTTTCTTGCTTTCTTACAGCCAATACAAAAAAAGAAGACATGGTATTCAGATTCTTCTGCGCTATTGCAGGCCGGGCAACCCAATGTTTGTAGGCCCACCCATTTATTCGTAAAAGCATGCAGTGCCAATACCCCATGCCTAAATTGTAAATAGAGCTTCCGCGGCAGCGGGCTTGATGTCATTAAGGGGTCGATTCCGATTTGGGAAACAAATCCGTACGACGATTCGTATTTGTAGCCATTTCCATACGAATCGTACAAATCCATCCGAATCGCGTAGTACGATCCGTAGGTTAGAAATACGCCCGAATCCGTAGAAAAAGAGTCGTACGGAGTGTCGCCGATACGAATCGTACTTGCTGAGTTGTACAAAGCTGCTTCGATTATTGAGTCGTAGGGTCCTTGGTACGATTCGTACGAAGAACTGCATTGGGTGCACATCGTACTACATCGTACGTACGGGGACGATTCGGGATACGATTCGTACGGGATAAATGATCCATACAGCTATTCGGACTGGATTTTACCCCGAATCGGAATCGGCCCCTAAGTTTCGGCTCTAGTATATACTGCTATTTGATTTCCATAAAGGCTATAGTAAGTTTTCCCATTGAGTGGTTCCCCTGTAGCTGGGCCAGATTATACTCCCAGTAACAAACCTTTAACTCTTTCCTTGGGACTGTGGGACATGTCATTTCTGTTTTATCCCACAGGTTACCAAGACCCATAAGTGTGAAGGTGTTCCTTACATAGGTAAGCCATGGTAGTCTTCTCTCACAGGTAAATTCGTCACCTCTCTTAGTTCTTCTCTGTACTCAAGCAAATCTGGAATAACCCACAAACGTCTCCAGAATAAAAGGGGTCTCAGAGAAACTTCTTCCTCAATTCGCCTGACCCCCAGATCTAATCGTAACAGTATTAGTGGGGTACTACGGTGGAGACCAAACAATTGTCTAAGAATGGAATTTTCCATTTGTATTAGACTATCAATGCGACCGTGGCCCCATATTTCAGCTCCGTAGAGAGCAGTTCCTCTAGCTTGGACCTTATATATTCCTACTACTGGGCCCACTGGTTTTTGGCTAGAGTTTCTAAACACCTTGGAAAAACCCCCTATTGTTTGCACTAACTTCAGGGTGTTTTTTTTAATTTGTACCCGCTGTTCTTTTTTTTATTAGTGATTGTAATGCCGAGATAATCAAAGACAGATACCCTCTCTAGGGGTCTACCGCCTAAACATTGGTTCGATCGGGTACTTTTAGCTGCGTTTAATACCATGAATGTTGTTTTTTGCAGATTAATCTCAAGCCCCCTTTCCTTGCAGAAGGCATCAAATGTGTTTAGGACCCTCTGTATACCCATTGGAGATTTTGATAATAGCAAAGTATCGTCTGCAAACATCATGGCCAGGATATTACGTGCTGCCAGCTTGGGTGCATCTAAATCCTTCTCTGTATTTAAAAAGTCAACTAACCTGTTTATAAAAAAGGCTAAAAAGGGGTGGGCCAGAACGTAACCCTGACGTACTCCTCTATCTACAGGGATGGGTGTAGTTAGTTCCCCGTGCTTTCTGAATCTTATTTGTGCATAATTACCTTCGAGTAGCCGCTTTATGATTTGGCACTAATATAACGGAACCCCCATCTCTAGCAGGACTGCCCACAAGTTATCTCTTGGGTCCAGATTGAATGCAGATTTCAGGTCTACAAAAATTAGATAGAGGCAGCCACCCTTTTTTTACACAGTCTTCCAGTGTAATACTTGTAGCCTGAAGATCTGGTCCAATGTGGACATTTTTTCTCTGAAACCTGCTTGGAATAGCCTAAGAAATGTATGCTCCTCCATCCACCTCTGCATGCAGTGTAACAACACATGCGCAATTTGTTTTTGACTAAAGTTATTAAGGCTTATGGGCCTATAATTTGTGGGCAATATTGGGGTTCCCTTTTTATAAATTGGTATTATTTCTGCCCCGGCCCAACTATTAGTGATTGCTATGCCTTGCATGACAGTGTTCAATAAAATCCAAAAATATGGAGCCCAAATAGTCGGTTCGCTACAGAACACATCCCCGGGGATCCTGTCTAAGCCTGGTGCCTTACCAGGAGCGATTTGGCTTAGAGCGCCCGTTACCTCTGTGAGGGTTATCATCATGGTATCATAGGCTGCTCTAGGGGTGATCATAGTTACATTAGAGCGATCGGCCTGCAGGGAGTAACATGCGTTTATCGCTACATTGACCTCTGGATTTGCCCTCGAGTAGAGTGACTAGAAATGGTCCTTCCACACATTTGCCCCTACGTTTGGCTCTATTGCTACTTTTCCTTCAGACTACCCATGTTTACATTCCAGAATGTCTTCATGTCAGGGGTGCCCAAGGGGCTCCTAAGGGTTTCCCACTTGTCACTTTCCCACCCTTTTTTTGCCTCCACAATACTGTTTCGATAGGTTGCTTTATACATTTAAATCAGAGGCCTATCATTAGCCTTAATGGCAGAAATCAAAGCTTTTCTAGCCTTTCAACATTTTTTATTATGCCAAGGATGGCGGGTGTCCTGTTATTACTAACTTTTTTGATTGGGAAGTCAAAGTCAACAATAGTGGCCGTTAACCTAGTATGATTTAGGGCAACCTTCAGTAATTCTATTTGGGTACTCTCACCTGAGACGGACTGAATAAAATCCATAAGGATCGGAATAACAGTTTGGTACATGGTGCTTAACTTTTCTTGAGATTGACTTTGTTCAGCCCATCAGACTCTCTTCCTTCAATTAGTGAGAGTCAATCTGCCATCAGCTGGTGTAGCCAGATCTGTGGTACTCTCAGGATTTAATGTAAGCAATTCTAGAACTAGGGCATTATGGTCTTTATCGTGATGCAGCACAATCTTAAAATCTACTACCCTGTGCCACGATGTTATACTAACCAAAATATAATCAATTAAGGAGTCTTGGCCAATTCTATTAAAAGTGTGCTTACTAGGAGTATTTGACTTAGTTCTGGTGTTACATGCCCTCAATGAGTATTTTAATACAAGAGAATTTATCTGGGGTACCAGAGGAGTCCAGACTCCTTCTAATGGACAGGTTGTTTCTGGTACAGCTTAATGTAAATCTTCTTTACACAAGTTATCCCTATTCATACCATCTAGGGGCTCATACTGGCAGTTGAAGTCCCCCGCCCTACGATCAAAAGGTAGTTATCAGGGATGGTAGAAAGAAATGTCATTAGCTCGTCAAGAGTCTTTGACTCTTGACTACGGCTAACTGGTCTCAAGTAGACATTTATTAGGGCAACTATAATCCTTGAAGGGAAGTTAAGGAGAACACACAGAATGTCATTTGAAGATGTTTCTAGCTGTGAAGATGTGCAGCCAAAATGTGTCCCCACCCAGATGCACAGCCCCCCTGACGGCCTCCCCTTTCCCCCTGATGAGGCTACTATGGTGTATGTGACAAAGCCTAGTTTGGGGATATCCTCCCTTGCACACGTTTCTTGAAACATACAGATTTCATATTGCTCAATAAAGCTTCCCAAGTAAGGATTATCCATCTTGGGGTTAATGCCGGCTACATTCTAAGATATAAGTCACAACCTCGATAGATCAGGCCAACTATCTTTGGCCGCAAGTTCTGGGGAAGGGGGAAACAAAATCCCACCTATGCTCAAGTCTAACTTCTGGGGAGTTTCACTGTTGAAAACATGGGATTGGCTGTTAGTTTTAGCCTCTTTGAGTTCTGCCTTGTTACCCCTTACTGTCACTCTTGACCTCCCACTAGTCTCACCCTCTGCTGGTGTCATGCGCTGGTCTACGGTCTCCCCTGCTTGGAGAGTATTCCCCTCTAACTCTTCCAGGTGATTATGTTCCTTCAACCCATACCCCTTACGCTCGAGTCAATCCACTCCATTAAGGACACCAAATCTATTGGTTGTGGTGATGTTGATGTTGAAGAGTGTTTGCCTAGACCGTCGGAAATCCAAATTGTCAATTTGGTAATTTTGTTTTAGAGGCCTCCCCTCCCACCCATCTCTGCAATGTTGTGGTTTCCCTGGGGGATAAAAATAACCTAGCCGAAGGGCTCTTATGGTCCCCTCCTGCCTCCAGTCATCCCTACTTAGGATTGATCAGGTGACTAATGGGTTTCTAAAGTTTATCACTACACAGCCTCCCTGCGAGACCTTAGGTCTCCAGCCCACCCAGCCAACTCTCCTGCATCCTCATAATGGAATTGCTTGGTGTTACCTAACCAGAACATGCATTTATTTTTTAGATCCTGGTGTGATTCCTTTTGCCCCCTCCCAAGCTCGGGAATACCTGACAAAACAACAACGTAAGGAGTTGAAGCTAGTGGTAGATTAATACATGGCGGAGGATGATTTCTTTAAACATTTCGAGTCCAACCCCCTCCTGCTGCCGACTTTCTTGCCATGGTCCACTGCTATGTGGATGAACAGCTGTTATGGCTTGCACTACACTGTCTTACTTGGTCATTAGCAGTAGTGGGTGGGGGGCCACTCTGACATGAGGTAGGGACAGCCTTGCTGATACTAGATGCAGCCTGTGTTACTTGGCCACTACCAATCCCTTCTCTTGCATTTGTGACCCCTGCCCTAGCCTCTAGCAGCATGGTCAGCTCATCAACCCTTTCTACCAACATCTTAAGTTCGTCCTTTAGAATAGCCCTTACTTGAAATTGTAAGTCCACCGCTAGATTTGTGACCCATGCAGTTTGTTCCTTGCCCCTCTCAGTACTACTAGACAAACATCCTTCCCAGCTATCATTCTCGTCTGCAATTTCTTCTGCTGTGTTCTTCTTTTTCTCCCCTGTTCTCACTGGTGCTTTAGGTTTTTTCCTCTTCACTTGACGCGTGGGTACTACCTCCGTATGTAATTCAACATTAGGTGCCTCATAAATAATTATCTGGACCCTAGAGGTATTGCTAATGAAGGTAGCAGAGGCTTGTGATGTGTCTGAATCTATCAGGGAAAGGTCCAGATTTGGAGTGAGTGATAGCCGTCTCTCAGTCCATTCTATTTCTGTTGCCACCACTCCTATTGCTCTCTCTAACGTCCTGTCAATGGAGGTGGGTTGGACTTTGGGTTTTGGTTTCGGGAGAGCTGTTTATTTCTTATCAACACAGGTTCGCTTGCCCATTTTTCTATTTGTTTTCAACCTGCTTTATTGATATAGCTGATGTGGGATCACCGCTTGTATTCTAAGATACCAGTAGGGCACCTACTCTAGTCTAGGCTGTGTGCCAAATGGTTCCAGATGTAGCTCAAGTACTACCCAGTAGCAGGTAAGCCCGCTGGTACAGTAAAAATATGGAGGGTTAATGGAGCACTGACTTCGAGCCAAATAAGGCCCAGGAGCCAAATCTGCTTGCTTCTGTAGCGGAAACCAAGGGGGGTGGCCCAGACCGGCCTCTTCCAGCGGCTGACGGGCGCAGATGGGCCTGTCCTTGGCCCAGCCTTTGACTGGGCGCAGCCCGGGCATGCCTGCACATGTCCCGCAGTGTGGGAGCCCACAACGGGCGTGCGTGGAAAGAGGCGTCTGCACCACGGGCTGATGGGACTCGCAGTCCCTTCTGGTTGTGCTGGCCATTCCCCCTGCGTTGGCTGCAATCTTTCTGGGCAAACCAGAATCAATTCAGCATGAAGCAAGAGAAATTATTTGATTCCTTCTACTATATCAAGATATAACCTTGTTAAAATTTTCCTAGAGGGTCATCATAATTTTCAATACATTATCGTACAGGATATGGCACCACATTGCATGTGATTACCTAGTTTACTTTAGATGTGATAGGGCCTGTACCAAAACAATTGATGTTCCTTCATAGATTGCAATGAAGTTATTCGCCTAGTAACTGACCATTATCACACTCCCTTCCACCATGAGGTGACCACGGTAACAGTGAACCATTATTCTGCCCACCCTGTACTTTGCTTATCATGCAATCATCTTGGCAGTAACACGCATATCATAGAATTCACCTAACTGTTGAAACTTTGCCCAGGATGGGTCACTATCCACAATTCGAGCATCTTGGTGAACAGACAAAGTGCACATTTGATCCTGAAAGATGAGATTCATAAGTGGAAATGTCTACCTTGCACTGACAACAAAGAATAACTTTGTGAGCAGAGATCATGGCAATGTATAAAAATACATTTTTAAGATCAACTCATCCAGGCTTACTTTACCAATAATTCAATGATGTGCAAAATTAAGGGTTGAAGGGTGAATATTAAGTTCCAGATGAAGCTGAGTAGATGTTGTGTGCTGAGGCCTGCATAATTTGAAGAGATTACAAACTCCTGCATGACCACCTCAGTAAATATTATTTCTTCATGAGAAAGTGTCATTTTACCAACAGTGCTGTTTGAAATGAGCTAACCTTCCAACAATGCAACCTAACTTCATTCTTGTCGCAATTAAAGATACTAAGAAGATCAATTTGGCTTTAATCCCATATAATCAATGCTGGAGGCAGGCTGGATCTGCATTTTACTGATTTCAGTCTTATTCATGAGAATAGAAGTCTTATTTGAAAGCAGACAAGTCTTATCCAAGAATCAGTCTTATTTGAGAGTAGACAAGCAAGCCCTGTAAGTTCTTCATGAGTGTCTGTGCATTGGAGCATACAGATTTAGAGCCATATGTGAAAAGACATTAATATATGAAATTTCATCTGCGAGTATTTCCCCTTTGCCATCAATAATAATGCCTGCTATAATGATTCCTCTGAGATATGTGCATTATATGGTCAGAATCAGAGAAACTGAGTGCTGGTGTTAGTAATATCAGATACAATCAAAAATCTAATTCTTGGAGGGGATATTTCTTACCCAAGGGAGTAGACCAAAGGCTATCTTGGGATTTATCCGGTTTTTTTCAAAAAACATGAAAATGGAAGCAATAAGGGTAGATTTCTCTTACCTTACAAATGCATAAGTTCAGTAGAAAACTTGGCATTGAAAAGGGTCTATACCAATCAAACAGGCGCTTGCTGAGAAGCATCATCTGAGGGAGAGGAAAAATGAAGTTCTTAGATGTATGTTGTGTCACAGAGGTAGGCAATACCTTCTGCCATCACCTCACCTCTAGCTGGTTTACCCCTTGCTACCTCCGTATCTTTCTCTATTATAGAGTACTGTTCTTAGTTTACCCCCACCTATAAATCACATAAAGCTGCCTAAGGGACTTTATTTGAGAGACATTTTTGGGATAAAAACAACAGTTTCCATAATCATTGCTCTTAGCAGGTCATTGTATTGTTGGGTGGCACGAGAGCTGCTGGCCCTCCTCTAAAGGGAAAGACAATGTGAGACACAGTGCCCACCCGTGGTCAGGTCGTGAGATGGTAGCTCAAAAGTGACAAACAGATCAATGCGTCAAGTGCTAGTCTAGATCAACAGCTTGATTTCTCTGCAACATGTATGAAGGGCATCTGTATTGTGCAATTGTGAAACTGTGAGACTATGCCTTTGCTGAGATGTAAACATTTTCTTTTTTTTTAGTTTTATATAGCGCGAACTAGACTCAAAGATATCTGGTATCAGAGCACATTACATGTGCACCATTTTTGTTAGGCATGGGGGGATAACGTGATTTGCCCAGAATCAAAGAATGATGAGCGTGGTTGCTGAGACTCAAACCTAGTTCCCTAACTTTAAGTCGTAAGGCTACATCCTCTCATTTTGACACCCTGTCATTTTGTATTTTTTTAGTATTGCCTTCCTTTTATGGCACTGGCAGAAGTAATACATCTTGATTGCATGATTGATTGACTGACATTGTTCCTGTGTGCCTCAGAATTATATCTCCTAGGATGCCAGGCGTGGGCACCTTCTTGGGTATGACTCGGCTAAATATGACACAACCCTAGCCTTCACTCTGTTGCCAACAAAGATGTCTGTTGCTATGGACCTGCAATTAGCTGACTCCCGTGGCATGACTCCCAGTGTTGGCAGTTGTGGACTCCAGTTTCATTCACGCCAATGCCATTTTTCTCCTGTGTGCATAGCGCTGGGCTTTACACTTGATGCACACATTCAGAAGCAATTATGGCATTCTGGTAAGTACTCAGTCTGTATCTGGGTGGGAACATGAACGTTTGTCACCACCACCTATGTCAGATGGACCACTGAATGGAGTTTTTCTCTGGGCTCCAATGGGTATCTGGATCTCAAAGGTACACAGTGGAAGCCAGCTGTAGAGCTTGTGTGAAGTATGTGTGGACAGGGATAAACTGCAGCACTGATGCTTTACATTGAAGGTACTCTTCCACATAGTGAGACCTTTTTAACGACATAACTGGTCTAGGTTTCTTCACCGTTATTGTTTTATTTATCTTCTGTTTGTTGTACTTGAATTGCACTTTTAAAGTAAGCACATTGAAATGTTTATTGCTCCATTTATATATTTTTTACACTTATTTTTGCAGTTTTAGGAATATAAATGTGGTAATCATGGTGGGATTGGTGTAGTATGCCACTGGGTTTTATTTGCATGGTGTTCACACCCTTTTGAAATTTTAGGATGTTACATTGAATGTGCATCGTTAGTGATGTCAACTATTTGGGTATATGCTAACACTGTCCTCGCTTTAGAACCCTGTTTTCAGCAATGAGGTCAATGATCTTTCCAGCTCCAGGTCATGACCTGCTAAAAGGAACAGAGAAAAGAAAATATGAGTTCTCCATATACTGCCAATTTAATTTCATGTGCCAGGAGCCAGGTATCATCTATGAATTGACATCTATAAATGGCATTCCTTTCAGGGAAATGTCATCTTGCTGATCAGCAGTGTTCCACGTCTGAGGGCTTTGCATCAAAGCATGACATTCCACAGTAGCACCATTTCTGTCTTCTGATTTAGCTTGTTATTCATGTCTCAATTTTCATGCTACAGGCATTACAGTGACATGGCAGGATATATCACTGAGTAGCATACCAAGGTGCTGCCTGCAATTTAGCTTTCTTAGCATCCCCTGGCAGTATCTGAAGAAAGCTTTTGATCCTCCTTTTTGATGTCTGTTCAGCAGGATTGTGCCCAGGGTTGGAGTGAAAGAGGAACAATGGACAAATAGAGATAGAGGCCTCAATTCATTCACACAGCAATTGACTATGTCTTAATGTGCCCTGTCTTTGAAGCAGCTGCATAGCAAAATGGCTTGAAAGCGGTATTGGTCACACCTCATGGTGGGCTTCCTCAGAAAATAATATAAAAAAACATATTGAGGTATGAATGCATGGATGTAAATATATATATATATATGCATTTCTGTGTGTGATGTTTGTTATGTGCTCATCTAACCAAAAGGCAGTGGAGCATACCACAGGGTCAAAAGCAAAGACATAGTCAACCAGTGATGGGTTGGGTAGCTTGGTGATGACAACAAAAGTGGAATGTTACTGTGTATGTACCTGGTATTCACTTAGTATGAACCTGGTTGAAAGGCAGTGGGCCATTCCTTACCTTATAGTCAAACCCATTAACATCCAGATGGCACTCTTTTAGACCAAAGGTCTTTAATATTGTAAAAATGTTCACGTCCCCTAGTGCAGTTGATATACCCTTCACCCCCGCCAGTGAGTGGACTAACCATCTTGCGTGTTTTTTCCACGACAAAATTAAAACTATTCAAAATTCCTTTGAGACAACTCACCTGGTGAAGGAAGTAATGACAGGGCCACCACCTAATGCCACTCCTGTGACTGGCCCAGTCCCCAACCAGTATCCACCAATTCTCCTGGAAAAATCTCTGGAAATAATGAAAACCCTTAAGTCAGGCTCACCCTCGGATCCATGTCCAGCCAAAGTACTGTCTTCTATAGCGGAGATTATAAATCCAGCAGTCAATCAGATTTTGAACATTTCACTGCGAAAGTGGCAGGTACCAGAGAGCTGGAACATTGCTAAAATCCTCCCTCTGAAGAAGCCTTCAGCTGACCCTTTGGTGGCCTCCACTTCTAGGCCTATATCACTTCTTCCCTTTTTTCCCAAAGTTTTGGAAAAATATGTGACTCTAGGTACCACTGAATATGTGGGAACCAACCATGTACTCCATCAGAGTCAGTCGGGTTTTAGAGCAAATTTTAGCACAGAAACTGCCCTATTAGAAGTCTCCGAAGCTATTAAAGAGACACAAGATAAAGGGGAAAAAGCAGTGTTGATACTGTTGGATCTCTCCACGGCTTTTGATACCTTTCCCCATGACCGGCTATTACAGAGGCTCCAGGAGTGCGGCGTTGGTGGCACGGTATTCAAGTGGTTCTCTTCCTTTCTTTGAGACCGACCGAAAACAATTTGGTCCCCTTCCTTTGCGGCTAACATCCCCTCCATGAAGGTATGGATCCCTCAGGGATCCATCCTGACTTGACACTTTTTAATGTTTATTTGGCTCCCCTTGCTCTGCTTGCCGAGGCTCACTGTGCTAAAATAGTATCATACACTGATGATACGCAACTGATGTTCACCTGTGACAAGGGCGATGACTTTAGAGGTCTCGAGATGAACATCTGCCTGTCTGAGGTGTTCTCCTGGTTAAGGCGGAATCAACTGAAGTGCAACCCGGAGAAATCAGAGATCATTTTCTTCAGGCCCTCACCTTGCAAAGCATGGCGTCAGTGGTGGCCTCAGGATATGTCCCCGCATGCAGCCCCAGTAAGAACTGTAAAGAACTTAGGAGTCAATATAGATGCTAAATTACCTATGAAGGCTCGGATCGAAACAGTTGCGGGTACCTGCTTTGGCCTCTTAAAAATGCTAAAAAAATTCCTTCCTCTGCCATCATTCAAGTACAGAAAGATTGCAGTCCAAGCCCTGATTGTATCAAGGCTGGACTACGTCAACGTCTTTTATCTGGGCCTACTGGATTATTTACTAAACCGCCTGCAGGTGGTGCAGAACGCAGCTGCCAGAGCAATTCTCATGGTAAGTCCCAGAGAATGCTTATCTATCCATCTGAAGTCCCTTTGGAGGCACAACTTGCTAATAAGGATGATATCAATTGGAAGCTCATTGATTTAGAAAACGGCTCACGAAGAAACAACTTGAGGTTTTTACAAATTCCGGAGGGCAAGGAGGGGTCAGAACCCCGAGGTTTCATGATAGAGCTTCTGAAGAAGTCATTTCCCGAGTCTACAAGATGGAATTGGGATCGGGAGGTGGAAAGGGCACACCGGTTCCCTTTTAACATCAGAACAAATCACCGGGGTCACCGCGATCAAAAACCAAGAGCTATGTTAGTGGCATTTATTAGCTTTTTGACGCATGAGGAAATATTCACCAAAGCACAACCAGATTAGAAAATTAATGCTCTTGACTGAGTTTTTCGTACGCCCTGACCTTTGTAAACAATCCGTGGATTTGAGATGGCAGTATTAATTCCAGACTTCCAATCTAAGGGGGCCCATGCTTATTTGATGTTCCCAGCTAAAATGAAAGTTGTGTATAGAGAACGTACCCATTACTTTATGACGGCTGTGGCAGCTAAGGCCTTTATGGATACAATGTAATTGTTAACTGAAGTGTATAAATTGGGCTATGTTTCATTAGGCCAGTAATTCAAGTTATTTTTCAATATTTTCTTGTCCTTTTGCACTGCTCCTTCTCGGATGGCAGTGGTTTATATATTGATTTTCTTTTAGACACTTTAAGAGGATAACATGCCTGTGGGTGAAGGCAGGTAGATGGGGGCTAGCTCGCATCAACAGGACCATAAGTCCTAAAGCCTCAATGAAGGGTTGGGGGGAGGGAGGGAGGGGGGAATCAGGGTTGGGGGGTTGCAGGGGAGGTGCATATGGGGGGTGTGGGGGAAAAGGGGGAAACATTTTCTCGAAAACAGCAAATTGCGTAAAGAGTACGGTGCAGAGGAATATATAGCTTTATTTAGTTTTAGTATTCCAATATATTGGGATTGTTTGATTCTATATTCCTGCCTTTTTTTTTGTTTATTGAGCTATGCAGAAAAAAAATGTCTGTGATGGTTTTGGATAAGTTTATGTATGTTATATATATGACAAATGGCTTCTAAACGATTAAAAATCTGCTCATTAAATGTATCGGGGCTAAACAATATTAAAAAAAGACAGAAGGTTGCAGCAGAACTAAGATATATTGCACCACATCTATTATGTTTGCAGGTAACTCACATACCATGGTTAAAAAGAGATGTCTTAAAAGAACTTGGAGTGATTACTACGGAACAGTCTAGTCTGATACGTGGTGTGGCCATTATGTGTAAGGGTAACAATGTAACATCAGGAAGGACACTAGCTGATAAAAAAGGAAGATGGGCAATTTCAGAATTTTGTGTGGATGGTAAAAATTTGACATTATGCAATATTTATGGTGCAAATTTAGATGACGCGGAAGTTCTAATTGAAGTGAATCTGGAATTAGCCACCTGGTATCAGCCTGTAGAGCTTTGTGGAGATATGATTATTAATCTGACTAATTGCTCATTGAGAGATGGGTTTGCTAAGTACAAGGGCCGCAAGCCAAAAGTATATAAAGCATTACGAATCTAGTGCAGGACCAAGGGCTGGTGGACGTGTGGGGGCATATAAGATCACAGGATAGGGGGTATACATTTTATTCTTACCCCCACAAAAAAATGGTTAGACTTGAATATTTTTTTGCCCGACCTCTGTAATAGAAGGAGCGACAATTACTGTGTACCCTAGGATCTCATCAGATCATTCTCCTATAGTACTGGAGATAGGCGCGGGTCTATCCAAACCTAGACAGCTTAATTTCACATTTAATAGGAAGTTGGTGGCAAATAGTGATTTTAGGGATCATATGAGGAAGTGGATTAAGCTATTCTTTCAGGAAAATAAGGGCTCTACCATGCAGGCTATTATTTGGGACACTTTCAAAGCGGGGTTCCGGTCGGAATGTATCAGTTTTTCATCCATGAATCAAAGGAAGGCGAGACAGGAGTTGGATAGACTAAATCAGCAATTAAGTCAATCTGAAACATTACTGATGCAGGGGGTAGTCAGCGGGTTGAACGATTTAGGTAAATTGGAGGACACAGTTGCAAAGGATAGAGCGAAAGTGTTAGGATTTTGGTGTGTAGATAATGCAAGGAGGTTTTTAACAACCAGGATGGAAAAGCACAAGTATGGTGAGGCAATAGGGAAAATATTGGCGGTACAATTGCAAATAAAAGAATCAGCCAGAAATATTGTACAAATGACGGACTCTGCGGGGGTGGCTCATTCAGATCCACAAGAAATACTAAAGATTTTTCAACAGTTTTATTCAGAGCTATATGACCAACAGAAAGGTGTGGATGACGGTGGATTACATTGGTGGTAATCTTAGAAGAGGGTTTAAAAAGACTAGATCCAACAGAGGCACAATGGTTGGAAGGTATTATCACAGGGGAAGAGGTGGAAAAAGCTGTGAAAAGTCTTGCAAATGGGAAAGCAGCTGGTCCTGATAGGATACCCAGTGAGGTTGATACACAATTTTATGATGATATTAAAGAGGAGTTATTAGTAGTTATGCAGGATGCTCAGCTTGGTTTTCCTCCAAGGTCGTGGGCTGAAGCAACTATAGCAGTTTTCTGTAAGAAGGACAAGCAGCCAGAGTTAATAGGATCTTACCGGCTGATATCATTGCTAAATGTGGATAATAAAATTTACTCTAAAATTTTAGCTAACCGGTTAACTCACTGCATGACCTCTTTAGTTTCATATCACCAACATGGTTTTATAACAAAAAGAGGGACGGTAGAACATTTTAATAAAGTCATTTCTTTATTTGATATAGCTGCTGTGAAAAGGAACAATCTTGCGCTGATTTTGCTTGACGCGGAAAAAGCGTTTGACCGTGTACAGTGGGTGTATTTGTTGAAATTAATGAGTGAGATGGTGTTCGGCCAGAAACGTATTTATGCAATTCAATCTTTATATTTACACCCTATGGCTAAGATTTCTGCTATGGGTCTAATTTCGGACACTGTCATAATCACACGTGGTACATGACAAGGATGCCCCTGCTCCACTCTTTTGTTTGCCCTTTATATTAATCCTTTTATAGAGCAACTAAGTCGGAATGTTTTGATCCCACCCTATAAAGTTGAAGAATATTATTTTTCGGTTTTTGCCTATGCCGATGATATTGCTGTGACAACTACAAACCCTGGCACTGCAATAAAAGAAATCGAGCGGCTGGCGAAGGTCTTTGGGAAAGTAGCTGGATCTAAATTGAATGAGGCAAAAACTCAAATTCTCTGTTCGGAGACTGTAGTATGGCAGCATTGTAGGGTAGTAAAGGAAGCAATGTACTTAGGTATTCTATTAAGGGCAAACATGGCTCAATTAGTGGAAGTTAACTGAATACGCTTATGTCTAAAATTAGGCAATCTTTAGATAGATGGGAGCGCTTATATCTAACCATTATTGGACGGTCAAATGTCTTAAAAATGAATGTGCTGCCAAAAGTCCTATACTTATTAGGTCTATACCGTTAGAAGTCTCAAAAGATAAAATACAGGCATTACAGGCAAGATGTGGGAAATTTATCTGGAGCCCAGGAAGACCCAGAAGGGCAATGAACTTCATGACTTTACCACATTTGAGGGGAGGACTGGGGGTTCCAGATTTTTATTTGTATTATGTAACCTGTTTTCTTTTAAGGATGAGGGTTTTGATCACTGGAGAGACAGGAACTGATGTGGCTAATGCCCCGAATATTTTTGATATTCAGCTAGGAGCATGTGCAAAGCAATCTTTAGTTAAAAAGGTCGATGGGAGCTACTACAAATGAACCAGGTTCAAAGTAGCGCTGTGGGCGTTTAAGGTTTGGAAATGGTTTGTGACAATAATGGGGATACGGAGAGTATCGTATTATACCCCCTTTAGCGCTTACAGGCTCCTACCAGGTAACCTTTCTGATGCAATGGCCTTAATTTGGCAGCGGAAAGGGATTAGGATTCTGGGAGATATGATTAATGAGGAAGGGATTCATAAATCTTTTGAGGAGATGAAGGATCAGTTTTCGCTGCCAAGGAGTTTCTTCTTCAAATACTTACAAATTCGTGATTATTTAAATCGGCGAAGAGGGAAGATAGAACAAAATAAAGTCATTGAAGGAATCAGGAGGTCTGTTAAAATATCAATTATTACTGTCTGTTAAGAATGATGATATAGAAAAGGTAAAGCTAAAATGGAGAGATTCACTAGGAGATCCAGAGATAGAAATGGAAGACCTTCTAATATTATCTAAGGAGGCCTTAATGTCTGCAAATTTGAAAGCCCAGTTTTTTAAAACGTTATATGATTTATATTACACTCCTAAAAGAATGGCAAAATGGGGAGAGGAAATGTAGGCAAGTGCTTCCGGTGTGGGGAAAATGATGCTGGTGCGATACATATCTTTTATAGTTGTGTTAAGCTTCAGGGTTATATTGGAGATCTTGAACAGTTTTTGTCTTTGGTGCTCAGAATATCGGTTGTTAGTACTCCAGCAATGTCGTTACTGGGTAAAATTCCAAAGGACAGGATACCGGAATCACTATTTCAGCATCGCCATTTTATATTTTTTGCAATGACTGTCGCACGTCTGTGCATAGCCACGGAGTGGCTACAGGAAAAACCACCGGACTTCCATCAGTGGCGTGCTAGAATGCTCAGTTTATACAATTTGGAGTGGAGTCTCTTCTCTATCAAAGGACTGAGGAAAAAACGACTGGGCATAATCTGGAGTGCGTTTAGGGATTACTATGAGGAATGAACTAGTATTTGGATGTAATAGCTTTGCTTTGATTTTTTTTTACATTTGTGGAAAATGAAGGAATTGTGAACTGAATATTTTGTTTTCTCCGCAGTTTTGCTGTGAAAGAACAATAAAAAAAAAAAATGAAGTCCCTTTCCTGGCTACCGGTCCGGAGGAGGATTCAGTTTAAAACTCTAGTTCTGGCTTTCAGGGCCCTACATGATACTGGAGCCCATCTACATAAGAGAAAACGATTCAGCAGTACGTGCTGCAAACAGACCTGAGGCCTTCATTGCAGCTTCTGTTCACTACCCCAAAGTTCTCCCGCTCCCGACTGGGGGGGAGGTCGTTCCTTTCAAATTATGGCCTCCTGGGTATGGAATTGTCCATTTTCCCTCAGGCAGGTGCAAGATCTTCTTACCTTCAGAAAGCAGTTGAAGACCTGGCTTTTCTTGAAATAGCATGGTCAGCTGCCCTTTATCATGTAAGTGTGTCTGTCTCGTGGTCCTGTAGCACTGGGACACTGTGGAGTAGCCGTGCGCTCTATAAGTACCTGTTTACATTACATTACATGATATGATGTTAGCCACCCGTCAGAGTGATAGTGTCACACAGGCAACATACAATACATGCATAGTCGGCATGTATGAAAGAGTTTTAGTTTTGATAACCCTGTCTTTGGATA
The DNA here is from genome assembly GCF_964263255.1 of Lissotriton vulgaris. Lineage (NCBI taxonomy): Eukaryota > Metazoa > Chordata > Amphibia > Caudata > Salamandridae > Lissotriton > Lissotriton vulgaris. The sequence goes on along the minus strand of NC_141685.1, from coordinate 337,750,828 downwards.
CATATAATGCCATAGGACATCAAACATTCATCAAATTATGGTGCTATTTCAGCTACAGATCTCCACTCCCTGCAAGATATATATTGCACTATATCATACGCTCAATTTTATATAAGTCAACTGGGAGTTTATTAGAGAAACTGAACTTTCAGTTTTTATGTCTGCTGGTTGCTGATAGAACCTCAAAGTAAAAGGTTCCAGATAGAAGCTATCAGCAGACAACTTATTTTCTGCCTGAAGAGCACATCACAAATAATATGCAGATTATCGATCTTCAATTATATGTCTTTCTGGCTTTATATTTGCTACCATTTGCCACCATGTGTCAAAATAGCCTCCCATACTAAATACATGTTTTTCCACAACTGCATTGAGTAGATAAATCCACATACAGGCCCTGATTATGATCATGCTGGTAAAGTAATCGCCCAACCAAAGTTCAGAAACCCCCCACAGCACAAGCGCCCATTGAGAAATGTGAGTTTGTGAAAATATCGGCACCATGTGGCAGGCATATCACGATTCAGGGATTTTCAGGGGGCACCATAGGTGCCTTCTAGGGCCATATGCAGTGGGAGAGGGGACCCTGCAGCAACACTGTCCTTAGGAGATTATGAGGTGCTTACGACCGACGGACAGGCTCCATGAGCTTGTCATAATGCATCGGTCAGTCCCTCCGACTGCTGCCTCTGACCGCATGCATCCTAATGTATTGGACAGACCGCACGTGTAGATACTGTTCGGACCACAGAAGTAGATGCTGTTCGGACCGCAACCGACAAGCTGAACCACATTGTATTGAGGCCAAGAGTGTTCCCACTCTCCATTTTATCTCCATCAAATGGTGTTGTAAAGTCTTCTGTTATCTTGTAACAGCGCCTGTGATCTTGCTCCTGATAGCCCCCAGAAGGGAGATCTTAGCTAATCTGCAATCTTTATCAAACGATTGGCATGGCCTAGTTTTAGTTACCCCCCAACTAGAGTCGGGTTTAGTGAGATACCGGACATTTTGTTTTCAATCTGCAATACAAAGTACATTAATTTCATTTCAGTACATTGACAGTGAAGAGTCCTTGTACTGCAATGGAGTTGTGCAGAGTGCATGTATGTTTCCCTTCAGTGCCCTTAAAAAACCATCTGTTTTTATTAATACACAGAACTGTAAGTGTCTCGTTGAAAACAGTGTTTCATGTTGCGTGAGTCAGCCGCTGTATGGGTGGCTCAAAGTGGCATGATTTACTGGAGATTGCCAGCATTTAAAAATGTCCATTGCATATAAAAATTATGATGTTTTTTAGATAGTGCATCATTGTCACTGATGATGACAGGTGAACACCACTGGATAGTGAGGATAACCAAGATGTCAACATGATCCACCAGCCAATGTAGGTTCATCGGGTGGGCAATGACAATCAATTTTATCCTCTGCATCACACTCAGGGTTTCATGTCCCTTAAAAGCATAAACAAATTTAGAAAGTAGCTTCTACCTTGGAAATGTGCTGCCTATCATGCTTCATTCAAATGTAGATAAAAATATTTCTTTGAATCTTAAAATGTCCAAGTCTAATTTGCCCGGCTGCTGTTTCTGGCCTTTTGGTTCTGAAAAAAGACTGGCACATGCAGCTAGAAGGTAGACCTTTAATTGCCCTGGCTGGTTTGAAGCAGACATTTTATGTAAAAAAAAGCATTTAAGGAAAACAGGATGATTTACAAATAAAGAAAATATAGAAATTGCTTTCTTTAAAAGGAGTCACAGACATGGTGGTCTACTGACCCCAGAAGACCATCAGCTCTTTGATAGCAGTGATTCATAATGGGTCACAATGTATGCCCTATCTCATGCTAATAATGAGGTAGGTCAAATTGCAAGCCCCTACAAATCGGAATTTTGCAAACCAACAAGTTTGAAGATATGTCAGTTTGCAAAAATCCGATGCATTTGGGAAAAGTCTGTGCGCAAATTGTGACCGCTTTTACCAAATGCATCATACAAACATGAGGCCCTGAGACTCTATTATATTGTATTGTATAGTATCTTATTGTATTGTGGTGTAATATATTGTATTACATTTATTGCATTGGCATTTATATAATGCTTTCTACTGGAGTAGTCAGTTTAGGTGACACTAGTAGTGTATGTAGGAGGAATATTTTAGTTTAAGTGAAGAGACAGTGAGGGAGTGGGAGGTGAAAGCAGATGACTTAGGGCAAAAGGGAAGTTGAAGGTATAGCCCAATGCCCAGCTTCTACAGGCATTCACCACTGATCCATCAAGAGATGCAAGCAGATTTCAAACTTTCTTGCTAGGGTCCATCCAAGAATGACAGACCAGTTGCCAGTGGAATGCTCTAGTTAAAAGCAGCCGGGATAATACCAAATACAGCCCTCAAGTGATAGAGAAGCACCACATGTTGTGCACGGGGTTTCAGGCAACCAGGTAAAATCTCATTTGGTCCCCCAGGAGGGAGAGGGCGTCGCTGGTGGCATGCGCTGGTTATAGGAATAGAGGATTTTGCAAAGTACATTCTCCGCAACAGGAGAGTAGCATATGGTGTGCATCGGTTACAGGCAGCCACATAAATGCCCATTGGCTCCACTCATGAGAGGCAAAGGAGCAGCACATGACGTGAACTGGTTATAAGCAGCTAGATAAATACCAATTTGGGCCATCTGGAAGCAAAAGAAGAACTATGGATCAATAAAGGGGTTTAACAAAGCTGTGTTTAATATTGAAAAGGTTGCAAGTTTCCAGGCTCTTTTCTTAGACACATGTTGACATGTTTCTTCTAGGTCTTAGAGATGGGCATGTATTTTTCGTTCCCAATTGTTGGGAGTGGTGTGACTGCAGCAGGAGCAGGAGTTCTGGTCCAAGGCCTTTCTCTTCCCAAACACACCCAAACACTGGAGTTGCATCAGGGAGTGACTCTGGCCCACATGTATCATTATTTCAAATAGCGATTACCTAATTGTAAATCTCAGCAAATCTTAATTAGGTAATCGCTATTTGAATGTATGAAACTCCATGAGTTTTATTTAGCTTCTCCTAATGGGTTGCAAATACCTCTACCTCATCAATATTAATGAGGCAGGTCCCAAATGGCGACCCATTAGGAATCACTAAAGTCACAGAGACGGTGGCCTAGACCACCATGTCTGTGATTGCTTTTAAATATAGCAATCATTTTTGTTAAAATGCAGCCTTTTTTCCTTAAAGGAAAAAGGGTAGCGTTTTCATTTTTCAAGAGCAGGCCTTAAAATATATTTTTACGAACATTCACAAAGAGGAAGGGGGTCTGTTGGGGACCCTTTCCCATTTGCAAATGGGTTATCACCTACTTGAAGTAGGTGGTAAAATGCAAATGTTTTGTGGCCTCATTTGGGTCGCACAACATTCCTATGTACCGATGTGATTCAGTATTATAAAGGGACACCCTAAACACACCCCTTCCTAATACCAAATCGCTATGTACTTGCAATTTCAAACTGTTATTCAGTAGCATGTTCCCGAATCGTAAATTGGAATTCATACATATCAAAATGCATTTTACCTGTCGCAAACAGCCCGATTCTGTGAATCGAGTCGTTTGTGACCGGTGAAATGCATGATACATGTGGCCCTCTGTACCGTGCAAAACTTTTAGGTGCATTTAAACACAGCAAAGGAATAAATAGAGTTGAAGTCCATGCTGGTGATAGAAAATAACTACTTGGACAGCTCACCCATGATGTTGAATTGCCTCATGATAAATTGGTAAGAGCTGCTATTACCAAATATTAATAGGATTTGTTTTATAGCGGCCATACTCTCCAGTTTGTTGACTATATATCAAGTTCAGCTATTATTGAAGGTTAAAAGTCAATACTGGCCCACCCGAAATTCCAGTTAATGAACTTCAGGTTACACACAAATGGCTGAAGCCAGCACTTTAATCACTAATTATTTGAATGTGATGTCTCTGGTTTATGTACTTTAAATTGTATTTTGATCCATTGTCGCTGGTGCCCCTAAACATAGTGGGGCCCATAGGCTGGTGCCTACTTTGCCTATTTGGTAATCAGTCACACATGGTCCCTGAGCAATCTTGTCAACATGATAAATATCCCTGCGGCTTTACTTCTTTCATTTCAGACAATACCTTGAATTTGAAGCTCCAGGGGGGCGTGAAAGTTGGCCACTTTCAGGTTGCTCCTTCATCGTGTGTTAGAGCAAAGTGGACACAACTCTCAATATGTACTCAACAGAGAAATAAACACAGGAAATACTTTGAGAAAGAGCATGGCACTAACACAAAATAAAAAATCCTTCACATTTATGGATCATAGAATTGCAGCCCTTCCAAGTTTTGCATAATGACGTTTGATCTGTAGATGTAACCACATGTCAGCAGTGAGCTTTTAACTCACACTCATTTTGCAGGCTTAAGTCAAGAGCAGACTTCTTGAGTGTACTACCAACTAGAATCAAATAATTCAGGACTGCAAAATGCAAGACACATTGAGATTCCTAGTGCTCTGTACCCCACACACTGACAGCATAAAGGTTTCTGGGGCCCGGGGCAAGGCATATTCCGGGGGGGCCTGTTTGGAACAACTTTTATTACCACTTTTCAGCTCACTCAAGCGCTTGGAAATAGGGTGGGCATAATGTTTCATTACGCCAGTGGAATTGGTGGAATTTGGCGACTCTGCATTAATTTTGTAACACAGAGTTCCAGCTAAGGTATGTCAATCACCGCAAGGTGGAATTTTCTTCCCACGTGGCTCCAGAAATGCAAGCTGGCGAGCTATATTTTGGAATCCCCAAGTGCAATTTTCTAATGCGGTGGTCGCAAGCCGTTGTGGGCAGTCACTGGAAGTTTGCATGGGGTCGCAGTAGAGAGCTGCTTCTCAAATAGATTTTCTGCTGCTTGAGTATATTTTTTACTTGAGAGGCAGCAAAATCATCTCGAACAGCAGGGCAGTTTTGCTCAGCATATGGTGCAGTTTGCACTGATTTTTCAGTGGTGCTCGTGGGCCCGATTCGCAAAACTAACTTAAGACAATATCCTAAACTTACTACTTTTGGTATTCACAGAAGTTAGGATTTTGTCTTAAGTTTGTCTTAAGACAGACGTAAGACAGACTTAAGTTAGGATTTTGTCTTAAGTCTGTCTTAAGATAAACTTAAGACAACATCCTAACTTCTGTGAATACCAAAAGTAGTAAGTTTAGGATTTTGTCTTAAGTTAGTTCTGTGAATCGGCCCTGTGCTTCCAGCACTAAATTACAGCACAAGCAGCACCCTGCGGGCTGATTCACAGAATGAACTTAAGACTCAATCCTAAACGTACTACTATTTTGGTATTCACAAAATGCACTTACTACTTTTGGCAATCACAGAATGAACTTACTACTTTTGGTATTCACAGAAGTTAGGATTTTGTCTTAAGTTTGTCTTAAGACAAACTTGAGACAGACTTAAGACAATCTAAAGACAGACTTAAGACATACTTAAGTTAGGATTTTGTCTTAAGTCTGTCTTAAGTCTGTCTTAAGTCTGTCTTAAGTTTGTCTTAAGTCTGTCTTAAGTCTGAGAAAAAATCCTAACTTCTGTGAATACCAAAAGTAGTAAGTTCATTCTGTGAATGCCAAAAGTAGTAAGTGCATTATGTGAATACCAAAATAGTAGTAAGTTTAATATTGAGTCTTAAGTTCATTCTGTGAATCAGGCCCTGCATGTTTAGTGCCCGCAGGCAGAACTCCATGGAATTTCACCAATTTTTTTATGCAACTCTGTGCTTTTCCGTGGAGACAAATTCTGCAAGTCCCATCCAAACCCGACTTGCGATAACAATCAATATTAAATTATATGCTAAACCTTTAGAAAAGGAGGTGTACAAAAACAGAAATGCTGTTTGGTATCTGCCAGCTAAATAATACCAAAAGAAAGCTGAAACAAGCATTAGTAAATCCATTTCTATTTAAGGTTGGATCTGGATTTTCTACTTGCAACAACATATTTTCATGTGGAATCCAGTGCCTAATCAGCTTGTTACTGTCATTGCAGGAAAAGCATGCTAAGGGTAGATGTTTAGTGGACTATAATATTAAAATAAGACATATACACAAAGCACTTGATATTGTAAGTCTATCTGCCAGATATTTGGAATCACAAATAGATGCTCTTTCACTAATAGTGTACTTGCTGCAAAAGTGAAATTCAAAGTTCTGCTCTGAGTATTTTCACTATTTCTTTGGTTAAAAATCTGATAATTTTCTCCCAATGTCTCTTCTCCTGCCTTGTCCCTCTGTGCGCTCACTTTTCTGATTAGACAGTAACCCTGCCGACTAAGAGAAATGGGTCAGGAAAGGATACATGAGATGAACAAAGGCATATAGAGAATAGTATAGAGAGAAACATAAAGTAGAGGGAGAAGGGGGTAGATCTAGAGGTTATGTAGACAGATATGTGAGATGGGAAGAGTAGTAAAGTAATGAGATGTGAGGTAGCCAGAAGACAAGGAAGATGTAAGATTTGAATAGGCAAAGTTTTAAAGTGAGGTAAGGAGCAACAGAGATAGGATGTATGTGTTGGCACAAGGTAGCCTAAAGTGTGCAAGCGCAGAAAGAGAAGAAAGCAACAGATATGGCCCTGGAGTGCTCTCTCCCTTTCACTCAATTTAGCACAACAACTTTTGGTTGCTGTGCTACACTAATTCTTTTTAGATTTGCCTCTTTGTTTGGTATTCACAAAATGCACTTACTACTTTTGGCAATCACAGAATGAACTTACTACTTTTGGTATTCACAGAAGTTAGGATTTTGTCTTAAGTTTGTCTTAAGACAAACTTAAGACAGACTTAAGACAAACTTAAGACAGACTTAATACATACTTAAGTTAGGATTTTGTCTTAAGTCTGTCTTAAGTCTGTCTTAAGTCTGTCTTAAGTTTGTCTTAAGTCTGTCTTAAGTCTGAGAAAAATCCTAACTTCTGTGAATACCAAAAGTAGTAAGTTCATTCTGTGAATGCCAAAAGTAGTAAGTGCATTCTGTGAATACCAAAATAGTAGTACGTTTAATATTGTGTCTTAAGTTCATTCTGTGAATCGGGCCCTGCATGTTTAGTGCCCGCAGGCAGAACTCCATGGAATTTCACCGATTTTTTTATGCAACTCTGTGCTTTTCCGTGGAGACAAATTCTGCAAGTCCCATCCAAACCCGACTTGCGATAACAATCAATATTAAATTGGGGAAACATGGCGGCAGCAGGCTGACGGCCGTAGTGCTCCGCTCTGACCCCGCATGAGTGCCGCGGCGTTCTTCGGACTTTTCTTCGCTCCGGCTCGAAAGCATGTCGCTTCGGTATATAATGCGGCTTAACATTTTGGAACAACCGCAGCAATTTTCATCAGGATTCCGATGTATTTGATCTACGAAGCTGAGGAAAATTAAATTTTGGCCATGTTGTGTTCCCTAGCGCGTACCCCACCGGCTTCATGTACCAGCTTAAAGTGCATGTAACTTCCCTCCTGTGCCAGCTATGAAGACGCAAATACATTTGCGTCCACCGTTAACTTGTCCTCTTTCAGATCCACCTTGAATGGATTATGTAGTCCGTTCCTAAGTATGCTATGCCACCGTCTTTTTGTAGTACACTTTTCATGTATTCCTGCTCTAGCAAGAGTAGGCCCTGAATTCCTGCCATCTGAACCTCTTTTGTGGCTCCTGACTCTGCCCAGGCTACCTCTGTACCCGTGAACTCTGTCCTACTTTCAGCGCGGCCCCTCGCGCTCAGCTCCAGCCTGCTTTCTGCCAAGACTGACTATAACCTTCGAGTTATCTGTTCCGCTCCTCGAGAATGCATTCCTGCCTACTAGATCCTGTAAACATCCTCTCCAGCTGCAGAGCCAAAAGGCCGACCTGTCTTAATACAAGTAATTCATAGCCTCTGTTGCCATGCTTCCATGGAAGGCCCCGTGCCCCACGCTTCACATGTAGACACTTAGGCGCTTATACACGCATCCACAGTTAGCATAGAACAGCTTCTGCCCTAGAGACCTTTCCGCCCAGATAGTATAGTTCCTAAACACCAGATATCAGATATGATAGAAGTACAAGTTGATCTGACATGCCAGACTTCTGTCTCTTTCCGTCAGTGTAAATGTCAAGTCCCCTGCACCCCGTCAATCACACGTCATGCAGCTGCGCGCGCATCCAAGCTTCCGATTTCTGCTGACATTGCAACATTCTGTTAGCACCACCCCTTGGTGCCACCCACTTGCGTCACTTATCAGTGACGTTTCTAGCACACACCTCTGGTTCACGCCTAGTTTACGCCTCTTGATGATGTACTAGTACCACGTGTATACTGTTATCTTGTCTTCTCTCAGCTGTTACGCCTCTTACATTGATTCTTATGGTATAAATCAAGTATATAAGCTATGTACTGTCAATAAACGAGAGCGCTCATCTATCCCTTCTGGCACCCCTGTGGTGGTCAGAACATGATACCCTGATTCCTTTATGAGGAATAAAACCCTTAGAAACTCTAACACCACGGACTCTGTCTTTTTTCATTCCGATTGAGTTATTATTGATTAAGTACTTACCTGCATAGAAATTAAGAGAGTAAATTAATTATTTACGTCATTTTGGCGCCCGAATAGGGACCCCTCCCCCACCTCACGCGCCGGTTGGCGCGTTGCAAGCTGTGTCCCCTGCCATCAGTTAGATGGAACACACGTGTACTGGCAGGATTTCCTGCATCTCCCTCTGACCCACGGAGGTGACGAAGACTGCGATCAGTGCCCAGACGAGGCGGTGAGGAGTGCGGAGGATCCCGACCAGAGCCTAGCCGAAAGAAGCAAGGTCCGAGGTGTGAAGAGGCCCACCAGTTTTCCGAAGTTTTCCGAAGTTTTCCGAAATTTTCCGAAGTTTTCCGAAGCTCCGAGTCGAGTCCAGTCGAGTTTTCCGAGGCCTTCTGTTTCCGTGCTTCCCGGTGAGTACCGTTGCTGGGTCGTATCTAGACGGGTTTGGGTACGCAAGTCCGGTCTGCACTGTTTTTAGGCAGTGTATCTGTACTGTTTAGCAGTATATCAAGTATTCCGAATTTCTGCACTGTTACAGCAGTGTATCCGTACTGTTGAGCAGTACATCTAGTATAAGGGGGTAGTCATCTATGTCTTCAACGTGTTTATGTGCTTAATGTTGTGGTATGAATGTGACTGTTTAAATGTGTATTATTGTGTTTCTTGTATCAACTAGCTGTCAAGAGTATTAAGGAATAAAGATCTAGCATTCAGTAATAAGTAAGCAAGATGCCGTTCTTCAACAAGTTAAAACAGATAGGAACTAGGAAAGGGTTACTGGAGGAAGAAATTCCTATCCCCCCTAGGGACACTCCAGGCAATTTTATGTACCAGAAGCATGGCATAGATGCCATATTATATCTAGACTTATGGGCCGATTACACCAAACACCTAGACGAAAGACACAGATGGCCTGTTACCGGAACGTGGGATGCCGAGTGCATCATGAGGGTAGAAGAAGCATTATGGAAAAAGAAAGCTAGACAATCTCAGAAGGACGCCATAGAATTTTGGCGTAAGGAATCACGTAAGCGTGCTGACAAAGCACTCCGTAGAGAAGACAGACTTAAGGAATCAGATAAAGAGCAAGAAAACGAATTAGTTACTGAAGGGATCCGAGTAAAAACAGAACAAATAGACCGTGCCCGAAATAATCTTGTAAACGGTATGTATCTTGCAGCAGATGGCACGTCTGAAGCCCAATCAGAAACACCGAAAAACTTACCGACACCATTAGTTCCAACTAAAGTAATGCATAAAACTACTAAAGACATATTCCTAAATTCATATCTAGAGGATGTAGCACCAGCTTATACCAATCTGCCTGTTCGTGCCCTGCCTACTGACAGGGATGGGGGTGGCACTGCGCCCCCAGATAATGTTCCGCCGGTACCACGACAGACTCCCCCTGTTCCGCTAGCTCCGCCACTTCCCGCACTTAAAACAGACCTACCGAAACCAGTCCTACCTGATCTTACTAAACGACAAACTCAGACTCAGATCCAGACTCCGCGGAGAGATAATGCCCAAGCATCCGCCTCAGGAGGTGCGACAGCGGGTCTACAGACCCCGCCACGGACGCACAGATTAAATTTAAGGGATACGCAGAATCCTTTCCAGTCTCCCCACTTTTCCCGGCTTGACGCATTTAAAGAGAAGATGTCAGTTTGCAGATATGATCCAGTACCCGGAAAAGACGATTTAATGATATTAGCATCACTCCGATTAAGATCTGCCACCGATAACTTGCTATGCTATGTAGGAATGCAGGAACTTCTCGACAGACTATATAAGTTTATACAGACAGGGAAAGACCCCGACAGTGTCAAAGATGCCATGCATAAACAGAAAGTTGACATTCAAGCACAGATATTACGATTTTTCATAAATTGTGTAATAAGAGAACGAGACAGGCCCGGGACAGATCAAAGTGAATTAGACGCATTAAACAAGTGGGGTCAAAATATAGCCGAAGGAAAGCATGATAGAGGGAATTGCATAGCCAGTATGTCCCAGAAAATTAGAAAGGCAGTATTGACTGCACACCAGGAAGAGAATGATAAAGCTTCCTCCGAGGAGGAAGAAGACCATGAAGCACCAGGAAGGTCTACAGATACTATAGCGTACGTAGGTAAGGGAAGTTACCTTAGGAAAGGCATCCGTCCGGAGAGCAAGAGAGTTCTTTTCTCTGCTTTAACCAATCCGAATTCTTCTGAACATCAGTTCCAGGAAACTGATAAAAGGCTTCGAGACCGAGTGGGGTACCATGTACTCAATTCTATGGATGAACAGGAACTAGCCCGGTCGGCCGTGTTATGGGCCGAAAACCCAGACATGTATAATGATGACACATTAGTACAGACATTCTTGAACCTTTCCCCGGAAGAGCAGAAAATAGCAGGTGTATACATGATTCAGCACCTCCTCATCAAGTTCAGAAACCATCATTCTGATCCAGGCCCCTTACACGAGACATTAGAAGCACTACTCATGGATAGATGGAGAGGTTTTAGTACCAAATTAATACAAATAATTCTAGAACAACGACATAAATATAACACCTTCATAAGTCCCGAATATGTTCCCGCCCCGCCTCCAGAAAGGAAAACGTACCACATGCAATGCGGTGGCGGCATTGAAAGTCAGAACCCCTTACGAGAAGTACACCCAGTTATGGGTACGGACCAACGTTTGAAGCGTGTGTATGTTCACACACCACTGACTAAGTTAGAACTGTTAGAAATGAAGAAATTAGTTCCGTGCCATGATAAAGATCCTGCAGGTTTTCATAGAGAGCTTAAAGACATGTTGCTGATGGGAGATTACACGTATGATGATATTATGAAAATGTTAAAAGTACTGTTGCCCACGGGCATTTACGAGAAATTAAAGGAAAAGGATTGGGAGGTGGGAGAGTCAAAGATAGCATGGGCAGAAATAGAAGACGAAGAAAGCAAACGAGTCCCAGGGGTAGGCCTTGGGGATAAGACTAAAGCATTACCAGGTTTAATAGTACAGGTTTTGCCAAGATTATTGACAACTAGAAAGGAAGATTGGGACGCAATCTCGTCCTGTAAACAGAAACAAGATGAAGATACTAGTGACTTTTATTCAAGATTCGAGAAATGTTTCATCATAAATAGTGGCCTAAAAGTTAGCAGTGAGTCATATCCACACCTTTTTGTAACAAAATTAGTAGAGAATGCCCTACCATTAGTCAAAAATAGAGTATACAAAGTTGAAAGTACTTGGCAAGCAAACACGCCATCCCAGATGTTACAAATGTTACAATATCACCAGAATAGAATTAGGGAAGAACAAGATCAGGAACAGAAACGTATGAAAGACACGAAAATGAAAATGTTAGTAGCTCAGACGATTCCAGCCGACGGTCATAGAAAAGGTGGGGCCCAGACCAATCATTCTGCCGCTCCCGTTAAAGGGACATGTAATTATTGCAAGCAGCCAGGTCACTACGTACATGAATGTCCAGTCCTGAAACACAACATCGAGACAGGTAAAACTAAAGAAAGACCGCGTCCGCCTAGACACGAACAGGGTCATCAACAGACCTCACAGAATGAACAGCCAATGCAGAATACACAGCACATGCATGATCAGTCCCACACAGTACAGACAGTAGCAGTACCGCAGCCACAACATGCCCAGACACAGCCCATTGCCGCAACTCGGCAAGTATCACAACAGATGTACCAGTATGCCCAGTCGGCATATCCAGATTATCCCCGTTATACATGAAACAGCCTAGGGAGGGAAAGTGATTTGCCTCTTATTGAAATTCCTGTAGATCAAGAAGGTCCTTATGTACACAGTCACGTATTAGGAAAAGACAGAAAATTTTTAATTGACACAGGGGCAAGTCGCACTACAATAAGTCACAATGAAGTCCCAGGGGCACCCCTCTCAGGCTCACAGAATGTTTCCCTTGGTTTTTCAGGACAGCCTATTGTAAATGAAGTATCAGAACCAGTACCACTAGCTGTGGGTCCATTATCTCGAGTTACAGATTTGTTACTTACGAAATCATGTCCAGAAAATCTGTTAGGAATTAAAACACTGAAAGCTCTAGGAGCTATAATATGCTGTTCCCCGGAGGGAGTCAGACTCTTTCTTCGGGATTTCAAGGGTCATTATGTTTTACGTGATTTTGATGTCAGATTGAAAAATGTACCAGATCACTTATGGGCAAAAGGCCCGGCTGATGTAGGTTGTATGCATATCACTCCATATCGTGTCACACTCAAGACAGGAGTTGTTTTACCCAGAATCAGACAATACAAGTTACCACCCGATGCTGTAGTGGCTTTACTGAAAATAATTGAAGAGCTTATTGCCCAGGGAGTGGTTGTAGAGACCGACTCCAATATCTGTAATTCACCCATCATTCCAATTCTTAAACGTACAGACCGCAATGCACCGCCAGTATATCGGCTGGTGATTGATCTTCGAGAGCTGAATAAATGTATTGTACCACAGTATCCTGTGGTCCCCGATATCTCCTCCCTATTGACTGCTATTGATTCAGAAGCAACGTTCTTTACTGTAATAGATCTCAAGAACGCTTTCTTCAGTGTACCTATTGACCCGGAGAGCCAATATCTCTTCGGATTCAGTTTAAATGGACGAAGTTTCAAATTTTCCCGCGCACCTCAAGGATTTACAGAAAGCCCCAGCATCTATAGTCAAGCACTGAAAAGACAACTAGATTGTATCCAAATGCCAGTTAACACCGCTTTACTGCAATACGTCGATGATCTACTGATCACCGCACGAAGTGAGCCCGAATGTGAACAAGCATCTCTGACAGTTTTGTATTTCCTGGCCGACAAGGGACACAAGGTGTCCCCTTCGAAGCTACAATTCTGTGTTCAGCAAGTTGTGTACTTGGGTCACTTGCTGTCCAAAGTGGGGAGACAGCTCACTCCCGATCGCATTCAGTTAATTATAAATATGCCGCGACCCCAGACACAAAAGGAAGTGCGGGCCTTCATAGGCCTCACCTCGTACTGCAGACAATGGATTCCTCAATATGCATTTCTAGCTAAACCACTCATTCAGTTAACGACGCAGGAGGCTGCAACTTCCATTGCCCTCCCTTGGACTCAGGAACACACACAAGCCTTTGAGGAATTAAAGAAAGCTTTATGCCAAGCACCAGTTTTAGCGACACCATGTTACAGCAAACCGTTTACACTTTTTGTTACAGAACGTGACGGTACAGCATTGTCTGTCCTCACTCAAGATCAAGCAGGTTCACATAAGCCTTGCGCTTATTTTTCAAGTACATTGGATTCAGTAGCACAGGCACTCCCTGCATGTTTAAAGTCAGTAGCAGCAACAGCGTTAGCAATCAGACAAAGCGACTCAATTGTTTTAGGTCATCAGTTAACAGTACAAGTTCCACATTCTGTAGAGGTTCTGTTAAACAGAACCCAGACTCAGCACTTGACTATAGCACGACTTACAGGTTACGAATTGACATTATTCCAGCCACACATAGAAATCAGACGCTGCAGTATCCTGAACCCAGCAACATTGTTACCTACAGTTATGACAGATCCAGCTCCACATGATTGTATAGAGATCATTAATGCAGTAACCAAGCCCAGACGAGATTTAGCAGATGTTCCATTGACAAATCCAGACCTGACACTTTATGTAGATGGTTCATGCATGAGAACAAGTACAGGAGAGTTAGTGGCCGCGTATGCCGTGACCACTGAAACCGAAGTTAAAGAAACACATCGTATTGATACACTGTCTGCTCAAGCGGCAGAGCTCATCGCTCTGACCCGAGCCTGTATTCTAGCCAAGAACAGAAATGTTAACATATACACAGATTCCCGTTATGCGTTCGGAGTCGTACACGACTTCGGCATGCTGTGGCAAGAAAGAGGTTTTCTGACCTCTCATGGTGCCAAGATACAACATGGTCCTCTCATTCAAGCACTATTAGAAGCAATACATCTGCCTTCAGCCATATCCGTCATGAAGTGTAAAGCACATACTAAAGCCACAGATTCTGTTTCCCAGGGTAACGACCTGGCAGATCAGACAGCAAAACATACAGCACTGACCGACACTCAGATAAATGATACGACAAAAACAACAGATCCGACAAACTGTATGACAGTCAGGGATCCCACACTAGATGTTATCGACATTCAGACACATGCTACTCCAGAAGAAATAAATAAATGGATCGAACTAGGAGGGATCCAGACAGATCAAGGTTGGATGACGAAGGGAAAATCTACATGGTTTCTCCCTGACTCTATGGTTCAAGTCATGATAAATACAGCACATAGTCCTGCCCATCTAGGAGAGAAAGCAATGTTAGACAGTTTGCAAAATCTCTGGAACAATAAACACTTACGAGCAGCCGCAAAACAGAAAGTGCGTACTTGCATGATCTGTTGTCAGTTCAATCCAGGTAAAAGCGTCCCTGTAGAGCAAGGTGGATTTCATCCTCCCGATCACCCTTTTGAAGTCCTCCAGATGGATTATATCCAGATGGACCGTTGTCGAGGATTTAAATATGTTCTCGTAGTTGTCTGTGCTCTGTCCCGCTGGACCGAAGCATACCCAGTCCCAGATTACACTGCTCCGACCACTGCCAAACAGTTGGTTCGTGAATTTTTCCCACGATACGGCCTGCCTCGGGTCGTGTACTCAGATAACGGTCAGCCATTCTCGTCTGCTTTAATGAAAGAAGTTTCCTTATTACTGGGATACCAGTGGAAGTTCCATTGTGTCCGACACCCAGAAGCCGCAGGCCTTGTTGAGAGGCATAACCAGACATTAAAGATCCGCCTTGCCAAAATATGTCAGGAAAAAGGGGTCGACTGGATAGTCGCCCTGCCAGTGGCACTATTCTATATGAGAATGGTCGCCCATTCGAGATCAGGGCTATCTCCGTACGAGGTGGTCTTTGGAAGACCGCCGAATATGTGGGGGACGCCCATTCCTAAAAAGATTACTGATGTTGATTCTAATATGTTGACAGATTACCTTGCCTCCTTGATGTCTGCACTCCAATCATGTCGTTCACAGGTTGCCGCAGCCTTCCCTGACAACACTGATGTTAAGCCACATGACGTCCGTCCCGGTGATACTGTCCTCGTCCGCAACTTCGACAGGAAAAGTCCGTTGGAGCCCCGCTGGAAGTCTCCGAAGACCGTTCTTCTAACAACAAGGACGGCGGTGAAAATCGAGGGAAGAAAGGGGTGGGTACACACGAGTCATATCAAGAAATTTGCTGGACTGAAACCTGACCCAGACTCGTCCACCCCCACCAAAGACTGTGTTACCAAAGACTTTACCGAATCGCAACGAGAAAAGACTCCTCAAGAACAATATCGCATGAAATTACGATCTAGCAAGTCAGACAGTTTAATTGTTTAAGTCCTCCCCTAGGTGAATCGGTTAAATAGTTTCTGACATGTATCCCCTAGATCGAGATAGAGAGAGAGAAGCAAAGAAACGTACATATTGCAAATCACTTCGTAGTCACTGTATAGTGACACTAATAATCATGTTTATTCTCAGTGTTTTAATTATTATTGCTAGCATCTTATTACCTATCTACTATCCTATTTTCAAGCGTGAACAATCTGCTTACAATGTTTCTGCTGAACACACTTTTAGTGAGTTACCTCCTCATGAGCTTTCCTACAGACTCGCGCTGCGCAACAATACATTCATTAGTATGTTACATCATTCTCATCAAACTAACAATGCTACAAATTGCTGGATATGTGGCCGACTCCCTCCCTACCAGAATTACAAGGGAGCTCTGCCTCTCTTTCCGTATCCGTTCTCTCACAATGGCTCCTGCGGAGCATGGTTCAAAATAATTAATTCTTTAGATCCCGACATTGCTGTTTTCGATGGGGGTTGGGTTTGGGGAAACCTGAACTTGGTCCTACTAGACGTCTGTTACCCAGATAAGGAGGGACTTCCCACTAGAATAGGAACTGATCTAGAAAATGAAGTATATGGATTAGGTAATTATACAATTAGCCTTATGATTCTTACTGTCGAATCCGAAGCCACACCAGTTCTACCTATTATGTCAGTACTGCCAGTCACTGGTGAATTATGTATCAAGAAGAAAGGTTCAGTACACTTAGGTCATAGTAAATGCACTACTGTGGTCGAATTCAGTGATCATGGAAAATCGTCTTTCAAAGCTGTCAGTCATTCTTACTTTGTTTGTGGTCATACCGCATACATACGTCTACCTCCAGATTGGGATGGTACCTGTTACATTGCATTCCTCCTGCCACCAGTTTTTCTAGCTCCTCCTGATTACCATAGAAATAGCAATCTAGTAAAGAATAGACCCAGAAGAGATGTCCCACTTGTCGACTACACAGAAACGGCATGGGAACAGTACACCGATTTTAATAAAGGATTCTTTTTCTTTCTAGGACCTGTCCAGAATAGTAAATTAATACGCAGATTAACTAGAACACTTGAAGCAGTAGTAAATGAAACTGCCTACGCCCTAGGTAACTTAACAGAAGAGCAGTCCGCTATGCGGGTTGTTGTCCTTCAGAATCGTCTTGTAATTGACGTCATCTTGGCAGATAGAGGTGGAGCCTGTAAGGTCATCGGGTCAAGTTGCTGTGTTTTCATTCCACAAAACGCACCATCAGTATATCAAGCTATTACCCGTCTTCATAATATTGCAAATCAGATACATCAGAATCCAGGCACCTGGACTTGGTCCGGTTGGTTCTGGACAACGTTAACAGCTTGGGGATGGAAGATCCTATCCTTCCTAGGCATTGGCCTAGTCCTTGTATTCAGTTGCTGCCTGTGCCTGCAGTGTGGGCCAGCGATTTGTGGACTGTGTGCCACTTCTTGTATTGAACATTCCAGTTTTCACTCAAAACGTAACCGAAAGAAAGAGGAACAAATGATGTTACAAGAACAGACTGATCGATTAATGAGGATCGATATTTCATGAAGGGTCCGTAGGGAACAAGGAGGGAATGAGGAAAATTAAATTTTGGCCATGTTGTGTTCCATAGCGCGTACCCCACCGGCTTCATGTACCAGCTTAAAGTGCATGTAACTTCCCTCCTGTGCCAGCTATGAAGACGCAAATACATTTGCGTCCACCGTTAACTTGTCCTCTTTCAGATCCACCTTGAATGGATTATGTAGTCCGTTCCTAAGTATGCTATGCCACCGTCTTTTTGTAGTACACTTTTCATGTATTCCTGCTCTAGCAAGAGTAGGCCCTGAATTCCTGCCATCTGAACCTCTTTTGTGGCTCCTGACTCTGCCCAGGCTACCTCTATACCCGTGAACTCTGTCCTACTTTCAGCGCGGCCCCTCGCGCTCAGCTCCAGCCTGCTTTCTGCCAAGACTGACTATAACCTTCGAGTTATCTGTTCCGCTCCTCGAGAATGCATTCCTGCCTACTAGATCCTGTAAACATCCTCTCCAGCTGCAGAGCCAAAAGGCCGACCTGTCTTAATACAAGTAATTCATAGCCTCTGTTGCCATGCTTCCATGGAAGGCCCCGTGCCCCACGCTTCACATGTAGACACTTAGGCGCTTATACACGCATCCACAGTTAGCATAGAACAGCTTCTGCCCTAGAGACCTTTCCGCCCAGATAGTATAGTTCCTAAACACCAGATATCAGATATGATAGAAGTACAAGTTGATCTGACATGCCAGACTTCTGTCTCTTTCCGTCAGTGTAAATGTCAAGTCCCCTGCACCCCGTCAATCACACGTCATGCAGCTGCGCGCGCATCCAAGCTTCCGATTTCTGCTGACATTGCAACATTCTGTTAGCACCACCCCTTGGTGCCACCCACTTGCGTCACTTATCAGTGACGTTTCTAGCACACACCTCTGGTTCACGCCTAGTTTACGCCTCTTGATGATGTACTAGTACCACGTGTATACTGTTATCTTGTCTTCTCTCAGCTGTTACGCCTCTTACATTGATTCTTATGGTATAAATCAAGTATATAAGCTATGTACTGTCAATAAACGAGAGCGCTCATCTATCCCTTCTGGCACCCCTGTGGTGGTCAGAACATGATACCCTGATTCCTTTATGAGGAATAAAACCCTTAGAAACTCTAACACCACGGACTCTGTCTTTTTTCATTCCGATTGAGTTATTATTGATTAAGTACTTACCTGCATAGAAATTAAGAGAGTAAATTAATTATTTACGTCAAAGCTCCCGCATAACGCGGCTCCAACTCCGGCTCCGCCCCGATGTGTGTGGGTCTTGGCGCGGAGGCGGAGAGCACCAAGACTGAGACCGAGTGCAAGAAACGCCCAGCGAGAGAGCAGCGGGTGCCAGAGCTGCTGCGTTGGGGTCAGGCCGCCCTGGAGCTCCGCAGGGCTAGGCACGTACGGAGTCTCCGTAAGGACTCCTACGCAAGCAAAAACAGCGAGAGAGTGCCTGTTTCCAGCGCCGGTGTTTGCTCTGTACCAAGTCCCCTGGATACGGGGACAGACGCTGGATTACCCGAAAGTGGTCTGCTGGAGGAGGACGCATGCATAATAGAGGTAAAGGGGAAGAAAGGTGGGAGTAAGCAGGACGTTTTTGAAGTCCCCTCTACATACATGAAAGCAGCTGAGGCTTCTAAAGAAAGTCAAAGTAAGATTTCTACTAAAGGACTGGGGAAGTTAAAGTGTCCCCGTAAAAAGGAGGGCAAAGGTGGGGAGGCATCTTTATTGGAGAAGTTTTCAGGGGGAACGTCAGTAGCCTCAGACCCCTCAGAAACATCGGTAGCTTTAGTGGGCTCTGGACTTGGGGTGCCCCCACAAGTCTCTACACGACTACCCTCCAGTTTAAATTCAGAAAAAACATCCTCATACCTCTCTGTTGAGGTAAAGTCTAAGAGGGGGAGAAAGTATAGTAAGGCGGCCAAACCTCCTCCAGCTTCTACCTCAAAGATTACCCCCTCTCTGCGCTCTTACTTTAAAGTGATCCCGCAGGTGCTGGAAATAGGTCAAGACTGCTTGCTGAAGGACAGTTATCCCACTGAGCCACTGACTGAGAACAGCGTAATGGCGTCGCTGGAGCAAGACCTGGAGCAAGGACTTCCTAGCGGATCAGCGGGGCAGTTGCTGGACCCTGATTCCAATGCTCTTCTGCACCTTAATGTGGGGGCTGTGGAGGGTCCAACAGCTCCATCAGCTTCAGACCTATTTAGTAGTCAAGTGGTAACTTCAGGACCGGCTCACGAAATTGATATAACGGATGCTATGCGAGCTCAAACTGTAGCTGTGTCCCCCTCACCCTTACCTTCACCCTCTCAAGATGAAATTTGGGGCAAAGACCATTTAACAACAACAGACTTAGAGAATATCAATAGTAAGAGCAGTGTGGAAGCAGATACGACACTACCTCCTGGGTCTCTTCTGGCCCCTAGCTCAATTGATGGCGGTGTGTTTCTTAGCCCAGAGGAAAGTGGAGCCCCGGATCCTAGCTCGACTCCTATCTCTGTCGCTTCATTGCAGCTGATGTTTGCAGCATTATCAGCCGAGATCAAGCGAGGCTTGGAGGAGTCTGCTTCTAATCAAAGAGACATAAGAAGCTTTTGCGAGTCCCTGGACGAAAAGATTGTTGGCCTCTCTGCAAGAACCCAAGCCTTAGAAGAGACTGTGGGGCAAATATCTATGCACGCCGAGAGGGTTTAGGACGATATACTGAAGCTAAGGAGAGAAGACACAGCTTTATCAGAGAGAATGGAGGTTGTGGAAAATAATGCCAGACGTTGCAATATCCATATCTTAAATGTCCCGGAAGGAAGTGAAGGAACAGATATCAAGGGCTTTACTATCTCGCTGCTAAAAGAGTCTCTCAACCTGCAACATTCAAACAAGGATCTCGCAATGGATATACAGCGTATCCACAGGGACCCATTTAGGCGCAACCTACAGAGAACTAAGCCAAGGAAAATCCTTGTGAATTTTCATACGTACACTTTGAAAGAGCAAATCTTGAACCTAGCCTTAAAACAAAAATCATTATCAGGCAAGAGGTTCAACTTCCAGGTATGCTCAGACTTGTCCAGATTCACTCTTGACAAACAGTGGGAGCTGGGTAGAAGAATGGACGCTTTTCGTAGGTTCGGTGCTACGGTGCAGATGGGTTTCCCTGCTTCCCTTAAAATAATGCATGATAACAAAATGCATAATATACGATCAGTTCAGGCTGCAGACGAGCTGTTATTATCTTTGGGTAGTAAGAAGTAGGAAGGGGAAGGGACCAGTTGACTAGAATAAGCAAGCAGTTCAGTATGCATGGCTAATAGGATAATCTATAGGATAATCCTTTTTTCACAGGATTTATAAGTCCTCCCCCTTGTATCTTCTACTATAAACTATAACAGGTTTTGATTTAGGAGGCAGCGGAAGAGTACTATATAAAAAAAAAAATTATTAACCTCTAGCTAAGGTCCTGCTAGTCATTACACCAAATTTCCAAGGAAGAAATAGTGTATTGTATGCACTATAAAAAAAAAAAAAGGGAGCGAAAAAGAGCACAATAAAGTATAAATTTGTGGCACTTATGGGGGGGTTCGGGGGAGTCAGGGCACTTACTTCCGGAACTCCGGATAGTGAGTACAAGGGTTTCCCATGGGAGGGAGGGGGTCCTGGGGGGGCACAGAGGGGTGGAGGGACGGAATGAAAAAGCAAAAAAATACTTATTCTCAATTGAGCTCCAATAATCATTTATTAGGGAGTTTAATTCTAAATGGCAGATAAACAGGGTATTGTATAATTTGGCAGTATCCTATACTAATTTTTATTCCCAGGGCTATGCGAAAGCTTAATATTTTCTCCTGGAATGTTAATGGTCTCCGCACCAAACCCCGAGCAAATAAAATTCTTCAGTATTTGCGGGATGTTGATGCGGATATCATTATACTACAGGAGACACACTTAATTGAGGGTGAAATGCTTGAGCTAGTTAAGAAGAACAGGTGGTTGGACATTTCAGTCTCTACCTCTCAATCGCTGAATATAAGGGGTGTGTCTATCTTGTTCAAAAAACCTATGAACATGAAAATCATACAGCAAAAGGCGGACACTGGAGGAAGATGGGTATTGTGGCGATCGAGATAGGTGGTACAGTTTTAACACTAGTCAGCTACTATGGGCCGAATTGTGACGACCCTACGGCACTAGAATCTCTATTTTCTCATCTTTTACAATTCCCGGAGCCAGTTGTAATTACTGGCGACTTTAACATCGTTTTAAATCCTATACTGGACAAGTCCCCAACAATTAGACAGCAGCCTCTTTCAAAATCTAGAAACTGTTTACTTGGGTGCATGAACCAATATGGCTACGTCGATATCTGGAGTGTAAGAGCAGGGCAGAGGCAGGGATTTTCATTCAGGAATCTTAAATATCGACATCGGTCGAGGATTTATTTTATCTTAGTCAGCCGAGATCTGGCTGACTTGGTCAAGAACGTAGGTTATCTTCCTTCGCATCTCTCCGACCATTCTGCCATGAAGTTGGAACTTGAGTGGGGGGATAAGCTCCTCACTAGGACGTGGTCTTTCGATAGATCTCTCCTTACTTCATTGGAAGATATAGAGTTTATACAATCAGAAGCACGGGCGTTCTTTAAAACCAATATTGGTTCAGCATCACTGGGTGTTGTTTGGGATGCCTTCAAGTGTACATTAAGAGGAATTATAATGAACAGGACTACATATAGACGAAGGCAGTATAAGGAAGAGGTGTCTTCTATCGAACAGAGTATGACAGCAGCCCAGGTAGACATTGAAAATTGTAGGGATGATAACAAACATGATTTATCCCAGAAACGCAAAATTGGTGGAATTGAAAAACAAATTGACATCTGTTTTAGACAAACGTATTTTGCAGAGATGGGAGGCGAGCAAACTATCTCATTTTCAATACGGGGAGGGGGCTGGCAGGTTGCTGGCATGGAAAGTAAAATCCGATCGGGTGCGAAATCATATTGGCTCAGTCACAACAGATAGAGGCACCTTTACAAAAGATGTTGACATTAGGGAAATTTTTAAAGATTTCTTCCAGGCAATATATCAGGAAGACCTTAGTGTTACTTCTGAAAATATTGCGAGCTGGTTAGAAGATATCTCTCTACCATCTCTGACGGCTGCACAGAGTACACTTTTAGACAAAGAAATAACCAAGACTGAGGTAGAGCAGGCCATACAGGGAGCTAAGGGAGGTAAGGCTGCAGGAACTGACGGCTTACCGTCTGAAATCTACAAAAACTTGCAATTAGAGGTATCTCCCGTTCTGGTGGAACTGTTTAATAAGATATTAAGGGAAGGAGAGGCCCCCCAGCATCCTGGGACAACACCTCCATAACACTCATCTTGAAGCCAGGAAAGCCCCCATCCGATTGTGGCTCGTATCGGCCAATATCAATTTTAAACGCCGACTACAAGATCTTTGCGGCAATATTGGTCAAAAGGCTCGGTCAGGTAGCCCCGGATATATTGCATCCCAATCAAAAAGGCTTCGTAGAGGGGAGAAAGCTATTTGAGCTCACGTATGATCTTGTGGGCGCTATAGATGTGGCGACGAAGGAGGCTTTGCCCCTCTCGGTCCTCACTTTGGACGCCACCAAGGCCTTCGACAGGGTGAATTGGCAATACCTGTCGGAGGCCTTGTTGAAATTCAATGTGGGGGACAAGTTCTGCAGAACAATAAAATTGCTTTACAGAAGCCCTTCGGCCTCAATTTTGATCAATGGGGGCTTATCCGAGCCATTTAGGGTAACGAGGGGCACGAGACAGGGGTGTCCCCTGTCTCCCCTGTTATTCGATTTATATAAAGAGCCATTCGCGCAGATATTGAGAAAAAACACATTAATTAAACCTTTTGTTTACTGCGACTGGGTCAAAAAAGCGGCCCTTTACGCAGACGATATCATGATTTTTACACCAGACATTAACACTGCGTTTCCAGCGGTCATAGATTTAGCCCTGGAATTTGGAAAGGTTTCAGGATATGAGGTGAATGCCTCCAAAACTGAGTCAATGTCATGGAATGTCAACCTAAATACCCACAGTGAAACATCAAGAGTTAACTTGCGGTACCTGGGGATAAATATAGACAAAAATATAAATTCGATAGCCTCTTTAAATTTTGCAAAAGTGGCAGCGCAGTGCCGAAAACTGATGAGAGCATGGGCACATCTCCCTCTTAACATCTTGGGGAAGGTAAATTTAGTTAAAATGACTATACTGCCAAAGGTTTCTTTTTTATTTAATTCAATTCCGCTGTTTTTTGACCCAAAATTAATTTCAAAGCTGCAGAGCGAGATTTCCTCTTTCATTTGGAATAACAAGAATCCAAGAATTGCTTGGAAAAAGATAAGGCGTCGAAGGAAGAAGGGCGGGCTGGCGGGCCCAGACCTTCAGGCTTACGCATGGGCATTTCAGCTAGGGCATGCACGAATGCTTTTGAAAACACCAACTGAGACAGGCCTGGGCCTTATGTTTTCCACCTTGCTGAGCTGTGAGGGAGTTGGGCAGGCCAGTTTCCTGTTCAAATTTGGAGACCCCAAATTTAAAAAAAAAATAAAGCTGAAGGTACTACAGGGGATGGCCAATATGTGGTATAGAGTGAGGCACTCGACTAATCTAGGATATCACTCAAGCAGAGCTCCAATATGGGATTTACCTGCGCCCCCAGCCTGGGCGGAAGATGCATTAGCTTTACCACTTAAAGAGGCTGGAATTGTATCCTGGGGAGACTTGTTTTCTGACGGATCTCTACGTCCTTGGAACTATTTGACTAACAAAGTCGGGCTGAGATTCTCAAGATTTAAATATTTACAAATCTCAAGTTGGGCTCAGGCATCTAGCACACAGTCTTCGCGGAACAGCAGTCTTCCCATAGGGGGAGGGAGTGAATTAGAGGCGTGCCTGGTGGACAAACCCCCTATAAAGAAAGAGATCTCGCTCTGGTATAACATGATCCTAGAGGAAGCAGATGGTAAATTCTGTCTTCCAATTGTGGCCTGAGTCGATGCCAGGAAAAGACGTGGAAGAACTTTGGATAACTTCATGCAGGGTGCTGTGGGACTTGGTCAAGCCTGCTTGGCTCCGAAGGAACCACTTATTTACAATGCACAGGGCTTACTACTCCCCGCAGAGACTGTCTAAATTTTCCCTGACAGGTCCGGTCTCTTGCCCAAGATGTGGTCTGGAGGCGGCGTCTGACATCCATATGTTCTTTGAATGTCCGAAATTACCCCTTTCTGGGATTCCATAAGTAATAAACTGTCTTTGATACTGGATTTTCAGATCACTATAGATTTGGGCTTAGTCATCTTTGGTCTGAGTGGAAAGGCCCACAGCGCTGCCTCTAACCTGGTGTTCTATTCTATTTTAGCGGCTCCCAGGGAAATTTGCAGTCATTGGAAAGACGCCTTGCCACCTACCTTTTACGAATGGCGTTCTTCAATTCTCCAGATTTCAAAACTCGATCTGGCAAGGGGAGGGAATCAGGGAAAAAGAGCCTTTTGGAAGCAGCTGGAAAGGCCACGTTAAACCTGTTTTTTTTCCCCCAGGTCCTATGATTAACGCAGACATGGCTCACCTTCTGGTTCTGCTACAGTAGTGGTGGTGCATTAAGGGCCCTGGTACCTCGGGCACTATTGTCCAACAAAACAGCCGGCATGCTAGAGTTTCATGGCTCGCCAGATGTTACTGTTGGGATCCGGCCACCATCCCTTCTACGCTATCCCTGCCAGCTGACGCTGAGACAGTACAGAGGCACTGCCTGATTTTCTGCTCTGCAGCAGTTTTTTGTTTTGATAGATTGGAGCCATGTACTCAAATGAGGATATAAAAAAAAACAAAAAACAAAAAAAAACAATCAATATTAAATTATATGCTAAACCTTTAGAAAAGGAGGTGTACAAAAACAGAAATGCTGTCTTGTATCTGCCAGCTAAATAATACCAAAAGAAAGCTGAAACAAGCATTAGTAAATCCATTTCTATTTAAGGTTGGATCTGGATTTTCTACTTGCAACAACATATTTTCATGTGGAATCCAGTGCCTAACCAGCTTGTTACTGTCATTGCAGGAAAAGCATGCTAAGGGTAGATGTTTAGTGGACTATAATATTAAAATAAGACATATACACAAAGCACTTGATATTGTAAGTCTATCTGCCAGATATTTGGAATCACAAATAGATGCTCTTTCACTAATATTGTACTTGCTGCAAAAGTGAAATTCAAAGTGCTGCTCTGAGTATTTTCACTATTTCTTTGGTTAAAAATCTGATAATTTTCTCCCAATGTCTCTTCTCCTGCCTTGTCCCTCTGTGCGCTCACTTCTCTGATTAGACAGTAACCCTGCCGACCAAGAGAAATGGGTCAGGAAAGGATACATGAGATGAACAGAGGCATATAGAGAATAGTATAGAGAGAAACATAAAGTAGAGGGAGAAGGGGGTAGAGCTAGAGGTTATGTAGACAGATATGTGAGATGGGAAGAGTAGTAAAGTAATGAGATGTGAGGTAGCCAGAAGACAAGGAAGATGTAAGATTTGAATAGGCAAAGTTTTAAAGTGAGGTAAGGAGCAACAGAGATAGGATGTATGTGTTGGCACAAGGTAGCCTAAAATGTGCAGCGCAGAAAGAGAAGAAAGCAACAGATATGGCCCTGGAGTGCTCTCTTCCTTTCACACAATTTAGCACAACAACTTTTGGTTGCTGTGCTACACTAATTCTTTTTAGATTTGCCTCTTTGTTTCTCTTTAGCATGCTTATCTGTCACATTAGAACATGTGTTGTTTTAGGCGCACTCTTATAATGGTAGTATTTTTGACAGTCCCACTTACCTTAACAGGGGGCCCTTTGAAGGTGAGGTCCCTAAACAATTGTCCACTTTGCGCATGCCTTAAAACGTCTGTGACCCCTTCCAAACCAGCTCGGTGGTGGAGGCCCTTGTGTCAGATCTGTACATATACCCTTCCAGCCCCTGGATATAGCAGCCAAAATCTGTATACACTGATTCTGTAAAACAAACTTTTGAAACACTTTATATATAATGGCCAGTTACTGTTGGCATGCTATGTATTGTGCGGGAGAAACCATAACCCTTGATTCTTGGGTGAGCCACCAGAAAAGGGACGGCCTTAAAGGCATGGAGTGCACATGAATGCAAACAGATATGCAAAAGATGCAACAAATGCCCACACCCACATAAACCACACATCCTCTCACTTGCACCACAGACACATACACCACAACACCATCTATCTAGACAGATGCTATAGGGTAAACCAGAAAAGTATGATGGTTATAGCACATTTGACAACCTAAGATTTTAAACACCTTGATCGATAAAGGATACTATTTTAGTTATTTTATTACCAGGTCCGTGTAAAGTGAAGCCAGTAGAGGAGCCAAGTGAAACCACAACCTAGTAAAAGATTCAAAAGCACAGCTTGTAAACCAGAACTAACCACCTTAAAATTCCGTGTGATGCATACTCTTACGACGAGGATGTCCTGGTAGCAGTCTTTGAATTAGTTATGTAGAATCAAGGAATAACGTATTTTTATTTGTTGAAAGAACTGTTGTCTACAGTTGGAGAGAGCCCGAATATTCTTTACCCAGAGTTATGCAATTATATTTTAAATTCAATAGCTATTAAAAAAAAAGTTACTTCTGCAGCCCATGGTTTTACTGATTAGGGCAATTACAGATTTCTTTATCCTAACATGCAATATAGGACTTCAAGTACCAGAATGCAATATAAATATTAGATGGGAACAGGTACCAGTCCAGGGTGTCATGCCCCAATGTCTGTCAAATTAAGAATGTATATCCATGATTTTACAAGGTTGATAGGGAATTTGGGGGATTTTTGAGGCAATGTATTGTTTCAATATGCCCAGTTCCTGTGAATTAGTGGCGACCATAGGTCAACAAAACCCCTTATTTTGTATCCCAAGAAGTGTTTCCTTCAGACAGCAAACCTCTTCCTCTTACGTAGGGCTGACCAAAGCTCAGTTTGAGCCTCACTCCCCACTCTTTAAAACAGTTGCAGCTTCTGCTACTACTGCACAGCCTATAGTGGCTTCAGGAGAAGGCTGGATGTCTTTTCTCATTACCATGTAGGCAACTTCAAAACATTGCACCATGTCACTCAGCAAACCGCCTTCGTGGTCCTTACTATTTCCCCGTTCTTGTGAGTCAGATGGATGAGTGACCCTAACACGACCTACATAGTCAGTCATTCTTCAAGGGTGGATAAATGCCCTGGCATCCAATGGCGGCTGCCTTGGAGCGGGGGTGTTAGATTGGGGGGTGAATTAATAAAAAAAAATAATAATAAACTTGCCTTCGCGCCACCACAAGCCTCTCATCCATCCTCTTCATTTGTTGAAAGTGCCGTGATTAGTCTGAGCGGCATGTTTAGCCAATCAGGCAGTGCCTGGGGACCTTGGCATGTTCTCCACAGGGCTTTTCAACACAGCCTAGTGGAGAACATGCTAACTGCACATGATGGTTTGGCTGGCCCAAGAGGGTCGGCCAAAATGTCATGCGCACGTAGAAGAGGGCAAACCACTCCTCACTCTGCTCTGGCGTCACAGAGGCCAGCCCAGCCCTGATCTGATTCCAAGTCCCACAGAGAAAAATAAAATAATAAGAACATCCTGTTATTATAATTCATCAAAGTTGGCAGTCTTACCTCTTTATATAGTGCATAGACATAAACATCAGTACTAGCAAACAGCTTTTAACCCCTTCGATGCTGATGACGAGCTCAGCTCGTCATCAGCCACGGGGGGTGTGTGCGGATGACGAGCTGAGCTCGTCATCTAACGCGGCTTTTTGAAAAAAGCTGCGGAGCGGGAAAAATTACCGCGGCAGCGATGAGGTTAACAAATATGTCTATTGTTCTAAAATATGAAGCCCTGGTAACAGATGTAATTTGAGTCCTTCATTTTAGTTCCATCCAGAAGGACATGACTGTGTTTCGTTTTGCAGCACAACCACCTTTTTTTTTTTTTACAGAGATTTATATAGCGCTAACATGACCCGAATCAGGTATCAGAGCGCTTTACATAGCATCAGTTGCATTACATAAGGACACATTCATTTTTGTTAAGCACAGGGAGATGAAGCGATTTGTCCCGAATCACAGGCTGTTCAGCGTCATTGCCGTGACTCAAACCCAATTCCCCAGATTCAAGATCGATTCCCTATTCGTTAGGCCAACTCCTCTCCCCAACCCTTGTGCTTCAAAGTGAAGCAGGCCAACCTCTATGGAACCAAACCTACTTCCAGCCTAAATCAGACCAGCCATTGTTTCTTCCCTCTCTTGAAGGTCTGGCTTCTAAAAACAGATAGCAAATGAGTATCCCTTTGCAGTCTTTGGTACAACCGTTTTGCGATTCCCTAATTGCAAATCCTTTTGATTCGCAATTAGGAAATTGCAAAACAACTGTACGAAAGTGTGTTGAACACTTTCTGTGATTCCCAGTGGGTCGCAAATGACCTACCTCATGAAATTTGCAACCCATTAGGAATCGCAAAAATCAGAAGGTCAGCAGACCACCATGTCTGTGATTGCTTTTAAATAAAACAATCTTTTTATTTTTTTGTAAAGCAGTTCGTTTTCCTTAAAGGAAAACGGAATGCATTATAGGTTGAAAAATGAAAAAGTTTTCTATTCATTTTTTAAAAGCAAACATTGGTTTGTGGGACTGCTGCCTTCTATTAAAACACGCTTTTGGATACATTCACAGAGGGCTCTTCATTTGCGAATGGGTTAGCAACCAATTTGAAACCGGCTGTCAATTGCGAATGTTTTGCAACCGCATTTGGCTCGCAAAGCATTTGTACACTGTGATTCAGTATTAGGAAGGTACACCCAAAACCCGCCCCTACCTAATACTGAATCCCAAACCAATTTTGGATGAGGTAATAGATTACCAGTTCGCAAAAAGGTTTTTTCACATCTCAAAAGGCGTTTTTGCGACACATAATAATCTTTGAATATGTCTTCCTTTTAATTACATGATACTGCAAGTATTTTATTAGCAGTTCTTTATAAAATATTTTCTTTTCTTTCATAGGATGCTTTTTGTAGCGTTCAATAAGCTATTTTGAAAAATGCTATTATCCGGGGATATCAAACACGAGCACATATGAACCAGACATAAGAAGGAATCCCACAGACTTGGAATGTGTTAACCGCTAATTGAATACATCAACAGAACCATGAGGAAAGAATGTTAATTAGAGGTGACAGATGTCCAAACTAAAGGAGAAAGTCTCCTGACAGAGTGTGGCAACACTATGTTATCTTAAGTATGATTGTTCGCTTTCCACAATTAAAATGCAGTTAAATGATCCCACCGTTCTATTTTTGACAAATATCCTGGGGTATAAACTAGGAAACTGTAGACAGTCTGTGCTGTACAGTTTTGTGCAGTATTCCATATGGAATCCAGCTTCATGCTTTAAAGAAAAAAAATTATTGCTCAATAGTTCTTGTTTCATAATGGAATCTTTTCTGTTGCAGGTTTGGTTAATTAATATATCCACTTCCTTGATTCCTTGAAGACTTCCTTGAGAATCTAAATGTAGTACTTCGTATGGGACATATCTCATTACAAAAGAGAAAAAAATAAAAACGCAAATCAATAAATTCCATACGATTTGTTTATGAATCTAGAATATGTAATGATTAACTGTTCATTTGTTGTATAATTGTGTATTGGAAGTGAAAATTAGTTACTATTGTTGTCTCGGTGCAAATTTTACATTTTTTAAATTATATATTTATTATTTATTGATCCTTAAGATGTTTTATGAGTGCCACTCATTTGTTTTCAGTTAATTCAAGAATGCTTGACAAAGTTGTGGGAAGTAAAACAGTTAGTCCGGGAGTTAGTAAGCCCCGGTGGTTAAACGTGTCAGCAATTCGTCAGATAAATCTCGGTTGCGGCCGAGCTAATTGAAGGCGAGCTTGAAAATTTCAGATTTTAGCTTTTTCCTGAAACCAAGCAAATGGGGTTAGATCTCAGCTTCAGTTTTAGGCATTCCCCATTCACAGGCACTTTACATGATGAAAAAATGGATTCTGGCATTGGCAGGGAGCCAATGAAGTGTTCTAATGGTGGTTTTGATATGGTCTCGCTTGCAAAGTTTAAGGGAAAGTCTTTCTGCCTGGATCAGCAGTCTTTCAAGTCTGGAAAGGAGTTGTTTTTGGGTGGCTAAAGCAGATGATGTTACATTAAGTTAGTGGCCCATCAGAAGGGCTCTCACCACCTTGACTCGAGTTGGTGTGAAGATGTGGAAGGAATTTAAGATAGAGAGAAAACTGCATAGATATATTCTGCGCCACTGTGTTTTCTAAGAGAGTGAAAGAAAGGTCAACATCGTAGAAAATCCCCAGTGTTCCTTACTTTTTGCCAGGTGAGCAGACGAGATTCTAGATTTGCGGGCCAGTTGAATGCAAGAGATTAGAAATAATTGCCTCTGACTAATAGGTAATTGGTCTGATGACATACATTCGGAAGAAGCTGTCCCTCATCCAGCAGACATGCAGACCAGAATGATGACCCTTCAGGATTGACTGAATTCATATAGATGATTCTTGTGATGCTAACAGTTCAAACTAACATTTTGGTTGTGACTGAAGCGAAATTGATTGAAGCCATTGCATCATGGTTTCAGAGATGACTGCACACTCAGCTTTTTAAGTAGGATTGTGGGATCTATGGTGTCTAAGACAGCAAAAAGATCAAGAAGTACATAAGCAATTTTGTTTTCCTCATCCAAGATGAGGAGGAGCTCTTCTCTCATATTAGTCAATGTGATTTCTGTACCTCATGAGCAATCAAAGCCTGACTGTTGTTAATAGAGGAGATATTCAAGTCTAACTTACTCTTGAAGTTGTCTGGTCACAACCATCTCCAAGATTTTGCAGAAGAATGGGTGATAGGTTTGTGTTTAGCCAGGATTTTGGATCAGCAGATCATTTCTTCTTGAGGGGGTGATTATAGCATATGTTAGGGGGCCAAGAACTTTGCTAGGGAGGAGGGACGATTTCATCAGGTTAGTTGTGTTTAGAACTAACTGAAAGAAAGAAGTGTTTGCGACATGCAGCAAAGCACCAGTCCAAAATAAATATTGGTGCATTAATTTTGGCAGCTTGTTTGGGAACCTCACCTGTTTTCATAAGTGTGAAGGAATTCAAGAAGTTTGTAGCTTATAAGGTGAGATAAAAATGCATTAGGGCACTTTGCGGAGTAGATTGAGTATGTTGGTGATCTTTGCCTTGAACAACTGAAGGAGTTTGTCAGAATGTTCCTGTGAAGAACAGTTGTAATTTTTTCGAGCTTAGCGGCAGCACACATGCACTGCTCGTTCTGCGTGACTGCTGTAGTAGAATTAGGGAGAAGAGCTGTACCTACTCTCCTCCAATATTTTTCAATGGCTTGTGTCATTGTCTTTTTGTAAATGCTGCCTTTGGATTCGTTATTAGGCTTGTTAGTCCCTCCTTATTACGGTATTATCTTCAATTGTACCCTCCTATGGCAACGTACCCTTTTACTTCGGTTTTTACACAGGACCTGTTATTTAGTCCGTAAGCACTATTTACTGTATTGAGTTTCACTTACTGTAGGCCGGACATGCACTACTTCAGCTGAAACTGTTTGTGTTTTTTTAAGCAGCATGGCCGCCACCATAACACGGGTGCCTGTTTTCAATCACTTTAACCTAGCATTATCTAGTGTCTGTTTCAACACCCCCCAAGTAAAATGGATTTAGAAATTATTAGCAAATTAAGTCATGTGAATTCCAGGTAGCACATAATCCTGTGGTAATAGGTGGAAGCTTACAACAGCACATCTGTGTTACATGTCATCTGTACTAAAGCCACCTGATGGCTTGTTTTCAAAATCCTCTTTTATTAACAACACCACCAACATCACCACCAATACCACCACCACCAATTCCGCCAATCCAAATACCACCACCATCAGTACAACCACCATCACTACCACCACCTCCACCAATATCACCACCACCAATACCACGACCAACACCACCACCACCAATACACCACCACCACCAATACCACCACCACCACTACCACCACCACCAATACCACCACCATCATCAATACCACCAAAACCAATACCATCACCACCACCACCAAAACCACCAACACCACCACCAAATACCACCACCACCAATACCATCACAACCAATACTACCACCACTGCCAATACCATCATTAATATCACCGCCAATACCATCATCAATACCACCACCACAAATACCACCACCATCAGTACAACCACCATCAATACCACCACCTCCACCAATATCACCACCACCAATACCACCACCAATACCACCGCCACCACCAATACCACCACGAATACCACCATCAATACCAATACCAACACCAACAATACCACCACCAATACCACCACCACCAATACCATCATCACCGCCAATACCATCATCACCGTCAATACCACCACCACCAATACCTCCACAGCAAATACCACCAGCATCAATACCACTAGTATCAATA
This sequence comes from Lissotriton vulgaris, assembly GCF_964263255.1. Classification (NCBI taxonomy): domain Eukaryota; kingdom Metazoa; phylum Chordata; class Amphibia; order Caudata; family Salamandridae; genus Lissotriton; species Lissotriton vulgaris. The sequence continues at coordinate 337,717,651 of NC_141685.1, read as the reverse complement.
CCACCACCTCCACCAATATCACCACCACCAATACCACTGACAATACCACCATTGCCAATACCACCACCAATGACACCAGTAAGACTACCACAACCATTACACCACCACCAATGCCACCACCACCACCACCAATACCAACACCACCAACAATACTACTACCATCAACATCATCGATACCACCACCACCAATACCATCACCACTACCACCAAAACCACCACCACCATCAACACCACCACCAATACCACCACCACCAATACCATCACCACCAATACTACCACCACCACCAATACCACCACCACCACCAATACCACCACCACCAATGCCACCATCATCAATACCACCATTATCAATACCACCACCTACACCAATACCACCACCACCACCAATACCACCACCACTAATACCACCACACCACCAGTAACACTACCACAACCAATACACCACCACTTATGCCACCACCACCAATACCAACACCACCAACAATACCACCACCACTACCACCACCATCATCAATACCACCACCACCGATACCATCACCACTACCACCAAAACCACCACCACCATCAACACCACCACCAATACCACCACCACAAATACCATTGGAGGTCCTCATCCTTGGACCATTCCCCTCCGCCTTGAACGACTCATGGTGGCCCGCCGCCCTGGGCACAGCACAAACTCCCACCGACCAGGCACGCAACCTTGGGTTTGTCCTGGACTCATGGCTCACTATGACCAAGCAATTCAACACCATCTCCTCCTCCTGCTTCAACACCCTCCACATGCTATGAAAGATCTTCAAATGGATCCCCACGGAAACAAGAAGGACTGTCACCCAAGCCCTCATCACAAGCCGGCTCGACTATGGCAACGCACTCTATGTAGGGACAACGGCCAAGCTACAGAAAAGACTACAACTCATACAGAATGCCTGCGCACACCTCATCCTGGACATCCCCCGCCACAGCCACATCACCACCCACCTGAGAGACCTGCACTGGCTCCCCATCAACAAGAGGATCATGTTCAAGCTCCTCACCCACGCACACAAAGCGCTCCACTATGCCGGACCCGAATACCTCAACAAATGCCTCTCGTTCTACGCCCGACTCGCCAACTCCGCTCAGCCAGCATCGCCCTTGCCACCGTACCATGCACTAGAAGAACAACAACAGGCAGCAGATCTTTCTCCTACCTCGCCGCCAAGACCTGGAACTCCATCCCCACCCACCTCCGACTGACCCAAGACCTTCTCACCTTCAGGAGACATCTCAAGACCTGGCTGTTCGAGCAGTAGTTTCAAGGGTCAGAGCAGGGTCAGAGAATAGTTGCAAGTAGGCAACGAGGCGCAAGGAAGCAATTAGCAGCAGGTGTCCAAGTTGAAGTTAATTTGTTTGTAACCCTTTTGTAATAGGTTACAAAGAAATTAGGTTCAACTTTTGCACCTGCTGCTGTAACCCTTGCTTGGCTGAAAATTCGTCCCCGCTGATTCGCGGATTTTACCGCGATTTCGCGAGATTCGGGAATCGCTAAATCGCGGAAAATCCGCAAATTCGCCGTCGAAACGGATTTTACGCCCACCCTTAGTAGTGTGCTCTATAAATGTACTGATTGATTGATCACCACCAATACTACCACAACCACCAATATGACCACCACCAATGCCACCACCATCAATACCACCACCACCAATACCATCACCAATACCACCACCAACAACACCACCAATACCACCACCAATACCATCACCACCAATACCACCACCACCACCAATACCACCAATACCACCGCCATCACCAATACCAGTACCACCACCAATACAACCACTAAGACCAACACTAACAATAACACCAATACCACCCCACCACCAATACCACCACCACCAAAACCAATACCACTGCCAATGTCAACACTAATACCAACTTCACCAATACCAACACCAATACCATCACCACCATTACCACCATCACCACCAACAATGCCACCACATCAGTACCACCAACTACACCACTACCACCACCACCGCCAATACCACCACCTCCAATACACCACCACCACCAATACCACCACCAGCAATACGAACACCAACACCACCACCAATACCACCACCAAAACCACCAATACCACCCCCACCACCAAAGCCAACACCAATACAACCACCAATACCACCCCACCACCAAAACCAATACAACTGCCAATGCCAATACCAATACCAATACCAATACCAATACCACCACCACCAATACTATCACCACCAATACCACCACCACCACCAATACTACTGCCACCACCAATACCAATACCAACACCAACAATACCACCACCAATACCACCATCACCACCAATACCACCACCACCAACATCACCACCACAAATACCACCACCATCAATACCACCACCATCAACACACCCACCTACACCAATATCAGCACCACAAATACCACCACCAACACTACCACCACTGACAATACCACTGCCAATACCACCATTTCCAATACCACCACCAAATCACCACTACCATCAATACTACCACTAATACTACCACCACCAATAATACCACCAAAACCAATAAAACCACCAATACCACAACCACCACCACCAATACCACCACCAATACCACCACCTATACTCCCACCCCCACCAGCACCAGTACCACCACCAATACCGCCACCACAAATACCACCATCACCAATATGACTACCAATACCATCACCTCCGCCAATACCACCACCCTTAACACCACCACCAATACATCCACCAATATCACCACCACCAATCCAGTACCACCACCAATACCAATACCACCACCAATACCACCACTACCAATACCACCACCACCAATACCACCACCACCACTACCACCACCAATACGACCATCACCAATACACCACCACCAATACCTCCAATACTACCACCAATACCACCACTACCACCACCACCAGCAATACCACTACCACCAATACCACCTCCGACACTAATACCACCACAACAGTACCAATACCACCACCAATACCAATAACACCACCGTTACCAATACCACCAATACCACCACCAATACTACCACCAATACAACCCTCACCAATACCACCACCACCAATACCCCACCACCAATACCACCACGATCACTAATACCACCACCACCAATACCACCACCAATACCAATATCACCACTAATACCAACACCACTGATACCAGTACCACCACCACCAATACCAATACCACCACCACCAATACCAATACCACCAACACCAATACCAGTACCAACATCAATACCAGTACCACCACCACCAATACCAATACCACCACCACCAATACTACCACCACCAATATCAATACCGGCACCACCAATACCACCACCTCCACGAATACCACCAACACCACCACCAATACCAGCAACACCAATACACCAATAATACCACCACCAATACCAATACCACAACATCAATATCACCACCACCAATATCAATACCACCACTTCAGCGCCTCTTGCTCACTAGCATTAGCAGGGGCCCTGTACAAGGTCGGACCTGCAGCAGAGACCATACCTCCCTCCCTCCATGCCTGCCATAAAGCACTGCCCGGTCTGCACCAGGAAGTGTAGCCAGGGCTCTACTACAACTTGAGTGTTTTTTATTAGGCAAAAGATAGCAATGACATTATGCAATGCCACACTGCACACACAAAACATGGAGAGGGCAGTAAATAGCTCCATCCGCTCTTCCTCCTGAGCCACGACAGTGTAATCACAGAGTGTAAGGTGTTGGTGTGCTTTGTTAGTGTTTATTGCTCGGATCATATGTAACTCTCACTTCTCACTTTGTGTGTGTGTAATTTACAACACTACCATATCTTCTTCTCTGCACTATTTATCACTACTTTGAAGACATCGCAGGCTGGTCTCTTTCTTTGATATTGACAATCTAACAAGCAGTCGAGAAAGCCCTTTATTGCAATGCAATAGGTCTCACATTTGCAAGAGTTAAAGCTATTAGTATTGTAAATGATAATGACTTTTATTTGTTTTAAAACCCAAAACATAAATAAAAGGCATTGTCATTTACATTGCCAATAGCTCAAACTTGCATGAATGTGAGACCTATTGCATTGCAAAGGCTTGTTTAAAAAAAATCTGGTTTGGATAATTCCTGGGAGAGTTTAAAAATTTTCTTCATGTGATTGGGTGTTTACTAAGTACGCTTGGTGTTGTACACTTTTTTGGCTCTCCTGTTAGCTTTGTGATAGCCTTCCCTATCTCTTATGATTTGTATTGTCCTCTTTGATCCAAAACTTTCAGCACTAGTGTTCCACGCTCAATCAGTTCCCTATTTAGTTACATGTTGGTGGCTATGTGGGTAATTATGAGTTCTTAGGGTTTGGAGGGGGCTATAATGTCTCATACAGATGAAATGTCATGGTAGATACTGGTAAACGATTCTGGTTAATTCAGGGTTGGTGCATTTGGTGGCACTGTAAGTTCAATTAAACAACTGTGTACTTATGTTTGAAAAGTTTCTGAAGTGGAACTGGGACTCTGATTGACATTATAGAGAGGTAGAGGGTGAAGGTATATTGCCAAGCCTGGGCTTGAAATGCTATGTTGCCGGTTTCAAGATTATTTGTGAACATGACTTTCACTGCATGCTTAACAGTGTGAGGAACAATTCACTAACCGATTGAAGCCAAGAGGCTGCATATTGTCAATCAGGAAGGTAGCAGTTTAGCCTTCAGTCTATTTAACCACAGGTTATTATCTTCCATTAAGAGAATCTTGTTGCCTTATTTCTGTAGGGTAAAAGTGAATTTCAGGAACACATCCAGGAAGAAGGATCTGCAATTTGAAATAGTATTTAAGATTTAGAAATTCAAAATATTTGGAGAAGTAGCCTTCCAGGAATAGACAATTAGATGCATAGTTCCAGCATCACCTTGGAGACAATGCTAAAATGGATCTCTATGTTACAATTCTTCAGCTATCTCAGGTGGGCAGTAGCCAAGTGTTCTCCTGTCAGGTAGCTTGTGTAATAGGGCAAAGAGATGTGGAAAGGGAGAGCATCTACTCAGAAAAGACAACTTTCCACCATTTTGATATTACCAGATAGCCCTTCATAGAATAATTTGAGATAAAACCTCACTAGATATGGGTAACAGTAAACGGTTGAGGACATGGGAATGGGAATTATGAGAAATATTAGGGGCCAGATGTAGGTAATCCTAAATTACCAATTCTAAAATACCGAATTTTACTGATTCGGTATTTTAGAATCGGTAAATGGTATGTAGATAAAAAATTGGTAAATAATACTGATTCGGTAAAATTCTGATTCGGACCTTCGGTATTTACCAAATCGTTATTCCCTATTCATTCCTATGGGCCTATTGGCCCATAGGAATCAATAGGATATACCAATTTGGTAAATACCGATTCGGTAAATACCGAATTGGAAAGCAAACAAAAGTGAAACTTAAGTAGGCAGCCAATCAGGTGCTACCACCCTCCCCCTCCCTACAAGGAAGTGGCTACACAGGCAGCTGCAACTAATTAGAAGCTTCTGGAGAGGCAGTTGGAGCAGAAAGTCCCTGAGCAGCGGAAAGAGTTTTGTGCACTTTTAAATCTGAAAAATGGCAAGCAAGACAAAGAGCAGCCAGAGAGGAGGAGGAAACTGAAATTCAGCAGCATGGAGCTGCAGGTCCTTGTTGAGGAGGTGTTGAAGGTGCACCAAAAACTGTTTGGCAGGCAGTCCCTCACTGTGGCAGAATCTGCCTAAAGGAAACTCTGGCTGGACATACTTGACAAAGTGAATGCAGTTGGAGTGACTACCAGAGACACAGAGGACCTGAAAAAAGAGGTACTACGACCTTAGGAGCCAAACCAAAAAAAATTGGCTGAACACCACAAGCAGGCAAACAAAACTGGTGGAGGGAAGAACCCAGCACCCCCCCCCCCCCCCCCGGAGGAGATGGTGGCCTCAATCATAGAACCTGACAGCTCAGCCAGAGCTGCAAGCAGAAAAGGTAAGATGCATGCACAGCAATCCCCCCACACCATCATCCTTACCTTTACCCTTTGTGGCTAAGTGAACCCCAGTCCAGTACTGCTAGCACTATACAGGAGCAATGCATCATGGGACATGTAGTCAGGAAATTAAGGACCATGTCTTACTGCACAGCAACCAGCAAGTTAGGGAAATGATTGCAGACAGAATAAAGCAATAGTGAAAAAGATTTAATTGTAATGACTGTGAGACAGTAGCGCTTAGCTAATGTATGTTCATATGTCCACAGGTGACACATCTCGCAGACATTCCCAGGAGACTGAAGGCATGGCACCAGAGAGGGATGAGAGTCAGGAGCTAGGTCCAAGTGCACAGAATGTATCACAGGGCACAGGTGAACCAAGTAGCCATCCTCCTTCACAAGACACAGACATTGCTCCAGAGCTGCAGGTGTCCCCAAAACATCCCCAATCCCCTCTGTTGCTGTCATCCCCAGAAATGCCAGCATCACAGCATGGGACAACACCTGCATCACAACCAAGCAGGAGGCATGTTGCGGCCCCACTATTGGAAATGGAGTCATCAGCAGGTGACATGGAGGGGGAAGACACACACACCTTGCCTGTGGATGATAGCACTGCCATACTGCAGTCCAGTGCAGAGGTGGGCCGTACTGGCGCAAGACGCCGCAGAGTCCAAGAAAGCAGTGCAGCTGCACGTTCGAAAGGGTTCAAGTGTGTTCCATGGCCTGGAGGGGAGCATGGTAAAAATCCAGAGGATGCAGGGAAAGGCCATCATGTCTTGCCAATGCCAAATGAGGAACCTGAACAACAACATGGGACACATAGGAAAGGGCATCAGGGAACTAGTAGATGTCAACAAAGAGATGGCTGCAGGGATGTGTGAAATGTCACAATCGGTGCAGCTTCTGTGCACCAAACTAGACAATGAATTTGCATCAAGGCGCAAGGAAAGGCAGCGTGCGCATCAACAAAATAAAGACATCCACCGCCTGGCCACAGCCACATCCCTGCTATGCAGGAGAAGCATAAACAAGCAGGAGGGACTAACCCAAAACAGTAATGAGGTCACTAGGGGCATGGCCAGGATGACCAGTGCTCTTGCGGTGCTGATAAATGCACAAACAGCTGCTCTGGATGTGCCAGAGAGTGAAGGGAGAACAAGTAGGAGCAGCATGGCAAGCTCCCTTGTCGTAGAGATAAGGAGGAGCAGCAGGCACCACGCTGAGGCTACAGCTCAAATGCAAAGTGAGCACAGCAAGCACCAAACAACTGGCACTGGCAAGCGTGGACGCAAATGAGTATTTTCGTTCATGGAGAAGTGACCCAGGACTCACATCATCGAATGTAAATAATTTGTGTTGCACATTTGTGCTTTAGAAACCTACGTAGTGACCCAATTAAACTACGTTGGGTGCATACTCCACCTGTGTGTGTCTCTTTACTTACTTAAAAAAAGTTGTGTGTGATCTCTTCCCGTCTGTGTCTGCCATCAGTTGGGGTCGCAACTCCAGCTGTGTGTGGTTCAGGCACTGCTTGCTCGTCATCATTGTCCTCATAATCAGAGAAATCCACTTTGGTGCCCTTCTTAACCGCAAGATTGTGCAACTTTGCACAGGCTGCAATCATCTTGCAGCAGGTGACTGGTGTGTACTGGTGGGCCCCTCCACTTTTATGTAGGCAGCGAAACCTGCTCTTCCACAAACCAAAAGTGCGCTCCACAATGTTTCTGGTAGATTTGTGTGCCCTGTTGTATCTCCTCTGGCTGGGTGTTGAAGGGTTGAGGTAGGGTGTGAGGATGAAGGACCGGAGGACATATGCACTGTCCCCTATTTGTAACAAGAAAAAAACATTACTCACATGCACACAAACACATCCATCTGCAATATGTGTCAAGCGAGTTTCACACAGTGTCTTACCTAGCAACTATCCTTTGCCAAATCCCCCCGCTGTCAGGTGTGCGCAGATCCCACTGTTTTGGAATATGTTAGAGTCGTGGGTACTCCCAGGAAATTTGGCTACTATGTTCGTGATGAGGTACTTGGAATCACAGATCACCTGTACATTTATGGTGTGGGTGGACTTCCTGTTCCTATAAATGTACTCTGTGGCAGCAGGTGGACATATTGGTATGTGGGTACCATCAATACAGCCAATGATGTTGGGGAAATGCGCCCTCTGATAAAAGTCTGTCTTGGTCCTGAGCAGTTCTGCATGCGTTGCAGGGAAGCTGATGTATTAATGCATTCTCTGCAACATGGCGTCTAGGAATTTCTTAAAGAAACGGGACAGGCAGCTCTGGGACACCCCACCCCACCTACCACTGCAACCACACTCTGGTAACTCCCAGATGCAAGCAGGTGTAGGCTGCACAGCACCTGCACATGGGGTGGGATGGCATGCGCCCTTGGGGTTGGGTGGTCCAACAGTGGGTGGAGGTACAGGATGGTTTGGGGGTCTAGCCTGTACCTTTGTAGGATCTCTGGCTCAGTTAGCTGGAATAGGGTGATCCTCTGCCTGTACACCTGCTCCTACCTACTCCAGACCCTCTCTCCTTCTGCTAGTAGCAGTAGCCGCCTCACAATCACGTAGAATGCCGCCATTCTGGTAAAACTGTTGAATTTTGGGCCCTTTTTATAGCCTGCACCTGGTTACCACCTGATTTCAATCCATGGTAAATACCGACTCTTAAAAACCGAATTTCATGCAAATTCGGTATTTAAGAGGTTACCTACATCTCAATATTCCTTTTTACCATTTCTTAATTTCCGAATCGGTAAATTTACCGATTCTGTAAATTTACCAAATCGGAAACTTTACTGATTCAGTGATTTTACCGATTTGGTAAATTTACTGATTCGTGACGTTTCCGATTCGGTAAATTTACCGAGTCGGTAAATTTAGCGATTCGGATGTTTTTGTGTCGCCTACATCTCAAAAGCCAAATACAGGTCGGTAAAGGCCGAAATTCGGTATTTTCGGACTTTACCGACCGGTATTTGGTTACCTACATCTGGCCCCTAGTGTTTAGGTAAGACTACCTGCTAATGTCTAAAAGGCTTGTACACCTAATAAGCACATACACCACCCATTTGTTTTTCAGAATAGGTTTTGAAAAGGACAAAGATTATAGAATCCCACCCTTTCTTTATATTTCCTGAATTTATGTCCTGAGGAAAAGTGGCTCAACTTCTAGCTTGAAGCCTTGCTCCAAAATTAAAATAAACTTCTTATGGGGCAACCTAGTATCCCTCAGAACCTGGGCAATACAATGATATTATCAACAATGGTCCTGTCGGGTATGAACCAAATTGCTTCAAATTCTGTACATATCTAAAAATATAATTACGACATAATTGTACTACTTATTATGACATCTATATTAAATCATTAAGTGCAAATCCAAACAAGAGGAAGGGTCAGTAAATGTTTTAATCATTGAATTATTTTTCATTCATGATTTGTTTTTTGGTTTTCAACTGACACCTTAAAATATTCAGAGGCACAAATCTGCTCTCAGTCGATTTAACAACACAGAAGAGGAGACCCTAACCAGCATAACTCCAAGGTGTCCAACATATGAGGGGACCCAGGCTAGTTTCACAATATCCGGCGCAATATCACTTTCCCCGCCTCGTCCTGAAGAAGACCCGCCAGAGACCCATAACTAAGGCGTCTATAGGGTCGAAACGTCGACAAAATACCACAAGGACCAGTCAACCGAGTCACAATATTTCACTTTATGTCACAAATTTCACTGATTTGAATTGATGCGCCGTATTTGTAAATAATTTCTATGCATATTTTAAGGTGTAAGTTGAAAACCAAAAAACAAATCATGAATGAAAAATAATTCAATGATTAAAACATTTACTGACCCTTCCTCTTGTTTGGATTTGCACTTAATGATTTAATCTAGATGTCATAATAAGTAGTACAATTATGTCATAATTATATTTTGAGATATGTACAGAATTTGAAGCAATTTGGTTCATACCCGACAGGACCATTGTTGATAATATCATTGCTCCAAAATTAGCTTCTTGGACTCTGGTCACTTGCTGAAGCATGTGACTAAAGGTAGGGTAAGGTCCAAAAGAAAAGCTTTACCATCCTTGTGGAATGTATCTCTTGTGACTGGAGAATGTAGAGGATCCATTAACATTTGCCTGCTTTGAAAATTCCTAATTGAACATTGGTAATGGAATTGGATGTTAAAAGGTGGACTTGTTTGTGTGGGCATGCCTACAACTAGGAGAGGGTGGATTAGGTCAGTTTATTCAGTTCCTAAATATTTAAGTACTTATCTGAAAGTACCACTGATGCCAAAACTGATTTTGAAATGATAAAGTTTAAAGAGTCTATTGCAAGACCGGAAACAGTGAGGGGATCCTATTCAAAACAGAGATCATATCCCTGCACTTCTAATATATACAACCGTCACTCACCTGGCGGCCTTTGGTAGATGGGCTTTGTTAGGCCTGGTATTTTTGGTGGGTTTACTCCCAGACCTTTTGCTTTTTGTCCTACTGTGTTTGACCCATTTTAGTTGGTTTTAGGACCTTGGGCACTTTACAACTGCTAATAAGTGCTAAAGTGCATATACTCTCTGTGTAAATTGTATTATGATTGGTTTTCCAAGATTGGCCTATTTGATTTAATGTTAAGTCCCTAGGAAAGTGGGTGTGCCCAGGGCCTGTAAATCAAATGATACTAGTGGGCCTGCAGCACTGATTGTGCCACTCATACCCATGTCATCTTGCAAAGAATCTAACCTTCCCTTTTCTTACATGTAAGTCACCCCTACAGAAAGAAAAAGGTATATGAAAAAGTTGCAAATACAGGAACAGATCAAAGAATAATTTTTAGATACAAAACATTTGTACACAATTAATCAAAAAATGATTTCCAAATGTTGTCAAATTTTCTAGTCCCTCCAATTCGTTGTGCATATAGAAATTCAGTTTTTCTGACTTTCCTCATTTTATGTAGCCATTCCAGGAACAAAGGAGCCTGTGTTGACTGCCAGTTCTGTAGTATCAAAGATCTTGCTACAGCTGTAACTATATACAGCAGTTAAACCAAATGATCTGCTAAACCAAGATCGAAATCGTAGCCGTAAAGCATTAAATGAAGATTGCGAGTAACCCTAATATTATAATCTGTACAGAGAAAACTAAAAATTTCATTCCAAAATGACAGAATTTTCGGACAGAATGCAATTATGTGAGACCAGTTGGCTGGAGAAAATTGCTGGCATCTAAAGCAGTTGGGAGAAGTATTAACGTACATTGTGGCGATAAGAGCAGGAGTGCGATATAAAAGCCATTTATTAAAAAATAGCATTCTGCACCAGTTAGACCTTCTTAATACACAAAAATTTAATTTATTTAAGGTCTTCCAGGTATTAGGGGATAAGCTATGATTCTCGTGTTCCTGCAATTTTTTAATTGCTTTTAAGCTAAGGTCTTTCTCAATCCTCTGGGCACAACAACGTTTCCATTCCCCTGACTTTCTAAGCCGTGAGGCTACAAAGAGATCATTCCATAGCAGATTAGGGGTACTCATGTGTGTAAGATCAAGTAGTTCCAGCATTTTATAAATCCTAATGTAAGAGCCAGTTAATAAAAAGTTTCCTTGAATTAATCGTGACATCTGTGCCTGAGTTATCCATCTACCATCTCAACAAAAATCTGATAATGTGTAAAACCCTGCGTGATGCCAGTTAACTACAATTTCCGAGCTAATTTTTATCCCAGTATGTGCAAAAACATCTCTTAAAGGAGTCACAAGGTTAAACTGCGGGAGAGAGTATCTTTTAAGCATAGTGTCTCTTCTTTTAAGAAACCAGTTCATAGTCTAACGAGTTTCGGGGATCTAGGCACTAAAACCGGAGAGGGAATTTGGACTTCAAGACAAATTAGATCCGAAAAAAAGTTGATATATAAATCTGAGCCTTGTGTTTCCGATTTAAATCTGTCTAAATATTGCACCAAATAAGCGTTATAATAGTCTTTAATGTTTGGTAAAGCAAGGCCACCTTGCTCTGTATATGCATACAGTGTCCCTATTGCTATACGAGGAGTCTTCTTACCACATATAAAACCCGAAAACAAAGATTCTACTTTTGAGAAAAAAGATCCTGACAGAAAGCAAGGAATTGTTGAGAATAAGAAATTAAAAAGTGAGAGAACGGACATTTTAATCAGAGCAACACGGCCCAAAATGGATAATGGGAGCGAGTTCCATCTATTAAACATGGAGCGAACCTTCTGAAGAAGCGGGTCAAAATTGAGCACATATAGTTCAGAAACAAGCACGGAAAACAGGAACCCTATATACCTTTTAGGCCTTGGGTTAATACAGCTAACTAGATCTGGATGTAGCTCTGGATCTGTGCCCCCACAGACCAGTATTTCCGGTTTTTTTTATTGATCCGGTAGCCTCCTAAGGCTTCAAATTCTTCGAAAATCTGTAGAACATGGGTCTGAGATTGCAGGTCGGGTTTGATTAATAGCATAATACCGTCCGCATATAATTTGATTTTAGTCAAAGAAATAATAGGAGGAGCAATATTCACAGAGTTCCGAAATGCAGTGGCCAGTGGCTCAATAAAAAAAACAAAAAGAATAGGTGACAGGGGACCTTGTCTGGTACCACATTGCACTAAAACTGAACCCACCGTAACTAATTATATTAGCTTTAGCACCCGTGTATACATTTTTAATTAAAGAAATGATCTGTGAGGGAATTCTAAAGTGCGCTAAAATAGAAAAAATAGTTTCCCAAACCACCAAGTCAAAAGCTTTTTCTGCATCTAAAAACAGAATTAGCGCAGGAATACTCCTTATCTGAAAAAAATCTAATGCCTCAATTAAAAAGTGTGTATTAGTGATTAATTGACGACCTGCAATGAAACCATTTTGATTGTTGTGTATTAAATCAGCTGCAATAGTGTTAAAGCGAACGGAGAGTAATTTAGTAGTAATTTTATAATCAGAGTTTAATAAAGTAATCGGTCTATATGAACTAGGATCTTTAGAGTCTTTCCCCTTCTTCAGAAAGCTCACTACCGTACCTTCATGAAAAGAGTCTGGAACTCGCCCACCATTCAACATAGAGTTTAATAATTTTAATAGCAAATCAGAAAAAAAATTGAAAAAAACTTTAAAAAATTCAGAAGTCAGCCCATCCGGGCCGCAAGCCTTACTGAGCGGTAAATCCTTAATCACCAATTCTAATTCAGTATTAGTGAAAGGACTCATCATTGTCTCTTGCTCAATCTTTGAAAGAAAGGAAATTGGATATCTGCCAAGAAAATTAGAGAGCTTTTGATGGTCTATGACTTGGTATTTACTATAGATCTGTTGATAATGTAAAAGCATTATGAAGCCAATTTCTGCCGATTGTGATGTCTCACTGTTTTGAACGGGACATTTTAAGCATCAAATCTGATTAGCGACAGCTTGTTCTTTAGCCTGCCAAGCTAGAAGTTTTCCTGTGAAATTTTTTGAGATTGTCTGCGAAAAATTGCCTCACTTTGCGAAAATAGATTAGAGCAAAGTTCACGTTTGGCTTCATTTAATTGGTTTTGAACTAAGCTCGAAGAATCCGCTTGTCGTTTCAGAGTTAAAATCTGGATTTTTTTCTTGTAGTAAGTTTCTAGCTTTCTTAATGTTCAGCCACTCAGCTGCATCCTTACTTATAACAATGCCACGGATGAAGGCTTTCAGAGAATCCCAAATAATATGTAAGGGGGCGGTATCGAGATTACGAGCTATAAAGTCTGAGATTTCTAATTTAAGAAAAGTGACCCAATCCTCATCTTGTAGATATAGTTTACTAAATACCAACACTTCGTGGTTCTAGAATCTTCTCCCAGAACAAAATCGGCTACCAGCATTGTATGGTCTGAACAACCATTATAAAGAATTCTCTGATTGGAAAATTTCAATTGCCGGGAGGCCAAAAAAAAAATCAATACGCGAAGAAGATTTAAACCTGCCCGACCAGCAGGTGAACTCTTTTTTTTGTGGATTCTGTAAACACCATGGATCACATAAATTAAAAGTTGACATATTATTCATAATTGTTCTATGTGATTTGGGTTTAAGCTGTTTTTTAGAAAGTGTAGAGGAATCCAGCTTTGTATCGATCAGAATGCTAAAATCCCCCCCAATGAACTTATACCCCCCCTACCATAAGCAGTGATTGAAACAGATCTTCATAATCTTGTGAGTTATCGTCCACCGCAGCATAAAAAAAAACAAAGGTGATCGGCCTACGTCTATTCATAACTGAACATGTAGCCCAACACCACCGGCCTGCGCTACCCTCTTCTGACTGTATGATTTCTGCGTTCAAATTACGGTTTAAGAAAAGGGCGACACCTCGTTGAGATACTGTAGTGGACGAAAACCCACAAAATGTGGCCCAGGTCTTAAACATAGAAAAATCATCATTTTTTTGTGGTGGGGATATGAGTCTCTTGTAACATAATTAACGCAGGATTTTCTGTTTTAATCCATAGTTCAATGGCTCTCATTTTTTTCTTGTTGTTTAGACCATTAACGTTGAAAGAAATTATTTTAAGCCCCCTATTGATAGACATTTTGAATTATACAAATTTTCAATTAGCATTCCAACAATATATAAATTTTCTGTCCGAATAATTTTCTCCCTAATAATAATATGTGGTATAAAAAAGCCCTCAGACACAAATGTAAAAAAAAATCCAAAGTACATCAATATTTTTCCTTTTTTCACCCCCAACACCAGTAACCCCCCCAATACTCCACTCAACCCCATGGCCCTGTCCCCACGCTGGCCATACGGTTAAACCCCTAATCATTGAGGCGCCTTGTTATTGCACCCCTTAACCCCCCTGAGAGTCCTTTCCTGGCCCCCAACTCCCGTCCCACCCCCAAAATAGGCATACAAGGCTCTGTAGCGCTGCCATAAGGTCAAAAAATAGAGACGCCCCAGCCAAATCGTAAGGTACACCTCTATAAGAGAGTCCACAAAGAAAGGGAAGCTGGGCTTTTACAAAAAAAGAGAAGAAAGAAAGAAAAAACAAGAATAGATCAGCAAAATTGATCAAGTCAAATCAAATCCCACTAATCGTGTGAGATCTTACATAGTAGCGCTTGTGCTTCATCTATATCAGTCAACATATGGAATTTGCCTTTGACAAGAACTTTTAACTTTGATTGCTGAGCAATCATGGCTTGAGCGCCCTTATCTTTAAAAAGTTGAAGCATCTTAACAAATTCCTTCCTCCTCCTGGCTGCGGCAGCGGACATGTCTGAGAAGATCCGACATTTAGTGGTAGCATTGGTGGCAAATTGCCTTTGTTTAAAGGCTTTGGAAAGAATTATCTCTTTGACACGAACATCAGAGAAATTCATCAGAATAGTCAGAGGAAGCGTGGAATTAAAGAAAGGCACGAGTAACCGTAAGATCTCCTTTGTATTCCGATATAACCTCATTAAGGAAGAAAGAAGTGATCCATTGCTTCATATCTGTCCCCTCAATTTTCTCGGGAACTCCAACAATTCTAAGATTCGACCTCCTATTGTAATTTTCCAAATCATCAACTTTGGATTTGAGTGATTTTGAGGTTTTGGAAAAACATTGAACCTCCTTTTTCACTTCAGTCATATGATCTTCCAAGCCCGATATCCTAGTTTTGCCTTTTTGTAAATGGGTGGGGAGGGAGGACATAGACTCTTCAATTTTATCCAAAACGTTGATTGATAAAAGCCAGTTCTGTCCTTTGAAACTCCTTCATTTCCCTCACCTCACCTAGTATCATATTTAGCATATCTTTGACTGAGATCTGAAACTCTCCTGTGGTCTCGGTTTCCATCCCTAAAATTGGGCTATGAGGGTTAGTAAGAGCAGAGGCTGCGAGATCGATATTGGACATTGCAGTGGCTTGTATTCTTTTGCTCTTTTCCATTACCAATGTCTCAGCGGGACTGGGCATTAAGCCCGAAGACTTAGAAACAGTTGTAGCGGCCCCAGCTCCAACGGTTCCCGCAGCTCCAG
Source organism: Lissotriton vulgaris (assembly GCF_964263255.1). Taxonomy (NCBI): domain Eukaryota; kingdom Metazoa; phylum Chordata; class Amphibia; order Caudata; family Salamandridae; genus Lissotriton; species Lissotriton vulgaris. The sequence continues at coordinate 337,701,587 of NC_141685.1, read as the reverse complement.
CAGCTAGAATCTCCGAGAAGGAACTAGAAATCGGGCCAGTGGCAGACGTGGCTAGAGTAGTGGGCATTGGCATAATGCATTTTCTCTCAAATAAAGGAAATTGTTTAGGAGTTTTAGAAACCGCCGGAGTTGCCGCTTCTTTGGATACCTGTACGCCAAATTGAAAAGGTGGTTCAGTCAGTTCTGTCAACGTAATTCCAAGATTATCCTCGGCCCCGGCAGGTATCTCTTGCACCGGATTGTTCCCTAAATTAGGTTGGGTCAGGAGGGTAGAGACGATATCCGGAGACTCCTCCTCCTCTTGCCCAGAGCTTTCAGAGATATTGACCACAGGGTCTTCTTTACCTGCTTCTATGTCTGCATTTTTTACTACTTCAGCGTCTTCCTTAACTTGCTGGTAACGAATTCTCGCCTTCGCGCGTGCAGTTAATTGTTTCCCCCATCGCGAAGCTGCTTGTGCGTTAGATTTTAATCAAATGTTCGAACTTTCTTTAGAAGAATGCCGGTTAAGTAGTAGAAGTAGTGGGAAAATCCAGATATTTTAATCTCCGGCTACTGCTCTCAAAAGGTTCTCGAAAAGGTACAATAGGAGTATCTGCCTGCTACGAATGCCGCAAGGTATGCTGGAACAAGTAGTTAATCCCAAGCTGCGGCCGCTGCTAGATTGTAAGCAGCTTCAGCGGCAGGAGGGATTTTCTACAAGATAATCAGGCAATAAGACGGACTTTAGCAGCAGTAACAGTAGCAGGAGTATGAGAACATTCTGCAGAACAAGAGAAGCACTGTCAACGTTTTCAGCCGTGGGAGATTCTTCAGTCCTGCCCAGATACAATGTATCCCGAGTCCTTCTACAATGCAGTGCCGCTCACCTCACATCTCCGTAAAGGACGAGCTCGGTCTCACTCGGTCTCCCTACCGGAAGTCTCAGCGGCAAGATACTGATAAACGGTTTCAGCACATTTTCAAAGTAACATCTGCGTGTACTGAAAACAAGCAGCGGGCAGCACACCAAACCGCAACATCCGCCATCCATCTCGAGGTGAGGGGGGGAGGAGCCAGGAACAGGAAGCTCCGGGCTACGTGGAGGCGTGGAACTCCACTGTGGCGTTAGACAGAAATATGCATTGACAATCATCACATTTTTCTGATTTGAGCCAAATATACATGTATACAATCTGTGAATATAAACATGTAAATATACATGCATAGTTTTATATAATTATTGAATCCATACAGTTGAAAAAAAAAGAAAAGAATGAGCTAAATCATGAATCAACAAATAAATAAGAAATGAAAATAAAATAAAATATATTTTTCTATATCATGTGTTAGACTATTAATAACTGCACCTAGAACACATATTTGCTCCTAATTGAGAAAAAAAATATTTGTTTGCTATTTTTGTTTTATATAATACGTTTTCTATCCCTACGCATAGCAACTTCATTTGTTTCGGTAGGGGTCCCCATGTCTTTCCAAAAAGAAAATGGCCCTTTTTGCAGGGTCATCCCTAAACCTTTTCTCTTCCTCCTGGATTTTTCCTGACCTATTTTTGTTGGCTTTTTTGACTCTGGGCCCTTTACCACTGCTGATCAGTGCTAAAGTGCATATGCTCTCGCTGTGTAAATATGACTGTGAATTGGTATATCACTGATTGGCTTATTCGGTTTACCTGTTAGTCTCTAGTAGTGTGGCCTGTGTGTGCCCAGGGCTGGTAACCCAAATGCTGCTGGTTGGCCTGCAGCGCTGGTTTGCGCAACCCACAGAAGCAGCTTGTAAAGTGTACCTCAGACCTGCCAATGCAGTGTCTGTGTGCAATCCAAAACTGCCCTCTTGACTGTGAAGTGTCCACACTTCCCAGCCCCTGAACCTTCCCTTAGCATCATGTCAGTCACCCCTATCAGAGGTGGGACATGGCTTGATATGTGTAGCATGTCCTGGTAGTAAATTACCCTCCATGTTGCTTTTCACTGCTGCAAGGCTACCTGTTCTCCATAGGTTAGAATAGGCAGACTGGCTATTACATCTTATAGTCCTAACTGTCCCAGGGAACATGGTGGAAATTCGAGTTTAGTATGCCTGAGCCAAACCCATATAGATCCTTAGCTTGATTCCAAAGTGATAGAACATGTGTTTCGTCTTTAAGGGTGTCAACCTCAGAATTTCAGTAAAAGTACATACAATGCACTGCATGTACTTTTACTGAAATTCTTGAAAGGAGAATATCTAATGAAGGTTTGTTTTATGATATTCTAGCCCTGACGAAATCTGAGGTTGACACCCTTAAAGACGAAACACGTGTTCTATCACTTTGGAATCAAGCTCAAGATATATATGCGCGTGACTATCTGAAAATTAGAGAGCCTTTTTTCTGCTGTCTGGTTGATGGTGGATGACCATTACCTTATCCTTGGAGCTGTTGTGAAATTATTATTTGATATAACTATTTACAACTCAGAGCAATATTTACCCAGTTATCTGATCATTAGAGTTTTAGTATGCCTGACCTCAGAATAATCAATCAATCAATCAATCAATAAATCAATGAATGCATTTGTAGAGTGTGCTACTCACCCGTGAGGGTCTCAAGGGGCTATAGGAGTGGGGGAAGCAGCTACTGGTCGAACAGCCAAGTCTTGAGGAGTCTCCTGCAGGTCAGCAGGTCCTGTGTCTTGGCCGCGAGGTTGGAAAATGATCTGCTGCCGGTGGTCATTCGGCGGATGCGTGGGACGTGGTGAGGGCGGGGTCTGTGGAGTGGAGCTGGCGGTTCGGGTGTAGAAGGACAGACGTTAGTTGAGGTATGCTGGTCTGGGGTTGTGGAGTGCTTTGTGAGCGTGGGTGAGGAGCTTGAAGGTGATCCTCTTGTTGACCAGGAGCCAAAGCAGATTTCTCAGTTGGGAGGTGATGTGGCTGTGGCGAGGGAGTCTGAGGATGAGGCGTGCGGAGGCGTTTTTTTATGTGTTGGAGTCTCTTCTGGAGTGTGGCCGTAGTTTCTGCATAGAGGGTGTTGCCGTAGTCCAGCCTGCTGCTGACGAGGGCCTGAGTGACCGTTCTTCTGGTTTCAGTGGGGATCCATCTGTAGATTTTGCGGAGCATGCGGAGGGTGTTGAAGCAGGAGGAGGAAACAACGTTGACCTGCTGGGTCATAGAGAGTGTTGAGTCCAACCCCAGGTTGCGTCCGCGGTGGGTGGGTGTCTGGGCAACTCCCAGCGTGGTCAGCCACCAGAAGTCGTCACATGCGGAGGGGTTGGAGCCGAGGATGAGGATCTCCGTCTTGTCCGAGTTCAGTTTCAGCCGGCTGGTCTTCATCCATTCTGCAACGGCCTTCATTCCCTCGTGTAGGTTGGATTTGCCAGTGTCAGGGTCCTTGGTGAGGGAGAGGATGAGTTGGGTGTCGTCGGCATACGAGACGATGTTGAGGTGGTGTGTTCAGACGATGTTGGCGAGCGGTGCCATGTAGATGTTGAAAAGGGTCGGGCAGAGTGATGATCCTTGGGGTACGTCGCAGGTTATCGTGGTGGCTTTGGATTGAAAGGGGGGAGGTGAACTCTCTGGGTTCTGCTGGTGAGAAATTAGGTGATCTAGTCCAGGGTTTTGTCTCGGATCCCTGCGTTATGGAGGGGTGTGCACAGGGTGTGGTAGCAGACAGTATCAAAGGCGGCAGAGAGGTCCAGAAGGGTGAGGTCCGCAGTTTCGCCATTGTCCAGTATGGTCCTGATGTCGTTGGTCGCGGCGATGAGGGCGGTTTTGGTGCTGTGATTGCTGTGAAAGCCAGATTGGGAGGGGTCCAAGACTTTGTTCTCCTCCAGGAAAAGGGTCAGTTGTCAGTTGGCGGTCTTCTCAATGACTTTCGCTGGGAACGGGAGCAGGCAGATAGTTCGGAAGTTTTTGAGGCTGTTAGGGTCCGCCTTGGGTTTCTTGAGAGCGGTGTTGATCTTGGCGTGTTTCTAGCTCTCTGGGAAGGCGGCGGTCTCGAAGGAGCTGTTGATGCTCTTTCGGACTTGGGGTGCGATGATGGAGCTTGCCTTGTGGAAGATGTGGTGGGGGCAAGGGTCGGAAGGTGAGTCGTAATGGAAGGTGTTCATGATTTTGATGGTGTCTTCATCGTTGACGTTATGCCAGGAGAGCAGAAGGTCGGTGTGTTTTGGTGGATGTTGAGTCGGGGGTGTCGGCGTCTCCCGTCGGTGTCTGGGTGTCGAAGCTGTTGTGGATGTCTGTGATCTTGCGGTGGAAGAAGGCAGCCAGGGAGTCGCAGAGTTCTTGTGATGGTGGAACGTCATTGGAGCAGGAGCTGGGGGTGGCGAGTTCTTTCAAGATTTTGAAGAGCTCTTAGCTGTTGTGTGCGTAGTTGTCGATGAGGCTCTTTTGGCGGAATGGATGAGTTGGTGGTGTTTGCGTCTAGTGTTCATGAGGGTGGCGTGGTTGTCTGGTCATTGCGCCACTGCTTCTCGAGTCTTCTGCAGGTGTGCTTGGATTTCTTGAGGTCGGCGTTGAACCAGATGGCTCTTTTGTTGATGCGCCTGTTGGATGGTTTCCTAATTGGGGTGAGGGTGTTGACCGGTCGTCGGTCCACTGTCTGAAATTCTTGGCTACTGCGTCGGTCTCATAGGGCTCGGGTGGAGGGTCTCGGGCAAGTGTGGTGATGAGCTGGTGTTCGGTGACTCTTTTCCAGCTGCGGAGTGGGATACGTTGTGGTTGGTTGTGTGCAGTTTGTTTCTAAAAGGAGAAATGGGTGCAGTGGTGGTCGGTCCAGTGGAGTTCGGTGGTGTGGCTGAAGGTGACGTGGTTGCTGGCGGAGAAGATGGGGTCCAGCGTGTGTTCGGCGGTGTGGGTCGGTGTTGTGACGAGTTATTTGAGTCCAAGGTTGGCGAGGTTGTCGATCACCGTTGTGGAGTTGCTGTTGTTGGCGTTCTCGAGGTGGAAGTTCAGGTCTCCGAGGAGGATATAGTCTGTGGAGGAGAGGGTGTGCGTGCTGATGAGGTCGGTGATGGATTCGCTGAACTGTGGTCGGAGTCCCGGGGGTCTGTAGATGAGGGTTCCTCTGAGGGTGGTGTTGTGATCAACGTGGATCTGGAAGTGTTGGTGTTTGGCCATGCTGAGGGAGTCTTCGGTGCTGGTTGAGATTCTGATGGTGTTTCTGTGGACAATGGCAAATCCTCCTCCTAGTTTGTTGTTGTTTCGGTCCTTGCATGTGATCTTGTAGCCGTCCGGGATGGCTATGGCTATGACAGGTGCCGAGGAGGTGTTTGCCCAGGTCTCCGTCAGGAAGGCGATGTCTGGGGCGAAGTCGTCGAGCAGGTCCCAGAGTTCGTGGCGTGTTTGTGGACTCAGTGGGTGTTGAGTAGTATGCAGCTGAGATGGTTGTGGCCTGCAGTGCTGGGATGGGCAGGATTGCAGGGGTGCGTTGGCTGGTGTAGCTGTAGTTTCGGCAGGTGATGGGTCCGTGAGTGAGCTTCGGGGTGGTCAGGAAGCAGGTGGAATTTCGACCATTGTTGAATGCATGGAGGGTGTTTGCGTCGTAGCGGCGTTGGGTCTTGTGGTGGTCACTGGGGCCAGGGGACCTGGCGCTGGGCACGGTCCAGGTGCAGACAGGCTAGCCTTAGGAGCGCCGTTGATTCGCCAGCGGCGCGAGTGCATCGCAGTTGCCATTTAAGTAGGAGAGGTGCGAGCGGCTGGGGGGGCGGGTCGGGTTGCAGCGGGAAACTAACGCAGAGGCAGCACAATGGGCTATGGGGGTAGCTGGCAGTAAGCCAAGGAGACACTGGAAAATCCAAGAAGGGGACAAGAGTAATAATAAAGGAGCAAGGGGTAAAAGTACAATTTAGAGGAGCATAGTAGTGAGACAAGAAAAATAAGCAGCACCCAGCAGGGAGGGGTATCGAACCCTGCCTAGGTGAGACCTTAGTGCAGAGAGCAGACGAGCGGAGCTGTGAGGGAAGAGCTGATCCCTGACTGAGGGTCAGGGATCTAGCTCGCGCTCCCCGCAGCAGTCGCCAGTTAAGTAGGGGAGGAGAGAGGTGCGAGTGGCTGGGGGCAGGAGTGGGTCAGAATCCAGCGGGAAACTAATGGAGGGGCAGCGCAATGGGCTACGGGGGGAGATGGCAGCAAGCCAATGAGACAGTGGAAAATCCAAGAAGGGGACAAGAGTAATAATAAAGGAGTAAGGGGTAAAGGTACAATTTAGAAGAGCATAGAAGTGAGACAAGAAAAATAAGTGGCACCCAGCAAGGAGGGGTCTCAAACCCTGCCTGGGTGGGACCTTAGTGCAGAGAGCTGATGAGTGGAGCTGCGAGGGAGAAGGGGGATAGCTCTCTTCTAGCCCTTGGGTGATTGCTTAGCAAAATAAAAGTGTTTCAAAATCATTTTCCCTCTTCTTCCAAGTCCATGGGTAACTACTGCAGGCCAATCCAAGAAACAGCACACAAGCACACTCTTGACATCCAGGGGCAATACAAAAATCAGGGGGTTGGGCACAGATATTTATACCCCAAAAGTCTTTGTTCTCAAAAAGTCTCTGGTCACTGAACTCAGCCAGAACCAGTTCTGCTCAGGCCCGGAGCACTTTGTTTACCAGGCTGCATCCTTCCTTTCAGAAAGAGGGGGTCTGCCATCAGACGCACAGTAGGAGCTAAAATACATCTTTTAGCAAAGTTAGTTTTAATATTCTGTGTTTGAAAATACCACTTTTAGAAAGTAGGTCTTTTCTTACCTAAGCCTTCCAGTGTACTCTGCTGTTATGTGTATTGGCTGTCTGGGTTTAGAGGGGCAAGGCAGGCTGAGTCAGACCTGGGTTGAAAAGAGAGATCTGCATTGAGTACTAGGGAGGGGTAGATCCTTGACCTGGATAGGGCTGTGCCTAGCAAGGTGAATGCTGGCCTTTAGAAAAAATTGAAATTTGCACCGGGTTATGTGCAAGGATTTTAATCACACAGTTAAGGCGCTGAAAAAAGATTCAGGTACTAATGAATATTTGTATGATCTATTTTTTGTTTAATTTTATTAATTATATCAAAAAGTTTGTTCACATTTTTATATCTATTTTTTTTAAAAACTTTACATATTTTGTGACTGTACAAATAGTATCCTGTTACAAGTGACCATGTGCAAATATTAATAGATTACAATCACAGATAAATCACAATAAGTTGATCAGTCTTTTCTTGAAATACAGAACCAATTCCTCCTTAACGCGTTTCGGCGGTTAGCCTTCCTCAGGAATTCTGTATTTTCTATATATAACAGATTGATACTGTTTCTTAGCTGGAGAGACTCCGATGATGTGACTGGCAGGTTTGTATACTATGTTTTCCTAACGAGTTGATGTTTCCAGAAAAATTGATCAGACAACTGAGATGAACGTTCTATGGTGTTCTAGATTTGAATTATGCAAAGAACTTGCTTGATGATTTCTAGGGCTCGTACTATTCGCCCGTAAGTAACAAGCAGATAAAGCGAAGATCCTTTGTAGGGTGATTCATAGGGAGACTTAATTTAGATCGATTTCCTCCTTTTACAGGTGGGAGCTGATGAAGTATGTTTATTTCGAGCAGCGTGCCCTTCTGTGTCCTATGTCTCTTCCGTCTAGGTGAATGCTGGCTCCACCTCTTACTGTGTGTCTGATGGTAGACCCCCTCTTTATGAAAGGAAGGATGCAGCCTGGTAAACAAAGTGCTCCAGGCCTGAGCAGAACTGGTTCTGGCTGGATTCAGTGACTAGAGATTTTTTGAGAACAAAGACTTTTGGGGTATAAATATCTGTGCCCAAACGCCTGATTTTTGTATTGCTCCTGGATGTCAAGAGGAACCTCTGTCCTTGTTACTGAAGGAATCTGCAGGAGAGGACTGTCCTTGTGCTTGTGTGGTGTTTCTTGGATTGGCCTGCAGTAGTTCCCCTTGGACTTGGAAGAAGAGGGAAAATGACTTTTGAGAGACTCTTTTTTTGCTAAGCAATCACCCAAGGGCTAGAAGAGAGCTAGCCTCCTGCTGGAGTCACCGGCACATCTGACTCCCCCCACCAGTCTCCTGATTCCTCCCAGTGAGGATTTCTATCTGCAGGTGAGGCCCCTGTGAGTTCCAGGGCCTCTAGTTCTACTACAGAGAAGAGAGTGCAGAAATCGTCGCTAATGCCTGTTTGCGAGCCGCTGCAGTTGAAGAGTGTGAGAAAAATCCTTGCGCTGCTGCCGGCGAGCACTCACACACCAAAGATTATCGCATTGCATGCTTGCAGGCCACAAAGTGCTCGCTAACCCCCAAGATCATCGCATCACACGTTTGCGGGCTTGTCGAAGGCTTGCTAACCCCGGATCCTCGCATCGAGATCATCGCATCACTACATCGAAGAGCGGGCGCCGTGCGTCTGCCATTTTTCTCACATCGTACCCGGATCGTCTCTCCCTCGCGGGCCACCATTTTCTTTTGTCGCAACAAGATCGCACACGCAACGGGATCAGCGCATCATCCTCCCTTGTGGCAAGAATTCAACGCATCGCTGGCCTAGCGTGAAGAAGTCTTTCGCTTTGTCCTGCATCACCTGCAGACTGGCGCATCATCCTCCCTTGCGGCAAGGATTCAACACATCGCTGGCCTAGTGTGGGGAAAATCATCGCTACAGCTTGTTCGTGACATTTTGCTTGTTTTGCTACAAAATCCAGGTACTTTGTGAGTAAAAGGGTCGCAAAGACCCCTGCTTTGAACTGAACCACTATTTGAACACTTTGAACTCTTTGTCCAGCTTTTCAAGAGTACCCCCCCTTTTTTCAGTATTGTGATTTTTTACCGTTATTGGTCTTGTGTTAAGTCTATATATAAAGATACTTATTTTTTATAACTACTTGTGTGATGTCCCTTTGTAGTGTCCTTCACTGTGTCACTGTGTATGATCATAAATGCTTTACACACTGCCTCTGAGATAAGCCTAGCTGCTCGTGCTACATTACCACAGGGTTGAGCAGGGGTTATCAAAGGGTGTAGTCCCCTTACTCTGACTTAGGACGAAGGGTCCCTACTTGGACTGTGGCCAGCCACTGCCAAATAGAGACCCCCATTTCTAACATTGGTGGTCAGCGGTGAGGATCTGGACTTGCATTTATGATTGCACACAGTAGTGTACACTACTAGTGAGTGCAGACCATAACGCAACTACATACGTTGTTGAGGTTTTTTGGTTCTATTTTTGATTCGTTATTGCCAGTATTGACACAATGGGTCTTGCTGAAATGAGACTTACCTTTTACATAGACGACCTGCTGACCTACAGTCTAGAGGAGCTAAGGGGGTTCTGTGAGGAGAAAGGTTTAGCTGTGAGTGGGTAGGAGACTCAGCTATCCTTGCAGACATCCCTGAGGCTTTGGCATCAAGACGGATGGAGATTCTTGGAGTCCCAGTACACCTACCAGGAGGGTAGTTGGTATGAGGGTGGCTCTGGAGAGTCAGAAGAGGGGAAAGAAAGTGTTATGGAATATCTCATAGGTAGGGAGCCCTTTGTTCAGTCTGGTGCCTATGGTAGCTCCTCTCCCTCGGGCTGAGTGGTCGCTCCCCAGTGTCCCTCTGAGACAATCGGTATCGTTGTGCCGCTTTGCACTCCAAAACTGCATTTTTATTTCTGCCTGCTGTTTGCCTGATCGCCGCCTAGCTTTACTTGCACTTTCAATAGTTAAATTAGCTGATTTCACCCTGTTTGCGCGTTGTGCCGCTTTGCATTCCAAAACTGCATTTTTATTTCTGCCTGCTGTCTGCCTGATCGCCGCTTAGCTTTACTTGCACTTTTAATAGTTATTTGTGCTGATTTCACTCTGTTTGCGCGTTTGCTGTGCTCCCCCCTCCGCCTCCATTTTGTTTGTTGTTGTCGTCGTCTGTAGCCCGCCCCGCCTCCCAGCTGAGCCGCCCTCGCCCCTCCCCCTCCACTATCCATTTATGACAGTAGTTCCCGCGCACAGCGTTTACGCGCAGCGTTCGCGCCCCAGCCGCGCCGAAGGTGCGCCAAAGGTAAGCCCGTCTACGCCCGTCCGCGCCTGGACTGCGCCCAGCGCCATACCCCCTGGCCCTCGCATTTCCCAGCCCTCCCGCATTACCTAAGATGCCACCACCCTCCTAGCCCTTAACCCCGGCCGTCCCCCCAACTGCGTCCAAGCCGCTCCTGGACACACCCATGGACCTTTCTCATGCTACTCCTGCAAATTCTTCTGCACCGTCAACCACTCCGCTACGATCACACCTCAGATTCCCGACACCAACCACCTACAATGCATCTTGCTCAACACCCGATCGGTCCACAGGCACGCCATTGACCTATGGAATCTACTAGACACCATCTCTCCGGACGTCGCCTTCCTCACTGAAACATGGATGAACGCCTCCTCCGCCCCAGACATCACCATTGCCATCCCAGAAGATTATAAGATCATACGCAAGGACCGTACCGGCCGCACAGGAGGAGGAATCGCTATTGTCCATAAGTAATCCATCCAAATCTCAACCAGCTCTGACGCCAATCTCGCCAACACTGAACACCTTCACTTCCAGATCCACATCGACCCCAAGACCACACTCAGAGGCACCCTCCTTTACGGGCCTCCAGGGCCCCGCGCACAATTTAGTGAGGACATCACGGACTTCATCACTCCACACGCGCTCCCCTCCAAAGATTACATCCTTCTAGGAGACCTCAACTTTCACCTTGAAAAGAACAACGACCGCAACTCCACCGCCCTGCTGGACAACCTCGCCAACCTCGGACTTAAACAACTGGTCACTTCCCCCACCCACATCGCAGGTCACACTCTCGACCCTATCTTCACCTCCAGCAATCATGTCTCCTTCAGCCACACCACGAATCTCCTCTGGACTGACCACAGCTGCGTTCACTTTACCTACAACAAGCCCAAACCCAACAACCACCCCCAACCAACTCTGCAAAGAAACTGGAACAAAATCACCATCGACCAGATCTCCTCATCGCTTCTTCTAAACCCCCCCAGCCCACTCCTCAAACCCCGACCAAGCCGCCACCAACCTCACCCTATGGCTATCCAACAGCGCCGACATCCTAGCACCACTGAAAAAACGACAAAGCAAACTTGGCAGCAAGAAGACCTCATGGTTCAACGATGATCTTAAGAAATCCAAGAAACTCTGCCGCTCCCTTGAGAAGGCCTGGAAAAAAGACCCAACCACCAGCACCAAGGACGCCTTCAAAAACGCCACCCGCATACACCATCAACTGATCCGAAAGGCCAAGAAAACCGCCTTCAAGGAACGACTAGATAACAACGCCCACAACAGCAAGGAACTTTTCAACATCGTCAAGGAATTTACCAATCCTTCGGCCAACTCTAACGACATCACCCCCTCTCAAGCCCTCTGCGACTCCCTAGCCTCATTTTTCCACAACAAAATTGCAGACATCCACAACAGCTTCGACAACCAACCCGGAGACCAACCCACCCAACCATCTGCTGGACCTTCACCCCCCTCAAACATCCTTAATGACTGGAACACAATCTCCACCGAGGACACCATCCGCCTGATGAACTCCATCCACTCAGGATCCCCCACAGACCCATGCCCTCACCACATCTTCAACAAAGCAGACTCCATCATAGCACCGCACCTCCGAGACGTCATCAACTGCTCCTTCAAATCCGCCACCTTCCCGGAAAGCTGGAAACACGCTGAACTCAGCGCCCTTCTGAAAAAACCCACAGCGGACCCCACCGAACTCAAAAATTACTGCCCCATCTCGCTCCTTCCATTCCCGGCCAAAGTCATCGAGAAAGCTGTCAACAACCAGCTCGCCGCCTTCCTCGAAGCCAACAAATCCCTCGACTCCTCACAGTCCGGCTTCCGAGCAAAACACAGCACTGAGACCGCCCTCATCGCAGCAACAGACAACATTCGAACTCTACTGGACAATGGAGACACAGTCGCACTCATCCTCCTCGACCTCTCCGCAGCCTTTGACACAGTCTGCCATAGCACCCTTCTACAGCGCCTCAGAAACATCGGAATCCAAGGAAAAGCACTGGAATGGATCACCTCGTTCCTCACCGGAAGAACCCAGAAAGTCCGCCTCCCACCATTCAAGTCAGAGGCCACTGAAGTCATCTGCGGCGTACCACAAGGATCTTCAATCAGCCCCACCCTTCTCAACGTATACATGAGCCCCCTCGCGGCCATCGCCCGCCAACACAACCTCAACATCATCTCCTACGCGGATGACACTCAACCGATCCTATCACTCACCAATGACCCTAGCACCGCCAAAACTAACCTACACGAAGGAATGAAAGAAGTAGCCGAATGGATGAAACACAGCCGTCTGAAACTGAACTCTGATAAAACAGAAGTCCTCATCTTAGGTACCTCCCCCTCCGCATGGGACGACTCTTGGTGGCCAGAAGCCCTTGGAAAAGCACCCATCCCGACAGACCACGCACGGAACCTGGGCGTCATCCTGGATTCCTCACTTTCAATGAACAGACAAGTCAACGCCGTCTCCTCATCCTGCTTCAACATTCTTGGCATGCTCAAAAAAACATTTCGTTGGATCCCCACCGAAACTAGAAAAACGGTCACCCACGCTCTGGTCACGAGCCGACTGGACTATGGAAACACCCTCTACGCCGGGACTACCGCTAAACTCCAGAAAAAACTCCAACGAATCCAAAACGCCTCAGCCAGGCTCATATTAGACATCCCGCGTAAAGAACATATCTCTGGTCACCTGAAAAACCTCCACTGGCTTCCCGTCAATAAGAGGATCACTTTCCGGCTCCTAACCCACGCACACAAAGCACTCTACGAAATCGGACCACAATGCCTCAACACACGACTGTCCTTCTACACCCCCTCCCGCCAGCTTCGATCTTCCAACCAAGCCCTCGCCACTGTACCTCGCATCAACAAGACCACCATGGGAGGTAGATCCTTCTCCTACCTGGCAGCTAAAACCTGGAACTCACTTCCCACTTACCTTCGCCTTACCCAGAACCACCTAGCATTCAGAAAGCAACTTAAAACGTGGATATTTGACAAGTAATTCCCCAACCCTCCTAAGCGCCTTGAGACCCTCTGGGTATGTAGTGCGCTATATAAATCCTTTGACTTGACTTGACTTGACTGATTCCCTTCATGGTCCCCAGAGGAGTTGGTGGACAAGTGGCAGGGTCCCATAGGTAGGGAGTCCCTTGCTGGGTTTAGTACCAAGGGTAGTGCCCAATCCCCTTCATGGTCCCCAGGGGATTGGACAGAAAGTGGGAGAGGGAACACCAGCTGTAATAAGAGAAGCTCCAAATGGAGATTGCCCAGCTGGAGGCACACCTAGCGCAGATAGCATTAAAGGAGAAGTTAGCTTTGAAGGGTAGGTTATCCCCTGAGGGCAGTGTTAATTGTCTGGATTCGCCAGTGAGAGTGGGGACCAGTGGTGGCAGCAAAGTTGAGTTATGTAATGCTGACAGTGTAGTACACCCACCCAGAGATGTGGCACCTGACTTGAAAGAGGGGGTTGATCTACACCAGGGGATTCCAGGAAATGAGGCAGCTCCATTGGTGTGCATTGTCCCTGAGGTGGATTGGGGAACTAGCACAGGGGCCCATAGTCCTAGTGAGGGGAAGGGGCACAATACCGACTCAAGATGTGAGGTGCAGTGAGAGGCGTTCCCCCGTGGCTAAAGTCCTGGTGTATGAGAGTGAGGACCGCCCAGAAGAGTGTGTGTTGGGTGATAGAGACAGTCATGTAATGTCTCGCCCATTTCAGGAGAGTGGTGTGGGGTAGGTGTGTGAGGCACTGGATTGTGAGGTGAAGGTTACCACCTGCGTGGAACTGTGTAATCCAATTGTGGGAATGCATATTCTGAGTTCCTGTTTTCCATAGCTAAACCAACACTTGTTATAGGTCGAGTTCTCTTTCTCTGATCCTAGGGAACCTGCACAGGAGGCAGACCTCTGGGTGAGTACCAGAGGCTCTGTAGAGGCATTGAGGAATGACCCTAATAAGAGTGGTTCAGATTTCTTCCAACCCAGAGTGGTGGGAGAGGTTTGAAGTGATGCAGCTAGGTCCCCTCGTTGTGAGGAGGTTGTAGGGCCTCACATCCTGTCTCGTGGGAACAGGAGTGAGACTGGGATGTGTCCCGAAGTGCCCAAACCTCAGTCTCCAGGACTGTATGGTTCAATGAGGAAACACCAGGTAGGGAATCTAGTCTGTCCGGATGAACCGTCAGTTATGGGGAGTCTCCCCGTGTTAGGTGAGTTGAGAGTGCCTGTAGTCAGGCCTCCATCAGTTCTTGTGTCTGGCACTGCCACTCCTAGAGGGAGGGTACAGAGGTCCAGCTTGAGGGGTGAGAGGGGGAAGGAGCCCCCAGTGGGAGAACCAGTGGGTCAGGGGACAGTCAGGAGGGCTGAGCCCCAGAGCAGTGACCATTATGACACCACTTCTGTCCTGGGGGTTCTTCAATCACTGTCAGGTGGACAGGGTTCGGGGGATCCGCGGCAGGCAGACTGTCATGCAACACAGGAGTTCTGTGTTACCCTCGGGGAGGGTGTTTGTACTCCGCAGGAAGTCCTGGTTCGCTGGGCAATTGTTCAGCCACAGGGGTTGGTCCCTGAGTTGGGACGGTACCAAGCCCCAAAGAGGAGGACCGGGTGTGGGAAAGCCCACCACAGTCTCTGGCCCAGCCGCTGGGTACAGTCCCAGGGTTGGTGAGTCAGTGTCAGGGTGTCTTGCCTGACCTGGTGAGAGGGAAAGTGGACAAAAGGTGCCAGGCACCTGGCGTTACTGCCCCCCACTCTTTGATGCCACAGAGGTTTGAGAACCCTGAGAAGTATCAGACCTGGCTCCCAGCACTGACTACTGTCAGTGACCACAGTGGCTTGTTGTCTATCTGTTGGGACACACCTGTGAGCCAGTTAAGATTAGGTGCTGCACAGGTGGTGTCCACAGTTGAGGAGGAGGACCAGGGTTGGGAATGCCCACCCCAGTCTACGGTCCAGCCGCTGGATACAGGCCCAGGACTGGTGGGTCAGAGTCAAGGTGCGTACTGGACCTGACAGGAGGGAGAGTGGACAAAAGATGCTGGGCACCTGGGGCTACTGCCCACCGCTCTCTGATGCCACCAAGGTTTGAGAGCCCTGAGAGGTGTAGGGTCTGGGTCTCATCGCTGACTACTGTGAGTGGCAACTGTGGCTTGCTGTCTCTATGTTGGAAAACACCTGTGAGCAAGCTAGGGTTGGGTGCTGCACAGGTGGTGTCCACAGGTGAGGGGAAGAGTTCCCCATTGGTTGGCATAGTGGGTCCTGAGAGTGTGGACCAGGAAATCCCACAGGGTTCAGATGGGCGTAGAACTGGATTGTGCCCCTGCAGTTGTGGGTCAGTTCCATGTTCTATCGCTTAAAGCAGGGAAGCCCATCAGGGTACTGATTGGTCTACCCTACGTTTTGGCTGGAAGGGGGTCATGTTGGAAATGGCCCTTTTTGCAGGGTCATCCCTAAACCTTTTGCCTTCCTCCTGAATTTTTCCTGACCTATTTTAGTTGGCTTTATGACTCTGGGCACTTTAACACTGCTGATCAGTGCTAAAGTGCATATGCTCTCCCTGTGTAAATATGACTTTGAATTGTTATATCTCTGATTGGCTTATTTGGTTTACCTGTCAGTCCCTAGTACTGTGGCCTGTGTGTGCCCAGGGCTGGTAACCCAAATGCTGCTGGGGGGCCTTCAGCTCTGGTTTGTGCTACTCACAGAAGCAGGTTGTAAAGTGTACCTCAGACCTGCCACTGAAGTGTCTGTGTGCAGTCCAGAACTGCCATCTTGGATGTGATGTGCCCACACTTCCAGGCCCTGAACCTTCCCTTAACATCATGTCAGTTACCCCTATGGTAGGTGCCTTGTGTGTGTAAGGTAGGACATGGCTTGATATGTGTAGGGATGGGCGGACATCTCTGTTCCGCCCAAGGAATGTGCAGAGATTGGCCCCTTCCGCCTTTCGCAATGAAGGCGGAGAAACAAGGCAAATCTCCGGACACTCGGGCAGAACAGAAGTTGGCCGCCCGCCTCCCGCTCGCTCCTGCACGCAATATAAAAACAACATTAAAGCCTAAAATAAGATTTAACTAACACTTACCTTATCGTGGGGGTCATCTTCCTTGTCTATCTAGCCTTCTTCTTGAAACTGCACATGCGCGAGAGCCTGCGCAGGCGGATTCCTGGCGAGCAATGCGCATGCACAGGCTCCCGTGCAAGGATTCAACACACCGCCGGCCTAGCGTGGGGAAGATCATCGCTACAGCTCGTTTGCGACATTTTGCTTGTTGTGCTACCGAAATCCCGGTACTTTGTAAGTAAAAGGGTCGCAGAGACCCCTGCTTTGAACTGAACCCCTATTTGAACACTTTGAACTCTTTTTCCAGCTTTTTAAGAGTAGCCCCCTTTTTTCAGGATTGTGGCTTTTTACCATTATTGGTCTTGTGTTAAGTCTATATGTAAAGATACTTATTTTTTATAATTACTTGTGTGGTGTCCCTTTGTAGTGTCCTTCACTGTGTTACTGAGTATGATCAGAACTGCTTTACACACTGCCTCTGAGATAAGCCTAGCTGCTCGCCCTACGTTACCACAGTGTTGAGCAGGGGTTATCAAACGGTGTAACCCCCTTACTCTGATTTTAGAAGAAGGGTCCCTACTTGGACTTTGGCCAGCCACTGCCAACTAGAGTCCCCCATTTGAAACAGGTTCACAGTAATTTTCATGGCAAAGTACCTGCTAATGTACCAGGTAGGCTCAATTATGCCACAGCAACCTGGATAGCCCATAAGCGCCCACAGCTCACTGCAAAGCGTTCGGAAGGGCAGCTAGGACACCACTCATCACCATTCACCACTGTCAAAAACAGTAATATCCCTGTGATGGCCACACACACCTACCCACCCTCGCACCTTTCTACACAGTGGTGATTTGCTCTCCATTCTTTAGGGAGAAAGTCTTGGAGTAATCAGGTGTGGAATAGCAGGTGGCCAAACCCGGTGGGACGCATAAGATAACTATGTGAAAATCAGTCTTTGGTACAGACCCCACCTGAATCTCCACCTTGGGTCATGAAATAATTTCCCCTGTGTCCCCTACGTTTCAAGATCGGGACAAGGACACCACCAGTAAAAATGGTAAAGAAAACTACATGCTTGCTAGTGGCCAGGCCAAAGCAGATGTCCAAATCCACCTCTGAGAGCCCGCCACTACATGCAGACACATCTGGGGGATCAACAACCCAGCTCATAAACCCAAAGATATATGATATACGCAGCTAAGCACTGTCCCGGGATTTGACCTTTACAGGGCACATCCCCGGCTCCATCAGTAAGGATGCTGAATGCCTAAAACCCAGGGCCATCGATGCCTTCTTACCCGAAAAAATGAAAGGCTCAGCCGCACAAGGCTCACCCACAAGGAGCACAGATAGCAATACGGGGGCAGGACCCGCATCTGCATTAACAGGAACAGAAATCTCCCATACAAAAGCTACAAATACTGTGCTAAGCCACCTCGGGGATGTCAGTCCCCCGAGAAAATAATTGGCCTCACTTTTCTCAGAACATGGGAGTGCACCAAAGTACTGCATTAGAGCCCACCAACACAGAAAAAATAATGCAACAAGGAAGCCTTAAAACTGCCATGACCTTAGAAGGTTTGAATGATATCACCAGTCCGTTCGACAGTACACAATTGACCCCCTATACTACATGTACAGAAAATAAAAATACAATGGGTGAGCCTCATCAAGATAAAATTTCAAACGCTCGGAATGAGGGTTCTTGTATCATCAAAGCCTCCCTATCAGAGCCAGTAGCAAGTTACTACCATGCAAGCTTTCCTGTGCCCAAGACAATTTGTTAAAACAGTTAACACCTCTGTGTCAGCAGCTATAAATGCTCTAACATGGCAATCAGAGAAATTGTAGCTACAGGTGGAAACCATACATTTATTGGCCCACACAATGGCTGACATGGCCAAAAATGTCGACAGCATAGAGGCAGCCAGTAGCAGTCTGACCTCTTCATCTGAATGCCAATGTCCTGAGATAGTAGACAAACTTGCATCCCTCCCTCCCTCAGTGTATTCACCTCGTTGGTGGAGGAGCTACTGTTCAAAATCAAAACTTGTTCAACCTCACAGACCTGGGGGGGGTGGCAAAATAAATGAGCTTATAGATGCATATAGAGAACATGCCTCTCCTCCCAGCCAATTGCAGCAGGAGGCTAGAATTAACGCAACCCGGCAACCTCATTCAGAATCGCTTATAGTTCAGTTCAGTTCAACAAAGTTTTATTTCGATATAAAATATCTTAAAAAGCACATCACATTTATAAAATACATGTCCTTCAAACAGTAAAAGAGTTTAAAAGTAACAATCAATTATACAATACAATAGTTAAAAAGTGATATTAAACCATAAGTCAGCTTTGAGTAAAATTTCTGTGCGACAAACATCGTTAAAATTCATTCGCAAAAAAAAAATAAAAAAAAAATAGGGCCACTAACAACTATACTGAGGTATAGCAATACAAAACCATCGTAGGGCTTTTAGTCTTATCAGCCAAGCCCAGCTTAGGTATTTGGCCACCCCACAGCCTAGCGTGGTGTTTGCCTCGGCTTGAAGAATTCTAAGGGCAGTTGAATGGTTCCTTGTGTCTAGCAGTCGACAAACAGGTCTTAACCATTTTTCCCTTGGCTTGGAATATGCTTTACATACAAAGAACAAGTCTGGAATGGTTTCAACTATCCCAGTACAGAATGGGTAATCGGCAGAAGTTTGATTATGAGGTTTCCACTTATGGGTACGTTCATAAACTGGAAGAGTTCTCATTCTGAAATGGATAAAGAGGGCCCTGTCTCTGGGTTTCTGGATACAACCCAGGTAGGGCTCAAGGCAAGGCACTGTTTTATGCTGACGAAACTCATCAGTCAGCCTGCCCTGGTTGGGATCTCTGTGAGCTTGATTATCAACCCATGCACAGTATAGGCTCTTGATTGTCATTTTGGACGTCGGGGCCCCTGACTCCCATGCAGAATTAAGGCCAATGGCCGAAAGAAGTCTTTTGATGTTAGCTAGCCAGGCGATCTTATAAGATCCCTGAAGATTCATTACTTCCTTTAGGCCATCGGCATAGATGGATAACTCTGGGGTACGCGAAAGGTGACCCCAGTATAAAAGGGGGTATAAGACAATCAAATCCTTAATTACGGGCCAAGTCGCTTAGGAGGGGTTTGGTAGGGGTTCCCCTACGAAGTGAAACAAGCTCTCTGAAAAACTTGTTTTCTGCTGTCACAAGGGCATCAACATTGTTAAAGCCCCAGAGCTCGGCTCCGTATAATGCACAGCCTATTGCCTTTGCAGAATAGATTTCCAAGGCAGGGGCAATAGGTCTAGAGGTTGAAGCTCGATGTTCTCTCCCTATGACACCCGTAACCCGCTTATGGCTTAAAGCCATTTTTTCAATGTGCGACTGCCATTTAAGATTATCCGCAATTTTGATCCCCAAATAATCAAAGACTTTAACAGGCTCCAGGGTCTCCCCGTTGAGCGTAAGGGTAGATTTGGCAGCCCTGCTTGGATTAAAGTAGAGGAGCTTCGTTTTGGTGGTATTAATAACTAGGCCCCTCATGTTACAGAACAAGCAGAAACGATCAAGGAGCTTCTGTAAGCCTGCTGGAGTTTTTGATACCAGCAGCGTATCACCGCGAAAAGTAGTGTTGGTACCTTAATACCTGCCAGGACGGGGGCATCGGCATTAATTTCAGACAGGAAGGAGACCACCCCATTTACAAACAGCGTAAAGAGGGTAGGGTTCAGGACGCACCCCTGGCGGACTCCTCTATTTACAGGGTTCTTCTCTGTTTTCTGAGCCTGAGAGCCCCTCCTCATGCATTCATAGTTCCCTTCATGCATGCGGACTAAAAGGTTCAGAATAGGGAGTGGGAGCCCCATATCCCGCAAGACCGACCAAAGACGCTCGTGGGGAACCAGGTCAAAGGCGGTCTTCAAATCTATGAATGCAAAATAGAGGCCACCTTTGCCAATGGTTACGACCTTCCAGTGCAGTAGCACAAGCCTAAAAGCCTGGTCGATTGTACTCGTACATGGTGGGAACCCCGCCTGGTATTGTGATATGATGTTATTCTCTTCTGCCCACAAAAGGATTCTCTCCAGTAGAACCCTGACAACCACCTTCTGACCAGCGTCAATAAGACTAATTGGGCGGTAGTTGGCAGGGCTCTCCCTGGCCCCTTTCTTATAGATAGGGATCACCTCTGCCCATTTCCAAGAACTTGGTACCGGTGAGCCCTCAAGGAGTGCATTGATCAGAAGTACAAAGTAAGTGGCCCATTGGTCAGGTTTGGCTCGGAACAGATCGCCTGGTATTCCATCCTGACCTGGATCCTTAGCGGATACTATTTTGTTTATGGCCGCCACCACCTCATTTTTCCCTACAGGGTTAAAAGAGCCAGATGGGCTCGGCATTGATGCCAATGATTGGCCACAGGGCTCATTACCTTCTACAGCCTCATCCCCTGCGTAGAATAAGCTAAAATGGTCGAACCACTCCCTATCAGTAATATGATTGGGAAGTTGGTCCGAACCACAACCATTTGATTGCCTTACCAAAGCCCAACATTGTTCACTATTTTTAGACTGGCTGGCTATTTTTAGTTTGGCCCAATGATTATCCTCCCATTCCCTTTTTGCTTCAAATATGGCTTGCCTATACTGATGTCTTGCAAGGCGTACCTCAAAGGGGTTGCGAGTTTTAATGGCAAGCATCAGGATAGACTTTTTCCTCTTACAATTCTTATTATACCAGTGCTCTACAAAATTCCTGCCTGTGGGATACTTTTTTGGGGCCGTGGTCTCCATAAAAAGAGATCCTATAAGATCAGTTGTTTCGGTGTAAATTGCCTCTACCTCGGGGGGCCCCCCCTCATTCGTGCAGGCTGCTAAAAGTTTAGAGGTCTGTTTACTTGTAATTTCATCCAAGGCACTGATTTTCTGGTCATTCAGAGAGAATTTTTGCCATTTATTAAATCTTTTACAGTTGGAGGGGATTATTGCCTTAGATAGCATGTTGGGTCTGGTACTAGACCGATGCTCCGTATGGTACAACAATTCTCGCATGCAAAGAGATAAAGGATTATGATCACTGTGGATAGATGGGATAACTGACATGTCGACCAAATATTTCCATAGCCTTTTGTCCACCAAGATAGAGTCATTTCTACTTGGGCAGGAAACCCTGTTATATGTGTTGGCTCCCAAGAAATCAGAGGGGGTACGCCCATTAGCAGCTTTTAACCCATGCCCAAGCGTTAATGCAATCAATTGTAGAACAATCGGTGTCCATTTTTTCACAGGGGGGATCTGCAAGAGCGGTATACCCCATCTAAGATCATCATCCTCTAATCCTGCATCATCATTTATGGCCAAGGGTTCGAAAGTACAATTAAAGTCACCATCAATCAAAAATAACGAGTCAGAGGGGCAAGATGTAAGAATTTGTTATATGTCATGTTATTATCAGCCCACCATATGGACGGCCACGCCCAGAAGAGATAGCTGGAACATGAAAACAACAAAAGCCTGGCTTATACAATGGCTCTAGACTCCAAGTTTCCTGGAATATGCACAAATCATAGTCATCAATAAAAATATTCCAGTCTGGTAGGGATACGTTTTTATGCAGGCCCGCTATGTTCCACAAGAGAATTTTGAGGTTCCTAGGGGAGTCACTAAAAGAGGACAACCCATTACTAGGGGAAATAAGGCCTAAAGCGTTATCAAACATAACCCCCTGCCTGATTGGAGCTATGGTTGGTGATTCCAGGACTGGGAGCTGACAAGGCCTGGGAGGACTGAGCCTTTGCTTTAGCTTGAGGTCAATCCATTAACTCCAGGCCGCTGAACTGGTTGTGGCATAAGGTTAGGTTGGGGGTTGATAAAGGCTCGAGCCAGCCCCCGTTAATCAAAGTCCTCCCATTCCGCTGGATTAGTGACCAGCCATCACCCATAGGTGAAAAGTAGCCCGGGGGATAAAAATAGGCCAAAGGCAGGGATACTATGGAGGCACCAGACGTGAATTGTCTCTAACTACAGATGTGCCCTACTGTCCTAGGATCTTTAAAATTGACTAGGACAGAGTCCCCCCTAATGTGCTTGACCGAGTTGCCCACCCAGGAGTCCCTTCGCAACATGAGTATTTTGCTAGATATGGATCCCGGTAAGGGTCTGTATTTATTTAACCAGTTGATCACCTTGTGCTTTAGGGATGAGAAGGATTCTTGTTCGTCATTTCTTAGAGCCGGGACCCCAGCTAAAACTACCAGATATGGGCTTACTTCTGGCGGGAAGTCGATGTTGAACCCCCCCCTCACCAGCAGACCCGTTGAGAAGCCCAACCCCCTCCCTCGATTGTACTAGAGTACTTTGGCTAGGTGATACAATTGAGCCTATTACTGGTGCCTTCTCTAGGGGAGCTCTTGCAACCTGCTGCACTAGGTTCGGAGCTGGCAGGGTTGATGGAACGACTAAGTTCCCCCCAGATTGCGTAACCTGCGGGGGGGTGCATCCCTAGGAGTGACCACCTTATCCAGGCTATCGGCGATACCCAATGACAAGGACTCAATCTTACTTAGCTTTTGTTCTATCCTGGATAACCTGTCATCTACTGGGTGAAGAAGGAGATTAAATAGATCGCCTATCTTGGCCAGTAGGGAATCCTCCGTTGCCATTCCACTCACTGTGCATCTTGCCCCTCCCTCAATCTGGGATGCCCCCCCGGGGAACCTTATTAAATGAATGTACAATGGCCTGAGTGGACTCGGACACTTGCCCCTTTTACCCCATTTGGGTTTCCTTACGTTTGGATTGCTTCTCTTTTTTCCCTTTCGAGGCAGTGGCAGTGGCCAGCCCCTGTTTGTACTTAGGGATAGCCCCTTGCCGTCTTTCCCAGAGTTGCCTAGTGTTATGCTCCCTGGAAGGGCAAGCTTCTCCTAAGGCCTTGGGAGAGGGTAACAGAAGCAGATTGGATACCGTGGACTGGTTCCCAATGGAGGAATTATCAAGGTCACACTCTTCCAAGCATTTAGACGGAGATTCTGGGATCACAGATGCACCGATAATGGACGAAAGGGCATGATGGTCTGGTGAGCGTACATTGGCAATATGCCCCATGGACGATCTCCTAGCGTGTGCCAAGTCCTGAGAGACCAGCCTCTCCGTCAGGGAAATACTCTGGTCTATCACGGTATTAACCTTAGTTATGAACTTATCCATGGATCCAATTAAGGTTATATTTGGCGCCTTAGACTTTCCATCCTTCTGAGCCATTGCGGTGGTAACAAGGGGAAGATAGCAATGTTTAACTTACAGTTGAGCCCTCGGGAATCGCGATGAAAGGGGGGTGGCCCGTCCCATCCTTAAACATTCTTGAACGGGCTTAAACGGGCCCGCCCTTGGCCCGGGCTTCGCCCAGCACGTCCTGCGCGCCTCCCGCGCGCGTCCCACGTGCGTCCCGCGGTGCACAGGTCCGGAGTTGTTTTTAAGCACCTGCTGTGTTCTGGGCGTTGCGGGAGGATGACAGTATGCCGCTCAGCCTTGTGGGGTATGTGGTCTTCCCCAGCCTCCTTCCAGGGATTCCCACAGGTACGAGAGTTTCCCGTGGAGCGGGAAACGCGAGAGGTGTTCTGAATATCCTTGGGGGGGTGCGTGGTACACCCCCTGTGCGTACGCCCCGCTACTGCCGCCGAATCCAATCGCCAAAGAAAAGGTTTCCCCGCTTATAGGGAACAGTAACCAAACATCAGACTAAATATATAACAAACTAGGGGCTCGAGCCCCGCAGGGGGAGCCTCATAAATCACTGCCCATGACATGTAGAGAGAAGAAAAGCGACAAAAACATTTAAAGCAATATCTAATGAACACTTCTTGACACAAAACAAGTAACATAGCAGGAAGAAAAGAGCCACCAAAGAGGAATATTGATGTTGGAAATAGCCCTCCACTCTTCCCCATATTTCTCAAAAACAAACATCCGCCGGAGCGCCTCAGAACCAGGACAAGAAATGACAAAAAAAAACACTCAGGCAGACAGATATGCAGGCTACAATGGGGGCCTGCTATGCACAGAAATTGACCACCCAGCAAGGGGAAAAAATCACTTCAGGCTTGGACCATGAAGCCGCAGACAGCCAATATTCAAAGTCCTGTTCCATGGGGCACAAACGCCAATGAACACCAACAGAGTCTACTGGTCAGCAACTCAGGCATGCCCATTCTCACTCAGAACCTTGAAGGACATCACTCCACGGCCTCCCAGTTCCTCCAAGGACAAGGCATTCATATATGTCTTCCAAACACATCACGAAAAAGCCCGGGGGTAGAAATATCCAATCAAGCATGTCTCAGCAACAGAACAAGTCCAACAGAACAGCCCATTCGGTCTGACACAGACCCCAGGGATAAAGAACCCCTAAGCCTCGCTCAAGAGGTAGATTTGAGCACTTCAGGATACCAATAAGATCCATGTATTATACAATCTCAAGACCCTACAATCTCAGCCTCGCAAAGGCACCCTTACATGGACAGCTGCCTCATGCCATATAACCCAGCCCTAGTGGAAGGACAACTGCCAAAAACTAGCATGACTCTATTCTATTGTTTAAAAGGCAATGTGGATGCTCTCATTAAAACAAAGATCCTAAAACTCGCCACCTGCGGTCTCATATTACCTCCAGGGACATTGCCAGGGTACAATTTGTAACAATAACAATGCCGCAGAGGAAGGACAAACCATCTTTACCAGGCGCGATACAAGTCTAACAACAAGCTTGCTTAAAGAAAAACATCAGCGTGGAGAATGGGGGATTGACATTCAGATTGTGGACAAGGAAAAGAACCCTTTCATTTTACATGCACCCCCTAATAATATTGCAACAATTTCAGTCCGAAAGGGACCAGTAGAGGAGCAATCTTCCTGGGAAATGCAAATATGAATATCATGTGTAGGGTGAATGGCCAGCATGGCGGTTGTTCCGCCATTGCGACCAACATTGACAGTCCACTCCTTCGCCCACCATGTTCTCGAAAATGTAGCATACACGGGGATGGGTCATTCCCAACATGGCTGACAAGGCACGGCCTCGACCCTTGCATGGATTTCTCCAGCCAAAGAGCACTGCGGAAAGCACTCAGACATTAAATATCCTCACCTGAAATGTGTCAGGAATGCACAAGACCCTGCAAAGCCTGACGGCGATCACTCTCCTCGAAGGGGCGGACCTCATTTGCATGCAAGAGCTGAGCTTTATGGAAATAAAAAACACCTCTGACATGGTTTTAGCTGGCTTCCTGAAAGGACTCAAATATGCTGAAGGACCATTACCTATCCTACTGATCAATGCATATTATAACACCCAAAGTCAAGGAGCTACCAACAAGCGCTTCGGGCTCATCCATCAGATTGAAAATCTAATAACACAACATGCGTCCCTGGAAATGATTATCCTCGGGGACGTTAACATGCACCACCTCGGGGGACTTAATGCCAACAGTAGGGAAGCTTACGCTAAGGTATGAAGTGCTCCTTCGGGCGAAAATGACCATGTAGCCCTTGTGCTGAGTTTAAAAACCTCAGCGGACAACCAATATATTCTTAGCTATCTCAGGCACTCAAACGGGTGAGAAACAGTATAGACCCATGAGGAGAATCAAATGGGTGAACATTACCATCAACAAATTTGACTCATGGAAATCCTCATGGATTAGCTAGGCGACTAGGTCTACTGTCAGGAAACACAGAAAAAAGACCTGCCTAAAGATTTCAATCAAAGCCCCATAACGAGGTCAGTATAATTACAAAAACTGCTCCAAGAACCAGGGAAAGGCAATTATTACAAAATTATAAAAAGTTTTATTTTATTACATGATATCATTCTTCAATAAATATATATATCAAACGAGCTAGATGCTTTGCTTGAATTTCAAAATATAATTCATCATAATAGTCCCACATATCAATCTCACACAAGCTTTCCATATCAACATACATTCCAAAATGACACAAATTCCATACCACATACACACTACATATTAAGGTACAAGACAGCAACTGGCTGATCTGGATGTTGCAAGATGGACACAAATTCTCGGGGAGATGGAGGGGAGATCATTCAAAGTATCCCAGAGTGGGGAAACGCTGACGCACGTTTCGGTGTGTGGCCCCAGCCGGGGCTACACCTTCGTCAGGGCTGGGATGTAAAGAACAGAGTGGGACAAAGAGATCTGCCATAAAAACATATATATAATTCAGAAAGGACATGTCCTAATGCAAGAATATTTTAATTAACAAGGGCATGTAGCGGATTCAGGGAGCAGAAAAATCAATAAGATAAAACAATTAACTAAATATACCCAGGATATGCTGCAAGATCATACTGCATCAGGTCAGTAGAGAGATCCATTGAGGAAGATATAGAAAATTAAATGGAGTAGGAAAGATAGACCCCAAGCAAACAAGTGATTAGAAATAGAGAAAACACCTAAGGGTGAAAGAGAATTAACAAAAGCACAAGTAGTGATCACAGAAACCGAAACCCACATGTTCAGAAATTGTAAAAACTAACATATGACATGAGTTCCCGCAGGCCAAGGAGATAGGGGCCAGATATATATATCGCAATCTGAAGAGGATTATACCAACCCAGGGGGAAGCACCACTCAGAGTTCCAAGGAGATGAAAGGATATCTCGGGGGGGACAAATACTGACAAGGCCATGCCACAGGTACTTTGACAAGAAACGTCTGAAAGGGATAGTGAAAATTAAACAATACAGTTCCAAACCAAGAACTACATGTTTATATCAAGGCCCCAATAGGTTATCAGAGAGACCAGAGGTTAATACCTACCGCAAATCTTAGATGAAGACAGTCCAATGTTGAGTTCATTTTTCGTCCTATCAAGAGGCCGGATACCATAGGGGGGATATAGCGCTGAAAGAGGTGTAACTCAAGCCAACCTTCAATTGCATCCAGTGATAGGAGTTTGTAAGATCTAGAAAGGAGGAGAACTCTGACTTAGATATGTCAAAAATAGAGCGAAACAGACAGGGCTTTAAGACTAATCTAGAGATGCACACGGTATTCATCATACAAAGAAAGCCACCACTCAGACAGATCTATATCGAAGTCAACGCAAATATCCAAGAGTTACGGGAACTCAGGCAGTCCTCAGAGTATATGGCGTATATGCATTAGAAGCTCATAGATGGCTAACTTTTAAGCTGGGCCTTGCACCAAAAATACAAAAACTGTGGTGGCCCGGCCAGGTAAGAGAACCCCAAGATGAATCTCTAAAACGAAGAATGCCAATGGCTCCAATTACGGGCAGTCCACAAAAGGGGACATAACCCGTTCTTGAAGACAAAAATAGAATCATAGGTTGTCCCCCGGTATGCTCAAGTGCGAGCGGTCTATGGCGGGACAAACTAATAGCCCCGGGATAGGGGTCTGGATATAGCAATAGGGGACCTCCGACACTCACCGTAAACAATATCCAATGGTGTGGTCCTCACAGAAGGAATCGCGAGGGGGTTCTGCACTGATAACAGGCTCTTCTCCACGGTAAGGTGAGAGGAGCTGAGTTTCCCGGGGGTACCATTTAAATCAAACCAGAATACGCGTGAGATCACACGCCAGCGCACCCAACAGCGTCAGGGTAGTCTCCATAAAAAAAGGACTGCTGAATAAATCAGAGAGAATCCCGGAGGAATCAGCGGCCATCTTGAAATTCTGAAGTGGCTCGGGGGCTACTAGGTCTACTGTAGCGGTCATCATAGGAGAATGGGAACATCTCGCTCCAGAACTAGCCACTATGCTTCTTGAAACCTTCCTCATACCACAACAAGCACAGGAGTCCACATTAAAGTTCAGCTCTACAGATCAAACAAAGTGTGCAGCAACTAAAAAGAATCCAAAGAACACACAATAAAAAAGGAACCAAAGCCTTTAAGGAGCAGTTGCAACTAGAAGGCCCACAGGCATCTTGTCTGGAACCTAAAGTAGTAAGCCACTGAGGGGAAATGGATAGCTGTTTTCAACCTGCTCGCACCGAACAATGCCGAACAATTCTGGGGATATTTAAACAATCTAATCTATGGATCCTCTAATAGAGGGAACCCGATACCAGCAGGAATCTGGGACGAACAGGTGAAGTCTGTAGATACCAGTGAACAGGAACTCACACATGTAAAAGGTCACTGCACAGAGAGCGATCCAGAAATCACCGGGATTGATCGCCCCAGGCATTCTGCGGAACTCACAACTCCAAGCATGGCAGCTGTTCACACTGTGCTAAAAAGGTTCCAGAAATACGGAGCACCAGGCTAGATTGCCCGGCTCCCTTTTTAGGTAGGATATCCACTTTTGCTCTTCAAATCTTGGTACGCATAATGCAGGTTCTTTGAAAAGTCCCAGAATTTTGGAGGGGCTCATTGCTGCAACCTATTTTCAAAAAAGGGGCAAACACTGACCCCAGGAACCATCGGATAATTGTCTTGCTGGATATTGAGGGGAAGGCATACGCAAGAACCATTCGGCAGGAACTAGCAACCTAGGTGGACTCAGAAGGCCTACTGTCATTTTATCAGACCCGGTTTAGACTAGGGGCCTCCACTGTTGACAACATCTAGTCCTGCCATACCTAGCCCAACAAGCAGTCACTTGCCGTTCTCCCCCAATATTTGCATGCTTCATAGATTACTCAGCAACATCTGATGGGATTGATAGAAACATCATTTGGCGTAAATTGGCAAGCTGGAACATCTGCCCAAGCCTGCCGTGTGCTGTCACATCTTTGTACTTGAGAACCTGGGTAAGGATAACACCCTCCATGGGCCAAGGGTTAAAGCAGGGCTGTGTCTTGGCACCGATACTATTCAATCTGTTTACCGCCGTTCTTGGCCCGGCTCTACAGGGGGCCTCCCTCATCAACCCAGAAATCTCGGACAAATAAATCCATCTAATGCAGTATACCGACGACCTAGTCCTTTTGGACTTCAAAGAGCCCTCACCACCCTAGTTGAATACAAAATTAAAATATGCTAACAGCTAATGCGAGTAAATCCAAAACCATGATCTTTGGTAGTTATCCAAAGAAAAAGCTTATCAAGTGGCGCTTGAGCACTTTGAGCCTGGGCTGCGTGCCAAGCTACAACTACCTAGGCGCCTGGCTAAGTGAGACTGGCTGCCCTTCGATCCATTTACACAAACTATGGCTGAAAGGAAAGATGGTCATGCACTCCCTCTGTAAGCTGCTTGCAACACTAGACAGCCCAACAACTATGGCCATCCGAAGGGTAATGTGGGCCAAACTGCTACCATAACTTAACCTTGCGCAAAAGGCATTTCCTGGAATGGTTGTGGAAGACTTGGAGAAAATTCAATGTGCAGCGTACAAAAAAAATATATTGCCTGCCCACATCCACAATAAACACCTTGATCCATCTTGAGTTCGACCTCACCCAACAAAAATTAGAAGAACTGGCTACCTTAGCAAAATACCATCACCTGGCAACCATGGCCCCAGCTAACTCTGAAGGCTGTCATGAAAACAATTGCAACTGCAGCTAGCGATTGAGAACTGGGACCTGAGTATATTTGATTACGCCACTATCAAATTAGCTTTAAAAAAGCCACTGCTTCTTTGCTCCCGTCTTTGTGCCTTCCTCATATTCTACGAACAACTAAGCACCATCTCACGCAGGCCATGGGAAGCAAGGCATTATATCAGATTTTAGCTACAAGATTACACCTGCTTCCCATAAAAGAACTATATCCAACCTGGTAAGCGCTTACAGATATTTCTGCATGCTGACTATCAATCAATCATATCATTTGTAAAGCAAACTACTCACCCGTGAGGGTCTCAAGGCGCAGGGGTGAGCAGGTCTTGGGTCTGCAGTAAGTGGATGAGGAGGGTGTTCCAGGTCTTGGCGGCGAGGTGGGAGAACGATCTGCCGCCGGAGGTCGCTGTTCGGAAGCAGGGGACTGTTGCGAGGGTGAGGTCGGCAGAGCGGAGCTGGTGGGTGGGGGTATAGAAGCTGAGTCGTCTGTTGAGGTACATTGGTCCGGTGTTGTGAAGTGCCTTGTGTGCGTGGGTGAGGAGCTTGAAGGTTATCCTCTTGTTGACTGGGAGCCAGTGCAGGTCTCTCAGGTGGGGGGTGATGTGGCTGCGGCGAAGGATATCGAGGATCAGGCGTGCAGAGGCGTTCTGGATGCATTGGGGCCGTCTCAGGAGTTTGGCCAAGGCTCCTGCATAGAGGGCGTTTCCGTAGTACAACCTGCTGCTGGCGAGGGCCTGGGTGACCGTTCTTCTCGTTTCAATGGGGATCCACTTGTAGATCCTGCAGAGCATGTGGAGGGTGTTGAAGCAGGAGGAGGAGACGGCGTTGGCCTGTTTAGTCATGGAGAGGTTGGAGTTGAGGATGAACCCTAGGTTGCGTGCATGGTCGGTGGGTGTTCCAGTGTTGTCGGCCACCAGAAGTCATCCCAGGCCGAAGGGGTGGACCCGAGGATGAGGACCTCCATCTTGTCCGAGTTCAGCTTCAGTTGGCTTTTCCTCATCCATTCAGCGACGGCCTTCATTCCTTTGTGAATAGACTATGCAACTGTAGAAGGGAGTCCCTGGCACATATACTCCTATGCTGTCCGGCTCTGCGGCAAGCCCACTGAATCTACCTCAGGCCCATACTTCTTTCCCTGGGCACACGTACTGCAAAAGATGCCAGCTGTACACCTTGGATACGGTTAAGAACATGGCAAATTTCTGCAAATTTATCTACCAAGCATGTTCACTCCTGAAAGAAAAAATGCCACACTGAGGGGACGCATAGCAGTTTGATGTGCCCCACCACAACAAAACTCTACTCTGCAAATATTACTTTTTTCCAGGGTCTCAAAGAATGAACTATGGTGATATTTCATCTTTATTTGTAAATCATATAGTCAGCACTAGCTGGCTACAAACCCTCTTGCTACTATGATTTTAAAGTCTGACCATGTTTTAATTTACGATATATGTTTTTAATTTCATATTGTAATGATTTTAAGTAATCACACAATAAATTTAAAGTGAATCCATGGGCAGGGTGATATGTATGTGAAAGGTCCTGATAGTGAAATACTGTGCATTTCATTTTTCATTATTGAATGGCTATCTTTCCCATAGTTGATCATTGAAGCTGCCTTGTAACATTTTAAAAGTGTAACTTTCAATTGGGAAAAGAGAGAGAAATGGAGTTTAGGTTTCCTGAGCTCAGAATTAAAAAAAACACATCTTTTAGTAAAGGTGGTTTTGAAATTGTGTGTTTGAAAATGCCAATTTTAGAAAGTGGGTATTTTCTTGTTTAACCATCCTGTGTGCCTCTGCCTGTTAGTGTATTCACCGTTTGGTTTTGGAGTCACAGGAGCTGGAGATGTGCATTCACTCTAGACAGTCACAAGGCGGTTTGAGGTGTGTCCTGCCTTTCCTGGGAGACTCATAATCAGGCTGAATAGACTTTTCTGCATTTAGTAGTAGTGGGAGGAGTTGTCACTAGCATTTGAATAGGCTGTGTCTGCTCCGCACAATGCTCCCTCCACCTCCTGTAGTGAAGCTGGACTGAAGCTGGACAAGAGAGGATAGAGCTGGTTTCTACTGATTAAGAGAAACTAGCTGCCTAAAACCTCAAATGGAAAAGTAATATAAACATTGGGGCCCGAACCCTAGAACTTTAGAACTCTTTTGGACTTAGGAACCTGCCAAAAAGAAGAGCTGGAGAAGTAGAAGGAGAGGCTACTTTACTGTGTGCTTTATTGTGCTGGCCAGCAGTGGCTGCTTCTGTCTTGTGCAGGAAAGGACTGCACTGGTCGTTCTGCAACTTATTTTCCTGAGTTTCTCCAAGGGCTTGAGGTAGAGCTTGACCCTTATTCGAGAAGTCTCAGTAAAAGCAAAGACTTTAGTTTCCTCTGCCAACTGCACTAGGAACTGTCTGTTTTGTGCTGCAGGATGAGAAAAATCACAAAAACGCCTTCAACAATGCCGCTGCTTGCACCATGACCTGGTGGCACCACTGAGAGTATGAACCCACTTTGCACCACAACCCTGATCTCACCGGCGGCGCCTCCTGATGCCACCACCAAGACACTGCTTGCACCCTGACCTGAGTGCACCACACTTCTCACAGCCTTGCTTCACATCACCACCTTGGTATCCCGGACAATGATGCTCTA
Source organism: Lissotriton vulgaris (assembly GCF_964263255.1). Lineage (NCBI taxonomy): Eukaryota > Metazoa > Chordata > Amphibia > Caudata > Salamandridae > Lissotriton > Lissotriton vulgaris. Next base: position 337,669,284 of record NC_141685.1, on the reverse strand, counting down.
CACCGAGATCTATGTTGCTGCCTGCATTGGGCCTGGGGGCACCGCTCATAAGTTAATCGATTCACCGCTCCATCGCACACTGCAGCATTGGCCTGCCGGCGCAATTGACTTCAAATCATCTACCAACTACAGTGCTTCAGCAATGACTATGCAGCTGGAGTCACAGGAGCTGGAGTTGTGCATTCACTCTAGACAGTCACAAGGCAGATTGAAGTGTGTCCTGCCTTTCCTGGATCATTCATAATCAGGCTGAATAGACTTTTCTGCATTTAGTAGCAGTGGGAGGAGTTGAGACTAGCATCGGAATAGGCTGTGTCTGTTCCGCGTAATGCTTCCTCCACCTCCTGTGGTGAAGCTGGACTGAATCTGGAATAGAGAGGATAGAGATGGTTTCTACTGATCAAGAGGGACTTGCTGCCTAAAACTTACCCGAGGGCACCACACTTCTCACCTCCTCACTTCACATCACCACCCTGGTATCTAGACAATGATGCTCCATGCCGAGATCAACGCTGCTGCCTGCATCGGGCCTGGGGGCACCGCTCATAAGTTAATCGATGCACCCCTCCATCCTACACTGCAGCATTAGCCTGCCGGCGCCATTGCCTCCAGATCATCTACCAATTACAGTGCTTCAGCAATGACACCACCGCTTGCACTGTTACCTGCCAGCACCACAACTAGCACTGTACCACTATGCACCACAGTCCTGGTCTCACCGACGCAGTTGGATGCCATCACTGAGCCACTGCCTGCACTGTGACCTGAGGGCACCACACACTGCACTGCTCCACTTTGCACCACAGCACTGATGCCTGCCAGGTGATGGCCCCTCTGTGCCTAGCAAGAACTAGCACCCGCTCCATGAATTCATATGACATCTTGGAGCCTTTAGGCCTCCTAATATCCCCTGACATACAGCACTGTGATGCCCCCTTTAATCCATACCGGAAGCAATACTCAGACCGGATCAGAGATATCCTCTGAAGAGTTAAGGAGGGTCAGATAAGTGTGATGCAAAACATGATGATGGACCAGCTTAAAGCAGGCGTTGCCTGATACAAATCGTGTGAGCACACAGACTCAAGCCCAGTCCTCATCCTCCATGGGTGCCCCAAGGTCAACTTCTCAAGTCTCCGGGCCTGCAACCAGCCACCGATACATCTGCTTTCAAAGCTTTTTATATCAATGATATGAGATGTCTACCTGACCCACCAGACAGTAAAGTCCCCAGAGTGTCAGATGCCATCTGTGCCGCAGGAAAGGTGTTCTAGGTTTGCCTGGCCAACTCCGCAAAGCCAGCGTAGTGCAAAAAGTGACTACGCCCCAATGCAAACTCAGCACTCTCATTCTCGAAAGAATTAAAGTGCCTGTTGGGGTGCAAGTCCCCCAAGAGTTTACAGCTCCATCTCTCAATGCCAGAAAGGACATATTTTCAGCCATTTGTTGGACTGTTGGCCGTATCCACATTCAGTGAAAGGGGGTATGCAAACACTACAGTGACCAGCCTTTGATAGATTTGCACTGTCTGCCACATCATGAACAGAGCACCATCCGGGTCTTCCCTCACCCTTCATCAATAACTCAGGTAGCTGCCTAATATTAACCATCCCCGGCAACCTCTGGTTCTCCCAGCTGTCTCCAGTTTCAAGCCATCGTTCAGCGTATTGCATGTACATGGCATGATAAGAAAGGTCCAGCCATGGAACCTCCAACCCTACCTCCTTGTATCCTCTTGTCAGTGGTCAAGGATACACTGCTGCATTCCCCAGCCCAGAGAACAGACATAAGGATCGAATCCAAGTTCCTCAAGACCCTAGCAGGCAGTGAGCAAAGAGAATTTTGAATGGTATACTAATAGCGCAGCAGGGTCATCGTCTCAGAGATGGCTTTTCTGCCCATCAACGACAGAGAGATAGTATTCCAGAAGGTGATAGAGTCTCTCAATGACCCCATCACACTTCACACATTATGGCACATTTGCTGTGCATTGGAGTGTGGCTTCATAATCCCTAGGTACCTAGAGTGTTCCAGCTCCCCACTGCACCTGAATCTCAGAGTTCCATAAAATATCCATGAACCGCCACGTGGTAAAGCTTTTCTTGTGTGTGGCTCCCCAATTTAAGTTGGTGAGCATGCTGGAGAAAAATTGTGCGTTTGGACAAATCCCAGTGCATTTTCTCAACTTGGTCAGATGCACCAGGTTGCTACTGTACACGTTGAGAATGCTGCCACTTGATTAGAATATCTACTTGAGAAGTCATCTGGCGCACAGCTTAGTCCTTTTTGTGCTGATCTTACAGGGCAAAACAAGCTACAGCGCTCAAAACCAGTGCAAGTAGCATGACGTGCCAAAATTGTACCACTTGCAGAACTCTGTGGACTCTTGCAGAGTTAAACTCCATGAGTTCCACCCACCCCTAATCCCAATCAATGCAGCAAGAAGAAATAGCGGGAACTTACAACAGTTGATTCGCAACCCCGATAGGGCACCAGCGTGGGTTTTTCCCAATTGATATTGCTAAAATGTCAACCTTAGCGCATATGAATAATTTATGAGTACACTCTCCAGGAGGTCCACTTCACCTCCCCCATCGACGTACAAGGTTTAATCCCCAACGTCATCCTCATATTGAACAATGTGGAACATATGCACATAGACTGTATAAATATAGCACCTCTTGCTATCAGTAGGCAGGAGGGAACCAAAACTTCGAGGCCGACACACTGATCAGAGATGCTGGGGTTCCAGCATGTCATCGCTCCAGCTGATAGTGGTATGGCGATCCCTTGCGGGATGTCCAACTCAAGTCCAGGACTAAGTCCCACACTCTCACTATTCAGGTATGGGGGTTTGACTAAAGCCTAGTGGGATTCATGGCTCTTAGACTTAGGCTCTCAACATGGTACGTACACTTAGGTACATGTAGACAGGCATCTTAGGAGTACGCACTTTATTTTATAAATGCATTTCATATTCATGTATGTGTTCATGACTATTGTAAAATGGTAGAACAAAACTATTCCTTTTTATTCATTGTACTGCTGATTCAATATCTCCGCTACTGTGTTACAGTTGTAGCAGCATACTTATTTTACATGAGAAGAACAATGGTACAATAAATTCTTATTCTAAACACGCTCTACTGTTTCTTCTGTGTATCTCCCTGAGAGCAAAACAAGCAAGCACGAGTGACTGGGTAAAAAATAGTGTATTGTTTCCATGCGTCTGAGGTTCTTATGTTCTGAGGTCTCTCTGATAACAGGAGATTCGAGTGGCACTGCAAGCTAGCTAATGCGAAAACATAGGCTGACATATTGGGTTGGGGTGTACAGACTCAGTTTGCCACCAAGCGCACAGTATTTGTTATCCGTAAACAGCATAGGTTCTCCATGAAAGGGTACTATCGGAACTACATTACACAACTGAATCTTAAAGGATGCCCAAGGGGAGCTAAGGCAAAACAGGCAATCAGTCAATCAATCAGCATTCGTAGAGTGCCGCATTGTCACCCCTGGTCTCTGTCAAAAACAGTAGAAAGAGGGAAGAAACAAGCAGAAAAAAGCACAACAGAGGGCAAAAAAAGAGCGAGCAGAATAGGCGAAATGGAGGGCAGAAAAATTAGCAGAGAGGCAAAACAGGGTAGAAAAACGTACATAAAAAGCAAAACAGAGCTTTTTGAGGGCAAAACAGAGGGCAGAAAAGCGAGCAGGGAAGGCAAAGATTAGGGCAGGAAAACAAGCAGAAAAGGCAAAACAGAGGGCAAAAAAACAAGCAGAAAAAGGCAAAACAGACAGCAGTAAATGAGCAGGAAATGCAAAACAAAGCAGAAGAAGGCAAAACAGAGGGCAGAAAAGTGAGCAGGAAATGCAAAATGGAGGTTCAGAAACATGAACAGGAAAGGAAAAACTGAGGGCAGAAAAATGAGCAGTAAAAGTAAAAAAAGAGCAAGAAATGAGCAGAGGCGGCACAAACAGATGGCAGCATGTAGACAGGCAGCAGAGGGTAGCGAACTGTGGGCAAGCTGGATAGGAGAACTGTCTGAGGGGGAGCTGACATGAGGACAGTACATCATCCACATATAATAATATAACATGCCAAATGACGCCTAGCTTTGTACCACAATAACTCAACTCCCACCTAGCCCACACTGGCAAGGGCTCCATTGCGAGCCTAAAAAGAGCGGGGACGGAGGGCAACCTTGTTTCATGCCTGTATCGAGAACCCAGCTCACCGATTGACATTGACCCACCTGGAATATGGCACTAAGCTTGGTTGTAAAGGAGCCAAATCCAACACAGGCGGGGGTTTGAACCCCATGACCCGCAGCAATGTAAAGTACATAATCCTGTGTTCAAAATATTTTATAAGATTTTTGCATAGATACAACCCTCAAAGACAATACAAAAAACATTACTGTATGGCAAAAATACCTAAAAACAAAAGTCATACAATAAGCAATATCAATAAAAATAAGAAAAAAATACATTAGGTAAAAGATATTATGTATTGAAAAGAAACATAAGAGGGAAGGGAAAGAAGGGATTACAAAGAACCTAGAAACTGACCTGGTCAGACCCGGTCGCTCCCTCCTCCCGCCGCGTGGCCCGCCCCGAGTGCACCCGGCCTCCTCCTGCTGCCTCTGAGCTCTGCCCCTGCCTCTGGACCCTGCCTGCCCTCTGTACCTGTATCGCCGCCCTTTTTCCGCTTTTCGTTACTCGTTCCGCCGTCCTTGTGAAGCTGTGGTATTGTACTTGTTGTGAAGTTTTCCTTGTTGGATTGTACTTGATTATTTGTTTGCTAATTTGTGCCCCGTGTCTCCGCTTGTCCCCGGCCCCACCCCGCTTCCTGCCGCTGCTCCCCCGCGGCCCCACCCACGCTCCCTCCAGCATCACCGCACCGCTGCCCCCCTTCCCGCCACCCCGCTCCCGCCTCCCAGCTGCTCCTCCCTCGCCCCTCCCCCCCACTCTCCATTTATGGCAGAGTGCATGCGTACGCGCAGCGGGCGCGCCGATTGTGCGCCGAAGGCACGCCAAAGGCAAGCCCATCTGTGCCCGTCCGTGCCTGGACCGCGCCCAGTGCCAGAACCCCTGGCCCCCACAGCTGCCAGCCAACCCTGCCGGACCTACGACGCAGCCACCCTCAACGCACTCAACACCGGCCGGACCCCCGGCTGCAACTGAGCCACCCCAAGACACACCCACGGACCCTTCACCTGCCAATCCTGCAAGTTCTCCTGCATCCAGACCTGCACCGCACCCGCCAAGCCGAGCACCAGCAACAACCACCTGAAGTGCATCCTGCTCAACACTCGCTCCATCCACAGACACGCCGTGGAACTCTGGAACCTCCTCGACTCCACATCCCTAGACGTCGCCCTCCTCACGGAAACATGGATGAACGCCTCCTCAGCGCCCGACATCGCTATCGCCATCCCGGACGGATACAAGATCACCCGGAGGGACCGGTCAACCAGACAGGTGGAGGCATCGCCATCGTCCACAAGAACACCATCCGCATCACGACCAACTCAGACGACACCCTCACAGCCGCCGAACACCTGCACTTCCAGATACACACCGACCCCAAGACAACCCTCAGAGGCACCCTCATCTACTGACCCCGGGGACCTCGCACACAATTCACCGAAGACATCGCCGACTTCATCAGCCCGCACGCCCTCCCCTCCGCTGAATACATCCTCCTAGGGGACCTGCACTTCCACCTGGAGAACAACAACGACCGCAACACCACCACCCTGCTGGACAACCTCGCCAACCTCAGACTCAAGCAACTGGTGACCACCCCCACCCACTACGCCGGCTACACGCTTGACCCCGTCTTCTCCTCCAGCAAGGACATCTCCTCAGCCACGCCACCGGACTCCACTGGACAGATCACAGCTGCATCCACTTCAGCTTCAGAAGGACCACGCTCCACCACCACCCGCAACAGGTCCCCCGCAGAAGCTGGAACAAGATCACAGCCGACCAGCTCGCTACATCCCTGAGCCAGAACCCTCCCGCCAGCTCAGCAAACCCCAACCAAGATGCCAACAACCTCACAAGATGGATCAGCAACTGCGCAGACGACCTTGCTCCACTGAAGACTCCCCCCATCAGACCCGGCAACAAAAAAGCATCCTGGTTCACCGACGAACTCAAGAGCTCTAAGAGGAACTGCCGAGCCCTCGAGAAAGCCTGGCACAGAGATCCGACACCAGACAACATGACCACCCTCAAGCTCGCCACTCGAAAACACCACCAGCTGATCCACACCACCAAGAAAACCGCATTCAAGGAACGACTAGAAAACAATGCCCACAACAGCAAAGAACTCTTCAACATCGTCAAAGAGCTCTCGAACCCCAGCGCCAGAAACAACGACATCACCCCATCGCAAGAACTCTGCAACTCACTCGCCTCTTTCTTCCACAGCAAGATCGCAGACATACACAACAGTTTCAGCACACAGCCGACGCACCCCACGAATGCACCAACGCTCCCCACCACCACCCTCTGCGCATGGACACTGGTCAACACCGAAGATATCATCCGCACGATGAACTCCATCCACTCCGGATCACCAACCGACCCCTGCCCGCACCACGTCTTCAACAAGGCCGACTCCATCATTGCACCCCATCTCGGGACATCATCAACGCCTCCTTCAACACTGCCACCTTCCCAGAGAGTTGGAAGCACGCCGAACTCAGCGCCCTACTGAAGAAACCATCAGTGGACCCCACCGACCTCAAGAACTACCGCCCCATCTCGCTCCTTCCTTTTCCTGCCAAAGTCATAGAGAAGACAGTCAACAAACAGCTGGCCGCCTTCCTCAAGACGAATGGATCCCTCGACCACTCACAGACCGGCTTCCGGGCCAACCACAGCACCGAGACCGCCCTCATCGCAGCTACCGATGACATCCGAGCCCTGCTCGACAACGGGGAAACGGCGGCCCTCATCCTCCTGGACCTCTCCACGGCATTCAACACGGTCTGCCACCGCACCCTAGTTCAGCGCCTGCACAGCAACGGAATCCAGGAGAAGGCACTGGAGTGGATCATCTCCTTCCTCGCCGGAAGAAACCAGAGAGTCTGCCTCCCCCCGTTCAGATCAGAGGCCACCGAAGTCATCTGCTGCGTACCACAAGGATCTCCACTCAGCCCCACGCTGTTCAACATCTACATGAGCCCCCTCGCAGCCATCGCACGCCAACACATCCTCAACATTGTCTCCTACGCCGACGACACCCAGCTGATCCTCTCCCTCACCAACGACCCCGACACCGCCAGAGCCAACCTACATGAAGGGATGAAAGACGTAGCCGAGTGGATGACGAACAGCCGCCTAAAACTGAACTCAGATAAGACGGAAGTCCTCATCCTGGGATCATCACTCTCCGCCTGGGACGACTCCTGGTGGCCCCTGCCCTTGGCAGCGCACCCAAACCAACGGACCACGCACGAAACCTGGGCTTCATCCTGGACTCCTCCCTCTCGATGACCAGACAAATCAACGCTGTCTCCTCGTCATGCTTCAACATCCTATGCATGCTCCGGAAGATCTTCAGGTGGATCCTCACCAAAACCAGGAAGACGGTCACCCAAGCCCTCGTCACCAGCCGACTGGACTAGGGGAACACCCTGTACGCAGGAACCACAGCCAAACTCCAGAAAAGACTCCAGCGCATTCAGAACGCCTCAGCACGACTCATCTTGGACATCCCCCGACACAGCCACATCTCCGGACACCTGAGAGACCTACACTGGCTCCCCGTCAGCAAGAGAATCACGTTCCGACTCCTCACCCATGCTCACAAAGCTCTCCACAACCAAGGCCCCAGTTACCTCAACGACCGCCTGACCTTCTACACTCCCACCCGCCAACTCCGATCGACCACCCTCGCCATCGCCGCCGTTCCTCGCATCCGAAGAGCCACAACGGGAGGAATATCCTTCTCCTACCTGGCGGCCAAGACGTGGAACTCCCTCCCCATCCACCTCCGACTGACCCAGGACCACCTCTCCTTCGGGAAGCAACTCAAGACCTGGCTATTCGAGCAGTAGAGGACCACCCAAGCGCCTTGAGACCCTCCGGGTGAGTAGCGCGCTATATTAATGTTTTGATTGATTGATTGAGAATGCATAACCAATTTAAAGAGCTACATAAATACAGACTAAGAGTAAACAGTATATTAAAAATCAAGAATAAAACAATTAATACAATATTAGGAAGATAAATAAATATCAATAGGTAACCAAAAGGATTCATAAGACAAAGAATTGTGATTAATCCCTTTTAGAGATAGTTGAGCACCTCTTCTTGAAAAGATAACCCAAGACCACCAAGCATTAACAAGTAAAAGAGAAGCATCTTTCCAACAAAAAGTGATAGATTTTAAAGCTGCAGAAACTAAGAGATTAAAAAGTTTACCTTCTAAATCTGGTAAATGGTGAGGAACAATAGCAGATTTACATATTATTAAGGAATAAGAAACATCAATTTGAATATTAATAATCTTTTGTATGATATTCCAAACATCAGACCAAAATTTGAAAATTAGTGGACAATCAAAAAGCATATGTTGTAAAGTACCTGGATGAAGTTTACAATGCCAACAATCTTCAGACGGATTAAGTTTAGCTCGGAATAATCGTGAAGGAGTCCATAAACGATTATATAATATATAGGCATTAGTTTGATAAATCGAAACAGGTAACCAACCAGAAATGCTACTAAGTCAAATATCTTTCCATATGTCCATTGATAAATCAAGTGAAAGTTCATTGTTCCAAAAAGTTGGAATCATATCTATATTATTACCTAAAGTATCAGATAATTTTTTATATAGAATGGAAACACCATGAGACGAGGAAGAAATTGTTTGAATATGAATTGATAAATCAGCAGGTGTATTAGAGGGAATATCATTAGGGAAGGAGTCTAAGATGGAAGTGCATAAATACTGATACTTGACCAAGTCAGATTTAAATAGTCCAAATCTTTCTTGCAATACTTCAAAAGGGATAAAAGAATTATTATAATAAACATCTTTGAGATAAAAAATACCGGCTTTAATCCATGAATACCAATAACTAATATTCTTATCTAATTTAATAACATTACTATACCATAACGATAATTCGTTTGTATTGTTCATGGGAGACAGAAAAATTAAATCAAGTTCATTAAATAACATTTTAGTAGATTTCACAACAATAGATTTTTTAAACAATTTAGCAATATTATGCTTGGACACCAGAAAAGGTAAAGGAAAAGGACTTGCTATTGAGTTTTCAATATTAAGCCAAGCAGGAGGGCTAAATAAAAAGGAATGATTAAACCATAAAGAACTTTGTTTTAGGATAAATGCTTTATGATAAAGAGAAAAGTCTGGAATACCAAAACCAGCATTTCGTTTAGGTACTTTTAATGTTTTGTAACTTATGCGAGGCGGTTTGTTCTTTCATAAACATTTAGATAAACATTTATCAATATCTTTATAAAACTTCAGTGGAAATTGAGTAGGAATCATGGCAAGGGAATAAAAGATTTTGGGAGCAATATTCATTTTAATCGAATCCATTCTGCCCCACCAGGAAAGATGCAATGATAACCATTTAAACGTCTTCTCTTTGATATAATTGAGGATAAAATCACAATTTAAATTTATGGTTGATTTTATAGAGGAAGCAAATAAAATTTCAAGATATTTTAACTTGTTCTTTTGCCAAATATTTTCTGGAATGGGAAGCATATCAGGAGTACAGTAAACATTTAAGGGAAAAAATTCTGTTTTGTTGGTATTTAATGTATAACCAGAAAGTTTAGAATATTTCGTTATAATATCCATTAAAAAGGGAAACGAAAATACAGTATCACTAATAAATAAAAGCACATCATCCTCATAAGCAAGGGTTTTAATAGTAACATTATTAATATTGATTCCTTTAATATTATCACATTTTCTCATTGAGATAAGAAAGGGTTCAATGCCAATTAAAAAAATAGAGGAGAAAGAGGACATCCTTGTCTAGTACCTCTAAAAAGTGAAAATTGGGAAGAGATTTGGCCATTAATAAATAAACAAGCAGTAGGAGCGCAATATAAAGCTGAAATCATGCGAATAAAAGTGTCTCCAAAATTAAATGAGGATAATGTATGTAATAAAAATTTCCAATGAACTTTATCAAATGCTTTTTCAGCATCTAGGGATCAAATACCTGATGGTATCAATAGAGAAGGGCTATGTTCAATTACATGCAACAGAGATCTTGTGTTATTAGCAGAGTATCTATTCTTCATAAATCCCGATCGATCAGGATGTATAATGGAATTTAAAATAGGGCCCAACCTGGAAGCAAGTATTTTAGCATATCATTTACAGTCTTGATTAATTAAGGATATAGGACGATAATTCGATACAAGAGTAGGATCTTTATCTGGTTTCGGAAGTACTATAATTAAGGCTTCTGTAAAAGAACCAGAAGTAGAACCTGTTGATCCAAAGAATGCAAAAAGTTGGTGTAAAAAAAACAAAAGGTGGGATTAAAATTCTTTATAAAACTCCTCTGGAATGCCATCAGGATCCGGTATTTTATAGCTGATAAGATTTCCTCTTTAGTAATAGGAGTATCAAGACTATTTTTATCTGTTTGAGAGATTTTGGGTAAATCACTTTAATTGAGGAAGAAATCGATTGCAGAAACATCTTGGGACTCTGGTCTATTATATAATGTAGAGTAAAAATTCAAAAATTCATTGACAATATCATTGTGAGAGAGAGCAATTTTACCATGAGAACCATGAATAGAAGTAATTTGGGATTTATCTTTTTTAATGCGAAAATGTTTAGCTAACATTCTGCCGGATCTATTGGCATGAAAACTAAATCTAGCTTTGGCATTAGAGATTTGAATATCAGTTTTTTTACTAAGAAGTTAATTGAATTCATAACGTAATTTTTGTTATTTAAATTTATATTGAGGGTTGTTGGATGTAATATTAAGTCATTCAAATTTCACAATCTGGTTCTATAAGGTTTTACTGTTAGCATGAAAGGCTTTATTCTCATGAGCCAAAATAGAAATTGTTACCCTTCTAATATACGTTTTGAAAGCATCTAATCTATTAATCATAGAAGAGGAGACTTCCAGATTAAGAACAAAAAATTATTGAATAGCAGTTAAAAGTTTAAATTTGTTATTGTCTTTTAAAATTATGCCAGTGTTTATTCACCATCTAGATTGCTTAGTGTAAGTGGATTCCACAATCAAAACCAAAGAAATCATAGCATGATCTGAAATGTCAATGTTACCAATGCTAGGTGTTGTTATTGAATTAATTAATTGCCTAAAAACCCCAAAACATTAAATTCTAGAATGGGAATTATGAGGATTGGAAAATAATGTATAACTTTTTTTCTGTAGGAAAATGTAATCTCCAAATATCAACTAATTTGGTAATTTTAAGAAAGGATTTAAAATCAAAATAAACCTTATAAGTTTGAAACTTAGTAAGAGACATCCTATCTAATAAAGGGTAAAAAATGACATTAAAATCACCTCCAACAATTAAAGGAGCATTACCAACCTTTATAACTTCAGTAGTGAGATTATTCCAAAACACTGGGTCATGAACTTTAATTTTTACTAATATATATCTACCTTCCTTGTCAAAGGTTTTACTCAAAATTTGACAATGTAATTTTTTTGCAATAAAGATAGCAACCCCATTTTTCCTACCAATAGCAGGAGAAGAAACAATAGTATCAAACCATTTCTTCTTCATGTACTCTAAGATCTTATCATCGATATGAGACTCTTGTATAAAACAAACATCAGCTTTGCAACTACCAAAATAATCTAAAATCTTTGTACGCTTAACTGGATGACGTAACCCTTTAACATTTAATGAAACAATTTAATATTATGGATATTAGCCACACGAGAAAAAAGGACAGAATAGCTGAAGAAGAGGAAAAGAAAAAGAGATCAAGAATTGGAAATAAAGGGAGCTCCAGAAAAGGAAAAAGGAAAAAGGAAAGGAAGAATGAAAAAACAAAGAAAAAACAACAAACAAAAGACAAAAATGTGAAGTGTGAAACACACACATGCTTTACAAGCATGACCGGAACCGCTGGAGCCCAGTAGACAGAAATTTTAATACTGCGTCAGAAGAAAAACCTGAGTCACAAATTAAGCAGCAGAGTAATTTGTATCCATTTAATGTTGTGCCTGTTGATCCCAAAAATGTCGCAAATCTTCTGGGCGCTGAAAATACTTTGAAAAACTATCCTTCCAAATGCGCATCGTCGATGGATCAAAGAGGCCATATTTGAAGCCAAGGCTGCACAGTTGAGGGTGTAGAGCAGAAAATTCTTTGCAAATTGAGACAGTTTCTTTGGCAAAATCTTGGTGAATAAATGTTTTACCATCAATGAAGGTATCTCTCTAGCAGCCTTTCTGATGAGGACCAAATGGTGATGTCAAAGGACCTTGAAAATCATTTGTCGCGGTTTGGTATTGCGAGGTTTCCTATGTGAGGGAATCCTATGAGCTTTATCAATTTCAAATTTTTCAGAGAATTGTATTTGCAAAAGACCCGGCAATAAATTCTCCAGATATAGTCTACAGTTATTCCCCTCAACATCTTCAGACAAATTAAAAAGGCGGAGATTATATTGCCGATTACAATTTTCCAAGTCCAATAATGTTGAGCACATAGGTGATATTTTGGTCACAACAGGAGACATTGAATCAATTTCGACTTTGTTATCTTGTATTTTGATGGAGTTGTCAGATATTTTTATTGACAAGCTGGACATTTCTTTACGGACATTTTTTTATCTCAGACGCATTAGTGTCTGTGTTGACACGAAGTGCCTACATTTCCTCCAATATTAAAGCCAATGAAGGTTCAAAAGACTCCACTACTTTAGATTTTGCAGGAGTAGGGGAAACTTGCTGTTGCCACCTTTTTTTTTTTTTTTTTTTTTTTTAAAAACCTTTATTTTCAAATAGTGCACACAGCTATTCAGCCTTACATCCCGGAGGCTAGGCAGCAGATAGGAATGTAGTAAATCAAAGTGCAAGAAACAGTATGTCAGAACGAATGAAGGTTAAGTTTTTAAATTTTTGTCACAGAAGGAGAAAGAAGGAAAGATACAGAAAGAGGCGCCGAAACGGGCGCTAAGAAAGAAGGCAATGAAACCAATGTACAGTGAGGCGTAATCAAGGAGCCGGTTAAGCACAATGACCACAGTGATAATCAGTACAATAGAGATAGTAAGAACGGTGGGAGAGGGATACACAGGATAACAAAGATATCGAACCGTCAGTTGGAATCATAGGCTATGGGGACAAGTGTTCTTCCTGTGAAGCGGGTTCTGGAGGTACGCAAATGTCAACCCTGTACTCATTCCAAGCCCCCCATAGTTTCTGCCATTTTTTAGGTTTACCCCTGGCAACATATACAGCCTTTTCCCGGAACATACACCAATCCATATTGGCCGTCCACTGTACCACCTTCGGGGCTGTTGTTGCTCCCCACATCTGTGCAATGTCCCGTTTCGCAACCATATTCCCAAGGGTCACCCATTGGGTCTGGGCAATGTTATGATCTGTCGGGCCCCAGATATTCAAGAGGCATCTTCGGGCCTCCGCATGCACTTCCACCCCGGTCACCTCGCTCATAATCATGTGCACTCGCCTCCAATGGGAAGCTATCACATTGCATTCCCAAATGATGTGCATGAAGGTGGCGAGAGCACCACAACCACGCCTACAGAGGCCATCAGCAGAGTGTCCCGTATGTATAAGCCTGGGGCCAGTGACAAAGACTCTGTGCAAGATCTTTAGCTGCACCAACCGAAGACGGGAGGAAATAGCGACCTCCTTGGGGGATGACACAGCACACTGCCAGTCTTCGTCGTCAATCTCTATCCAGTCCCGCACCCACTGATCTCTCACCCCCAGGAGGAGGTCTGTGCGAACATTGATCAGCTTCTTATATGTCAAGGAGATGGCACTGTCCGGCATGTGGCCATCCAGTACCCTATCCTCCAAGGGAGAACTGTCGGGAGTCACCTCACCCTCCGGCATGGCGGACAATAGTGCATGTCTCAGTTGAGCGTACCGGAAATATTCCGTCTCACCCAGCTGAAACTCTGTCTGTAGTTGGGCAAAAGACTTTACCTCCCCTCGCAGCAGCATGTCCTCCACCCTGGAAATGCCGATCAAGTCCCACTTATCAAAGCCTTTAGTGTGCCATAGTCTACCCAGTATGTCAGAATCATAAAGTGGGGTCACCTTTGTAAGCCTATCTTTCCACCCCTGTGCCTTTGTGATCGCTCTCCAGATGTGTACAGCAGTTTTCATTGGTCCAGACATCCGCCTGTCAAGAGACCTCGTGTACAGTGCCCTGTGATATTTCCCGCCACCCAGAAGCCACCGATCCATGGCGTACCCCGGATTATCCACTGGTCCATATAAGCCATGATTAATGGCTGCCAACTGGGAGGACCAGTAGTATCTTCGCACGTCAGGCAGCGCTATCCCCCCATCATACCACGGGAGCGTAAGCTTCGTGATAGCAATGCGGGCCGCCCATCCCAAAGTAGGGCGCGTTGCAAGCTCTGAATCTCACCAAAGTATCGGGCCGGGACCGGGTCCTGAGTGTTCTGCAGGGCGTAGAGGAATCTGGGCAAGGACATCATCTTGAACAGCGCCGCGCGCCCAAGAAGAGAGAGCAGAAGTTTACGCCATCCCTCCACGTCTCGCCGGAGGCGGAGAAGAGGGGGAAGCAAATTATTCTCATAGCGCGCTTTAGGATCAGTGGAGATATAAATCCCCAAGTATTTGAATCCCCGTCTCGCCACCTGTATACCGCAGCCTCTCGGGAGGCGAGGCGTCCCCCCTTTCAGAACGTACAAATGCGACTTCGACCAGTTAATAACCAAGCCGGAGTACTGACCAAAAAGTTGTAGCACGTCGCAGGCCACAATGAGAGACTTGCAAGGGGAAGTGAGATACAGGAGGATGTCATCTGCATATAACGACACCCGGTCCTCGAAGTCAGGGGACCATCGGATGCCATGTAAGTCACTCAGGGTGGTTGCGTAGCCAGGCCGCCAATGGTTCAAGTGCAAGTACAAACAAGAGGGGCGACAGAGGACAACCCTGCCTGGTGCCCCTCTGAAGAACAAAGGGTGCCAAAACTCGACCATTGACCGCTACATTAGCCAACGGACCGGCGTATAGAAGTTTGACCCACCCTACGAATTCCGGACCGAAGCCGAGCTTCGCCAACACTGCCCACAGGTAACTCCATTCAAGGGAGTCAAAAGCCATCGTGGCATCCAACGACGCCAGGACAGCCGGCTCCTCAAGCATGTGGGCCCTAGCCAGGGCTCCGTGAAGTCTCTGAAGGTTAAGAGCAGTGTTGCGGTGTGGAATAAAGCCCGATTGGTCCGGGTGCACTAAGTCGCCAATGACGCCAATCAGTCGGTTGGCGAGCATTTTGGCTAGAATCTTAGGCTCCGCGTTTAACAGAGAAATGGGGCGATACGACCGGCACAAATCTCTTGGCTTCCCTTCCTTATGGATAACCACAATGGTGGCCAACCTCTGGTCGTGGGGAAGCATGCCTGCCTCCCGCGCCTCCAGGAACATGTTCCTCAAGTGCGGGGAAACTACTTCCGGTTTGATTTTATAAAGTTGCACACGAATACCATTGGGGCCAGGCGCCTTGCCAGACCGTAGGGAGCGAATGGCGAGGGCAACCTCGTCCGCAGTAATGCCCTGTCCAGATCGTCACGGTCTGCCTCCGACAGGCACGGGAGATCAATATCTGCCAGGAGAGCGCACGAGTCGGCCTCAGACCGGTCCGAGACCGAGGAGTAAATGCCCCGAAAGTAGTCCGAGAATGACTCAACGATTGCCCTCGGGTCAGTGATCAGCAAACCGTCATCCCCCAACACCTCTGGGACTACGCGACTGGCTCTCTCCTTCTTATCAAGCCAAGCTAGGAGCTTGCCCGGCTTGTCTCCGACATCATAAATCCGACCCTGTTGTTCTCTACCCATTATGATAGCAGCGTCGGTGGCAAGATCGCGGTATTCCAATTGCTTAAGAGAGAGGGTATGGAGCAGCTCGGCCATAGGGCCCGCCTCCAATTGAGAGTCCAGCTCCATGATCTCAGCCTCAATGCGCACCATGTCGGCGTCTCTGTTTCTGCGGACGTCCGCTATGAGGGCAAAGGCCTCACCTCGCAAGACCGCCTTAAACGCCTCCCATAAGGTGGCGGCTGATGTAACCGACCCAACATTCTCAGTGAAGTAGAGCTCAATAGCCTTGGCCAAGGGTCCACGCGTCTTTGGATTCCGAAAGTACCACGGGTTGACCACCACAGGCCGCTCGGCAACCACAATGTTGAAATCAAAGGACACCCACACCGGGGAATGGTCCGAGATGCCCCTCGCCAATAGGCGGGCCTCCGAGATCGCCGGCGCGTGGGCAGCCAAGGCAAGGACATAATCTATTCTCGAGAGGCTACCATGTGCTCCAGAATGAAACGAGTATTGGCTTTGGGTGGGATGCAAGAGTCTCCAGCAATCGACCAACCCCATAGTATCAAGGAAATCGGGCAGCCACAATTGTGAACTACGGAGGTCTCTAGACGGATGTCTGTCCAAGGTCCCGGAGCAGACCGAATTAAAGTCACCTCCCACAATAAGCAACCCCTCAGGCAGGTTCAAAATGGCGCTTCCAAGGTCCTGAAAAGTGTTGTTTTGCAGCCCCGGGGGAACATAAACCGAAACCAGAATCAAGGCACGCCCCTCCCACCGCCCTGCGACGGCAGCATACCGCCCCCTCTCGTCCACGATAGTGGAGTCAATCTCGAAAGGGAGAGACGTGCGCACCATAACACCCGCCCCCCGGGACCCCGAAGAGAACCCTGAATGTGCCACCATCTTGAAACCTTTCCTATTGAGAGCCTGGCACGTATTCCCCACCAAGTGTGTCTCCTGTAACAGAACAACATCAGGCATATGTCTTTTGAACAGTTGCAATACCACCCCTCTCTTAATACGATCACCCAAGCCATTAACATTCCAACACAGGACTTTCAATTTCCTACCCCCCATCGTCGTACCTCAAGCCTTCGCCGACCCCAAAAGACCCCACCGATGCATTAAACGATTAGGAGCATACAGTACATTGCCTAAGAGAAGGGAGAAAGAAACAAAGAAAACACACGAAACCAGCTTTCACACCACCCCCCACCCTGCACCCCTGCAGTAGACTAAGAAGCCCCCCCAACCAGCAGTGTGCCTGTCGCCCCATAAACTAAGCTACAAGAAGACCCTAGAGGAGAAAGGAGATCACGCAGTCCCCCCCTGCCACCCTCCATGGAAGAAAAAGGATAGACCCAATAAAGTGCAACAGCTTGGCATTATAGGTCATAGTCAACGGGCACACCAACCGACAAAGTTAGTGTGATAATTACTACTCCCGATGGTCAAGGCCTCCAGAGGCACCTTCGGAATGTTCCTCTTGTTCCTCGCGTAGGTGCGGCAAAGTGTCCAGCCAGTCACTCGCAGTCTCAGGCATGTCGAAAAACAGAGCGCGGCCATCACGTTCAATGCGCAGTTTAGCGGGGAACATCATGGAGTATTTCAGCCCCAAGTCTCTGAGGCGCCGCTTCACTCCCGCAAAACTTTGGCGCTGTCTCTGAACAGTCCTAGTAAAGTCCGGGTAAAAGTTAACATCCGCGTTCTGGAACTTGAGGGGCCCATGTCGCCTCGAAGCCTGGAGGATCGCATCTCGATCTCTAAAGTTGAATAGGCGGGCGATGATGGGTCTCGGTGCAACGCCCGTCTTCGGCGGACCACCCGGTATTCTATGGGCCCGCTCGACCGAAAAGAAGTGGCTGAGGCCCGCAGGGGCCAGATGGTCTTGATCAGGTCCTCGACAAAGAGGTCGGCAGCCGATTCCTCTGCACCCTCCGGTACCCCAATAATGCGCACATTCTGCCGCCTGGCACGTCCCTCAAAGTCCTCCAGCCGCCTTGAGAACAGGTCATTGACCGACCGCAGATTACGGACCTCCGTTTGCAGGTCCGAGACATCGGTCGTGAGGCTGGCAGTTTTAATATCAAGCGATTTCACTTTATCGTTTGTTTTGCCAAGGTCGGCCCTAATCAAGTTGAGGTCGATCGCCAGGGTGTCCACTTTGTGCGTCAGGACCTTGTGTTGTTTATGCATCTCTGTTCTGATGCCAGCGATAGCCCCCATGATGTCACGGAGCGTGGGCTCCGACCCGTCGGGCGAGCCCGCACGTAGAGAGTCTTTGGATTGAGCGGCAACAGTTGGCGAGGTCCTTTGCTGGGCGTACCGGTCGATCTTGTTGGTCTGAGGTTGGACCGTCTTCCTGCTGGCCCGGTTCGCCGTTCTATCAGAATCACCCCTGCCAGCCATGTTGGATCTAGGCAGAACAAAGGGTAGTACTCCGATATCACTACAAGCACTCAAGCGAATGCGGAGCGTAGCCACCACATATGTCCAGTCAGCAACAGGCCACTCCGCGGCTACGTTCGCTCCGCCAGCCGAAACAGGAGGCGCTCACTCAGCATATCGATCATGCCCTGCGCCATCGCAGCCGTCGGCCATCTCCGGGACAATGGTGCGCCCTTTGGCACCGGATTTCGACACGACGTAACTTCGTTAAGGAGTGTCAGATTTGGAAACGGAAAGTGGATCCCGTGTCTACGACGATTCGCCAAGTAGAATCCACCACCGTGGATCAGGATTTCTTCCAGGATTTATGCGGAGGGTCGGAGGGTCTCCGGAGCTCCGAGCTTACACGGCCATCTTGCTTGCCCGCAAAGCTCCTCCTGCCTCCTTTTATTATTAATAGCACTTTTAGATTCCATTTTCAAGAAAAAGAAGCAAAATTGTAAATGCAGGAACAAAATAATGCAGAAACAATGTACTGCCATGAAAAGACATAGAAAAACACTGGTGCAGCAGCTAAAATGGACAGGGGGAGTGGCTAGGCCCAAGCCAGGCCCTTTCCTAAATGTTCACTCCACTCCCTCTGACAAGAAGCTTGGCAGTGCCATAATGCTGCGCAGGGAGCTAGAACCAGGCGATGAAATGAACTACTTCTGCTGCTCAAAATCCTCCAGAAATGCTCCACAACGTTGGTAAGTGCTTATAACAAGCAGCGACCTCCTTAAAAGCAAGTTTTTGATGAAAAATCAGCATAAAAACGTAGAAAAAGGGCTGAATTGCGCAAAGACTCAAACGCGGCGGCCATCTTGGGTCGCGCGCTCGCGTGTCTCCCGTCAAGTACATAATCCTAATCAACAGTATTGAAGACCTTTTCTGAGTCAATCGAGACCAAGCCCATTTTGTCCGTACAATGCTCCACCTCATGCATAACATGCAACAAGCACCTGAGATTCATCCCAGGGTTATGATCCGGGTTAAACCCATATTGGTCCTCATGGACAACAGCTAGCACAGGACCTTCACATCTGAGTTAATCATTGCGAGTGGCCTATATTCTGCAGGGTCAGTCCTATCCAGCCTGGTTTAAGAAGCATGCACATTTCCCCCTCTATCATGGTAGGCAGCAGAACCCCTGGCTCCCACACCTCACGGAGAACCTCAAACAGGCCCTGTGTGACTACTGCTGAAAATTCCTGAAAAAACTCAACCGCTAACTCGTCCCCCCTAGTGCTTTGATCCGAAGCAGCATACACTATGCTGCATAAAATTCCTCAAGCTCTATAGCAGAATCTAATTCTTCAGCTGAAACTCCTCAATTCTAGGAAGTCTCAGACCTTCCAGGAAAAGTGTGTATCCATCTGGTGCAACCCGGGTTTCAGACCTGTGCAATCGCTCCAGATGCCCCCAGAATGCTGGCATATTTCTTACCCTAGTTATCACACTCATGCCATCAGGGGCCACCAGATGGGTCACCTGGGACAGTGCATGCTCTCTGCAGAGGATACAGGCCAGCAGTGTGCCCGCTTTGTCGACCTGTCTGTGTAGTCACTGCCTATATTGCTTCGATGTATATTTATCTAGCCTATTCCATACATCAGCTATACGCCTTCGCACCTGTGCTCCTCGGTATGTGATTCAGCATCCACTCAATCCCTCCCCTGGAGCTTTGCCAGAGCCATTTCCCCTGACTTTAGCGGAGCCTGGAGTTACTGTTGTACCCTACAGGTTAAACCCATACATGGTCAAAGCACTCCCTTCAGCGCCTCCTATTCTGTAGCTCTGAAAGCCGTTGTGCCCCAGTTGAGCTCAATATAGTACTTTAGGCCCCAGGACTGTACTTCCCTCCCCACGAAGTCTGTGAGCATCTCCTGTGGTAATCTTCACACCGCCCCTCTTCATGCAGGTCCACCCATTGCTATGTGCAGTGTGCCAGTGAATGATCTGATAGGAATCTAGCGAGGTGAATCACAGCCATGCCCTAGGCCACCGAATTCCTTCCACTAGAATCCTATCTAGCCAGCTGTGTGTATTTTGAGTCAGGGAGTGGCACGTATATGCCCACTGTGTGGGATGAAGTGCTCCCCATAAATCTGCAACGCCCTGATTGTCCATAATTCCTATGAGCGTTTCAGTCATGTGGAGTTTAGGGCCATCCTTAGGAGGTGCATGTCCAGGTCTCTGTCGATTATGTATTTAAACTCCCCCAACAAGAAAATGGGCATGCCCAACTAATGCACCACCAGGTACTGCATTGTGGGGAAAAAGCAAGGGTTGTCTATATTTGGGGAATACGTATTAAGCACAGACACCTGCCTCACATCCAGTGCCCCCTGCATAAGCACGTACCTGACCCCCACATCAGCCTCAAAATGTGTTAAGGAGAACAGAATACGCAGACACACCCAAATTAGTACTCCCCTGGAGTACGTGGAGTAGAAGGAATGGAGAATCTGACCTCGCCATTTCTGGGCCAAGTGTGCAGCCACAGCATCACAAGATATGCCTCTTGCAGACAAGCTATACTAATCTCATGACGCTTCAGGAAGGTGAGCATCATGTATTGTTTCATGTAGGGTCCTAAGCCTTTGATATTCCAAGTTAGCAGCTTAAAATCACCCCCCACCATCAGGATTTGAGGGATCTGGCATTTCCCTTTTCCCCACTGCACTATGCTCAGTTCCAACGACTGCATGAACAGTTTCAAACACAAACAAATAGGAATAAAGAACCTCCCCCCCACCCTCGGACAAACATAGCCCAACATAACAACTACAAATGACCACCTATTGCATGTGACAGGACCTGCAGAGCATATCCTCCAGTCTATCAGGGACAGGCCAATTCTTCCAGCTTCCTGGCCAGCCACACAACTCTGCACATGATGCCTGGGTCCCAACAAGGGGTCCGGATACCGCACAGAGATCTTCATGGTCCTGATGCCCTCTGCCACATAAGGGCGGGCTACAATGGGCCGTTCATCCTCAACCGCAGCACCAGGCCAAACAGAGGCCCCTCACACAGATCACACTGCCTTCGCTGTACAAAGGGGAGCACAGGGGCCACCGGAGGCTGTCCATCCTGCCACAACCTCAGGCAGAGGGGTAGATCACTCACCTTCTCGATCCGACGCAGCTGGGCCTCCCAAGTGGTCCATTCCCTAACATCAGGAGCATGTATCGGTGGGCAAACGTGGTCCTCCGTGTGGCCCAAGTAGCTTGAAGTTCTGTGTGTGGGGGCCAGGTCCCTGCCACCCCAGAATGCCTCAGTCTGCTACCGAAGCGCCTCAGCACCCGCACCTCCAATTTCCAGTCAGGTCCGGGCCACTGGGCCGGCCCGCTGTGTGACCCAGGGGGCCCTCAGACTCAGCTCCTCCAATCGTACTCTGGACCCAGGCTATGTGGGCTGCAGCTTGCTCAGGCACATGTGGACCTCCATGTGGCCCCAATAGCTCACTGCCCTTTATGGGAGGAGGAGAATGGTGGCCCCAGCATGGCCAAGGGCGGACCCGGCTCCTCCACCTCCTATTTCCGGCCAGGCCTGTATCACTGAGCTGGCCCCTCTGAGTGTTCTAGGGTGTCTCTGGTCTCTGCTCTTGCAATTGTCCACTGGGAGCGGGCTAGAGTATCTGCAGCCAAGAGCTATCCCAGACACTGCACCGTTCCTCCGATTCTGGGCTGATGCAGCCCATCACAGCCCGCAATGCAGCAGTGGCTCCAGCCTCACTGTCCCTGCAAGGCTTGGCTAGGCACGGGCAGAGAACTCCGCTCTGCCAGTGGAGTCTGCGGAGATGTCCCTACTCTGCAATCCACTGAGAACGCGGAGTAGGGAAAAAACACTCTGGGGCATATTACCAAGAATAAGTGATAATTATCGCTAAGCTCGGTTAGCGGCTATAATTTTATCGCCGTTCTTCGCCTATTTTTATCACTTAGAAAACTTGCTATTATCAAGGTTTATCTCCTAAGCGATAAAAATCGGCCGAAATGCATGAATATCGCTGAAAAGTCAGCGATATTCATGCATTATCACGCTAATGCTCTTAGCCATGTTATCCACCTACCATTGGATAACATGGCTAAGACTGTTTCCAGTCGCTAACATCTTGGCACGCCCACTTTGCATGTCATTAGCGATAATTATCGCTGACATGCAAAGTGGG
Organism: Lissotriton vulgaris; assembly: GCF_964263255.1. Classification (NCBI taxonomy): domain Eukaryota; kingdom Metazoa; phylum Chordata; class Amphibia; order Caudata; family Salamandridae; genus Lissotriton; species Lissotriton vulgaris. The sequence continues at coordinate 337,646,605 of NC_141685.1, read as the reverse complement.
CCCCAAGATGATTGCTATCTCCTACTAGCTGTCGCTAACTGGTGTTAGCGACAGCTAGGTAATAGGGCGATAACATTATTGCCGCTTTAGCGGTAAAAATTCCTGCTAAAGCGGAGATAAGTAATTTGCCCCTCAGACTCCACAGCAAAGTAGAGTTAGCCAGCCCCCACCTTCCCCCTGCATCATTTAAAGTCTGCTCTACCACCCGCCTCCACCGCGCATAAATTAAATGCTAGGACAACATAATTTAGAAATAAATACAAGTATTTTAACTTATTGCGGCGGATTGCGCAGTTTGTGCAAGATGTACACGAGGAGGAAAAGGGCAGCCCAGGGATGCCACAATAAGGTAAGTTACTTTCATTTCTTTTTAAATTATGTTGTCCTAGTATTTAATTTATGAGGGGTACAGGCAGATGGCAGAGCGGAGCAGAGGTTCCCCCCCACTCCGTGGAACTCCGCGTTTCTGTACTCCGCAAGCTTCACCCCGGTTAGTCTTGGCCTCAGTCGTTCCCCTGGCGACGGACTAAGCCCTGCTCTCTGGCTAGGTGGCTGGCGTGGTGGGTCCCAGCCCAGTCCTGCAGCAACGGCAGCTCCAGCCTCGCTGTGTCCCTCATTGTGGCATCTCAATTGGGGGTCTTCTTGGCTGTCTTGGCAGCTGTAGGATGGCAGGTTTATGTAGGATTACTTTGGGCCGGCAGGGATCTTAGAAGCTCACGTCTACTAGGCCATTTTGCTAGACCATGCCCCACTCCAAACCCACCTTTAACCTAGTTTTGATTATTTTGTGATTTATTAGAATAAATCCATATTTGATATTCTTCAAAACAGGATTTCCAGCCAAAATAGTTTACAACATGCTTGTACATGTGAGTAAATCTTAGCAGAAGAGCAGAGAGTGGGTGTTTTATTGAAGGAATGACCTGTGTATTTAGTGAACATCAGAAAGTTTCACATTTTTATGGAACTTTGTCCTGGGCCGGAAATGATTACAAGAATGCTCTTACTAGGAGTTTATTACTTCTGAAAGAGTGTTGCCTATGGAGAAAAAAGATATTTACTGAAGTACAATTTCGACCCTGTGTAAAATATAAAAATGCAAAAACGACTTTGCATAGTTGAAGAAAGAATTCACAAAGACTTCCAAGAGAACTTTCAGAAACATGTCACGGTCATCGTTTCTAAGATGTACACATAAACACTTTTATGAATTTCTCAAAGTCAGAGTACATGTTTTACTATTTTGTGACTCCAGGACCAGATGTACTATTTCCTAGTTGCAATGTACTGTTTACAATTGTTCTCAAATTTCTTTAGAAAGGGTTTAGACCTTAAATTAAGATTTAGACCATTCCTCATTTGAAGGTATTGAATTTGAAGGAATTTTCCTCTGTGTTCCATTCTGGTGAAAGGAAATTGGTTGATCGGGTAAGCAGATGCTTTATAGCGTTTTCTGGCTAGAGGTCCAATTTCCTCCGGTATTTTGAACTGTTACCCCAATTTGCTTCAAAGACAGTCATAACACTTTTTGTTTGATCCATGGTGCCAGATGAGTGCTTTGGGGCAAGTTTTTGTAATTGCTTATGCAGAGGATTCGGCAAATGTCCTTTTTATTGATTCTGTGGTTTTGTAGCCTTGACAATGAGTTTTAGAGGAGTAATTGATACTGCAGACCACAACCAGAGCTCACATTAGCTTCTCCTTGTGATCATTTGTGAGGGTATGGTTGGACTTTTCAGAGTAGGGAAAATGGAAAAATGACACAGTCGGTCACTATATTAATGTGGAGCAAAAGAAAGTTCAACCAAAGAGAATCCTTAGGTTTTTTAACTTGTAGAAAGGCTAGTGGTGAATTCCCATAATGTAGGGGGACAGTTGGAGAACATCAAGTCAGATTCAATAGCTACCATTATTAGAATATCAATGTTCATGTAGCTCATCTGGAGAAACCTTTCCCACATACAGGAGAGAACATGTTCAAGGTACGAGGTCATTTTGGTTGTATGATCTTATGTCTAGCCAAAAGTATGTTTTCTGCATACATTTACAAATTGACAGGATGAACATACATGTTGAACAGAACTCAGAGAACGTGTTGATGACTCAACTTATCCAATTGTTATTTTCTGGTTATAATTGATAAGAAATGTTTGGATCCAATAAAGCATGTCCAGATATGTCTGCCCATTGCTTCACTACCTTCAGTGGTCAATAGTATAAAAATTGACAGACGGATCGAGATGCATAAGGACCTTGTTTTTTCATGGTCTAGCATGAGATGAAGCTCCAGTCCTATCCTGAGTAGGGTGATTTAAAATCCGCTCAAATGTCTGAAACCAGGCAGATGTTAATTGTGAAGATAATACATTTCCTGTATTTTTGGAGGTGTCTAGGCAGCTCTATTTCCATGAAATATCTGGTGAAAAGGAGGTTTATACAGGACTGCAGTTTTCAGGCCAAATGATTGTTTCTATTTTGTTTTACATTTTTGCTGCCCCATGAAAGCAACACAGCTTTATTGTGAATGCTATTTTTCAAGAGTGTTGTTGGAAGGGAGGAATTATAATGTTTTTTGTATCCATTGTATTAATGTGGAGTAGTATTTGATACATGAGGCTAAGCAGGAAGCATAGGTGAAATGAGCATTTTTATCTTGTTGGACAGTCTGAGAAAATCTGTACCTTCTAGGGGTTTGAATAAGGTAAAATAGAGTAGAGTTTAGCAATGGTGTGAAATGGGCAGGTAGGGTGAGTTGTGTCGAGAGTTGCAAATAAAATTACAGATTTTGGTTATTTTTTAGTCAAATTACTCAAGAAGGTTGTCACATTCATTTTCTTTTTCAGGCCTCTAGATCGGGCATTTCTTGATACTGAGTTCTTCCCTCATTTAATTCATAAGGCACTGTTTCAATTAGTTTTTTGCTCAAAAATTCTCAGATATTTTCTCTTTGAACTGATTTTTGCTCTTGACCAACTATGATCAAAGTGGGCAGTACTTTCTCTTATTGAAACCTGTTTATCTTTGTAGCTCTTTATGTAATGTACCATTTTATTCTAGACTGTGACCTCCCTTTCCTTAATCCTTTCATACTGAATTTCAACTGTGTTATCTAGTGAAAATAAAACATTTTCAATTTTGTGGGATGATCAGGTAGTCCATTATCTATTTGGAGCCAGAAGTTGTGCCACTTTTAATGTGCCTTGGAATAGGTCAGCATAGTTGCTGAGTAAAACATCAACTTCCAAAATTGCTTCTTTGGTTTTTGGTTTGCTCACTGGGCTCCCTTTGAATTAATCTTGGAGCTCACTGATTTCTATTTCTATTGGAAATTAATTAATATCAAATGTGTTTTGGCAATGCAGAGCATTTGTTTTTTAATCCATTCGGGAACAACATCGTTTTAAATAGATCAACAGCCATAGATGGACAAATAAGTGTGCCTTTTAAAACAAATAATGTTTTGTTTTTAAGGCATTGTTTCAGAAGATTTAGTATGCTTGCAATACACAAATTAAAGTTACCTAACTGTTCAAATTCAAGTTGCACAATTTTAATATTTTAGGATAGAGATACATCCCTATCAGCGGAGGTCGAGACTCGTCCCAGTTGTGCAGTGCTCCCTTCAATATGACAAAGGGTTCCACAAGTGCTGGGAAGGTGGGGAAAATGGCCCCTCTCCCCTCTGGTGAATGGAGCTCTGTAGAGAGGCAGCCATTGATGCCCAGGGGCAGATGTACCCCCCTAAGGAAAATATTAAAATTTAGCCTTATTTTCTTTTTTCTTTATTTATGATTCCCTTTGCGTGCAGTTATAGTGGAAACAAATAGGCAATGTATATACAATAATCACCAAATTCAGGATACAAAACTGGTTACCTAAAACACAAGCATCCAATGCTTTTCTCCTTTGTCTCAGACTAAATTGGAAAAATAGAGACATACTATTAAATTACAGTTATTTCTACTGTTCTTCTTCCCGAAATTTAGCCAACAAAGCCTGGATATACCAGCAGCCAGCCTATGAGGCCATGACATAAGGACTTGTGGAGTACTACATGCCTGCACTACCACAAAATTAGAGAGAATGGGGCATTGCCAGGAAGCCAGTGAAACATTCTCTCAGTGTATGCTTAAGTCTATGTTCTATACATTTTTTAAGTGGAGATATTCCGCCCCTCTATTTCTAGCTTTCTAAGGAGAGAAGTTCTCCTTCCACAAATAGTTCACACATCATCCATTTGCCTATGTTGATATACTGACATTGAGTCCAAATGTGTCTGGTATTTGAGGAATTGTTAATGAAAGAGAGAACAAATTCTCCAATCCTGCTCATTAAGCATGCCTATGCCAGGCAAAGCCTGTACACACTAGGCCTGGATGTAATTTTAATTATGCAGGAATAAGTAGAGCAATTTCTATAATTGTGTGTTACTATTTTTACATAAATTACTGAACATTAAAACTGAGTGCCTGTAAATTATGTGATTTCGCAAAAAACTCCTATCACAGGAGCATAAATAGCATCAAACGTAGTGAGTGCAATCAGGTGGTAGCAGCTGCTGTTCGTGTTCAGTTGTATTCAGAGCTATTTTCTTAGCTCAAAATGTATGTCCAATGTTGGACATAAGGGTGCATTTTGTGCCAAGAGGGTAGTACTAAATACTAGGTTACGCTCTTTGCATAATTCAGTGTAATTCTGCTGCAATTTTGTTTAATTACACTATCGCAAATTACTTGAGTTAAACCATATCTAGTACACACCACCCACCATGACCACAACTGCGATTTTGACTCAATATTGTATACAAAGTTTCCCTGTGCATTTCATGTTCAATTTCATCTAAAGGGATCGTATACTCAGGTCCTACCAATGAAACAACTACTTGCCCTGTGCCACCTAATAATAAAGTTCCATATTGAGAATAGTCAGGCCCACATGACAATTTGGAAGCATTAGCATATTTCAGCTCACCATATGCTTTCTAACCACCCTCGCAAAACTCAGAAGCATTGAGCGCAGGATAACATGAATAAAGTTTGAGAGGAGCAGTGGTATGTTATTAAATACTATTATTATTAAATAAGAATAACAACTGGGGCCAAACAAGTCTTCTTCGTCACTGCTGGTTTGCCAGCCATAGACAAAGGAAGGCCCTTCCAACTAGCGGCCTGTTATTGAATTCTCCAAATACTTGGGTCATAGTTTTCATGTAGTACCACCTCTATGCTTATATATATTTCAATTTGTAAATATCCTACTAAGTGATTGCACCATTCCAACAGATAATCTATGTTTGACTCATCAGCACTGGGAGTGAAGGTATCATCTGTTATTTTTTCCAGTTAATTTTTAATTCAGAAAAACAGGCAAACCATATGGATTCCATCACCATAGCAGACAAGTTATTTGATGGCTTCTTAACTTACAGAATCACTTTGTCAACATATAGGCACAATACATAACTTGTGCTCAGTATCCACAGGCCTCAATGAGTGTACATCTCCTTAAGGATACTAATTACCAGTTCAGTAGCAAGCTCAAAGAGTATCAGCGAGAGAGGGCAGCACTTTTAAGTGCCTCTCCTAATCCTAAAGAGGAGAGGAGACAATAACTTACCTGTAATCTGGCACTTGGGGCCATATTATCAAGAAAGGGCAATACATTACCGCCACTTTTATCGGCAGGAAACTGCCGATAAAGCGGCGATAATGGGCTTGAAAATATGCCCTAGTGAATTCCCATAGAAGCCCAGGTTAACACTAGAACCTGGGCTTTAATGGGAATTCACAAGGGCATATTATCAAGCCCATTATCGCTGCTTGCCTGCAGATAAAATCAGCGATAATGTATCGCCCTTTCTTGATAGTATGGCCCTCGGTTTCTTTTTTAGTAGTTCAATATATCCAACCAAGCAATTCCCTACAGTAAACAAGTTTGTCCACAACAGGGAATCAAAAGTCTTATGGACATCGAGTAAGACCGCTGCTTGGAAATGTCTGGGTCAAACTCATGCATTAGGAATAAAGCGTTTGCAGGTTATCTCTGGTGGACCTCCCAAGGACAATGTCAATACCAGCACACTCATATATGACTCCAATCTATTCGCTGTAAGTGTAGGAGCTAGTGGTCCCTTCTCTCTACACTCACTCTACATCTCTAATAAATAAGACACAAAAGTGCTGCTTACACTTTATAGAATTTGTGGCAGTCAGACCATGTAGCATAAGGGAGCCTCCCATCACATGGAGTTTTTCTTTTTTCAGTTCAAAAAAGAATTTTATTGAAATAAAGTATGGTGTCTGAGTTTAACATACAATCTAATATATGAATTAATACAGTCATTGCATATACATTTGAAGTACAGATATTGGACTCTGAAGAACAAAATTAAGGATATGTGAACATAAATACCATTGGTAAATAGGAAGAAATTAATGGAACCACTGAGGGAATAAAAAAAATTGTTTAAGAACTTCCTGCTGGGAGGGTTTTAGCATAGAATAACTATTGGCACATACAGGTGACTATAAATCCAGGCGTTTAATCGACAAATTAATAGGATAAACACATGCAGTGATAATCTATGATTATGACAAACAGTGTTCCACCAGGCTTTATAAGACATTTTTGTGGAATCTTTCCAATTAATTGTTATTTGCTGAAAGGCAACTGCTAATAATAAATCAATAATTTCAACCTTAAGCCGGAAATCATCCCAAAAAGGGGAGAGACTGCCTAGAAAAATTTGAGAAAAAGAGAAAGAAAATTTAGTGTTAAAAATCAAGTTGGCTTTGAGTCCATACTTGCCTCCAAAAAGAAAAGCATGTGGAATGAGTCAGCCGTGGGTGATGAGCAAGTCCAGCATGAGTCTGATGTGGTGGAGAATCTTTTACTCAAGGTAGCCGGTGTGATTAGGAGTCTGTTGTAAACAAATAATAAGGTTTGCATAGTATTTGCAGCCCTAGAAGATTTATGGATCTTTGTCCATATGCCCTTCCAGAGTGATAGCTGCCAGCAGGTATAAAGGTTACGTTCCCATTTTTCTTCTATTTTAGTCTTTTGTCCGACTAGGTCAGTATTCCATAAATAATTATAAATAGTAGAAGCTTTGGGTGTAGTTTTTAATAGGGTGTGAAGATTTGGAGAGAACTGTGGGATGATGGAGGTGTCCTGTTACTCTCGGAATTGATTATATGTATCTAACACAGCTATTTTTAACAAGTTGTATTTATGCTTAAAAGAGATTGGTAAGTTAAATGTTTGGCGAAGAGTTTCAAAAGATAAAAAGTTTGAATCTAAAAATAATTGATGAATACATACTAAACCTTTGTTTTCTCCAAGATTTCCAATAAATGGGTTTATTTCAGATCGTCAGGTTATTATTGTGCCAAATTGTTGAGTCAAGAAATGAATCTGCGGTGAAGTAAATTTGAGTGAGGGGTAATTCAAGAAGTTTGGAAGTTTGCTTTATTATTGGAGTAGAAACAGATTGTGGCTCACGTGAGAAGGAAAGGTACTCTTGGAATGAGAAAGGAGATAAAAACCAGCCTTCTAATGTAGTCCAAAGAGGACATTTATCCGTAGAGTCAAGCAACCAAAGAGATGCTTGTAAAAGGAAAGCTTTCCGGTAAGTTCGGAAATCCGGAAAATTTACACCACCCTCTGTTTTGGGTCTTGTTAATTTTAATAAGGACATTGGAGGTTTCTTGTTGTTCCATAAAAAAGACGATAAAATAGAATAAATTTTCTTAAATAATTTGGTGGGGATTGAAACAGGTATGTTAGAAATAGAATATAAAACTATGGGTGTCAACAGCATTTTTATGGTATCTAAGCGGCCCCACCAGGATAAATAAAGGGGATGCCATTTAGAGGTGAGAGTTTTTGGATACATTTATTCATGCATAAGAGAACCGTATTTGAAATTGAAGGTGTAACATAGAAACCTAAATATTTAATATGATTTGGCCTCCAAGAGAATTTAGAGGTAATAAAGTCAGCACTAAGTGTATTTCGTCAGGGGTAGAATTTCACATTTGTCGTTGTTTAACTTGTATCCAGAAATGAGAGAATAAGACTTGACTCCTGTTAAAAAAGTTGTAACCGAGTCATTTGGATTTGATGAAAAAATGTAAATATCATCAGCGTAGACCACTAATTTTATATGTGCATTTGACGTTTGAAATCCATATATATTTGGATTCTGACGTATTTTGGTTAAAAATGGTTCCAAAGCTAAATTATATCAAAATGAGGAAAGAGGACTCATCTACCTAAATTAAAAAATGAAGAGATCAACACATTGACACGAACAGCAGCTCGAGGATTGGAATAGAGGAGAGAGATTAGATTAAAAAAATTGGGACCAAAACCGAGGGTATAAAATAAGTACTTCCATTCAACTCTATCGAAAGTCTTTTCAGCATCCAACGCAATTGCTGCTAAAGGGTAATTTAATGAGTGGATTTGGATAAGACATTAAAGAATAGCCTTGTGTTATCTGTTACAAACCTCCCCTTAACAAAACCGAATTGTTCTTTTCCTGATAATTTCGGTAAGTACGAATCTAAGCGTGTTGCCAGGATTTTGGCAAACATTTTATAGTCAATATTTACCAGGGAAATGGGCCTATAGTTTTTTACAATATTTGGAGTATTTACCTTCCTTAGGGATGAAACAAATGTGTGCTTCTGAAAAGGAACCAGATGAGTTGTTCGAAGAATAAAAAAAAATGTATCAAAGAATGCAATTTAGGTATTAAAAGAGTAACAAAATTCAACAATGAGTCCGTCAGGACCACGTGCTTTGTCTTTTTTCAAGGTATAAAGAGCTTTTAAAAGCTCTTGTTGATTGAGATCTGCTTTTAGGGGGGAAAGATCTGGCTGGTTCTGCTGGGATTTTCGAATGCTGTGAAAAAGTGTGATCAGTAGGATGGGTTTCCGATGCAAATAGGGATTTGTAAAAAAGGGAGAATTCATTCAAAATTTCAGCATCCTTAAGTTTTAAGACATTGTGTTTGTCGTAGACAGATTCAATATTTAACTAGTTGTGCTTAATTTTTAAATAGTTTGCTAGTATTTTACGTGCCTTGTTTTTACCACCATAATACTTTGCGCTTGACTTTAATAAATAAAGTCATACGTCTTCTGTTGATTTCCTATTAAATGACAATTTAGCATTTATAAGAGCCTTTAAACATTCTTTAGAATTAGAGACATAATAGGAGTGTTCCAGTTTCCTAATGTCTTGGAGGAGATCTTTAGTTTTTTTAGTGCAATTTTACTTTTTTTGCAACAAAATTACTAATGAAACCTCCTGCCGAAGCTTTAAAAGCATCCCAAATCGTAGAGAATGATAAGGAATCTGTTTGGTTTATTTCAAAGTATTCATTAAAGAAGGAGATAAAAGAGGCATTACATTTTGGGTCTAGAAGAAGTGTGTTATTAAAACGCCACCTTCTTGGGGCATTAATTTTGGGTAATAAATCAAATCCAACCAATACCAGTGCATGGTCTGATAACAGAATGGGGCCAATTCCAGCATGTGTAAGGGATTGCAAGATATCATGGGATTCAAATACATAATCAATTCTGGACTGAGTTTGATGTGCAGGGGAGAAAAATGTATATTCGTTAGTTGTCTGGTTGCATATGCACCATGCATCCAGGAGTTATATTGAGTGACGGTGTGTATAAAAGATGTATGTGTTTGTTAGGAATGAAAGGCACCCTAGAATTCCGATCAATGAAGGAATCAAACACCTGATTGTAATCTCCAGCTAATATGAAATTATCTTCCATGCAATTAGGAAGATGCTAGCCAGTGTAGGCCAAAATGAGGCATCACCTCCAGTGGGGGCATAGACATTGAAGAAAGAAACTGGAACATCTCTTAATGATAGTTTAACATTTAGCCATCTACCCCTGTATCTGATTCTTGTGAAATATATGTAATTGGAACAGAATCTCCTTTTAATTTCAACGATTCAATTTCCATAAGGTGTGTCTCTTGCAAGAAGGTTATGTATGTATCTAGCCTTGCCAAGTGAGGTAAAACTCTTTGCCTCTTTATAGGAGAGTTTAATCCCCTAACGTTCCATGAGATTAATTTTAATGGCATGTGAATTTAAAGAAAGGCATACATGACAGGATAGACTGACCGTCCAATATAGTATAGCATAATAAAAAAAAAACTGTTAAAAACAAGAAGAAAAAAGTACTTATACAGAATAATCCAGAGCCAGAAAGGAGAAAAGGTAATATTTGGTTGACTCCAGAAAAAAAGCTCTGGTAGAACAAAGCCATGAGGGGAAAATAAGAAGTTTATATAGCGAAAGAAATACAGAAGAGAAATATTTGAATTTAGTTATGTACTAAGTAATAACAATGCGACTATAGAATCAAGTATTGCTTGAAGCAGAAGATTGCAGAACGTCCATTGCATTAGGGTTACATGAATTAATGAAACGTTGTAACCTGACTGGATCGTCATACGTTGTTGTCCTATTATTGTATGTAACCTTGAATAAACAGGGGTGAAAAAGACCATAGTGAGCACACCTTGATCGAAAAGCTGGTCTCAGTTTGAGGAAAGCTTTGTGTCTGTTGGCAGTGGCTTTAGCATAGTCTTGCGAGAAGATTAAAGTTGAGCCAGACCAAGTAATCCGCTGAGAAGATTTGACTTCAGATAGCACCATTAACAAATCTGTGTATTCCAGAAAGTATATGATGACTCCTCTTGGTCTTTGTGAGGGCGGAGTGTTAGAAGATGGACGGCCTAATATGTGTGCTCTTTGTATGTTGAGTACTGTACTTTCTGCTAAATGCAAGACTTTGTGAAGAAAAGATTTAGAGAAGGTGAGGGGATGCGACCCCTCAACTCCCTCCGCCGACTGTAAATTTATAAGTTATTCCTCTTTTTGTGATTTTCAAGGTCCTCAATCTGCCTTTGGAGTGTCGAAACATGGGATTGAAGTTGTGATACGTTTGCATTAGTATCCCTAAATGAGGACATACTTTGTTCAACTGCAGTGACTCTTGTATCAAGTTGAGACCAATTGTCTGTTAGAGTTTGCAGTTTAGAATCAGTCTCCTCCATAAATGGCCGAAGGGTCCTTATTTCATCCAACAACATCTCCATGGATACTGGTGAGACTGATTTTGAAGGAGAAGGAGAGTTGTGCTTGAGACGTTTAGTGACAGACTTTCCAGAGGATGCCAGTAAGAGATCCATATCTACTGCCAAGGAATGTGGCATGGCCAATAAAGAGTTCTCTGGAGTCCTCCAATTTAGAGTAAGCAGTGAACATTTTTGAGTTTTTAAAAAAAATATGTTTTGTTTGCATCTTCGAAGATAGAACTCCTTTCGTTCTGCCTATGGAGCCAACAACACACCTTTCAGTAGGAAAAAGGCACCATATTTGTGACACAATCAGATGGAGAGAGCCATGTAAAATGTATACAAAAATATGCATGATTGGCGTAAAAAGTCAACTATTTGAATCTTATGCCAAGTAGATGATGTCATAATTATGTCTGGTGTTAATTGAGAAATATTGAGTCACTTTTTGTTAAAACCATTTTATGTATACTTAAATTTACACAAGAGCCAGAAAAAATAGAAAAATAAATACACCAACATTCCTTATCAGTGAAAAAAAAAGTGCTTCTTAAAGCAGGGGAAGTGTGAGCGAAATGGCCGACAAGGTTTTCCTCTAGTCATTAAACACTCTCTGCCTTTAGAAAATAGTAGAAAAAGTCCTGGAAATGCACATTGGAATGAGTATAGGTAAGCATTCAGCGAAAATCAATCAAAAAGACATCACAGGTTCCAAGATCTGTACCTCCGTGCTTCTGAGTAATGTTGCCTTTGATACAGGCCCTAAGATGGCGGCTGCGATAACGAGTCGCCGCCGAGAAAACGCACTTGTTGAAAGGCTGGTGCCCCCCGCACCGATCACGCTGCTGCTTGCAGCTCCGCTAGCGCCAGTAAAGTTTAAACTTTTAAAGTACTTGTTTCTGCTTTTAAAGTAAACTGCTACTTTGCACATATTGATTCAATTAAAGCATACTTGCATTTTTAAAACCTGCTCTCGCCCACTTTCTAAGCCATCTCCCGACTCACCACAGCTGTGTGCTGATTGTGTGGAGGAGACTTTGGCTACACTTCCGGTCGGGACTGGGTCAGCGTGCTAGTTGCAGCCTCCCTCATGGCCATAAGACCGATGCTGCGACAGGCGCGCAGCGGGCGCGTCGTTGGCGCTCCAAAGGTGCCCCTAAGGCAAGCCCGTTCCCGCCCGACCGGGTACAGGGGCCAGGTAATCTGGTCAAAATGTGGTCTACCCCCGAGATGAACTTATAAAATTACAACAAACACCACACTAAGCATGAGCGAATTTTGCGGATCTCGCGTTCGCGAATTTTGCGGATTTGCGGATTCGCAATCCGCAAAATCCGCGAATTCCCGTGAATTTGCGGATTTTTTTTTTGTGTTCGCCCGTGTTTCTGCCAGTTCGCGAGGGTTTTGTACACTTTCGCAAATTGCGAACTTACCTGTCGGGTCGCAAGTTTCGCGAACTTGTTGTTTCTACGTGTCCAGCCTGTTTGGGACACTCTTCTTCATCACTGCCACTCTCTGTCACCACTGCCACTCTCTGACTACTCATGCCACCCTCTGGCCCACCCATGCCACCCTCTGTTTCATCACCACACCCTCTGGTTGTCCAGTGTACATTATTTTCGGCAAAGCAAAGCACACCTTCCCTGCCTCAAGTGACCTGAATTAATTTGGGGCTGATTAATGTGTCACAGAATATTTTTTTAGCTGGCACCTGCTTCCTTAGTGCGCCCTGATTAGTGATCTTTTGCACTTGCTAAGTGCTTTCATTGTTGCAAAATTAGTTACAACACCTGCCCTGCCCCAACTGACAATAATGAATTAGGGGCTGATTAATGGATTTTAACTTCCAGCCTGGCTCCTGCTTGTCTCCCTTAGCTGTAATTCAGGACCTTTGTGGCATATGTGTAACTATTCTGAGGTTCAGAGCAGGGTCACATAATAGTTTCAACTGGCAACTGAACTCTGGAGGGGCCCCTCAGGAAGCACTACAGGAAATGGCTACTAATGATGAGCCTGAACTTTTGAACCTGGTAAGTAGTTACTTTCAGTTTTGCTAAAATCGTATTTCTGCAAGTTTGCACTTATTCGCGGGGCGTGAACTCACGCGAACTCACGCGAACAGTGCGAGCAGTGCGAGCAAAATCCGCTGCTCGCGGATTTGCGGATTTTGCGGGAGATTCGCAAATCTCGCGGATTGCGGATTTCCCGAAAATCCGCAAAATCCGCGAGCGGAACGGATTTTCCGCCCATGCCTACACCACACACACTGGCCCTCCCAGAAACACTAGGAGAAAATCTAGAGACCTATGGAGGAGTGGTGCGCCAGGAGACAAGGCCATCAACCAAGGGGGGGAGGCACCTTGTTGACTAAAGACCGCCCTCCTGAATACCCAGTCCCTCCATAAGCACAACCTGGGGATTTTTAGACTCCTCCAGAATAAAGAGATTGATCTCCTAGCCCTAACGGAGACCTGGTTAGAAGAAACATCCGGTCCCGATATAGTGGCCTCCCTTCCACCATATACTGAAATCTTAAAATACAACAGGCAGGCTAGCAAAAGAGGAGGCAGAGTCGCACTCTACTACGCTAGGCCACTTTGATCCGAGAAAATTGTTGAGGAGAGCTTGAATGGGGCAGAGGTGCTGGGGACCAACATCAGGCTCAATCATTGTGCCTGATAGTGGTGGTGGTCTACCGTCCGCCCCAACCAACCCCACTATTTAACAACATGTTCCAAAAAGTGATTAGCGACCTATTCTCCAGATACCAGCAGATCCTAGTTCTTGGGGATTTTAACTACCATTGGGACTTTCTACCCAAGGATTATGCAGCTAGCAGGTTCAGAGAGTCCATGACTATGCTAGGGTTAGAGCAACTTGTGGAGTCCCCCACCCGCGAGAAGGGTCATACCCTCAATCTTATCTGGACTATGTCCTCAGCTAAGATACACACTGAGTGTAAACCTTGCAGCTGGTCAGATCATCATCTGATCAGCCTCCAATTTCCGGTAGATAGCTGCCCGATACATCCCCCTCCAATCTGGAGGGCGGAACGGAACTGGCACAAAATAGAGGACGCTAAGCTGAGGGAAGAACTAAATAAGACACTCCATGTGGGTGTACATACCAGGGATCCTCACTGGGCGTACAAAACCCTCTTATCCGGGATGGAGGAAGTCTTTGATTTGGTGGTCCCTATGCAAAAAGAAAGGATAGCGCACACCACGAAAGGTGCTCCCTGGTATACACCAGAACTCAGAGGGGAAAAACAGGCCCTTCGTCAATGTGATTGGGCATCGGCGGAAAGCACACGACTCTGAACCCCAAGAAAAGTATAAAACATCTCTAGCTCTTTGTAAAAAATCAATCACTAGGTCTAAATCACTGTACTATGAAGGGAGAATTAGGGAAGCAACAAACGTCCAGAAAGAGACCTTTAACATACTCAAGGAAATGAGTCGCACAAAAGAACAAAGGATTGTGGTAAACCAAGCAGAATACGAAAAGGTACAGGGTTTTTCCTGGCTAAGCTTAAAAACATTATCAGTGAAATAAGAAATACTGGCATCACTCCCTGTCCCCAATTAGTGGTGGACCCTCCAGGATCCCTGGATACCTTGCTCTCTACCTTTCCGACACTCGATCCTAAGGGCCTAGCCCACATTATGGCCAAAGTGAAGTCTGGGTCTCCCGAAGATCCCTGCCCTCCTTTGATGTTTAAAAAGGTCGTCTCAGCAGTAAGGTCAGAGGTAACATCCTTACTAAATCTCTCTCTAACTACAGGGAAGGTTCCTAAATGACAAGACGAAGTTATTCCGATGATTGAAGAGGGGCTGAGAGTCTCAAAATATTCAGGGCATCTTCAGACGGCCTATCCGCGTTTTAATTTCGCGGGTGTCGGCAGTAAAGTGCTGAAACTGCCCATCCTGTCAGAGCGCCTCCCCAAGACGCCGCCATTCTCTCCAGGTGCCAAGCCACGCCCCCCACATGGTGTTTTCCTAACGTATTTTATTTCTTCAACCGTTAACTGCATGTTGAGTCGTTTCCTTTCATATGTTTTGATTTATGTCAATGTAGCCACAGAGAGATACCTTTGGACCAGATCTGGTGGACCTCTTCCATCTCCTGATACAGAGCTGCATAGAAATATACAAATGTTTTCAGAATATCAGGACCAGTGTACACCTGAGTCAAATCTAATTTGTTATGGTCAGAACATCGTGAGGTGACCAAAACAGATTCAACAATCTTGCCAGCGTATGACTGGGGTATTCACCTACCCAATATTTCCTGGCTTTGGTGATTTCCCCATATTCAGATTGTCTTGGCCTGTCTCTTCTCTAAATTGCAGTAGTGCACTTTGGATCGCAACCCCCTCTAACCTCTTCAACTCTCCATCCGTTCTATCTTTTGCCTGAATCGATTACAATATGCCTGATCGCTTAGAGGTCTCGAATACAGGCCTTGAATGCTCCAAAAAGGCTCACAGCACTATCCTCAGCTAAGGAAAAGTAACCCCTTCTTCCCTGCATGATCTTGACTTTAAATACCCTGTACAAAAGGGTATTTGAAGGAAACACCATTGGGCGATATCTTCTGGCAACATGGTCCAAAACGGTGGGGTTTTCATAACTTCTTTTATTTCTTCAATTGTTAACTGCAAACTTAGGGGCTGATTAGGGTGGCAGTGTTATACATTTTATTAAACAGTCACCCCTGTATTGATGATCTAGTGATAGAATATTTTAAAAAGAGCCATGTAATAGTTGTGACCCCTTTTAACACCAAGGTTGGCTCCACACATTATCTTCTCTCTCCATCTCAACATCGAAAAATCAAAGCGATTACAACTCCATAGCATCAAATTATCATTCAGCTAATGCCATTGAAGCATTTCGTTGATGACCACAGTTCACCCCCACTGTAAACACTTAAACACAGTGAGAACATCCCTCCTTTGAACATTAAGGGGCATATTTACTAGTCCTGCGAGCCACCAGAATGTTACTTTTTGTTGCGTTCCTGTGGCACACAGGGCCTAGCCATATCTACCAGGTGTCATAAAGCCATCCTGCTTGGCTTTCCATGACCTTGGAGATAAGGAGTAAGGCAAGGCAGCACAAGTCGCTGCCTTGCCTAACTCTGCGCGAAAGAGGCGTTCCATGGGTTTTGCTGTGGGGGGAAACAACCTTTACAATGCAACTTTTACAACGCACTACCATTACAACGAAACTTTTACAACGCAACATCCATTAAAATGCATGCATTTACAATGCAACCATTACAACGCATGACACTACAACGCACACCACTACAACGCATGCCATTACAACGCAGTCATTACAACGCATACCATTACAAGGCATAGCATTACAACACATAGTACCCTTACACTATCCAACACTTACCCTACTGATGCACCCTCTGGAGTTAGAATAGTAATTTGTACCACTACACTATCCAACACTTACCCTACTGTTGCACCCCCTGGAGTTAGAATAGTAATTTTTACCCCTACACCAGTGGTTCCCAACCTTTTTTGACCCGTGGCTCCCTTGACCTAATTGGCAGTTGGCCATGGCTCCCCACCATTTTTTTTACCAGTGGGCGGGTGGGGGGATACAAGCCCGACCGCGGGAGTACTTCCTGTTGTCTTCCTTAAATTAATTAGGATGCAATAAAGGTATTATAATTGTAAAGGCTGTTTCTCCCAAATGACTGGTGACAGGGAGTGATATGGGACCTGCAGCTGAGGCCAATGGGATGATTTTCATATGGGAAGATGACCTATCAATTTTATTCAGATAAGTTAGACATGGACAGTCTAGGTTCTGTACATGTCTAGTTGAAGAACCTATCTATGATGCAAGCCCCAGCCCTGGTGCCCTGTTCTCCGTTGACAAAGCCCCATCCTCTCTGATTACCAACCACTCTCCTTTCCCAACCATAGCAAAATACACCTTGGTCTGGAGGTAAACTCAATGAGCCAAGTGTGTGCCAAAACAGGGGCAGCTGCAGAAGATAAGGACAGTCAACGCAAGCCTGGAGTCTGAGCACCAGCCACGGTCCCCATGGACCCACGGCAGACACCAGCTCACTTCACAACTCGCAGAACCCTCCAAATGTAATATTTTTTTTTTTTTTATTTTTTTTTTTTTTTATTGAACCAGCATTCAGCAGAGGGTAATACAAATTACAAGCTTAATATGATACATCGATTGTTTACAGTTAAATTCAGAAGAAAAGGAAAAAAAAAAAAAAAAAAACACATTTCAGAAATGACATATGAGGCCAGAAAAAATTTCCATTAACCAATTCCACTGGGACAAACCTCCTCTTTCCATAGTGATATAGGGTTCCACAATTCTTTACCACGTAATTTTGCTTTAATTCCTCTAGTTTCATATATTGCAGATTCAAAAGAATAAACTGCGAGAAGTCGAGCTAGCCACATTTGAAAGGTAGGAGGAAGAGTATCCTTCCAGCGTGCGGACAAGATTAGTCTCAATACAGCTGTACCTATAAATAACAGTCTTTGTTCAGATTTATTTAGCTTTAGCGAGCTATCATATCCCAACACAAATAAGGTATCGGACTCTGGAAGTTTGCGATGGAAGACTTTCTCCCAAAATGTAGCAATCATGTTTTTTAATAAACGTAGCTCGGAGCAGCTACTGAAAAGGTGAATTAAAGTCGCTGGGCCTTGTGAACAGCGTGGGCAATGATCATTTTCCCCTTTCCCCCATGCAAAAAGTTTAGCTGGGGTAAAATATAAATCATAAATAGTTTTGTATAATTGAGCCTTTAAATTACTAGCCATAAATAATTTGCTGCTCATTTCCAATGATTTATCTATATCAACGTCCGGATTATTTAATTTTACCATCCATTTAGTTTCTGTTTTCTCGAGATCATCGTTGACATTAGTTAATAAAATATTATATAATGTTCCAATCTTAGTTTTTGCAAGATGACTTGCTTCTATTAGATCATTCTTCTGAAGATTAATAGCTTCTTTTTTAGCTTTTAGTTTTGCCTGTAATTGTGCAAATTTAAGAAAATCACCTTCTGGGAGACCAAATCTTAGTTTAACATCTTGAAATGTAGTTTGTGGCCCATTCATCCACACTTCGTTAATTGTTTTTATGCCTAGACTATACCATTTCTTAGCTGTATGTTCAAAGTCAAGGTCAGATGTAATGGTAGAATGGAAAATGGGCGTATATCGGTTGAATTTGCCAATCTGTGTATGTTTAAGTATCTTATTCCAGATCAGCCAGGCACTTTTAATAATTTCACTCTTAGTTCGATTATAATAGGCTTTTTCAGTTTTTCTTAACAAGCCTTTCGCTTCTTGCCCTAGCATTAATTCATAAATTGTTGGTATATTGATGTTAGAAGTGTCAGAGGCTAAGGGTGTTCCTAGAATCATGGGTTTTAGATGTTTTAAAAAGGCTGCCCAGTAGTATAGAATTAAATTTGGAGCAGTAAGCCCACCTCTGTTAAGCGGAGTGGATAGATAGAGTAGAGATCGTCTGATCTTCCCATTTTGCCAGACAAATTTGGAAGTAAGCTTATTAATTAAATTAATTATATTAGGATCTATAAATAAAGGAATAGAGCGAAAGAGATACAGACATTTCGGTAATATATTCATTTTTAAATAGTTCACTCTGCCTATGACGGAAAGATGCAAACCGTTTACCCTATCCAAGTCTATCTTAATTTTTTCTATTAATGGATCAAAATTATTTTTGACTAATATCTTTATGTCAGCAGATAATATCACTCCCAAATATGTCGCGTTATTTGCTCTTCTCAAATCTGAGCAGATAGTATTGTCTGTGCACAGCACAATGGTCTTTCCCCTATTTAAAGAATAACCCGAATATTTACCGTATTGTAATGCGAGTAATTCAATTTCGCGTATAGCTTCAATCGGGTGGGATGTTAGTACCGCGATGTCATCAGCATATGCTAAAACTTTGGTCTCATGGTGATTATATACTATTGGCTTAATATTGTTACTTTCTAATAGTTTTAAAATAAGAGGATTAATATAAAGGGCAAAAAGCAAAGGAGAACAGGGACATCCTTGCCTTGTGCCTCTTGTTATATTAATAAAATCTGATTCCAATCCTGAAGTTAAGACTTTTGCTTTAGGTTGGTGGTACATAGATTTTATAGATTTGAGAAATTTGGGGCCGAAATTAAGACGTGTCATGGCAACCCACAGAAAATTCCATGAGACACGGTCGAAGGCTTTCTCAGCGTCAAGCAGGATCATAGACATCTGATCCCCCGTGACCGACATGGCATCGAACAAAGCGATGGTGCGGCGAATATGATCCGTTGTCCCCTTACCTGGAACGAAACCATGCTGCCACGGAGAGACCAGATGCCCAATGACCCTGCTGAGTCTGAGAGCCATCACTTTGGCATATAATTTGGAGTACGAATTTATCAATGAAATGGGATGGTACGATGTTAGCTGTTCTGGCGATTTTCCCTTCTTGGGAAATACTATAATACTAGCCTCATCCCAAGAAGGTGGGGGAATGCCACTGTACTGTACACCCAGAAATAAATCTAGTAGTAAAGGGCTTAGTAGGGGGCTAAGAATCTTATAAATCTCAATTGGCAATTTATCCGGGCCCGCAGCTTTACCCGAGGATAAAAGTAATAAAGCTTCTCTAACTTCATCAATAGTAATCTCAACTTCAAGTATTTCTCTCATCTCATCATCCAGTAGTTTAGTAGTTGTCGTGTTGTTGAGGAAGTCCGCTAAAAACATATCTATATCTTGTTTGGAATTAGTCCCCTCTTCAGAATATAATTTTTGATAGTACTGTTGAAACTGGGCAATAATATCTGTAGACTGAACATAAGTATGTCCACCTTCTACAATAGAAATAATATTATTATGCACGTTTTTTTGACGTGTGCGCAGGGCCAATTGTTTACCAATTTTTTCACCTGTTTCGTAAACCTTCTTCCTATGAGCTCTGAAAGTTTGGGCGGCCTTTTGACTCAATACAGAGTTAAGTTCTGTTTTCAAGATCGCCACCTGGAGCCATTGATTATGAGATTCTTTATTCTCTTCTATTAGGCGCGTATGTTCTCTTTCAGCTTTGGTTAAATCATTTAGCTTTGTTTCGTATAGTTTTCTAGCTTTAAGGCATGCTGCATGTTGGAAGCTAGAGATCTCACCTCTTAAAGCAGATTTATATGAATCCCAAACTATATTTCTGGAGGTACTAAACCGATTAATGTTGAAAAACTCCTCGGTCCACTTTTTAATATGCAAGATGAATTCAGAGTTGGTTAATAACTTCCGGTCAAATGACCAGGACCTAGATTGAGTAGTAAAAGGATTACATGTAATTACACAGATTAAGGCATTATGATCTGAAATTGTTCTTGGCATTTTTTTTATAATTGATAGTGGGATAAGATCAGTGGTAACAAAAATATAATCAATACGGACCAATTTTTGATGAGGATGAGAGAAATAGGTAGACCCTTGATCTTTTAAATTGTTATGTATCCACAAGTCTGTTAGCCCCAGATTGTTGATAAGTCTATTGAGAGTTTTATAAACTTTAGGTTTGCGTCCTTGGTATTTTGTTTTGGGGGGGATATTAGACAGTGGTGGTATTGATGAAATGTTAAAATCTCCACAGAGAATTAATGGGCCCTGCCACATAGGCAGCTCAATTTCAAGTTCTTCAAAAATTGTGGGATCATCTAAATATGAGCCATAAACTGTACAGATGTTTATACCGCAAGCCAGTTTAGCAATAGCCCATCTGCCATGGGGGTCTGATAGATTTCGTACGCTTAGCCCCAAAAAAAATTTCCCAAGGATTGCCACCCCCCTAATATTTGAAGTCTGTGTGGAGACCGCCAATAAATTATACCCATTAATATTTAACCATGACTTTTTATCCCAAGGCAGATGCGTTTCTTGCAGACAAAGTATGTCTACTGGAGCCAGTTTAAGCAATTCGGTCATTCGTCTTAACTTATCTCCAGTTAATAAACCTCCGACATTCCAAGTCTGAACTTTCAGCCTACCCATTATTAAAAGAAAAAAATTGTCTCAGTGCCTCAAACAAATAAATTTCCATCTCAACTAATATGCTATTTAAACTCTTTTTACAAATATTCTCTGCGAAAATAACTGGTTCATTTTTTTTTTATATGCTTTTACCCCCCAAAGTGACCCACCCTTGCTTTTACCCACCCTTACCCGCCCACCCCCCCTCCCTCTTGAGCCCCCCCCCCCCAATTCAGTGGGCAACCAGACTCAACCAGAGTCTGAGTGATGTGATAGCAGCATCGTGTATGAGCAACCGCTTCAAAACAAACTTTATATAGGAAGGAAAACGTTTAGTCTATATCAATACAATACAATACAATATGTAGAACTTGAGATATAGCTTAGAATACTCCCATATTATTAATGATACACATAATGCGTGTCGCTTAAAGGTGGATGGGAGCATAAAACTATTAATGCAGTAATTCATTAAACAAAAGAGATTTTCCCATTTCATTCACAGTCCAATAAACAAATTATGACATCTGATCTAAGTACTCTTTTGCTTTGATCTCTGACACAAAAAACTTGGTAAGACCACCATATACAATTTTTAGCTTTGCAGGATTATTAAGGTATGCTTGTGCGCCTTTGTCCTGAAATGGTTTAATCAGAGATCTTAGTTGCCAGCGTCTTTCCACCGTTACATGACAGAAGTCCGGTCTTGTGAAATATGCAAAATCATTATATTGAACCTTGTGATCAGGCCTAGCCTTTTCAGCTACAATCTGTCTCACTAGGAAGTTACCAAAATAAACCAATATAGCTCTGGGGTATATGCTGGGTTTTGTCGGAATATTAAAAGGCATCCGATGAGCTCGTTGAACCTCTACATTCAAATTCCAGTCTTTCAGTGCAGGGATAGAGTCTTCTAGTAATTTAACCACATATGCTCTGGTATCCCCCCCTTCAAGTTTCTCTGGGACACCTAGAATGCGAAGATTATTCCGGCGTTGCCGGTTTTTGAATTCCACAAGTTTCCATTTTATATCAACTAATTCAGTATCTTGAAGCTTGACACGTTCAGTGTTCAACATAGTTTCTTTTTCATTAGACATAACCCTGGCTTCCATCTCGGTAACTCTTTCACCAATTAGATTACAGGATTTAGATAATTTTCGGACCACTCCTTGCATTTTCCGAAGTGCAGCTCTCGATTTTTTACTGTCTTGTGCAGCCTCTTCTCTATGAGCCGCTATGGCTTGTAAAATAATCTCTACAGCTGGCTGTGAAATCTCTGGATTTACTGGGGGGTTAGATGCTGTAGCTGTTTGCTGAGAAAAGTCAGGAGCTGTCTGTACATCCTTGGTGTTTTTCCCTTGTATTCTGGTGAAAGTTTTTGATTTGGCTCTATCCGTATTAACATTAGTATCCTGCTCTTCGGAGCTCTCATCATATGAGCTAATCGGGAGTTCCGAGTCCTCTAGACCCTCATAAGAGTCAGTGTCGTCTGACCATTCCGCCAATGTATTTGGACCATTTTCATCAGAGAATGAATAAAATTCACATGACTCCTTTTCCTTCTCTACAGAACCCTGACTCTTCGATATATCGTTCCCTGCTGTCTTTTTAGTCATTGTTTGGGTCAATACATGACTTTCCTCTACCAATTGTAAACCCCCAGAGTCAACTGGTTGAAGTA
The DNA here is from genome assembly GCF_964263255.1 of Lissotriton vulgaris. Classification (NCBI taxonomy): domain Eukaryota; kingdom Metazoa; phylum Chordata; class Amphibia; order Caudata; family Salamandridae; genus Lissotriton; species Lissotriton vulgaris. The sequence continues at coordinate 337,623,743 of NC_141685.1, read as the reverse complement.
TCGGGGGAATATCTATATTTAAATGCTCTGTTAGAGGTTCACTAGGGGTCGCTTGACTAGTTTGAGCTGTGTCACACAGTGAAGTTGAGTCTAGCTGACTCCCTAAAATATTCCCCCCTATTCCAGAAAAAGACATGCTTTTGGGCGCTGAGTCATGATCTGTACCAACTGGGGCCTCAGAACCACTTGGCGCAGGGGTCTGTTCATTGATGTTAATGTTACTTACAGTTTCGTAGCTTACAGCAGGGGGCTGCGGTTCCGGTGTGTTACATGTCTCCGTAACTGGTTGTCCTGATTCAGCGTCTACATTGAGAGCAGGGGGTGGAGGGAGGGTCTCATTCATTGGCGCAGGTTTGCTGGATCCGCTGAGGAGTCCTTTTTTTAAGAATAGGTCGAGAACTGTATCCCCTGTTGAGTTTAATTTCCTGCGGGCAGCATGGAGTTCCTGTCTTGCTGTGGAGTCTAATAGTGCCTGTTGGCTTCTAGTCTTAGTTTTTTCCACATTAGATAATGAGCGTGATCTTCTATCGGGCTCTTCTAGCTGTTCATGCTGCTCATGTTGTTGTCTTTCAGCTTCTTTGCGCAGAATTCTAGCATCTTTAGCTACCCTTGCTCTGGTTGCCGCAGCTGACGCTGAAGTTTTAGCTGGCATTGTTTTAACTGAGGGTAAATAATTTTGCTTAGCCGTCTGTGGTCTAAAACAATGCACCAGAGAAAGCCCAACAAGTTTTCCTTGCTCACTTTCACTTTCACCTTCAATGCGTGTAGCAAAACTTGTTATGGGGCTTAATAGAAGTTCACAGCCCGGGCTGATACTTTGTTGCCGCGCTGTTGACAAGTTTGCTCCCTGAGCGAGAGCGAGAGCCCCGCCCTGCAGCTCCGCGTTCGAGGAGCAGACAGCAGCTGTGAGAGGGAGAGCTGTGAGAGGGAGAGCCAGAAGGAGCGATCGCGGCACTGCAGGGAAGCCAGGTGAAGCTTCCGACTCAACAGGAGATATATGCCGCTCGAAATCTCCGTATACTTCAAAGGTGAGCATGGGTAGCGGAGCGTAGCAAACAATCTAGATTCCTTCTCCGTGTGCCGAGCGCTGAGCGCGGTTAGACACGGTTAGACACGATCCATTGACCAGCAGTAGTTTCCGTCCGTGTGTCGGTCTCCAAAAGCGGAGTTATGCGAAGCGGAGCGGAGCTCCCACACTGTGCTGCTAACCCGGTCTAAGGACAGACCGCCATCTTGCCCCCGTAATATTTATTTCAAGATCATTTCATGCCTAACGATGTTTTTCAATGTTCTGTCTGGGCGAACTCTCTCTTTGCTAATAACGCAAGGCTGACCAAACATCCAATTGATCGGCAACACATCTTTTTGTTTTAGTTTCACTCAAAGGCATTTTTCCGTGCCCATCTGCAAACCCCTTATATTGACTGAAAGCGGAAGTAAACTGCATTTTCTTTGCCGACAGTAACACCCATATTTTTAGTTGGAAATAGCTTGCTAGAAAACCGAGCAAAAATAAATCTTAACATTTCCAATTCTAACGTATCTGGAAAGGTTTGCTGGAAATAAAAGACACTCGGGGTGCACCGTACCCCACACTTCACAGGGGGAGGGATGGAACATTTCTCAGGGAGATTCCACCCAGGAATTCGTGTTGAGCACTGAATGCCCATGATCAAAAATCCCACAAACATACAGGGACACATTAACAAGAAAGTGCGCATCGAGGGCGCAGCACTATAAGCCCTTACTTACCGATTTCCTTGTGAAGAGGGTCCCACGAGGCATGGCACAACACGGCAGGCAGCAACAAGGGGCCACAAACGCTATGAGCTGCGTATGCCAGTAATGTGGAAACTACGCATCTAAAAGGATGTACGACGCATACTTCGCACATATGTGTATGGCGGCAGTGCGCTATTGGGCCAAACCATTTTGGAGGTGGCATTTCAAACCACCCCCGCATGTTGCACTGCGACTGCAATTTCCTGCATTGTGTGCGGCAGCGCGGCGCACCTGGCATCTCATCACGGCGCACCGGGGTGCCGCGGCGCACAGTTTGGGAACCACTGCCCTACACTATCCAATACTTACCTTACATGCATTGTAATGTTATGCATTGTAATTGTATGCGTTGTAAATGTAGTTTGCGTTGTAGTGGAATGCGTTGTAAAGGTAGTTTCAAAGAATTCGTTGTAATGGCATGCGTTGTAATGCTATGTGTTGTAATGGAGGTTACGGTGTAAAAAATGCGTTGTAAAGGTATGCGTTGTAAAAGTATGCATTGTAACGTCATACATCCTGCTGTGGGACTTGCTGCACACATAGAAAGAGGAAAACGCCTCTTGTGATTATTTTTGTTTAGGAACGTGCCCCTTCCTGCACAAAAAAAATCATGCCAACAACACAAACACCCTTGCTCCATGATGCAAGGGTGCCTGCATTGGTGCACAGCTGCTAATTTTGTGCCGTTCCTGGCTGAAAGGACAGGGATGCAGTGTATCTTGTACATACGGTGCATTCCTGTCCTTTTGAATTAGCATAGGGCAGCGCAGCAAAATGGCTTGTGGCGCTGCCCTACATCAATTCTTTTTAAAATATACCTCTAGTCTTGCGAGGTAGTTCAATGAATGATTTTTTGAATGAAATTCAAGTGATTATAAAGACTGATCATTACATTGGCTAAAATATATTTTAAGCCCGCAGAGGCTGAGCATGGCCAGGATAGATCTGCACAGTTTGAGATACCTTGAATGCATTGCAATTCCAAGAGATGGTATAATATTTGAAAATTGACAAGACAAAAACCCTGATATGTACAATGGGTATGGCCTCAACGATGTCACGTTCATAATGCAGTAAATATGTTAATATGCACTAGGATGAAACGACAGCTTTTTATCTTGGCAATGTGCCATAGGTAATTTTCATTTGTTTATTTCTTTTCTGCTCAACAGATTGGAATGTTATGAACCCAGTTATTGTACACATTATACATTTCAATAATTAAAATATATTGTCTCCATTTACTGAGTTGTTAGATATTTTCAATGTTTGCAGACACACTATAAAATAAAGCCACTTTTTAAATACCTTTTCATCATTTTAATGGAATTTATTTTGCTTCGATACATTTATCTTATTGAAAGCAAATCCAATCCATTAGCACAAAATGACCTTACTCCAAGCAAAAAGTATTCCATTAACCATCTCACAGTACACCTTTGATTTCTGTGCAAATTCCAATCTTGGTACAGTACTTGAAATAGCAGATGGCAAGACCTCATCTGAATTTCATAAAATAATAACAAACCTGACGAATATTTTTGTAATAGATCATGCAATGGCACAGATCCAATGAGGCTATAGTAAAATTGAAGAATTATTTATTATTCTAACTAATTATTGTGGAGCAAACCAATAATCAGTGATACAACTCCCACAATTTGTCAAAAAAAGGACAAGAGCATTTGACTCCATCAAGAATTGAATAAATATAGCTGTTATCTAAACATATTTACCTTGATTTCCTCTATGCAATGAATTTTAAATGTTTTGGGACAAGGTGGCATGAAATCACATTCCTGGAAGTGAATCACTGTTTTAAATCTAAGAAACAGCATCACATGATATGATGTGATGGAAGGAATGATGTGATTGGCTGGACCTATTTCACCAGGCAACATCCCTGGGTTACATGCAAGATGACTTCAAAACTCGGGGGCAAATTACCAAGCAATAGCGATAATTATCGCTATTGCTTGGTTAGCGATAATAAAATATCGCTGAACTTCGCCGATTTTTATCGCAGATAAACCTTGGTATTACCATGTTTTATCTTAAAAGCAATAAAAATCGGCAATAATGAATGAATATCGCTGTAAAGTCAGCGATATTCAGGCATTACCAAGCTAATGCTCTTAGCCATGTTATTCTCCTCCCATTGAATAACATGGCTAAGAACTGCTCAGGGCAGGTGTTAGCTTTTGGAGATATTCGCGCTTAGCGCAAATATCTCCAAAACTTGGTAATAGGAGATAGCAATGTTAGCGACTGTTTCGACTTTGCATGTCATTAGTGATAAATATCACTGACATGCAAAGCGGGGCCAAAGATGGTCGCTATCTCCTACTAGCTGTCGCTAACTGGTGTTAGCGACAGCTAGGTAATAGGGAGATCATTTTATCTCCCCTTTCTTGGCTTTTAGAGCCAAAAAAGCGGAGATAAACCCCCTTGATAATATGCCCCTCGATTACTGGATAGAAACGCCTTGTGTTCGACTCTATTTCCTGATTAAAAGTAAAACAGGCTGCATTTTAGGAGCAATCTGGAACAACATTGGATTAATCATTGTATGCAATACTACAGCCAAGAAGGTTTTCAGATTTATCTATGCTTTTATTTTCTTAAGAACGAAAATATAGTTCAATGGCCTATAAGCCATTGAACTATATGTGGGCTTTTGGAGACCAAATAGACATTGACATAAAGAAAATAGATACATGAGACATCTCATTTAATGGATCAGTCACATGTGACTCAATTATTAAATAAATAATTAGAGTTTTCAGTACTTCTGCGTCCCCTCAGAGTGAAATGAAATGATTTGACATGACACATCAAGATGATATTAATTTATCTATAAATTAGTGTCACAAAATTAACCTATTACTTTAAATTAGGAGAAAGATAGACAACATGGTCTTCTATTTGAACCAGAGGCTGCACCTAAGTTTGGTGCAGTATGGGATACAGAGGGGGGCAAGACCGAACGCTGATTTACGTTGTGCCTCAAGGGTCTAGGAGGCTATAGAGGGGGTTCCCTGGTATTGGTTTGTGGGCCACCCTCAATGGAACAATCGTTGTTGTCAGGGAATCGTTGATGAGTTGATAGCTACACCCATTGGCAGTGCACAGCGTTTAAGATCAGAGATACCATTTTCAATTGAAATTAAACACTGGACGGTGGGACCCAGCATAGTATTCAGTAATGCCATGAACGAGTCCTGTAAAGGTTCTAAAGTGCACGTTAAGTCGGCTTTGGTCAAACCTTGATCAGTTATGGTCTTCGTAAAGGTCAGATCTGCTCTTGGTCTTTTAGCTTTCCCCCCTGGTGGCTGGCCCTTCCTTTTGGTCCCCATCCCTTTGCTTGCCAGCTCAACACCTCCTGGCCTTCCTCGAGTTGCCGGTCTGGCTGCTGGTAGGTTGACAAGATGCCCAACAGGCATGTCCCCCACTTCCCCCCTGCACAGTTGTGAAATGTCTCCCCAAGGGTTATGAACCCCGATGGTTGGTGTAAGGGGCACCGATTGCCCAGTAAATACACTATCCAAACTGGTCGGTTTGTCTGGTTCTTGAGTCCCGAAGTTGTTACAATCCTCATGAATATGGTCCACGGATCCTTGTGCATAGGTGGATTGGGGTGAATGGAGGTAATAGGAGTACTAGAAAGGCCCCTGTTCACCAGTTCAATCTCCTTTTCAAGCACTGATATGGCCCGCTGCAAAAACGAATCCACAGTCATCACTGAGCCTAATGCGCCAGCTAGAGCCCCCGCCAGTGCTATAGGCCCCTTATGTTTCCCCATATGGGGCCTGGTTCGATCTACTTCTGGTACTTTAACCAAGTGACCCACAAGTTGGTCCCGATGAGCTGAGATTAAAATTAGTTTGGAATGCGTTGATTCCTTACCTGAACTTCTGCTACTGCCGCTGAATCGAAGACTAGAACCAGGCTGGGGTAGAGGCAGGGAGATGGTCGATCCTGGATCCTATTGGTTCTCTAATGTGCGGTGGAGATGAGTCAATAGGCCATGAGAGTAGGCCCAGCCCAGCCTTCTACGGGCTCTGACAGGCATGGATGGGCATGCCCTTGGCCATGGCTGGGCGCAGCACGTGCGCGTTCCACGTCGCGGGATTACAACAGCGCTTTTAAGCGCGTTGGCACGCCCTTCCCTCTCCTGAGGGACTGTTGACTTCTAGGGAATGGAATGGAGTCTCCTTTTGCTGGCAAACACTGGCGGCACAACCGGCAAACAGGCACAGAGAAAGCATCCCACGCCGCGGTATTACAACAGCGCTATTGAGCGCGTTGGCATCCCCTCCGCCTCCTGGGGGACTGTTGACATCTGTCTGGGGAAGGGAGTCCCCTCTTTCTGGCACACGCGTGAAGCACAACCGGCAAACAGGCACAGATAAAGCGTCCCACACAGCAGGAGTACAACAGCGCTTTTGAGCGCGTTGGCGGCCCCTCCTGGGGTACTGGTGACTGGGAATGGAGTCCCCTCTTACTGGCAAAGACGGCCGGCACAACCGGTAAACAGGCACAGAGAAAGCTTCCCACGCCGCGGGAGTACACCAGCGCTTTTGAGCGCGTTGGGGGCCCCTCCTGGGGTACTGGTGACTGGGAATGGAGTCCCCTCTTGCTGCCAAACACGGGCGGCACAACCAGTAAACAGGCATAGAGAAAGCGTTTGTGTCACTCACTATATAGTATGGAATATTTTGAAAATGGTCATGTATATGTTGTGATCAATACGTGTATGTCATATGCATGTCCAAGGGATAAGTAGAGAAAAAAATGTGTGAGATGAGGAGGTAGGTTAAAGAAAAGGCAAAATGGCACTGCAAGGTGTCTGGAGTGGAATTGGCATGTTTCTAAAGTTGGGATGCAGACATCAGGTTCTTCGATTTGCGAATGTTAAGCAAACATGGGAATTTTGACAGAATTTTTTTTAAAATAATGCCCATTGTTTAGCTCAATACTTTGTCATTGTTATATAAAGAAATGGGAAATTTGGAATTGAAACTGGGGAGATGCAAGGTTTCTACACTCGATAAAGTTTGTATTTGCTAGAGACCAGTTAAGATCTCGAGTTGACCTCTGGCCAGTTGATGATGTTGAATTCAGTTTTCTAAATGCCTCCGCAAGAATAGTAGTAGTGGCTAGTTTCAGAAGTAGCCTGTGTTCATAGTTCTTATTAACATTTTTGAGACATTTGAAGGACAGATAATTTTGGAACGAGTACCTCCAGTAGTAGGAAAAAAGATTCATGTTAGAAACTGAGGTCACTTGAAAGAAGAATAGGCAGGGAAAAGTGCGAGATTAAGGAGCACGCAGGCTACAGCTGTAGATGATGCCCTTTAGAACATTTCATTTTTCATGGGAAGATCCACAAAATATTGCTGTGCCTCAATATTATGACTAGTGTAAGCAGGCAGTTATCACAGAGTTAATTTAGTGTAGGGGATTCAGTTCTTTAGGGTTATCTTGTTCTAAGACGATTCATTTCTTATGAAACTTTTTGAAGAGAGGGCTCATATTCAGAAGGAAAATCTTTGGTCAAGGATCAGATTGTCAAGCACACCAATTGGAAAGGCAATTGATAATTTCCTTTGAGTTGATGTTAAAAAACTGGAACATGTGATAACTTTATGGGTACAAAGTGTTATACATATTGTGGGTGTTGGGCTCAAAAATTCCACTGACTTGATCATTCTCGCCTCGGTGCCTATTCCAATCTTGGAGTCCCACTCTGCAACTCTGGGCAATAGCTTGCTTAATCTCCATAACGGCCCCCACAACGCTAAGGATGCCTGGCCTCCACCTTGGGGGTGCCCAGGAGTGGACGCCTCACAGGGAAAGCCAGGATGGGTTCCACAGCGGTATTCGTACAAGCACCGTGAGACCCTTGCGGGTGAGTAGTGCGCTATACAAGTATCAATTTACATTTACATTTACATGTACATTTAACTGTCATTCAGAGCCCTGTGCACATGTTCTGGCCTTACATCTATACTTTTATATTGGCAGAGGAGTCAGGCTTAACTTAAGAGGCAATGTATAAAGTATTTGTGCAACACTTCAAACAGCAAAACAGTGAAAACACCAAGCAAAATGATACCACATGTGGTTAGAAAAGTACAGCTTTTCTAACCACAAGACCAAAATGACAAAAATCTAATAAGTAGAACCGGTGTTATAAATTTCTAAAGAATAAACTGAAACGCAGTGCTTAAAACCATAAAGCGCCAAACAGAGCCATCTGGTCGTGCTAGACCAGGTCAAATCCAGACGTTCTGGCTGACCGCGATGAAGCACAATTTGAGTAAGGGGCCAGTCTTGGCACACTGCAAAATACCTTGTTTGCATCGACATTGAGGAAGATGCAACGAGCAGAAGAGGTGATGCATCATCGTCGATCTTCAGAATGGAAGCTATGCGGCGGCTCTGAGCTGTGCAATGTCAGAGAAGGATTGCAGATGGAGGTGATGTACCGTACCATTTGAGATGTGATGCACTTGATCCTCGCAGCAGACGTGATGCATTGGAATTGATGGAGATACGCCCGTTCCGAGAAGTGCAATGGCATTGATGTGTGGATTTGTACTAGAGCAGCACTTTATACCAACTTCCAATCACCCAGGACAGGATTGGCACAACTTTGCAGGGCAATACCCATGAATGGCAGAGTCTAGGAACCCTAGCAGGGTGAGTTGGAAGTCTTTGATGCCCCAGAGACTTAAAAACAGGAGGCAAGCCAGCCAGCCATTGGAGTCCCACTCTGGGTTCTGGTTTCAAGAGATGAGGTCCAGTCTTTCCCACCCGGGGATGGAGTGGCAGTCCTTTCAGCAGCACCGAAGTCCTTCCTCCTGGCAGAGTATTCACAGGTCCAGAAAGGTACTGGAGTGGTGGTGTCTTAGGTCCAGTACTTATGCCAAGTTGTGCCTTTGAAGTTGGAGAGAATATTCTAGAGGTTTCCCTTTGAGGTTCCCTGGCATTCTGCCTTTCCTGCCCGGCTCCAGACTAATTACAGGAGTATGCAGCCCTTTGTGTTGAGGCAGGATACAGCCTATTTGGGTGTAAGTGGTGCTGTGCCCAGCTACTAATTTCCATCCTGCCAGTGATGCCCCATCCAGGCTCACCTAAGCTCCCTATTTGACTGTCCAGGAAAACACAGAGCACAACTGTCTGCTACACCCAATCATGTCATCTGAGACAGAGCACAGAAACTAAATGGCTAAGCAAGAAAATGCCAACTTTCTAAAAGTAAAACCAAAGGGGATGATGGACGGAGTGTTAAACATTGCAAGCACTCACCCCTGGTCAACTGATCCGGGTTTAATCCATCATCCTTCTTTAGCTCACTCCACCGCCCCAGTTCAGACATGGCCTTATGCAAATCAGTTTGACCCTGTGCCTCATAGGAACAGTCCAGCCCGAAATGCCAAGCCAGGTCTTCCCTGGACCGGAAACAAGCATCCTAGGTCCGGTGTCTGGCTAATCAGCCGTCATCAGCCAGGCCAGCTTGAATCCAGTGGCAAAGTGAGCAAGGGACCCATGTCTGGGCATACCCTGCCAACTTAGGGCGAACAAAGCAAAACCAAAGGGGATGATGGACTGAGTGTTGAACATTGCAAGCACTCACCCCCAGTCAACTGATCTGGGTTTAATTCCTCATCGTTCTTTAGCTCACTCCACCACCCCAGTTCAGACATGGCCATATGCAAATAAGTCTGACCCTGTGCCTCATGGGAACAGTCCAGCCCGAACTGCCAAGCCATTTCTTCCCTGGATCGGAAACAAGCATCCTGGGTCCGGTGTCTGGCTAATCAGCCCTCATTAGCCAGGCTCGCTTGAATCCAGTGGCAAATTGAGCAAGGGACCCACGTCTGGGCATACCCTGCCAACTTAGGACGAACAAAGCAAAACCAAAGGGGATGATGGAAGGAGTGTTGAACGTTGCAAGCTCTCACCCTCAGTCAACTGATCTGGGTTTAAGCCATCATCATTCTTTAGCTCACTCCACCACCCCAGTTCAGACATGCCCATATGCAAATCAGTCTGATCCTTTGCCTCAAGCCAAGCCATGTCTTCCCTGGACCGGAAACACGCATCGTGGGACTGGTTTCTGGCTAGTCAATCATCATCAGCCAGGCTAGATTGAATCTAGTGGCAAAGTGAGCAAGGGACCCACGTCTGGGCATACCCTACCAACTTAGGGCGAACAAAGCGAAACCAAAGGGGGTGATGGACGGAGTGCTGAACTTTGCAAGCACTCACCTCCAGTCAACTGATCAGGGTTTAATACATCATCATTCTTTAGCTCACTCCACCACCCCAGTTCTGACATGGCCATATGCAAATCAGTCTGACCCTGTGCCTCATGGGAACAGTCCAGCCCGAACTGCCAAGTCATGTCTTCTCCAGACCAGAAACAAGCATCCTGGGACCGATTTTGGGCTAATCAGCCGCCATCAGTCAGTCTAGTTTGAATCCAGTGGCAAAGAGAGCAAGAGACCCACGTCTGGGCATACCCTGCCAATTTAGGGCGAACAAAGCAAAACCAAAGGAGATGATGGACGGAGTGTTGAACATTGCAAGCACTCACCCCCAGTCAACTGATATGGGTTTAATCCATCATCATTCTTTAGCTCACTCCACCACCCCAGTTCAGACATGGCCATATGCAAATCAGTATAACCCTGTGCCTCATGGGAACAGTCCAGCCCGAACTGTCAAGCCATGTCTTCCCTGGACTGGAAAAAAGCATCCTGGGACCGGTTTCTGGCTAATCAGCCGTCAAAAGCCTGGCTACCTTGAATCCAATGGCAAAGTGAGCAAGGGACCCACGTCTGGGCATACTCTGCCAACTTAGGGCGAACAAAGGAAAACCAAAGGGGATGATGGACGGAGTGTTGAACATTGCAAGCACTCACCCCCAGTCAACTGATCTGGGTTTAATCCATCATCATTCTTTAGCTCACTCCACCACCCCAGTTCAGACATGGCCATATGCAAATCAGTCTGACCCTGTGCCTCATGGGAACAGTCCAGTCCGAACTGCCAAGCGAGGTCTTCCCTGGACCAGAAACAAGCATCCTGGGTCCGGTGCCTGGGTAATCAGGTGTCAACAGCCAGTCTAGCTTGAATCCAGTGGCAAAGTGAGCAATGGACCCACGTCTGGGCATAGCCGGCCAATTTAGGGCTAACAAAGCAAAACCAAAGGGGATGATGGACTGAGTGTTGAACATTGCAAGCACTCATCCCCAGTCAACTGATCTGGGTTTAATTCCTCATCGTTCTTTAGCTCACTCCACCACCCCAGTTCAGACATGGCCATTGGCAAATCAGTCTGACCCTGTGCCTCAGGGGAACAGTCCAACCTGAACTGCCAAGCCATGTCTTCCCTGGACCAGAAACAAGCATCCTGGGACCGGTTTCTGGATAATCAGCCGTCATCAGTCAGGCTAGCTTGTATACAGTGGCAAAGTGAGCAACTTTGTAAAAGTGGCCTTTGAGAATTTAAATTTAAAATCTGACTTCAATGCAAGTTAGGATTTTAAATTGTGGTTCCAGAGACTCCAAAGATGACCTGCTCATGGAAATTAGACATAAAATAATGTAGGATTTTTTCTCTACCAGGTCATGTAAAACTTAAATGTACATGTCCAAATCTTTACATACGATGCCCCTTTCCCACTGGGCTATCCAGGGCCTACCCTAGGGATGACCTATGTCTATTGAAAATGAAGGTTTGGGCCTGGCAAAAATGTGTTTTTTACCAGGTTGAAATGGCAGCTTACAACTGCACACGTAGGCCCTGCAATGGTTAGGCTGAAACATGTTTACAAGGCTACCTAAGTGGGTGGCACAATCAGTCCACGGCACTGGGTACATGTAGTACCACTTTACTGAATTTAGTAAATTAAATATGCCAATTGGGGATAAGCCAGTGTTACCATTCTTAAAGAAGTGAGAACATGCACTTTAGTACTGGCTAGCAGTGGTAAAGTGCACAGAGTCCTAATGCCAGCAGAAACTATATCAGAAAATGAAATAGAGTAGAAAGGCAAAATGTTAGGGGGAAGACCAACCTAAGGTTGACAGGTCTAACACAAAGGGGCCTATTATGATGGCCGCTGGAAAGCCTCCGACTTTTAGTCGGAGGCTTTCCTACCTCCATCGTTGGTTTCAATTCTGACCTGCTGATATGTCATTCTGGCTGGCTTCTGACGGGCTCAAGGAGGCTGTCGGACAGTCTAAACCGGCTCGTAATCCCAAAATGCGGCCCTTTCCACCCTTGGGATTACGATGCACAGTTTCCAGCACAGTTTCCATGCTGTCCTGTCCAAGCAGTGCCCCCTTGTGGGTGCAGCCTCTGGTTTGGGGTGAAGGGGCACTTATGGTGCCCCCCTGTTGATCCCTCCACCCCGTGTGCTTGCCTTGGGGTGCAGGGATGAACAACACCTCCAATTTCCCTATGAGAGCATGTTTTATGGCTGTTTTTTGGATGTGCTGCATGCTTCCATAGGAAAATGTTGGAATATGACTGAACAGTGTTTGGTCGCATCCTAATGAGGCAGGTGGAACCGCCGACAGGGTATCGGTCGGTCCCGTTTACGAGACTGTGTGGGGTTGAAGCAATTCCACCCAACATCGAAATCGGCCCCAAAGTGTTAAACAAAGTAGCTGCTACTTTGCCATTTCTGTAGTCTTTAATCTTGGAAGAGCCTATTAGGGGCCCTTGATTTCCTGGCCGCATTAAGTGAAATTGAGCTTTACTTTTATGTCAGAAAAAGTGTTACCATGTATGAATTTCTACACACAAAACAAGGGATACACAAAAAACAATATTGCTAAAATGAAATATACCATATATTCCACAAAATAATGAAAACATTCAGAATTGGGCAAAGACGTATTCTTAAAAAAGGTTGCAAAATGTTCTGCAAGCTGTCTGCTAAGATAACAAAAGCAAAAAAAGTGTTATGCATCCATATCATTACCTTTACTGTTGACATGCCATACACAAAAGGTATGCTTATTTATTACAGAGTATATATCTAATTCACATAATTAAGTTTATCAGAAAGACTGGCTGTGGGTTGATTTTGCACAACAGACACTACAGGCCTGATTCACAGAACTAACTTAAGACAAAATCCTAAACTTACTACTTATGGTATTCACAGAAGTTAGGGTTTTGTCTTAAGTTTGTCTTAAGACAAATTTAAGACAGACTTAAGACAGACTTAAGACAAGTCTGTCTTAAGTTTGTCTTAAGTATGTCTTAAGTCTGTCTTAGGTTTGTCTTAAGACAAATTTAAGACAAAATCCTAACTTCTGTGAATACCATTAGTAGTAAGTTTAGGATTTTGTCTTAAATTAGTTCTGTGAACAGGGCCCTACATATTAATATTATTCAATCTGTTGTTTTTTCTTGTAAAATGCTGATCTTCTTCTATATTTTTTGCAATCTTTTAATACATTTTGTAGTACTCTACAACTGAAACATGTAATAGATCTGCCTCAGTGATTGCTTAACTTCATTGGTAGTGCTTGGGTGATTGTATTAGTGCAAGGGTAGTCACTGGGTAATTGCAGCAGAGGATGGATAGTGAGTGGCTAATTGTGTAAGTGTACACATACAGGTTGAGTGCATGGATACGTGTATAAATAGCACCTGAAGGCATAGATGAGTCATGGAGTAGTCCCTAGGTGAATAGATAAGTGCAACAGTACGGCCTGGGTGGTTGTACAACTGCAAGGCTAGTGCCTGGGTTATTACATAAGTGCATAGGTAGAATCTACATGATTCTATGACTGCAGGGGTAGTACATAACTAGTTCCTGTGTGAGTCAATGATTACAGAGGTAATATCTAGAGGATTACTGGAGCACATACCAAGTGAATGGGTGATTTTATAAGTTCATGAGTAATGCTTGGGTGATTGCAAGAGTACTGAGGTAATGCCTGAGTGATTGGAGGAGTGAAAATATAGTGCCTGGATGATTTTATAAGTGTATGGGTACTAGCTAAATGTTTAGACCAGTGCATAGATTCTGAGAGGCTGATTGGAGGAGTGTAAGGGTAGTGCCTGGGTGATTGACCCACTGTATAGCTAATGCAGTGGTGATTGCATGAGTGCAGAGGTAATGTCTAAGAAATTGCAGGAGCACATAGGTAATCTCTGGGTGATTCATGAGTTAAGGTATAATATCTGGGCATTGTAAGAGTACAGAGAAAGTACCTGAGTGATTTTATAAGTGCATCAATACTGCCTAGGTGATTAGTGTACTATTGCGGTAGTGCAGCAGTGATTGGGGGAGTGTAAAATAGTGCCTGGCGATTTTATAAGTGAATGGGCACTGGCTAAGTGATAGGACAAATGCATAGATTGTGAAAAGGTAATTCGAGGAGTGCAAGGGTATTGTCTGGGTGACTGAACCATTGTGTGGCTAATGCATTAGTGATTGCATGAGTTCAAAGGTAATATCTGGGGACTACAGGAGTACATGGAAAGTGCCTGGGTGATTTTAACAGTGCATTGCTACTGCCTGGGTGATAGGAGTAATGATGTGGCAGTGCCTCAGTGTTTGGAAGAGTATAGCGGTAGTGCATGGGTGATTTCATAACTGCATTAGCACTGGCTAAGTGATTGGAAGTGTGCATAGATACTGAGGGGGTGATTGGAGAAGTGCAAGGGTATTGCCTGTGTGATTGAACCAGTGTATAGGTAATGCATTGGTGATTGCATGACTGCAGAAATTATGTCTGGGGGATCAAAGGAGTACATGCATGGTGATTCCATGATTGCAGAGGTAATATCTGGGAGATTACAGGAGTGCATTGGAAGTGACTATTTAATTGTATAAGTGTATGTGTAGGCCCATGGTGATTGAAGTAGTACTGCAGTACTGCCTGAGTGATTGGAGGAGTGCAAGGATAGTGCTTGGTGATTGGATCATTGTATAGCTAATGCATTGGTGATTACATGAGTGGAAAGATAATGTCTGGGGGACTACGGAGTCCATACATAATGCCTGGGTGTTTGCATGAGCTGGGGGATAATGTCTGGGAGATTACAAGAGCACATATAAACTGCCTGGGTGATTTTATAAGTGCATGAGTACTACCTGGGACATTGTAGTAGTACTGTGGTAGTGCCTGAATGAGTGAAAAAAGTGCAACATCCTGAAAGCATGCATGCATAGGTCTCTACCACAACACTATGCACACCTCAAAAATTCATGGAGCAAACTTAAAATTTAAAGCAAACACGAAGAATTATGTGGCATAGTTCAACTGTACATCTCTAGAGACTTATAAAAAGTAGCGTAGTCACTCATACCTGATGTCAACATCTTTTAAACCACACTATTATGCTGCATCTTCATCATTCTACTACTACTCACAGAGTTGAGTCTACCACATAAAAAGCACCTAATTGTTATACATCAAGCTATATCAAATGTATAAGACATATGAAAATACATATACAAGTAGAGACATACTTGTGACAGAAGTCCATGTACACCTTATAACTTAACAGAATAAACTTCTAATTTCAAACAAACACCTACAATTATGTGGTGTACTACAAATGTACATATCCACACACTAAAACAAACTACCATAATCACTTATCAATCTTCCAATATACACATATTACTATACAAAATCTATTTCTTACAACATTGAACTACAATATAACAAACTACAATACCCATCTCTACATGTATTAATATATTTCAAACATCACAGTTCTTGATTAATGTGTTAAGTTTAAAAATAAAGCTAATACATAATACACCTCAGAAATATATGACTCACCTTCCAAATCGATTTGTAGAATATGAAATATCAGAAACGCATAAAAGATGTTCTTATGCACACAATCAATGTAATGCACCTCTCTCAATAAGGTAAAACCAGTAATGGCAAACTTTCCCTCTCTTTCTCCACACAAATAAATGTAAGTAACAAATCACATTGCTTCCTACATAATTTCAAATTGTACTTCTAAAAGTCCCCAAATTGATTCTGGAATTTTTTTGAGTCGTGAATCCATCCTGCACCAACGTGATGGAGCAGTGAATCCATACAGGAGTCCAAAAATATATTACAAATAAAAATATCAACATTTTTTAATAACACACAACTTCTAAAGATAATAATGACTTGGGAAATCTTACTTTAGTATCATAAAACTTATATATAAATTACTATTCCACATTTTAAAACCCTTCCCCCCTTCTGCCTAATGCCAGTTTCCATAGCAACAGTTCATGGAACACTGAAGTGAACCATATCTTCAAGTTCATGACTTTAGAATTGTCATTGTAATAGGCCAACAGTTTCTTGAGTTTTGGATGAGGCTAATTCTATTCTTATTTGGTATTAGGATAAACTCTACCACTGATTTTCTTTTTATTAGTCGGCACTTGAACTCACAAGTTGGAAATTAATTCTCAATCTCTAGTGTGGTATTATTACTGATCGAAGCCCGGCGCCACACAGAACTCGAAACGCTCCAATCCGTAATTAGTTTTTTAGTTAGACGCAGTAATGACACATTGCAACGGCAGCTTCTCACACTCGAATTATTTTAAGATGTGGTGAATTAGAGAGCTTCACTAACGTGTCTCACTTCACTGAGGCTGGATAGCCCAAAATCGCAAGACGCAACTCCGAGGTATCTGGCATGCCAACAAACTAAACACTACTCAACTAACATGTCAATAGGCATGCGCAGAAACACTGAACGGAACTAAGGATGACCCCTCCTTTATAACAAGACATTGAAGGGCTAAACGCAGCCTGCCACTCTATCCTCACTATCTTTCGCGACGGAGTCCTGGAACAAGTCTTCTTTTTCATAAATTCCTCAGGTGAAGTACACATTCAAATGCTTGCACGCGCTTCACATTCCAATCCAGATTGGAAATGAAAACACTAGAGCGCTGCTAGAAAAGGCCAGTTGGCATGCATCTTGGAATTTCAAAGCTGCCAACTCGTCCTCGAGTTCTTACCTTTGCTAGGATGTTTGGGAAGCAGAATACTGGCAACTATTGAATGATGACGAGGAAGCCTCTTGGGAATCATGACATGTAGTCATCAATATACTTTGAATCTTCACTTCTTTTTATGTTATAAGTATTCTTTGGAGATTTCTGAGTTATAGTACGTCTTACTGCTGACATGAAACTATTGACCCTTCCTTTTGAAAACAACATTTTGTATAATATTTTCCCTTTGACGTTTATTTTCGTCAACAATATTTTCCACATCGATAACTTTGAAACCATAAAACTAGTTAAGCTGGTCTCTCCTCCTTATTTTGGAATGGCACAGGTAACATAGTCTTCAATGAAAGACAAACCAGTTTAATCAGAATCGGTTCCAAATGTAGGTGCATTCTTGATCCATAATAGCATGTGTATATGAGGGGCACCTCTGGCTTGGTACTCCTTTCTCCAAAAGAAATCAATAACTTCTCCAAGAGGTAGATTATTTTTAGTGCAGATAAAAGACATCACAGTTTGAAACCTATGATTAAAATATCTGCACACATTTACAGGATCCAAAGAACAGAGTTCTCCAGCTGTCTTCAATTAAATGTTTTTTACATTTGAACTTGCTTCTTGTAGAAATTCAAGTAAAATGTCCCATGCGTATTCAGCACGGTTAAGCATAACAAACCATGAAGGGGTTCCTGATTCTGGAATTTTTTTGGAGTCGCGATTCCACCGTGCACCAACGTGATGGAGCCGTGAATCCATACGGGAGTCCAAAAATATATTACAAATAAAAATACCACTTTTTATTTTTTTATTTTTTTTATTATATTTATTATTTTCAATGTTGCACACACTTTATACATTATACATTGTTCAGCATTGATATATCATGCTTCATAGATATACAAACATTTCATTACACCTTTCCGCAAACATTATTTATATTTTTTACTTTACCACTAATAAACGTTAAGCCCTTCTTGGGTCTACATGCGGCCCAAATCCTTCTTTCCACATACTTATGGGTTGCCATATTCTTAAACCTAGTGTCCTTCCCCTTTTCCCTTTTCGTTCATAAATATTATTCTCCATATTATATGCATTCAACAGATTAGCCAGCCAGGTTTGTAGTGTCGGTGGATTTTTGTCAAGCCATGCCCTTGCTAAAGTCAATCTGTATCCTGACATTGCCACGAACAGGAATTCCTGCTGTGTATCGGCTCCTTCCGTACCCAGACCTAAGATTATCCGAGCTGGGCTAAGTTTGGTTTGAATACCCAATGATCTGTTTAAAAATCCCTCGATGTCTCTAACTAGCCTATGTAGTTGAGGGCAGGTAGCAAATATGTGAATATTATCAGCTTCGCTAGCGTTGCATCGGGGACAGTTTGTACCCATGGTCCCATCCCATTTAGCTATCTTAGCGGGGGTATGATATAATGAATACCGAGTTTTATAGTGTTGTGACTGCATGGAGGATGAACACAATATAGTACGACCTAGGTCCAGTGATTTCTTGAGCCACCCTGCTTCCACGTTAAGTTTTTCCGCCCATTTATTACCCACTTTCCCTAAATCATCAGTTTTCCCTTTAACCAAACAGGCATAAAAAGACCGAATGGTGCGATCCCCCATAAGTCTAATTTTTTCCAGTATCTCATTCCTACTTACTCCAACTGTCTCCCCTGTTTTATTATTTAAAAAACTCCTGACCTGGAAATACTTGAAAAAGCCTCTGTTATCAATAACATACTTAGTTCTTAGATCTGCAAACTGTACCATCCCCTCTGCCTCCAATAAGTCCCCAATCTGGACAATACCTTTGTTTGCCCATTCTGACATTACTTCATCTGCAAAGATTGCTTGAGGAAAAGACCGGTTTTGATAGAGTCTGATAAATCTATTACATTTCACCAGTTTACTTCTTTTCAAGAAGGTGATCCAAATCTTAACAGCTGCGGAAAGTGTCTTAAACCTGGTTCTTTTAAAGTAGCCAAAATCGATACAATTTAAGAAACAATTTCCCGCCTCTGTCCCTAACACTGTAGCATATACTTTTGTATACAGGTTATTAACTCTTTGATCCAAATCTGTTCCTCCTATTAACCCTTGCATATACTGTAGGGCGGTTGCCATGTAGTATAACCTAAAGTCCGGTGCTCCCCACCCCCCCTTTCTCTTGGTAGCGTGATGTATCTGTCTGCCCTACGCGTCTTCCCATGTGCCCAGATAAATCTATTGCATGTTGCCTCTAGTGTATTAAACCATCTGTTCTCAAAGAATAAAGGGATCAATCTGAAAAAATAAAGTAATTTGGGGAGAATCAGCATCTTAATAACGTTGGTACAGCCCATCAAAGATAGGTGTAAGTTGTTCATCCTTGTTAGATCCTTTTTTATTTTTGTCATCAGTGGAGCCATATTTATCTCTACCACCATATCAAGATTTGCTGATATTGCCACCCCCAAGTACACGGCTGAACTAACTACTCTAGAATCGTTACACACTGAATATCTATTTTCAACAATCTGTGTCTTGGATTTATTCAGTTTGTATCCCGAGATTTGACCGAAACATTCTGCCTCTGCTTCAATCTCCATAATGACGGCTGAGGGGTTAGGTGTCAGAATGGCAACATCATCCGCATACGCAAAAGTTTTTATTGCACAGCCATTTATGTTCATTGGGGCAATCTGTGGATTCCGTTCCAGCCTGCGCAGATAGGGATCCAAATATAGTGCAAACAGGAGGGGGGATGACGGGCAGCCCTGCCTAGTCCCTCTACAGATCTTAACTGCTGCCGAGTATCCCCTATTGACCCTGATCTTAGCCATTGGGTTGATATACAAAGTTTGTATGGCCTTGATGAAGCCCTCCCCTATTCCATTCCACCTCATGGCTGACCATAGGTATCCCCAGGAGACCCTATCAAATGCCTTCTCTGCATCTAGAAACAGCGCTGCCATAGGGTCTCCTAGGGTGTCTGCTGCATCAAACATGGTAATGACCTGCCTGATGTGCTGTGTTGTTCCTTTTCCTGGGATAAACCCATGCTGGGAAGGACTAACCAAACCCTCAACCACCCCTGCTAATCTTTTGGCTAGTATCTTTGAGTAGACCTTGACATCGGCGTTCATCAACGTAATTGGGTGGTACGAGCTTGGTTCAGTTGTGGGTTTACCTTTCTTTGGTATTACGATGATGTTGGCTGCATTCCAGGACTCAGGGACAAATTCACCCTTTTGTGCCTTTGCCATGATATTAAACATGTCCCCTATGATCACTGTTTGGAATATTTTAAAGAATTCCACTGGGATCTGGTCCGGCCCTGCCGCCTTCCCCGAGGGAAGACCGCCAAGAGCAGTGACCAGTTCCTCTAACCCGAATCCAGCATCTAACTCCTCCTTTTCGATTGTGGAGAGCACCGAAGGAGGCGCCTCGCTCAAATATTTTTCTATCTCTTCCGTGCTGGCTGATATATCTGAGGCGTAGAGATCTATATAGAATTGTTTAAAATACCACTTGTTTTTTAATAACACACCACGTCTAAAGATAGTAGTGACTTGGCAAATCTTACTTTAGTAGCATACAACTTATAAATAAATTACAATTCCACATTTAAAAACCTCAGATAACACTCAACCCTTCCCCCCTTCTGTCTAATGCCAGTTTCCATAGCAACAGTTCATGGAACATTGAAGTGAACTGATAGGTCACAAGTTCACCATATCTTCAAGTTCAGCACACAAGCTTACAAATGCAAACACCTTTCAAATATATTTTTTCCAACCAATAAGAAACATGCTTTTTAAAGAAAGTAATTAGCAACCTATTTTCGAGTGTGCAATCTTCTTAAACAGCCAATCAAATCTCTTGTTTTTTTAAAACAGCATGTCCTTCACCATTTTAGATATCTCTCATTCTACCAACTGACTAATTCAGCTACAGACATCTTTTAATTTCTTCCAGACATCTCTTCAAGATGCTTACAGTGTGGATTGTTGGACACAGATATGTTTTCTGGTGCAAAAGGTATGCTGAACGCAGAGGTATTGACAAAAACCTAGCTTTTCAAAATATGAATAATAAGTGGATTGCACGGAGAGGAATAAAGTGACACCAATTGATGCCTTTCGTTAAAACCTTTTTGCATGTCCAACCCCCTGACCTCATGATTGTTCACTGTGCTGGCAATGACCTAGGCATATTGACTGGGGTAGGTCTGGAAATGCTCATGAAGGACACCTTTGCACAATTGATGTTGTTTTTACCTCAAACTGTCTTTGTTTACTCTAATATATGACAAACACAAAGAACCCAGGGAGTCTATAGGCCAACACTCTGGCTAGCTATCCTTAACTCCACTTGATGAGTTAGTACCCAAGTCACCCTGGAAAGCCTAAAAAATACCAGAGACTAATGTGTGGGAACAAATAAACACAGTGCAGGTCGACAAGATCCAAACCACCGGTATGTGGATTGCCATCAAATGGACTTAGTGATCAGTCATTTCATATGGTCATCCAGCACATGAAATGGTAAGTCCCTTGATCATCGAGACCAATTACCAATCAATAATGTATTGGACTGGATCATGTCCACAAACACATATGGACTGCCATAGAACAGCTAATCATTAATGGCTAAGATAGTGATAAACAAGCAGTGCAAAAAGAAGAAATAAGTGGTGATTTAAAATAGAGTGATGTGTCCAAAAAAGCTGCTATTTTAATTAAAGTTAGGGCACATCCCCTAATTAAAAACGGAACAGTGCAAACGACAGTAAAACCAAATATCTGTCGGAAAAAAGGCCAACATGTTTCTGCCTGTCGGGCTGTTAGTCCCTCGGCATTCGCGTCAGGGCCTCTGCTTTCAAAATATTTCTACTGCTACAAAATGTGACAACCCAAAAGCATAAGTAAATATGTAAAGAAAAATATAGGTTGAAATAAATACAACCTGTCGGATGCTAATCTGCCATGTCAGTGGATGTCAATGAACATCTACAAAAAGATGTGAAGTAAAACAACATTAATATAATATAGTGTTCGCAAGATCGCAACACACTAGTTCCAGCATGTCACAAGGTTTTAACAAATATTAATTTAATTATTCTCACCCAGTTTGACAGGGGACTGGACCTCACCTCACCTGGACCGTGCTCAGGTATTCGAGGCCCGCTCTATGGAAAAAAGAAGCCAGAAAAAAGGGGGGATTATAGAGCTACTCATCAGCAGGCTCCATTGTTCCCTTGAATCCTTTAGTCACTCAATTCTTCTTGATCCGATTTTTGGGTTCAATAATGGAACCGCTCCTCAGTCTATTATTGGATAAAGTCATCAAAACTAAGCATGGGCGTAAAATCCGTTCCGCTCGCAGAATTTGCAGATTTTCGGCAAATTGGCAATCCGCGAACTCTCGCGAATTTGCCGAAAATCCGCAAATTCGCATGCAGCGGATTTTTTTGCTTGGTCGCGCTTGACAAATACAATATTGCGGCGCACGGCGTTCACTTACCGTCATTCAGCGTTTGAAGAGTTGTTTTTCTCCATGTTTGCGTGTACTTTGCCATTTTGGATCTTGCAGCGTGATCCCGCAAGAGTTTGTCGACCGCGATTACATCATCGCGCCCGCCACCTTGCACAGCGAGAGTTTGTCGATGCAAGTATGTCATAAAGGCTCGTGATCACGCATCGCGGGAGTAAACAATTGCGAACACGTAGATGCAGCAACAATCTCGCACACGCGAAATTGCAAAATTTGCAATTCTGCAAGGGGAATACACCAGCAAGCAGCATAAACCTTCTGAAAATTATGATTTTTATCAGAATAACTCCTCAGGTTGACATTTGCCTGCACTTTTTTTTGCAAGGAGTTCATTTTGGGAGGGTGGGGTGGGAGGAAGGAAGTGCCCCACAGTCTCCAACTTCCTGGTTCTGTCCAGCAGGCTCCTCCCAGTGCTTTCTTCATGTGCAGGTCACTTTCATTTGGATTCTTGACCTGGAAGGATTACTTTTTGTGGATGCTGCTGTATATTTGGATTTGAGGCCTTTTTGACTTTCTTTGGAACACTTTTGGATTAGAAATTTCACAAGCAAGTTTGTTTGGGGCATTACAGTTGCTGCAACTACAATTTTGGAATTTTCAATTTTTGGGCTGTTGTTGGGGCCTTTTGCCCAGGGGTACTCAGTGGTGGATGGACTGAGTCTTTCTGTGGGGTCTCTTTAATGTAAACATCATGGAGGGCATGGATGCCATGGGATTGTGCTGATTTTTGTGTGTTTTTCGATTTTTTTGGGCTGCTGTTGGGGCCTTTTGCCCAGGGGTAGTGAGTGGTGCAATGACTGAGTCTTTCTGTGGGGACTCTTTAATGTATTGAAAAAAGGTTTTTTGCCTGCGCACTCCCTTATCTAATGCAAGTAATCAATTATTCGAAAAACTATTTGTACTGTGTTTGTGTGCTGTTTGGTTGAAAGGCAGCCAGCCCAAAATAACAATCAACCGCTGGTGGAAACTCCACTAGTTTACCAAACGCACTCCAGTGTAGTTAAAGTATAACAAATGTTGAAAACTTTAGTCTGTTTTTTTGTTCAATTAATCACACAGAAAGATACTTCTTAAGGGAAAGACCATGTATTTTTATCATTATTGCATTAAACATTACAATTCCGACATTTACATCATAGACTAAATAATGCGAAATTTGAAAACATGAACTTCTTGTTGCAAAAGCATTATAAAACTGTTATGGTTACAATACAAAGCATTTTTAAATGAAATTATAAACCGCAGTTGAGGAAAAGGCCCAATGCATTTCGGGGGGTTCCCTTCTTCAGGGGCACTGGAAAAAATGAAACAATGTATAAACAATGTGTCACAAGTTGGTGATACAGCAACAGAAATACAATTTTTTACTCTTATTAGCGTAGGCAGTTCATGATGCCAACAACACCAAGTACACATGTTACAAATAAGCCTATTCATGAACCTAAGTTTATGGGCTTCATATTAAGGTCAAAACTGAAGAAAAGAATGTTAACACCAAGTAAATGGAAAAACAGACACAAAGCTGAAAAAAAGCTAGGAAAATACCGCCACCACAGATGAATGATGTTACTTTAGAACCTAATTAGGTAGAAAAAGGGTGAAAGATAGTATCGCCATGACCATTTATACAAGAGTGTGAAAGACTAGTTGTTGATACCACAGATAAGAACTATCCCACCACGCCGTGACTATAAGAAAAGGATATGAGTAGTACCCATGTACTCACTTCTCAACTACTAAGTAATGTGACGAAACTGCAGATCCAACGGAAAAAGGCTAACTAAAGCAAATACTTCCGCTAAAAGAACAAACAACAAAAACTATATCGATCATTAGCATGAGGTGAGACCAATGCGCTCAATTTCCAAGAGGACAATGTACTGCTTTAAGTACTTACTCGCTTATTGCGAATGTAACTGCAACAAATGGGCAACCAGAAGGAATTTCACTAATATGTCAATCGGATAGAAACGACAATTCCATCTGTTTTTTCACTACTCAATTGTAGACCAACAATAGTGGAAAAAACTCTTTTGTATCCACTGCCTGTGAATGAATAAAAGTGATGTCATGAGAAGATTTTCACTCAATTAGAAATACTGTCATCACTGATATAAAATACTCTTAAACTGCACACGGTTTTAAATATTGCTGTCATGTATTCACTGGGTAACAGGCCATATTACTAACTAAATGGTAACTGGCAAAAATCCTCTAAATCTGTGATAACATTATTATCAAGACACTAGAAAAAAACAGTTGTTAAAGCAGAATGGCCTGCCGTGAACGGTTGAGACTCATTTACTCACTGCCCCAGTTAGCAAGGTCGACACAAGAATTGCCTCTAAAAACCACGTTCCTAGACATTACACCTGTGTTTCTGAAACATTGCTGTTTCTTCAAAAACTTATCACCAAAACATTCTTGACTCACCGATACAGTGTAATCCAAGCAGATTCTGACCAAGACGCGTACTCTCAATCTAGAAGATAAATATATCTGTTTGAGAACCTGATACTCGAATCTAAGCAGTAGTGCTAACTGAACGGGTTTTCTGCTCACCTCAAACTGCAAAAACCGCAACGACACTTCTTCCAAACTCCACCACGCGCAAACCTACACCTAACGTGCGTCAGTTTTATGCGCCCGCGTTGGCCTACTGGACAGTGAAGTAGGACTGAACTAACGCAGCCATCTTGGAATGGTGAAATGTTGAATACCAACATGTTCAACAAGGATAACACTTAAAATCGTGATAATGTGAACAATCAGAAGCCAAAAAGAATCTCAATGGTAAAACAGATTGACAAAAATATGAAATCCGTTTAAGGAAGCTATGAGTAGAAGTGGAAAAATATTATTAACAGTTACTAGGGACTGTGAGGACAGTCAAACACCATCTTAAAATGCTGTGAATCGCGAGTACAGGCATGTGTAAAGCGGAAACGAAGGTCTAATCTATGACCGGAGGGCTGATACAACTTTTCACATGTTAACTGAATCAGAGATTAGAATAGGTAAAGAAACGTGTAAAAAGAATAAAGTAATGTATAAACTGAAAGAAAGGTTAACAAGTTAAACAAACCGATTCGTAAGGAATCGGTTTGGGTAACATGAAATTTGAGGACAACCGTATAAACATATTTGTTGTTTGACCTGAATTTGAGCCCATTTACAAAAAAACGATGTTTAAGAATTAACAACAGGCATTTGCTAAGAAAATAACACAAGTAATGGCATGAGTAATGGCATGTATACTGTCAAACATTGTTTATGAAAAGAGCATTACAAAAAACACTGTAATTCAATTCTGTCGTTGAGCCCACTCGGCACCAAAGTTTGCGGAAATTGTGTCCACCAAGCTTCTCTCTGAGCTAAAAGAATTAATTGATTCTGATCAGGTTTCACTGCAATTATTTCAAGTATAGTGAACCTAAGCTGGGCATTGGTGTGTTGATGTTCTAACCAATGTGTGGCAAAAAAAGACTTAGTGGACTTTGTCCTGAATGTACTTTTGTGTTCAGATATGCGTACCTTAATCTTTCTGGAGGTTTTACCTACATAAAGTAACCCACACGGGCATCTGATAGTGTAAATTACATTAGAACTGTTGCAGTCCCCGTTGTATTTTAATGAAATGCTTTTCCCTGATTGGGGGTGATGGATAACGTTCCCTGTCATTACATTATTGCAGTGTACGCAATTATAACATTTGCGCATTCCATTAAATTGTTGCTGATCTTCAAACACTTTAGTGGTCAAAATCTCCTTGAGGTTCTTACTTCTCGTGTACGCAAACAAAGGCTCTTCATCATAAAGGCCCTTAAAATCAGGCTCTTGTTTCAGTAGTTCCCATCTGGATTTGATGATATGTTTGATAGCTTGAGATCTTGATGAGTACTTAGAAACAAAGACATGTCTGCTTGACTTCTCTCTTGGTTTGGTAGTAAGTAACATCTCACGTTGTTTGGAATCAGTCTTAGTCAAAGCTGTAGCCAAGTTTTCCGTGGGGTAACCTCTTTGTTTGAATTTCTCTTGCTGTTGTTTTAAAGCATCTTGTAAATCTGCTGGATTAGAGGTTATCCGTTTCACCCTTAGCATTTGTGAATACGGAAGGTTGTTTTTCAATGAAGGGGGATGAAAACTTGAATACAGAAGCAAGTTGTTTCTATCAGCGGGTTTTGTGTACACTGACGTTTCCAGCTTGTTGGCTGTTTGAGTGATCAAGACATCCAAATAATGGATTTGCTGTTGACTTATCTCATGGGTGAATTTGATTCTCTCATGTTTATTGTTAAGTTCACCAATCAACTGTTCCAACAAGTTTTGGGAGCTTTTCCATACAAGGAAAATATCATCGATGAATCTGATGTAAAATGCTAAATTCGTAGCCCAAACTTCTTGCTTAAAGATGTATGTGTCCTCGAATTGAGCCATGAAAGTATTGACGTACGCTGGTGCACCAGAAAAACCCATGGAGGTTCCACTTACTTGGAGAAAGAATTTGTCTTGCCACGACAAGTAGCTATGTTGGAGACAAAATATCAATAATTCCAGAATGAAGATTTTATTGACTTCCAAATCAGGTAATTGTAGAAGAGCCCACTCACAAGCTTCTACGCCATCTTTTAAAGGGATGGACGTATACAGTGAAGTCACATCGATAGTGCACAGCAACCAGTCTGAATTGTATTCATTCTGTACATGTTGGAACAAATTCAAAAAATGGGTAGTCTTCTTTACATAACTACGCCAAGATTGAATGAATTTTTGTAAAAAATGGTCAATCAGCTGGCCCGACGGTGAAAAAATAGAGTCGCAGCCTGACACTATTGGTCGGAATGGTGGATTGTTTAAACATTTGTGTACTTTCGGGAGCATATACAACCTTGGTCTTCTTGGGTACTGTACTGTCAAGAACTTTCGTAATGTTGGCGTAATCCAATCCATTTCTTCTGCTCTATCTAGAATTTGACAAAGTGTTGTCGTAAAACTAGAAGTAGGGTCTTCTTCTAATGGTATGTAGGTTGTTTGGTCTTCTAGATGCTCATTAACCTTCTATACATAAAAACTTGTGTCCATTACAACAAGAGCGCCACCTTTATCTGCCATTTGAAAAGTGATTTGATCATCTGTACTCAATCTCTGAAGGATATCCAACTCATCCTTTCTTAAATTGGACTGCATTCTTGGATGTAGATTCAATTTCGTGAGATCGGGACGTATCAGTGATTCAAAAGTATCAAGAATTTTGTGTGTCACTGGAGACATGAAAAGCCTCATTTCTGAATCTTCATTTTCCTGATCTGTTGGTTGTATGTCTGCGGTGGGTTCTACATTTGTAAAAAAATGCTTTAGCCTTAAGTTTCGAAGAAACCGAAAGACTGACACTTCCAGTTCTAATTTATTGGTGTGGTAGATTGGTACAAAAGAAGTCCCTTTGTTGAGTACTAGTTCTTGGGAACTAGTCAATTGTCTAGATGAAATGTTAATTACGAGGGTTTGCCCTTGCTCCTCAGGCTTCGAGCTTCCGCTTCGCGTTCCTTGGCTTCTTTCTCCTTTTCCTTTGTTTCCTTTTCCTTGTCTTTGGCTCCTCCTTGTTTTTTTAGAACGTCTGGAGGTCTCCCTCCCCTTTGTACCTTGTCTAAAAAAGGCGATGCTGCAGATGCGCTAGCTTCATTTCTTGTTCCTGATGTTGTAGGTTCTTGCCCCATAGCTAGTGGCTGTCTTGATGGGTCTAAATCATTATCCGAGACTATTGATTCTTGTGACGAGGTTGCAGGTTTTTGTTAGGGACGCCTTTTGGCATACACCTCTGCCCAGGTGTAAACCTCGTTTAATTTATAGTCAATAGTATCTCTCCGAAATTTTCGTAATTTTCTTTCTTGAATTTCCTTACCATAAGTATCCAATTTAGAATTAAGATCTTCCAACGTGAGTTTCCAAAACTCTGCCTCACAGCGATTAGACAAGTCTGATTTGATGATATGGATCTCTTCTTCTAGCTCTTTGATGGTTTTGGAGAGTTCTTCTATTAGTAACAAAATTAAATCCAGTGAACATTTGTTTAACACTGCCTGCCACTTTTCCATAAATCTTTTGTTGTATTGAAATTTATATAGCAAAGGCTTGATAGGCAATCGTAATCCTCGTGGGATTCTTTGTACCTTGTGGTACTGGATAAGTGTCGAGGCATGCAATCGTTGACTCAGTGCTCTTTTAGCTATAAACTCCAATTGTTTGAGTTGTTGAGGAATAGAACTGCCTTGCGCGTTGAATGAAGGTGATTCTTCAATGAGTGAATAAATACTCTGAAATTGTGTATCTGTATAAGTTCTCGTGTCTGCTCGAATTTCAGTTAGGTTAGATATGCTGTCAAAAGACATTTTCTAAAAGAAGTGTTTGCGGGGTGCTGCAGGTAAATGTAATTGGCTACAATATTGAAAAAAGGTTTTTTGCCTGCGCACTCCCTTATCTACTGCAAGTAATCAATTATTCGAAAAACTATTTGTACTGTGTTTGTGTGCTGTTTGGTTGAAAGGCAGCCAGCCCAAAATAACAATCAACCGCTGGTGGAAACTCCACTAGTTTACCAAACGCACTCCAGTGTAGTTAAAGTATAACAAATGTTGAAAACTTTAGTCTGTTTTTTTGTTCAATTAATCACACAGAAAGATACTTCTTAAGGGAAAGACCATGTATTTTTATCATTATTACATTAAACATTACAATTCCGACATTTAAATCATAGACTAAATAATGCCTTTTTCCGTTGGATCTGCAGTTTTGTCACATTACTTAGTAGTTGAAAAGTGAGTACATGGGTACTACTCATATCCTTTTCTTATAGTCACGGCGTGGTGGGATAGTTCTTATCTGTGGTATCAACAACTAGTCTTTCACACTCTTGTATAAATGGTCATGGTGATACTATCTTTCACCCTTTTTCTACCTAATTAGGTTCTAAAGTAACATCATTCATCTGTGGTGGCGGTATTTTCCTAGCTTTTTTTCAACTTTGTGTCTGTTTTTCCATTTACTTGGTGTTAACATTCTTTTCTTCAGTTTTGACCTTAATATGAAGCCCATAAACTTATGTTCATGAATAGGCTTATTTGTAACATGTGTACTTGGTGTTGTTGGCATCATGAACTGCCTACGCTAATAAGAGTAAAAAATTGTATTTCTGTTGCTGTATCACCAACTTGTGACATATTGTTTATACATTGTTTCATTTTTTCCAGTGCCCCTGAAGAAGGGAACCCCCCGAAATGCATTGGGCCTTTTCCTCAACTGCGGTTTATAATTTCATTTAAAAATGCTTTGTATTGTAACCATAACAGTCTTATAATGCTTTTGCAACAAGAAGATCATGTTTTCAAATTTTGCATTATTTAGTCTAAGATGTAAATGTCGGAATTGTAATGTTTAATGCAATAATGATAAAAATACATGGTCTTTCCCTTAAGAAGTATATTCCTGTGTGATTAATTGAACAAAAAAACAGACTAAAGTTTTCAACATTTGTTATACTTTAACTACACTGGAGTGTGTTTGGTAAACTAGTGGAGTTTCCACCAGCGGTTGATTGATTGACTCTTTAATGTAAACATCATGGAGGGCATGGATGGCATTGGATTGCGATGATTTTTGTGTGTTTTTTGATTTTCTGGGGTGTTGATGGGGACTGGCCATGTGGGTGGGGGCCATTTTGAGTGCTGGTACAGGCAGGCCCTGGCCATGTGCTGGGGGGCAAGGGGCCATTTTGAATGCAGGCAGTGTTCTCAGGCCTGCACCCATTTTGCCTAGCTTCCATCCATTATGCCCAGGGGTAGTGAGTGGTGCATGGGCCTAGTCTTTCTGTGGGGTGTCTTGAATTAAACATCATTGAGGGCATGGATGGCATGGGATTGTGCTGATTTTTGTGTTTTTTGATTTTTGGGCTGCTGTTGGGGGCTTTTGCCCAGGGGTAGTGAGTGGTGCTTGGACTGAGTCTTTCTGTGGGGTCTCTTTAATGTAAACATCATGGAGGGCATGGATGGCATTGGATTGTGGTGATTTTTGTGTGTTTTTCGATTTTTTGGGGTGTTGATGGGGACTGCCCATGTGGGTGGGGGCCATTTTGAGTGCTGGTACAGGCAGGCCCTGGCCATGTGCTGGGGGGCAAAGGGCCATTTTGAATGCAGGCAGTGTTCCCAGGCGTACACCCATTTTGCCTAGCTTCCATCCATTGTGCCCAGGGGTAGTGAGTGGTGCATGGGCATAGTCTTTCTGTGGGGTCTCTTTAATGTAAACATCATGGAGGGCATGGATGGCATTGGATTGTGGTGATTTTTGTGTGCTTTTCGATTTTTTGGGGTGTTGATGGGGACTGGCCATGTGGGTGGGAGCCATTTTTAGTGCTGGTACGGGCAGGCCCTGGCCATGTGCTGGGGGGCAAGGGGCCATTTTGAATGCAGGCAGTGTTCTCAGGCCTGCACCCATTTTGCCTAGCTTCCATCCATTATGCCCAGGGGTAGTGAGTGGTGCATGGGCCTAGTCTTTCTATGGGGTGTCTTGAATTAAACATCATTGAGGGCATGGATGGCATGGGATTGTGCTGATTTTTGTGTGTTGTTGGATTTTTTTGGGCTGCAGTTGGGGCCTATTGCCCAGGGGTAGTGAGTGGTGCATGGACAGAGTCTTTCTGTGGGGTCTCTTTAATGTAAACATCATGGAGGGCATGGATGGCATTGGATTGTGGTGATTTTTGTGTGTTTTTCGATTTTTTGGGGTGTTGATGGCGACTGCCCATGTGGGTGGGGGCCATTTTGAGTGCTGGTACAGGCAGGCCCTGGCCATGTGCTGGGGGGCAAAGGCCATTTTGAATGCAGGCAGTGTTCTCAGGCCTGCACCCATTTTGCCTAGCTTCCATCCATTGTGCCCAGGGGTAGTGAGTGGTGCATGGGCATAGTCTTTATGTGGGGTGTCTTGAATTTAAACATTATTGAGGGCATGGATGGCTTGGGATTGTGCTGATTTTTGTGTGTTTTTCGATTTTTTGGGCTGTTGTTGGGGCCTTTTGCCCAGGGGTAGTGAGTGGTGCATGGACTGAGTCTTTCTGTGGGGTCTCTTTAATGTAAACATCATGGAGGGCATGGATGGCATTGGATTGTGGTGATTTTTGTGTGCTTTTCGATTTTTTGGGGTGTTGATGGGGACTGGCCATGTGGGTGGGAGCCATTTTTAGTGCTGGTACGGGCAGGACCTGGCCATGTGCTGGGGGGCAAGGGGCCATTTTGAATGCAGGCAGTGTTCTCAGGCCTGCACCCATTTTGCCTAGCTTCCATCCATTATGCCCAGGGGTAATGAGTGGTGCATGGGCCTAGTATTTCTGTGGGGTGTCTCGAATTAAACATCATTGAGGGCATGGATGGCATGGGATTGTGCTGATTTTTGTGTGTTGTTCGATTTTTTTGGGCTGCTGTTGGGGCCTTTTGCCCAGGGGTAGTGAGTGGTACATGGACTGAGTCTTTCTGTGGGGTCTCTTTAATGTAAACATAATGGAGGGCATAGATGGCATTGGATTGTGGTGATTTCTGTGTCTTTTTTGATTTTTTTGGGGTGTGGATTGGGACTGGCCATGTGGGTGGGGGCCATTTTGAGTGCTGGTACAGGCAGGCCCTGGCCATGTGCCTGGGGGCAAGGGGCCATTTTGAATGCAGGCAGTGTTCTCAGGCCTGCACCCATTTTGCCTAGATTCCATCCATTATGCCCAGGGGTAGTGAGTGGTGCATGGGCCTAGTCTTTCTGTGGGGTGTCTTGAATTAAACATCATTGAGGGCATGGATGGCATGGGATTGTGCTGATTTTTGTGTTTTTTGATTTTTGGGCTGCTGTTGGGGCCTTTTGCCCAGGGGTAGTGAGTGGTGCTTGGACTGAGTCTTTCTGTGGGGTCTCTTTAATGTAAACATCATGGAGGGCATGGATGGCATTGGATTGTGGTGATTTTTGTGTGTTTTTCGATTTTTTGGGGTGTTGATGGGGACTGCCCATGTGGGTGGGGGCCATTTTGAGTGCTGGTACAGGCAGGCCCTGGCCATGTGCTGGGGGGCAAAGGCCATTTTGAATGCAGGCAGTGTTCTCAGGCCTGCACCCATTTTGCCTAGCTTCCATCCATTGTGCCCAGGGGTAGTGAGTGGTGCATGGGCATAGTCTTTATGTGGGGTGTCTTGAATTTAAACATTATTGAGGGCATGGATGGCATGGGATTGTGCTGATTTTTGTGTGTTTTTCGATTTTTTGGGCTGTTGTTGGGGCCTTTTGCCCAGGGGTAGTGAGTGGTGCATGGACTGAGTCTTTCTGTGGGGTCTCTTTAATGTAAACATCATGGAGGGCATGGATGGCATTGGATTGTGGTGATTTTTGTGTGCTTTTCGATTTTTTGGGGTGTTGATGGGGACTGGCCATGTGGGTGGGAGCCATTTTTAGTGCTGGTACGGGCAGGCCCTGGCCATGTGCTGGGGGGCAAGGGGCCATTTTGAATGCAGGCAGTGTTCTCAGGCCTGCACCCATTTTGCCTAGCTTCCATCCATTATGCCCAGGGGTAATGAGTGGTGCATGGGCCTAGTATTTCTGTGGGGTGTCTCGAATTAAACATCATTGAGGGCATGGATGGCATGGGATTGTGCTGATTTTTGTGTGTTGTTCGATTTTTTTGGGCTGCTGTTGGGGCCTTTTGCCCAGGGGTAGTGAGTGGTACATGGACTGAGTCTTTCTGTGGGGTCTCTTTAATGTAAACATAATGGAGGGCATAGATGGCATTGGATTGTGGTGATTTCTGTGTCTTTTTTGATTTTTTGGGGTGATGATTGGGACTGGCCATGTGGGTGGGGGCCATTTTGAGTGCTGGTATAGGCAGGCCCTGGCCATGTGCCTGGGGGCGAGGGGCCATTTTGAATGCAGGCATTGTTCTCAGGCCTGCACCCATTTTGCCTAGATTCCATCCATTATGCCCAGGGGTAGTGAGTGGTGCATGGGCCTAGTCTTTCTGTGGGGTGTCTTGAATTTAAACATCATTGAGGGCATGGATGGCATGGGATTGTGCTGATTGTTGAGTGTTTTTTGATTTTTTGGGCTGCTGTTGGGGCCTTTTGCCCAGGGGTAGTGAGTGGTGCATGGACTGAGTCTTTCTGTGGGGTCTCTTGAATGTAAACATCATGGAGGGCATGGATGGCATTGGATTGTGGTGATGTTTGTGTGTTTTTTGATTTTTTGGGGTGTTGATAGGGACTGGCCATGTGGGTGAGGGCCATTTTGAGTGCTGGTACAGGCAGGCTCGGGCCATGTGCTGGGGGGCAAGGGGCCATTTTGAATGCAGGCAGTGTTCTCAGGCCTGCACCCATTTTGCCTAGCTTTCATCCCTTATGCCCAGGGGTATTCAGTGGTGCATGGGCCTAGACTTTCTGTGGGATTTCTTGAATTTAAACATCATTGAGGGCATGGATGACATGGGATTGTGCTGATTTTTGTGTGTTTTTCGATTTTTTGGGCTGCTGTTGGGGCCTTTTGCCCAGGGGTAGTGAGTGGTGCATGGACTGAGTCTTTCTGTGGGGTCTCTTTAATGTAAACATCATTGAGGGCATGGATGGCATGGGATTGTGCTGATTTTTGTGTGTTTTTTGATTTTTTGGGCTGCTGTTGGGGCCTTTTGCCCAGGGGTAGTGAGTGGTGCATGGACTGAGTCTTTCTGTGGGGTCTCTTTAATGTAAACATCATGGAGGGCATGGATGGCATTGGATTGTGGTGATTTTTGTGTGTTTTTTGATTGTTTGGGGTGTTGATGGGGACTGGCCATGTGGGTGGGGGCCATTTTGAGTGCTGGTACAGGCAGGCCCTGGCCATGTGCTGGGGGGCAAGGGGCCATTTTGAATGCAGGCAGTGTTCTCAGGCCTGCACCCATTTTGCCTAGCTTCCATCCATTATGCCCAGGGGTAATGAGTGGTGCATGGGCCTAGTATTTCTGTGGGGTGTCTCGAATTAAACATCATTGAGGGCATGGATGGCATGGGATTGTGCTGATTTTTGTGTGTTGTTCGATTTTTTTGGGCTGCTGTTGGGGCCTTTTGCCCAGGGGTAGTGAGTGGTACATGGACTGAGTCTTTCTGTGGGGTCTCTTTAATGTAAACATAATGGAGGGCATAGATGGCATTGGATTGTGGTGATTTCTGTGTCTTTTTTGATTTTTTGGGGTGATGATTGGGACTGGCCATGTGGGTGGGGGCCATTTTGAGTGCTGGTACAGGCAGGCCCTGGCCATGTGCCTGGGGGCAAGGGGCCATTTTGAATGCAGGCAGTGTTCTCAGGCCTGCACCCATTTTGCCTAGATTCCATCCATTATGCCCAGGGGTAGTGAGTGGTGCATGGGCCTAGTCTTTCTGTGGGGTGTCTTGAATTTAAACATCATTGAGGGCATGGATGGCATGGGATTGTGCTGATTGTTGAGTGTTTTTTGATTTTTTGGGCTGCTGTTGGGGCCTTTTGCCCAGGGGTAGTGAGTGGTGCATGGACTGAGTCTTTCTGTGGGGTCTCTTTAATGTAAACATCATGGAGGGCATGGATGGCATTGGATTGTGGTGATGTTTGTGTGTTTTTCGATTTTTTGGGGTGTTGATAGGGACTGGCCATGTGGGTGAGGGCCATTTTGAGTGCTGGTACAGGCAGGCTCGGGCCATGTGCTGGGGGGCAAGGGGCCATTTTGAATGCAGGCAGTGTTCTCAGGCCTGCACCCATTTTGCCTAGCTTTCATCCCTTATGCCCAGGGGTATTCAGTGGTGCATGGGCCTAGACTTTCTGTGGGATTTCTTGAATTTAAACATCATTGAGGGCATGGATGACATGGGATTTTGCTGATTTTTGTGTGTTTTTCGATTTTTTGGGCTGCTGTTGGGGCCTTTTGCCCAGGGGTAGTGAGTGGTGCATGGACTGAGTCTTTCTTTGGGGTCTCTTTAATGTAAATATCATTGAGGGCATGGATGGCATGGGATTGTGCTGATTTTTGTGTGTTTTTCGATTTTTTGGGCTGCTGTTGGGGCCTTTTGCCCAGGGGTAGTGAGTGGTGCATGGAC
Organism: Lissotriton vulgaris; assembly: GCF_964263255.1. Classification (NCBI taxonomy): domain Eukaryota; kingdom Metazoa; phylum Chordata; class Amphibia; order Caudata; family Salamandridae; genus Lissotriton; species Lissotriton vulgaris. The sequence continues at coordinate 337,588,291 of NC_141685.1, read as the reverse complement.
TGAGTCTTTCTGTGGGGTCTCTTTAATGTAAACATCATGGAGGGCATGGATGGCATTGGATTGTGGTGATTTTTGTGTGTTTTTTGATTGTTTGGGGTGTTGATGGGGACTGGCCATGTGGGTGGGGGCCATTTTGAGTGCTGGTACAGGCAGGCCCTGGCCGAGTGCTGGGGGGCAAGGGGCCATTTTGAATGCAGGCAGTGTTCTCAGGCCTGCACCCATTTTGCCTAACTTTCATCCCTTATGCCCAGGGGTATTCAGTGGTGCATGGGCCTAGACTTTCTGTGGGATTTCTTGAATTTAAACATCATTGAGGGCATGGATGGCATGGGATTGTGCTGATTTTTGTGTGTTTTTCGATTTTTTGGGCTGCTGTTGGGGCCTTTTGCCCAGGGGTAGTGAGTGGTGCATGGACTGAGTCTTTCTGTGGGGTCTCTTTAATGTAAACATCATTGAGGGCATGGATGGCATGGGATTGTGCTGATTTTTGTGTGTTTTTCGATTTTTTGGGCTGCTGTTGGGGCCTTTTGCCCAGGGGTAGTGAGTGGTGCATGGACTGAGTCTTTCTGTGGGGTCTCTTTAATGTAAACATCATGGAGGGCATGGATGGCATTGGATTGTGGTGATTTTTGTGTGTTTTTTGATTGTTTGGGGTGTTGATGGGGACTGGCCATGTGGGTGGGGGCCATTTTGAGTGCTGGTACAGGCAGGCCCTGGCCATGTGCTGGGGGGCAAGGGGCCATTTTGAATGCAGGCAGTGTTCTCAGGCCTGCACCCATTTTGCCTAACTTTCATCCCTTATGCCCAGGGGTATTCAGTGGTGCATGGGCCTAGACTTTCTGTGGGGTGTCTTGAATTTAAACATTATTGAGGGCATGGATGGCATGGGATTGTGGTGATTTTTATGTGTTTTTCGACTTTTTGGGGTGTATAACTGATGTTCCTCTGTCTTCCATTGCTTTTAGGTGCACAAGAGAACCACCAGTGCCAGGAAGAAGTCCTGCAACGGTGTGTGTGCAGCATAACGTCACGGGACATCACGTGTGGCCACAGACAAAACAACTCTGCAACTCTTGCAACTGCGGCCTGCTGTTCTGACATCTGAAGAAGATGGCCCCAAAATAAGTTCCCCGTAGCTCCTCTAGCAAGAAAGTTGCCAGTAAGGAGCAGAAGAAGCAAGTTACCAAGGAGACTGTTGTGTCGCCCGCCACATTTTTTGGGAATAAAAAAAAAAGTACGCCTGCAGCAGCAGCGGGATCTGCTGGGAACCAAGCTGGGAGCAGTATCCCCGCTCCATTGGGCTCAGTGCCACCACCACCACGCCAACTTAAGTCCAAGCCCTTGAGTGCTGCAGAGGCACTTAGTCTAGTTGTTCAATCACCATCGACCAGTGATGTTGGCTCATCGAAAGAAAGTAGCAGCAATATCCCTCAATCAACCCAGGTGGTTGTAACTCATCTGACGAGTGTTCAACAACCACAGCCGCAACAACACCCACATGTGCAAGTACAAGCCCAAGTACATGTGGAAGGAGAGGCAGCGCAAGGAGATGCGCAAGCAGAGGTGCATGGAGGGGCACAAGTGCCCACAATAGTTGTTCCTCCCGAAGTAGGTGCACATCAGGAAATCAACATTCAAGCCGAGGTATCATTTGAGGAAGCCACTCCTCCTGATCATTCATTGTCTTCCACATCCCTAACAAGGAAAAGATCAAGGATGGTGTCTACATCTTCTTCAAGCCCCCTTCCTTCTGATGATATTGATCCAACTTGGGAACCACCACTGCCATCTGAGAGTGAGGCACACCATGATCTGACAAAGGTAGCTAAGCGTAAAAGGAAGGTCCCCGAAAGACTCATGGTTATGGGGTGTGATGATGACGCTGAAGAAGTGGCGTATACTACTCCTGCTGATGAAGACTCTCACGACGACGACGCAGTCATCATACACACCACTCCAGCCTCAGTGGGCATGCAGCAAACAGACATTTTTACCCTAGCCCGAAAAGCTGCTGAGCGTGATGTTGTCGACGAGGAGGCAATGGGACCACCATCATTGGAGTTAACTAGTACACCACCACCGACCGTTTCCATATTTTTTTCTCGCCAGAAGGGACCTCCATCCACCTCGACCTCAATTAGTGGTGGTCAAAGTGCACAACATAGAAAGTTCGGCAACACACATCCTCCACTTCATCTGGCATTAGCAGCATGACCAGTATCGCCTCCTCCGCCCCCCACAGACATTTGAAGTCCGCAGTTTGGGACTTCTTTAGTGTTTGCGAAACAAGTGAAAACATAGCCATTTTTAGCATTTGTAAGCTTGCAGTTAGTCGTGGTAAGCTTGGTACCAACGATGGTACCGGAGGCCAGAGAGGTCATCTTGACAGACAGTACACTGTCCAATGGCATGCGCACCTAATGGAGATGAAGGGAGCCCGAATTGGAAGTCAACAAACTGCATCTGTTGATGTTTCATCTGATGATGACGAGGAGGAAGAAGCGTCAACATTTTCTTCACCTACCTCCAGTACCCCTGTCAGCAGCACACCTCCTGTGAGCCACACTAAGAGTGCGAAAAAGTTCATCATCACCGAGCGTAACTGGGTCGAAGAAGTCATCATCATCATCCCGTAAAATCATGGTCCAGCCCACCATTAGAAGCATGTTGTTTTCAGAAGCGCCATTTGAACGCAACCACCCAATGACGCATCTGTATAACACTGAGCTGGCTAAAATGCTAGCTCTGGACCTTCTCCCTTTTTCTTTTGTGGAAGGGGTTGGTTTTCTTGAATTAGTGGCAACGCTCTGCCCTAAATGGAAGGTTCGTAGCCGGTTCTATTTTGCCAGAGTTGCGGTTCCAGCACTACATGCAGATGTGCTGGAGGTGATTGGGCAGCTTTGCAGAAGAGTGCTGTTCACACTATACATCTAACAATAGACATGTGGACCAGTGGCGCAGGCACTGATTACATGTGCATCACTGCACACTGGGTCTCTTTTTAAGGAGTTACAGCAAAGCTAAGGGCAGGTGTTGACCCGGACAACGTTTTTAAAGCTGCTCAGAAACATGCAACACTAGCCATGTTTGGCATGGAGAGAAATCATACAGGAGAAAACATTTTGCAGGAGTTTAACACAAAGGTCTTTCAAAGGCTGTCCCCAAAAAAACGCAAGATTGGTTATGTTTCCACGGATAATGGTGCCAATGTAGTTAAGGCCATGGATAAGGGTAACTATTTCAGAGTGCCGTGTTTGGCGCACTGTATAAACCTGGTTGTTAAAAAATTCTTGAGTGAAGAAAGTCCAGTGTGCGAGTTACTGACCACCTGCCGAAGAATGTGCACACATTTCAGCCATTCTTTTAAGGCCCAGAAGCATCTGAGGGGCCTGCTACATGAACGTCGACTGCCAATGAAAGCACTCATCCAGGAGGTGGCAACACATTGGAACTCAACCTTCTACATGCTTGAGCGTCTGTATGAGCAGTTTACGGTAGTCGATCAGTATTTCCTTACACTGGGTACAGCTATGAAGGACCTGAGGCTAGATGCGGAGCAATGGGAGCTAGTTAAAAGCCTGACAGACATGCTTCGTCCTTTTAAGGTCTTCACGCGTGCACTCAGCAGGGAGGACTGTAATTTGAAAAAATCTTTCCCATTGTTGCGCATGCTAGAGCACCAACTGAAGGCGGTGTCTTCTATGTTTCAAAAAGATGAAGAAAAGCAAGAAGCTTTTGATTTGGCAGAGAAATTATTACAGCTCCTACTTTGCGATGAAAGTCTTCAAAAGATCCACACAGAACAGCATTAAATTTGTATTACTATTCTGGATCCACGCTACAAAAAGGCACTGGCAGGCAGAGCATTCTTTCCTTTTGGTGACGCAGAAGTTTTAAAGTACAAACGTTGGCTAGCTGTGTCAGCCATGAAGTTTGAAAGAGAACGGTAGGAAAATGAAGGAAAAGGCAGCACATCAGCATCAGCAGGACATCCGGAGTCAAAAGAATCCACTTCTGCACCTGTGGCTGTGGCAAAAGTGACCTCTCAGCCGTTAAAGACACCAGCAACCGGATCATCTGCACCAGACACAACAGTAACATTGTGTGAAGAAGAGGATTGGCTAACTCAGCTTGGGTTTGCTTCTCAAAAGGTCCCAGCAAAAAGTAAGCAAAGTGGAGGAACCGTGGAGAACCTTGAGTCGATGGTGCAGGACTATCTGAATGACTCAACAGAGGTCTATGTTCATGATGACCCATTGGCGTATTGGCATGGGAAAAAAGAATTGTGGCCAGAGATCTCCAACCTGGCTATAAACTACTTGTCTTACCCACTCGCAAGCGTGTCTTCTGAACGTGTTTTCAGTGCTGCTGGTGGCATTGTAACTTGCAAAAGGACCCGCCTCTCACCCAAAAATGTGGAGAGGTTAACAATGATCAAGATGAATCAGCACCTCATACCACCAGATTACAAAGTACGAGAATACACGCCGGAAGAAGACGAGGAGGACACCAACTTCTTCTTCCCTGACACCGAGCCCTGAAAATGAGCCAATGAATCAATAACTTTCTTTTTCGTCCTTATTCACTTTTATTCCTGTGTGTATGTCTTTCTTTGTTTTGCAAAAGTCAATATAAATAAAAACTTGAATCACCTAATCACAAAAACAAGCCCATCAGCAGAACTGTCTTCACTTATTTGCGTATTGTTTTGAAGGTGCCCTAGTCTGCATTCCTCAGGTTCACAAGTTCACAAGAACATGCTCCTCTATCCTCCTCCTCTAGACTCATATTTCCCTCAAAGCAGAGGGCTGGATTACGCCCAATGAAGAAAGACTCTGCACTTGTGGGGGTGTTCTACTTCTTTGCGGATGAGTTGACGGCTCTGGGGCCATTGCTGGGAAGGTCTAATACCGGATAAAAGTGGTTTGGCGAAAATCAGACTTGAAAAAGTTTTTGCCTTTTTGCTCACTGTCATGTTTTCGGGGGCCTGTTTGGGGGGCTTCCTGGTGTTTGTGGGTGGGTTTCGGGGTCTGGGAGCACTGCTGGGTATGGATACTTTTGACAGCAAGAGGTTTGAAGCAAATCCATGGTGGCAGAGGGGAGTTAGGGCTTAGCTGCAGAGCGCGTGCGGAGTGATTTTGGAAATTGGGCTGAAAATGACTAAGCCCCCAATTTTGTAGTTTTGCTTTTTGGCTGTTTGGGGGTCTTCTACTTGTTTTTGCCTGGGTTGACGGCTCTGGGGCCATTGCTGGGAAGGTCTAATACCAGATAAAACTGGTTTGGACAAAATCCATTAGGAAAAAGTTTTTGCTTTTTCTGACATTTCGCTCAATTTAGCGTTTTTGGGGGCCTGTTTTGGGGGCTTCCTGGTGTTTGTGGGTGGGTTTCAGGGTCTGGGAGCACTGCTGGGTATGGATACTTTTGATTTCAAGAGGTTTGAAGCAAATCCATGGTGGCAGAGGGGAGTTAGGGCCTAGCTGCAGACCGCGCGCGGAGTGATTTTGGAAATTGGGCTGAAAATGACTAAGTCCCCATTTTTGTAGTTTTGCTTTTTGGCTGTTTGGGGGTCTTCTACTTGTTTTTGCCTGGGTTGACGGCTCTGGGGCCATTGCTGGGAAGGTCTAATACCGGATAAAACTGGTTTGGACAAAATCCATGAGGAAAGTTTTAGCTTTTTCTGACATTTCGCTCAATTTAGCGTTTTCGGGGGCCTGTTTGGGGGGCTTCCTGGTGTTTGTGGGTGGGTTTTGGAGTCTGGGAGCACTGCTGGGTATGGATACTTTTGATTGCAAGAGGGTTGAAGCAAATCCATGGTGGCAGAGCGGAGTTAGGGCCCAGCTGCAGAGCGCGCGTGGAATGATTTTGGAAATTGGGCTGAAAATGACTGTCCCCATTTTTGTAGTTTTGCTTTTTGGATGTTTGGGGGTCTTCTGCTTGTTTTCACCTGGGTTGACGGCTCTGGGGCCATTGCTGGGAAGGTCTAATACCGGATAAAACTGGTTTGGACAAAATCCATGAGGAAAAAGTTTTTGCTTTTTCTGACATTTCGCTCAATTTAGCGTTTTCGGGGGCCTGTTTGGGGGCTTCCTGGTGTTTATGGGTGGATTTCAGGGTCTGGGAGCACTGCTGGGTATGGATACTTTTGATTTCAAGAGGTTTGAAGCAAATCCATGGTGGCAGAGGGGAGTTAGGGCCTAGCTGCAGAGCGCGCGCGGAGTGATTTTGGAAATCGGGCTGAAAATGACTACGTCCCCATTTTTGTAGTTTTGCTTTTTGGCTGTTTGGGGGTCTTCTACTTGTTTTCGCCTGGGTTGACGGCTCTGGGGCCATTGCTGAGAAAGTCTAATACCGGATAAAACTGGTTTGGACAAAATCCATGAGGAAAGTTTTAGCTTTTTCTGACATTTCGCTCAATTTAGCGTTTTCGGGGGCCTGTTTGGGGGGCTTCCTGGTGATTGTGGGTGGGTTTCGGGGTCTGGGAGCACTGCTGGGTATGGATACTTTTGATTGCAAGAGGGTTGAAGCAAATCCATGGTGGCAGAGCGGAGTTAGGGCCTAGCTGCAGAGCGCGCGCGGAGTGATTTTGGAAATTGGGCTGAAAATGACCAAGTCCCCATTTTTGTAGTTTTGCTTTTTGGCTGTTTGGGGGTCTTCTACTTTTTTTCGCCTGGGTTGACGGCTCTCGGGCCATTGCTGGGAAGGTCTAATACCGGATAAAAGTGGTTTGGACAAAATCGGATGCAAACTTTTTGGGGGGGTTTTGCTGACTTGCTTGTCTTTGAGGTGCTCTTTGGGGAGGTTCCGGGTGTTTGTGGGTGAGTTTTGGGGTCTGGGAGCACTGCTGGCACAGTCTAATTTTGATTTAATTTGTTTTTCAGGAAATCCATGGTGGAAAACGGGAGTTATGGCCTAGCTGCACAGCGCGTTTGTACAGAATTGAAAGAAGGCCGAAAAATATTGTAGTATGAGATTTTCCATTTTTGCTTTTTGGCTGTTTGGGGGTGTTGTGCTTTTTTGCGGGTGGGTTGGCGGGTCTTGGGGCATTGCTGGGAAGGTCTAATACCGGATAAAAGTGGTTTTGACAAAATCCATGCTGAAAACCCTTTTGGCATTTTTTGTAACTTAGGGTTCGTTAGGGTTAGCACTAGCAGCAGTATTCCATGTGTTTGGGGGTGTTCTAGATTTTTGCAACTGGGTTCGGGGGCCTTACAGCACTCGTGGGAATGGTTAATCTTGGTTGCAAGTGGTTTGAAGAAAATCCATGGTGGGAAAGGGGGGATTTGGCCTAGTTAAAGAAAGCGTTTGCCACTGTTCTTAAGTTAGGGCTCGTTAGGGTGAGCACTACAGTATTGTATTGCATGTGTTTGGGCGGGGGTTATAGATTTTTACGACTGGGTGGGGTCTTGGAAAACTTTTTGTAATGTCTAATTTTGATTGCAAGTCGTTTGAACATAATCCATGGTGGGAAAGGGGGTTTTTGGGCATTCTTTCTGAGTGCGTTTTGACACGATTTGAAATTAGGCCTCTGTGAGGTAGCAGCAGTATTCTGCACGTTTTTGGGAGGGTAATGTGGGGTGTTCTAGATTTTGGGGATTGTCATCTCTGAAAGTGACAGTATAATTTTTGCACTACACAGCGTGCCTTACATATTTTTTTTTCTCCGAGGTGTCTTTAACACTTACTGTTGTATTTTTCCATCATCAATTACAGGCAGGCTTTTACCCTGTGCCATCAATGTACTACTCAGGCTTACAATTAGCGATCCGCAAATCCGCATCAGGCAGGCAGTGGACAGTGTGTCTGGTCACCAAGATTGATCGACGGAGCATCCGATGGAATGAAGGAGTACCGTGAATAAGAGGAATGGCTGGATGCATCAACTTCACAAATTCAACGGGACAACTACAAAAAACAGTAACAGTATCCAAAAGTCTCCTTATCTTTTAAATGATATTGTTGTGAACTTGAACTTACTTCTACGAGTGTGACTCTGTGCGTTTGTTTGATCTCTGCTTCAAATTCATCCCCCCCTCCAGCAATTAGATACATTTTTGCTATGTTTAACACTAATTTAATGTTCTAAGTGTTTATTCTCTCTGAGGGCAGAGAGGCAAGTGAAATTGCGCAATGACTGCATCCCTGTACTGTCAACTTGTTTCTTCGTAGTTACTAGTAAGTTGCAGTAAGTAGTAGTACTACTTTTCAGTAACCTAACCATCCATTTACTACTTATGGCATGCAGTAGTGCACTTCCTTTATGTCCCTTTCAAGATTTATCAATATCTTCTAATCCAAAGATTTGTTTCTCTTCATTTGTTGTTTGACTGTCCATGCTGTGTTTTTCCTCTCTACCAAACTTTCCCAAAAACCCCCATTCCCATCCAATTTTCAAACCCTAGCCCTCTTCCCCCGAGCTGTGTGGTATTTCATTGAGGTGTGACTGATAACAACAATAAATACCACACATTTGCTGGGGAGGATAAGGTCAAAGCAACGAGAAGTTCATGTGTGCCATCGTCGATTGATAAGAACATCCTCCTCCTACACGACGTTAACAAAAATGGAAAGGGGCGACCACTCGGTCCCCCCGAACGTATGGTAGGGTGCCCCGATCCCCCCGGGAAACCATTTTGGGCGGGAGGCGTGTCTCGGCTGGTATGCCCGAAGCGGCGTAGCCGGGGCGCGCCTTTTCCCGCCCAAGAGGGGTTTTCCTAGACACCTACACCGTTGGCCACGCCCCGTAGGTGGATCGGAGGAGGGTACACGCCCTCCCGAGGAAGAATAAAAGGAGCAACAATCCAAGGAAGCATCCTCTTGTTCCTGTGCTTGGAAGCTGCACCTCCTCGTTGCACGTGAGCCCGAGACGGAACAAGGAGCCAATTTTGAGAACTTGTAATTTTTGTGTTTCTCTTTTCAGTGTTTCCGAATCTTTGGATCCAGGACCTCGAGTCGAATATCCGTGATCGATGCCTGGCAAAAAGGTCGGAAAGAAGGTTGGGACCGAACAAATGCTTCGCATGCTGGTGAAGGACATGGCGAACATGAAGAAGCAGATGGCGGCAATGAATGGTACGGGCAGACCGAAGAAAGTCATCGGACCAGCATTGCCGGGAGTAGTCCCTGCCGGGAGAGGTAAAAGGGCCAGGAATAGGGCGACAGGGGGGGAGGCCCCGGTTCTCGAGTCACCTCCGGCGAGCCCGGTCAGTCCAGTGGAGGCCCCAGTTCCGATCCCGGATGCGGGACAGCCGATCCCTGTTATAGTTACACCTGTTAACGAGGGGGATATGCCTCCCGAGCTGGCCGCCCAGTTGGCGGCGTGGTTAGGCAAGAACAACGAGGGTGCCGTGGCACCGGGGGACACGGCCGAGGAGGCCAGGTTAATAATGAAGCAGTTGCGGCAATCGAGAGATGCCGCGAAGGCACCTTGTCCTCTTGTTTCCCCTCAGGTTCCCTCGGAACAACCGGCGTCGGGCGCTGGAACAGCAGCAACAACAAGTCCAGCTACTGATTCGGGTAAGCAGCCGTTGCCAATGGCGAGGGAGGGATCCTTACCCTCAAGGAGGGAAAAGGTGGTCCAACATATCCCGATGGCCACGAAAGAAATGATCTGGGCTGATAAATATGTGAACATGTTTTCGCTGTTGACCGATCACTATGAGATAGAGCACGTTAAAAATCAGAAGGAGTTGTTGCATCCGAGTGTATGGCGTGCAAAAATGGCGGGTTTCAGAGTTGATGAGACGATCGCTAATTGAGCCAGGGCCTTTGAAATGTTCACTGCAATCATGGGGGAACGTAGACCCGAAGTATTGCAGGAATTGGCTTGTTACCAGACACGTATAATGGAATTTTATGAAACGTATGAAGGTAATCAATGGATGGGTTATGATAACAAATTTCGTAAGGCCAAGGAGCACGACTCATCCCTGACGTGGGACTGTTTCGACTCCATTTCCTGGCAGAAACAGGTTATACCAAACACGACGAAGTCATCTTCGTTTGGCGGGAATGGGGCGGAGCCTTCCCGCCATTATTCGGCGACGCCCTTTCGAGCGGGCGCCAGCAGTGATCAACACACAAGGAGTAATGGGAACTCGGGTAAGAAAGGGGTCTGTTGGAGCTTTAACAGAGGCAAGTGCACTAGGCCACATGGGACATGCATGTTCAGGCATGAGTGTGCAGGGTGCGGGCAGTCTTCACACCCCGAGAGTTCGTGCAGAGCCAAGAATGGTGATACAGGGGGTAGAGGAGGGGCCAAACAGGTCTAATATCGGCCGGGGGGCACCGCTACCTACTCCCGTTGACATCATGGCAATGATCCTTTGGCTGAACGAATACCCTGATCATGTCTCCGCCAGGGTGTTGCGAGACGGTTTCTCATATGGTTTCCGCATCCCGGCGGGGGATTTTCGGGGGGAAGTACAGTGTAAGAACCAACTATCGGTTCAACAAAATACGGCGGTAGTACAGGCACTCACGCTTCTTGTTTTCTGTTTGGTTTACAGTTTCGCGAGCAGGCTTTGCGGGGCGGACTGTGCAGTTGACCCAACACCTGGGGACCAGCGGTCAAAGATCACCGGCTGAGGGAAGAGTGGTGTGGGTCGTTGGCCACTCATACGTGAGGCGCGCCGCGGACGTATTCAAAGCAGGTGACATGATTCACGTGGCTGGGGAATACGGGTACAGGGTGACCTTCCACGGAAGGGGCGGGCTCTGTATTGACCAGTTTCAAAGTTTTATGGAGGGACTGTTAGGGCGGACGAGGTCACCGCCATCTGTGATCATAGTGCATCTTGGGGGCAATGATTTGGTGACCATTGGTCGACGAATACTTCTCGAGTTAATTTTATCCACAGTGAGTTGGTTGGTGAGAAGGGTTCCGGGGTGCACGATTGCATGGTCACACATGATTCCTCGGAAGGTGTGGCGGGGGGCCCTCTCTGTGTCAGCTTTGAATCAGTCGGTAAAGAAAGTTAATAACAAACTGAGTAGGTTGTTTCGTTCAGGAAAGTTGCATTGTATTCCACATGGATGTATTCGGGGGGACCATATGTATCTGAAAGATGGGGTCCATTTGTCCCGGGAGGGGAATGTCTTACTCATAGGAGACTTCATAGCTTGGTTAAAGAGTTTGTGTAGCCATGACCTTTAGTAGGAGTTTTGTGGGGGGTCCGGATAGCCGGTCAACTATCCGGCCTGTGGCGGTAAGGTCATGATCGGTGAGCAGTAATTGGAAGATCCCTAGAGGTGGGGCGCCACCCATTATGGATGGGAGCGCCCGGGGGGAGGCGGCCATTGGCCCCTCACACGGGGAGGCGGTACCCTCTAAGGATGAGGCCGCCGAAAGGGAAGGCGGTCATAGGCCCCTCCCAGGGGAGGCGGGGCTATGGGCCCCTCCTGGGAATTTCCCGGGGCCAGGACATCCGCGGATGTGGTAAGCAGTGTGGGGTGGGAGGGGGGTCTACGCTACCTTCTAGACACCTCACACGAGTCCTCGGACGACCACTAAGATGGCGTCGAGTAAATATGGGGCCCCCGCTAAGACAAGGGAAATTGGAAGTTGGCACAGAGGTACAGTCCTCTGTGCGCCCGCCCATCACAAGTGAGTTCTGGTATTAGGGATCTGACACCGGTTACGACCTTGCCGTTGGCCCGTAATGTTAGGATGTACAATTTGAATTTTGAGAATATGCATTTACAGGATGTTTTAGAATCGGCTAGGAGAACCTTTGTATTAGAGATGTGTTAAGGTTAGCCAATAAACATCGTAATGTGTAAATGAAATTGTACATGATATGAAACTATTATTTTAATGTTTTAATTTTGTTTCATATTTTAATAAATACGGCCGGGAGGGTAACTCCCTCCCGCCTTCCAAAAGTTCAAGAACTGTGTCCGTCTTCCCATTCTTGGGGAATTGTGTTGGGAGGGGGTGATGGGTATCCCGGCCATATGAAATGATTAATGCTTACCTTACGTTGGCACTGCTTAGGCTAGGGCACTGTTCTGTACTGTACTATCTTTTGTACTGTTTCTAATGGTACGCTCAGGCCACTCAATGTTTAATGTCCTCTTTTTTTCATATGGTGATACTGCCAGTGTGTACCACTACTGCTACCAGCACAACAATGATATTGCATCCGTCGAGAATTCAAGTCAACAACCAACCTTATTCACCAACCGTGATTCGCAAATAACAGGTAAGATACGAATATTGGGGAGGTAGTAGAATAATGGGCTAGGACTAAGTTTGGAGGAGAGCAGAGATTAACAGTACTACTAGTAAAGTACAGTAGTAGGGCTACTGAATTGACTAACTCAGTTACTTGCATTTTGGTACATTTCAGGACAAGATGTTTCATTCATGCTGGTAAGTTTGAAAAACCAAACATCCAGTAACCACCGCCAACCCCCACACAATATAATATGAGCACGTATACTGTGTTTTTTAATGAAAAATATAATTATTAAGAAATATAAATTATGGATGTTGTTGTCGTCACAAAAATAGAATTACCCCAACTCACCCCCCTCCCTAACCAAACCAATGTCCAAAAATCAAAAAGTACCCTTTCCCAAAAACCCAATTCCCCCCCCCCAACAGTCTTTAAAAAAGAGACAAGGGATAGTCAATTCCTCCGGTGGCGTTTGGACAGCTGGTGCAGCACGTCCTGCAGTTCTTTGCGGAGGTCCCGGAGCAGGCGCTGATGTTTTTCGGTCAACCGCTCCAGGTAGTCCACTCGCTTTCGGAGGCGGTGCTGGCGTAACATCCAGGCTCTGGGGGGGCAGCTGTTGTTTTTCCTGCTGTGCGGCGGCGGCGGGAGGCTGTCTGGCCACGGCTCCATTTGGCTGGAGGCTTGTGGCTGGTGGACCCGGGGGCAATGGAGGAGGATGTAATGGAGGTTGTTGTAGTTTCCTCCTCATGCTCCTGAGCCCACAACCGTCGATACTCGACACAAAGAGCCTCCAGCTTACGGAGCCCTGGCCCGGACAGCCATCTCCTTACGGTTGAGCTTTTTGGGAGTAGCATCTATGAAAAAAGAAAGAAAAATACTGTAGCCAATAGTCTTTAACATAAAGTCAAAATAATCCAACAGAAAGTTGACACTCAGTAACACCAGCATCAGTAACACCAGCAAGTAGCAAACATAGTATAACATTTTGAAGATAACGGACCAGGTTTTTTTTGATTGTCGATCCACAACTGGCGCCTCCCGTATGTGACGTTATTTATAATTTCTAACCACTATTTTGAGGGTGCCCCAGATTGGAGGAAGAACCTAAACCTCCAATTAGGACCAAGATCCAAACATAATTGATACATGAGGTATCTGTGCACCCGTCGCCTTTTGCAGAGTAAATGCTGTTGGTAATCAAACAACACAACCAATAGACAAACAATGTGGAAGTAGTCTTGATAGAAGTTTTTCTTCAATTCAGTTTTATCTACCACGTCCAGCCCAGGGCTCCCGCGGGCAGCGGTTCCAAAGCTATTGCCACAATGGCTAGGTGCTCTCAGCCGGTTCTAATACCGACCCGGCTACTGGGTACTGTCGAGTTTCTAGCTGACAGTACCAAAAAAAGTTCCGAAAAACATAGGATTGCAAAGATGTAAGGTGGATAGAAAGGTAGCATGCCCAAAACCACAGCAGTGAATGAAAAACAAGATGGCCGCGCCCATAGAGGACCGCGTGGGTAAGTTAGCGCGATATTTCCCCCGCCAGCATCTCCTTACGGTTGAGCTTTTTGGGAGTAGCATCTATGAAAAAAGAAAGAAAAATACTGTAGCCAATAGTCTTTAACATAAAGTCAAAATAATCCAACAGAAAGTTGACACTCAGTAACACCAGCATCAGTAACACCAGCAAGTAGCAAACATAGTATAACATTTTGAAGATAACGGACCAGGTTTTTTTTGATTGTCGATCCACAACTGGCGCCTCCCGTATGTGACGTTATTTATAATTTCTAACCACTATTTTGAGGGTGCCCCAGATTGGAGGAAGAACCTAAACCTCCAATTAGGACCAAGATCCAAACATAATTGATACATGAGGTATCTGTGCACCCGTCGCCTTTTGCAGAGTAAATGCTGTTGGTAATCAAACAACACAACCAATAGACAAACAATGTGGAAGTAGTCTTGATAGAAGTTTTTCTTCAATTCAGTTTTATCTACCACGTCCAGCCCAGGGCTCCCGCGGGCAGCGGTTCCAAAGCTATTGCCACAATGGCTAGGTGCTCTCAGCCGGTTCTAATACCGACCCGGCTACTGGGTACTGTCGAGTTTCTAGCTGACAGTACCAAAAAAAGTTCCGAAAAACATAGGATTGCAAAGATGTAAGGTGGATAGAAAGGTAGCATGCCCAAAACCACAGCAGTGAATGAAAAACAAGATGGCCGCGCCCATAGAGGACCGCGTGGGTAAGTTAGCGCGATATTTCCCCCGCCAGCATGCAAAAACGCCCACGAATACGTAATCGCGCGCCGCATACGACGCAAACTAGCAATGTGCGCCCGGAAACGGAAACACGCCACGCAAACAAGATGGCCGCGCCCGTACATGACCTCATGGGCAACCTCGGGGTCGGTGCGCTGCAAGCGGCCCGCGAATAAGCAAAAAAACGCCCGAATATGCAAAAAAAAAGAAAAACCGCCCGAACATGCAAAAAAAAGAGAAATCAGCAAATTCGCACGAATTTGCGGATTGCAAGTTCGATTTCGCGTCCCGCTAATCTCGGGAAATGGTAGAAAAACACATTTTGGAAACCATCAATCAATCAGTGACACTTATAAAGCGCGCTACATACCCGTAGGGTCTCAAGGCGCTGGGGGGGGTGGGGGGTGCCGCTACTGCTCGAACAGCCAGGTCTTCAGCTTCTTCCTGAAGGAGAGGTGGTCTTGGGTCTAACTTTTAGCAGGTGCAAAAGTTCAAACTAATTTGTAACCATTCCCTGTAGTGCTTCCTGAGGGGCCCCTCCAGAGTTCAGTTGCCTACTTTCAACTATTCTCTGACCCTGCTCTGACCCTCAAAGCAGGGTCAGAGAATAATTACAAGTATGGCACAATGCTCCTGTAAAAAAAATAACTGCAACAGGAAGGTCTCACAGCTAAGCAAGCAGGTGCCAGACTTGAAGCACACATTTAGTGACACATTAACCTGCCCCAAATTAATTCATCTCAGTTAAGGCTGGGAAGGTGTGCTTTGCTTTCCCCCCATAATCTACAGTGGTGAACAAGAGGGTGGTAGTGGTGAACCAGAGGGTGCTGTGATAAACCAGAGGTGGACAGTGAGAATCCAGAGGGTGGCAGTGATGAACCAGAGGGTGGCAGCCTTGAACCAGAGGGGGACAGTGATGATCCAGAGGGTGGCAGTGATGAACCAAAGGGTGGCAGGGATGAACCTGAGGATGGCAGCGATCAACCAGAGGGTGGCAGTGATGAACCAGAGGGTGGCAGTGATGAACCAGAGGGTGCTGTGATAAACCAGAGGGGGACAGTGATGATCCAGAGGGTGGCAGTGGCAAATGAGAGGGTGGCAGTGATGAACCAGAGGATGGCAGTGATCACCCAGAGGGTGGCAGTGATGAACCAGAGGGTGCTGTGATAAACCAGAGGGGGACAGTGATGATCCAGAGGGTGGCAGTGGCAAACCAGAGGGTGGCAGTTATTAACCAGAGGGTGGCAGGGATGAACCAGAGGATGGCAGTGATCAACCAGAGGGTGGCAGTGGTGAACCAGAGGGTGCTGTGTGTGAGAAGTTGGCCTGGTATATGATAATCACTATTCTAGTGAGCACCTTGCAACAATCCAAATGACCCTTATGGTGATTGGTTGTAAGTCAACCTTATAGTCCAGCTATCCTAGTGGTAGCATGGACAAAAGCAGTCTTAGGCTAAACTCAAGAGTGCATGTGAAGCCAACTGTTTTACCATATGCAATCCTTTAAATCCCAAATAAAAAGGACACCACACAAATTATATATTATAAAATATATGTATTTATTTCTAGAATAATCCCCTTGACTCTTTATGAGCACAGGAGCACAAGCGTTAAACAAAGAACACAGTATAACATACAATAAGATGCAAAATTATGGATGGGCAGGGTGGCCACTCAAACCATATATTAAGAAAGTGGTATAAGTACCACGTCACGAACAATGAACAGGCCTAGGGCCTATGGAATCGCTGGGCCTACACTGGACTAATGAAGGTTAGGACATAGGAGGCCCACAGGATGCGGGTGCAGTGTCTATAGGCAATCGCGTTTACCACACAAGTCAATGGTGCGTAAAAATCAGAAAGTTATAGGTTTAGGAGTCTTCCGACTGGACTAGAACTTACCCACTAAAAAGTAGGACACTAGAGGTGTAAACCACTATAGGAGCACAGGTGTAATCTCGTTAACTCACCCACAGGAAGCGGGTGCATAGGTGCTAAAGTGCGTCGGGTTTCTTCGTAGAGTTCTATGGAGCCTGGAGGTAAAGTTGCTGCAGGCGGCCAGGAGAGAAGAGTCCGGTTGGATCCAAGGGTGGATCGAAGTTGTAGAGTACCTGAAAGCAGAGGGGACAGAGTCTAGGTCAGGAGCTGCACAGGAAGCACTTTGTCGACTCTTCAAGATGGCCGGTCCCACGTCTCTCGTTGCCTCCACGCGTCTCAGCTTTGCCAGGACTGTGGATCGGGCTGTTGGATATCTGGGAGTCTGGGTCTTGTCGATCTCTGTTGTTCGAGCTCTGGCGGGAGCAACAGCAAAGATAGTCTTGATGTGCTGATGGTGCCTGCTTGCACAGGGTGGCTACTCCTTGACCACAAAGGAGATTCTTCAGTCTTCCACGTCGAGTGGGATGTCAAAGGTACCAGAGTTTCATTTCAAAGTTTCAGTCAGGATGATCTGGTTTGCATTGGCACAGCTCCTACCTTCATTCCAAATCTAGTGGCTGGATCTCCTGCTAGGTCCCTCCTATGGGTGGGACCCAGTAAGGGAGTGGTTACACCCCTTTCCCTTTGTCCAGTTTCATGCCAGAGCTGGGGCTGAAGAGCCCCAGCACCGGTTTGAACTGGACTTTGCATGGGACACCTTGTGTGCCCCAGGCAGTGTCTAGTTTCATTCAACCTCCCTGCCCCAATCCACAGCCTTGAACCAGAGGGTGGCAGTGATGAACCAGAGGGTGGCAGTGATGAACCAGAGGGTGCTGTGATAAACCAGAGGGTGGCAGTGATGAACCAGAGGGTGGCACTGGAGAAGCAGGGGGTGGCAGTGATGATCCAGAGGGTGGCAGGGATGAACGAGAGGATGGCAGTGATCAACCAGAGGGTGGAAGTGATGAACCAGAGGGTGCTGTGATAAACCAGAGGGGGACAGTGATGAACCAGAAGGTGCTGTGATAAACCAGAGGGTGGCAGTGATGAACCAGAGGGTGCTGTGATAAACCAGAGGGTGGCAGTGATGAACCAGAGGGTGGCACTGGTGAAGCAGGGGGTGGCAGCGATGATCCAGAGGGTGGCAGGGATGAACCAGAGGATGGCAGTGATCAACCAGAGGGTGGCAGTAATGAACCAGAGGGTGCTGTGATAAACCAGAGGGGGACAGTGATGAACCGGAGGGTGCTGTGATAAACCAGAGGGGGACAGTGATGATCCAGAGGGTGGCATTGGTGAACCAGAGGGTGGCAGTGATGAACCGGAGGGTGGCCGCGATGAACCACAGGGTCGCAAACAGGCTGGACACGTCGAAACAACATGGTCGCGACCATTGCGACCACACAAGTAAGTTTGCGTTCCGGAACTTGTACAAAACCCCCGCGAACTGGCAAAAACAGCAAATTCACAAATTCGCACGAATTCGCAGATTTTGCCGATTGCGAGTTTGTGAATACGCAAATTCGCAAACCGCAAATTTGCAGAATTATACACTCAGTATCTAAAATATATTGAAGAAGGTATCCATGACACAAGGTTGAACCTCTATCATGTAAATATACCTGAGGTAGTGAGGTGAATGGCTAGCTCACTTAATAAAACAATATTACCGTTATCAAAGAAGCTATATAAATGGAAAATCTAACCTTCACAGTTGGCAGAAGATCAGATCTAAGACCATGCTTTTACTCTGTGTGCCCAAAGGACCACTGTGACCTTCATCTTTCACCAAACAATCATTCTATCAAAACATTCGATCTACATCAGTGCGGTTGCTTAATATACTCAGGCAACGAACAAACAAACAAAAAGCCCAAGCCTGCCAGACAAAACCTTCATCTAAAATACAGCAAACACAGATCTAAGGCTATATTAATCAGGTAAGAGTCGGGATTCTTCTTACCTCTCCGTCGGTACCTCAAAACT
The DNA here is from genome assembly GCF_964263255.1 of Lissotriton vulgaris. Taxonomy (NCBI): domain Eukaryota; kingdom Metazoa; phylum Chordata; class Amphibia; order Caudata; family Salamandridae; genus Lissotriton; species Lissotriton vulgaris. The sequence goes on along the minus strand of NC_141685.1, from coordinate 337,569,944 downwards.
GTACCCGAGTCTATAGGGGAGGCACCCATACGAATGTTGAGGGCGTATTTGTCCTCCAAACATACAAGGGACTATTTTGCATCGCGCTCAAAACTAACGCGCAGGAGTTTTTTCTTTCGGTTATCCCAATTGTTATACATAATTAATGCCCAAACCAACCTATAATCAGCATTATATGCTCTCATAGCCCGTATGTATTCGTTCAGGCCAGTAATCGTCTTCTTGATGTTTTCATTTCCCAAACCCGGAAGGATCGATAGCCCGGGACCTGAAACTACAGAGTGACGTCAAAACGTCCGCAATTGTAGTTTCAAACAGTTGTGCCAAATGTTAGACTTATTAAGTACCCTGACAACCCCATAATCTGCAATATGTTCCCTCATGGCCCCTCTCCTAAGGTTTAGCCCGGTATACAACTTCTAGATGTTTCCGTCTCAAACCAGAAGAATCGAACACTCGGGGACCTAAAACTACAAGTTGACTTCAGACCGTCCACAGTTGTAGTTCTTACAGCGGAAAATACTGGCTGCCCCACATTCTGCCTAATCTGGACAGAACAAGTGCTATTGTATGAGAACAGCTGTATAGAGCTACATCTAGTCCTGAGTCCCCTAGTCTATTAGTATTCACGTATGTCAAACTTAGATTATTATTTAAGGCATCCAGAGGACCTTAGTGCGTGCCCGTTTGTAACGTCGTATAATAAGTGCTGCAACAAAAAACCTCAGGTAGCATGATAGGCACTTCCCTTCACCAACAGACATAGGACAACTCTATGGATCTCAAAATGTACCTCGTTACTACTAGATGAGGGGAATTTTGATGTATACCCTCAACGCATTGTCTGAACGGTCTGATGTGATCATACAATTGATGTTACTACACTGACATACCAAATTCAGTGATCTAGTGACTGTCATCCTATAGGTGACTACTCAATTTAGGATAGACAGTGTGTAATGTGGCTGCCATCTATCCATGTTATCCTGAAAATGTGTGGCATCGCCTATATTACAATGAACCTATCTATCCTATTGAACACTACTGCATGGTACCTGTGGAGCATTTGACCTCAAAGTATGTTTGTTTCCCATAAGGTAATAACCTTCCAGTTGGCTGCCAAAGGGGATGAATTTTCCAGATGTATCTCAATGATTGATATGGACCATAAACATTACCAAGAGGCAAACTGCATGCTTTACAAGGATGTCCACGGTATGTCATCTTTGAGCCCAGATATGTTCGTGCGAAGCTTATAAATCCATTTCTGTTCTTTCACAAACAGATATCTAGAGATATTGCTCATATATGATGGTATGAACGTTTTTTCTAAAACTGTCCATTGGAAATCCTCTTCTCCATGCTGTTTCTCTAAGAAGTGTTTAGTCAAACTCGTCATGGTTTTCTTACAACAAAATGAGCTCTTGTGCTCCAACATCTGTGTACGCACCTTTCGTGTAGTCATGCCCACATATCTGATTGAGCATGGACAGGTCAGGAGGTAAGTTAAGTTCTCACTATTACAATTAGTGAAATGAACCTGTTCTCAAGGCCGATCTGTGCCTATGTCCACATTCGTGGAATGTTTCATCTGGGGGCAAACAGATCAACTACCACAAGGGTGGTGTCCCACTACTGGTGGTAAGTTCCACAAGGTGCCTACCGCTCTCCTTGATGTCTCTTTGGGGCGGGTGTGCACTAAGCGGTCCTGAATGCTGCACGATCTTTTGAAGGCAAGGAGAGGTAAAGCAATCTTGTCACTACTGTGGTTCAAGATACGCCAATGGCGACGGACTCTTTTCTGAATATTATTGCTTCTGGTGTTAAACGTACTCACAAAGGTAAGCCTATCTGAAGGGGTTTTACAAACTGGGGGTTCTAGAAGGGCTTCCCGATTCTTGTTAGTGGCTCGCTTCTGTGAACGATTGATCAGAGAGTGGAGATAATGCCAGTCAAGCAATTGTTTGGTTAGAATTTTGGCGTGGTTCTTAAAATCTTCAGTACTTGAACAATTTCTCCGCAAACGGAGAAATTGCCCATAGTGCAAATTATCCCTTAGGGCTTTAGGATGGTGGCTATCATACTGAAGTAAGGAATTTCTCGCCATTGGTTTTCTCTAGAGTTCACTCTGTAAACCTGCAGATGTGACATATATAGAAAGGTCCAGGAATGCCAATCTCTCTTTGTGGGCCTCAATGGTGAATTTCAAAAATTGATTTCTACGGTTCAACCATTGATGGAATTCCATGATTGAATCTTGATCGCCTCTCCATACTACCAACACATCATCAATGTATCGTTTCCAACATCTAATCGATGAGTGGAATGGATTCGTAGATGTGAGCACGTGCTGCTGTTCGAACTGGTGTACATAGAGGTTGGCTAGGCTCGGCGCAAAAACGCGGCCCATGCTCCTACCCGATGCCTGAAGGTAAATGGTCTCTTCAAAGCGGAAGAAATTGTCCTTCATAGCCAGCCTTGCCAGAGCCATTATAAAAGGTACAGGTGTTATTGTGACCAAAGTACTCTCCCCAAGGATGGATGTAACGACTTCGAGAGTCTCATCGTGGGGGTAGAGGTATATAGGGACTCTACATCGAAAGAGACTAATAAGTCTCTTTCGGGATCAAATTCAATTTCTGGTAGAACTCTCAGCACATCCTTGGTGTCCTGGAGGTATGTGGGCATCCTCTGCACAATTGGCCTCAGGAAGTGATCTACAAAAGTAGACAGCGGTTCTAGAACCGAACCTAGACCTGAAATATTAGGTCTTCCTGGAGGAAGTCTCTGGGGCTTATATACTTTAGGAAAAATGTAAAAGTATGGCATAACTGGATGTTCAGTTATCAAAAATTGTGCTTCTTTGTTGGTAATCCATCCTTCCGCTAGAGCCTCCTCCACTAGACTGCTGATTCGTCTCATTAGTTTTTCAGTGGGATCTCGCTGTAGTGGCATGTATGCATGTCACTCAACTGACGCAAGCACTCAGATCTATAGTCAATAGTGTCTAAATTGACAATGGATCCACCTTTGTCGGCTGCACTTATCGTTATCGATTGATCTTTGGATAGAGTGTTCAGCGCCTGGTGTTCATCTGCAGATAGGTTTTTAAAAGTCCTCTGTTGTGTGTTCCATAGCTTAGAGACATCTTCCTCAACAGCTTTCTCAAAAGCCAAGACCTGTGGAGGAACCGTATATGCAGGAAGATGAAACTTAGACTTCGGTTTTAGTCCTGTGTTGTCCTCTACGGCCCTTTCTGGGTTGGTCTCTTTATTCTTAAAGAAGTAATGGAGCCTCAATTTACGAAAGAATTGACTGAATTCGCATTGGAGCATGAATGGATCTCTGTTGCTAGTCATAACAAACCCAAGCCCCTTATTCAGAACTTTCTCTTCTATCTGGCTCAATGTTTTGGTGGATAGATTTAGTATGAGGGTAGTTTCCCTGACGGCCCCACTTTCTGGAGGTTCTTGCTGGTCTGACTCCGAGTCCCTGCATGCGGGCCTGATGGGTCTTCCCAATGGACGCCTGTTTGTTGTGCTGGTCGTCTCCTGCCCCGGGTCCTGCGCGGGCCAAACCCTAAAAAAGGCTGGGTGTTAAATTCATTCGGAAAACCTTGAAAAGGTCCTGGTGGTGGTTGATAGGCATGCGGTTGTTGAGGTGGGTACCCCCATGGTGTGGGTGGCCACCACTGCTGAAATTGGCTTGGGGGATAATTCCCCTGAAAGTATGGCCTATTAGATCGCCCTCGATTTCTTCTTGTAAAAGACTTTGTACCTGCGTTATCTGTGTCACTACTATCATCTGAGCTTGAGCCTGAGTAGTTAGACCCAAAGCGTTTCCTACTACTACTGAATTCGGGTGGGGTATAAGTGTCGCTTGTATAGGGGTACACTCGTTCATGTTTAAATTTTGACAAGTCCTTTTTGAATTTATCAAGTTTGATTTGTAAGATGGAATCTTTAAATTCTTTCGTACTTTTGTTGGACTTAAACTTAAACCTAGGTATTGTCACCAACCTAGCAGAGGAGGATCGTAGGCTGCGGGCTGGAGCATCCTACCTGAATTTCCTTTGTAGGCCAACTGGGCCCAAAGCATGCAGGGCCTTAAAGGCCAGACAGAGAGACTTCAATTGTACCCTCTGTCTCACCGGGAGCCAGTGTAGCTGGGCCAAGGCCTTAGATGAAGAAGCTCTCGTCGGCCAACCCAGCGCTAGTTTGGCCGCCGCAGACTGGATTCTCTGGAGTCTATCCATAAGATAGCTCAGAAAATCCAACAGCAAAGAGTTACAATAATCTAACCTCCTGAGCACAGTGCAGCGTCCCACCTCTACCCGGGCGGAGGGAGGTAATAGTGGAAGAATTTTTCTCAGGAGTGTAATAATGGCTAGACAGCCAGCTACCAACTTCGATACCTGCGCCTCCAAGGAAAGATCATTGTTAAACATGACGCATAGGTTTCGTACTACCTTCATTGGCTGTACCGCTAAGGAGAAGTCCCCATGCCAGAAGTTACAGGGTAAGGGAGTTTGCACCCTAGGCCTTGGGCAGTATAAAACCTCTGTTTTCTCTGCATTGAATTGCAGGGAATTAGCCTTCAACCATCCCGCCGTGTCTCGCAAACAGTTGTGAAATTCCTCCAAGGAGGTGGAATCATCTCCCTCCAAGGAAAGAATCAGCTGCGTATCATCAGCGTAGTTGACAATTTCGATATTATATTTTTTGATGATTGCAACTAAGGGCTTCATATAGATGTCAAATAGTACCGGACTAATTGCTGAGCCCTGGGGGACACCATGCAAGATGGTAGAGAAGGTGGATTGGAAGGGAGGGAGGGCCACCGCCTGTTCTCTGTTCTGGAGGAATCACTCAAACCACCCCAGAGCCCTGCCAACAACCCCCACGTCTCTCAGCCTGTCCAGCAGGGTGGCATGGTTCACTGTATCGAAGGCGGCAGACAAGTCAAGCAGGATCAGAACACATGCCTGACCCCTGTCTGCCCGCCAACGAAGCTCATCTAACACAGTCACCAAGGTCGTCTCGGTACCATGGGGTGGTCGAAAGCCGAACTGAATTTCCTCCAGGAGGTTGTGCTGCTCTAGATATCTCGAGAGAGTGCCTGCCACCACCCGCTCTACAATTTTAGCTGGATAAGGTAGAAGCGAGATGGGTCTAAAATTCTTCAAGCACTTAGGATCAAGGTTGGACTTTTTCAGTAAAGGTGAGCGATTGGTTGCAAACACGCCGAAGCGTGGGAAACAGCTCAACCTCAAACTCCTTCCAAATTTTCAGTGGAAGCGGATCAAGTGGAGACCCAGATGTGATACCAATGGCCACTCCCCATAACTCATCTGCAGTCAACTGCAAGAATTCCACAAGGGACTGCTCTCCTCCCTGCTCATGGGCGGCTCCTAGATTATAGTGATGAGATGATGTAGTAACTGAGCCCTGTTTCAATAATTTATCACACTCGACCCATGTCAGGGAGTCTGGGATGTTAACTTTGGGTAGTTGCTAATCCACCCCCAGGTCTTCGATGATCTTATTGATTTTATTCTGGAAGAACCAAGCTAGGTTATCACATAGTTCCTGGGAGGGGGGATCTCATTCTTAACACAATCCGGACTGATAAGGCTGTTCAGAATGTTAAAAATACTGCGGGAGCTGTTTGGGGCATCTATAATCATTTTAGAGAAGTACAATGCCTTAACTCTGTGAATCTCTTTCTTGTATTCTGTCTGCTTTATTTTCCAAACCAGCCTATCCCTGTCCAGGTAATGCCGATTATAAGCCGGTTTGGGCATTAATTATGTATAACAGTTGGGATAACTAAAAGTAAAAACTCCAGCGCGTTAGTTTTGAGCGCGATGCAAAATAGTCCCTTGTATGTTTAGAAGATGAATACGCCCTCAACATTCGTATGGGTGCCTCCCCCATAGACTCGGGTACAGTTTTGAGGTACCGACGGAGAAGTAAGAAGAATCCCGACTCTTACCTGATTAATATAGCCTTAGACCTGTGTTTGCTGTATTTTAGATGGAGGTTTCGTCTGGCAGGCTTGGGCTTTTTGTTTGTTTGTTCGTTCGTTTGTTTGTTCGTTGCTTGAGTATATTAAGCAACCGCACTGATGTAGATCGAACGTTTTGATAGATTGATTGTTTGGTGAAAGACGAAGGTCTCAGTGGTCCTTTGGGCACACCAAGTAAAAGCACCGTCTTAGATCTGATCTTCTGCTAAATGTGAAGGTTAGATTTTCCATTTATATGGTATATGTTTTGATAACTTTGTACAATAATAGACTGAGGAGCGGTTCCATTATTGAACCCAAAAATCGGATCAAGAAGAATTGAGTGACTAAAGGATTCAAGGGAACAATGGTGCCTGCTGATGAGTAGCTCTATAATCCCCCCTTTTTTCTGGCTTCTTTTTTCTATAGAGCAAGGCCTCGAATACCTGAGCACGGTCCAGGTGAGGTGAGGTCCAGTCCCCTGTCAAACTGGGTGAGAATAATTTAATTAAGTTTTTGTTAAAACATTGTGACATGCTGGAACTAATGTGTTGGGAACTTGCGAACACTATATTATATTAATGTTGTTTTACTTCACATCTTTTTGTAGATGTTCATTGACATCCACTGACATGGTGGATTAGCATCCGACAGGTTGTATTTATTTCAACCTATATTTTTCTTTACATATTTACTTATGCTTTTGGGTTATCACATTTTGTAGCAGTAGCAATATGTTGAGAGCAGAGGCCCTGACGAATGCCGAGGGACTAACAGCCGACAGGCAGACACATGTTGGCCTTTTTTTTGACAGATATTTGGTTTTACTGTCGTTTGCACTGTTCCGTTTTTATTAGGGGATGTGCCCTAACTTTAATTAAAATAGTAGCTTTTTTGGACACATCACTCTATTTTAAATCACCACTTATTTCTTCTGTTTGCACTGCTTGTTTATCACTATCTTAGCCATTATTGATTAGCTGTTCTATGGCAGTCCATAAGTGTTTGTGGACATGATCCAGTCCAATACATCATTGATTGGTAATTGGTCTCGATGATCAAGGGACTTACCATTTCATGTGATGGATGACCATATGATATGACTGATCACTAAGTCCATTTGATGGCAATCCACAAACCGGTGATTTGGATCTTGTCGACCTGCACTGTGTTTATTTGTTCCCACACATTAGTCTCTGGTATTTTTTAGGCTTTGCAGGGTGACTTGGGACTAACTCATCAAGTGGATTTAAGGATAGCTAGCCAGAGTGTTGGCCTATACACCCCAAGGGTTCTTTGTGTTTGTCATATGTTTTAATTGGGGTTTTGAACCAGGTGAGGTCTTTAAATATTTTTCCCTATGACCCCCCTCCCTCTGTCTGTTTTGGTAGTTACTCTAATATATGCCATAGGCAGAAATGGAAGTGGTCAAATCAATTCTGTCCACATATTGAAAAAGCTATGAAAATTTTCAATAAAGCTGTTTCTGCATACCTCAGAGATCATAGAATGGGGTCCATCTACAATAATATTCTACGTTTTGATATGGATGACATCTACAGAAGTGATGGAGTACACTTCACAGATCAAGGAAACAGAGTCTTTCTCAAGTACCTAAAGCTCTGCATCCGCACTTACATTTAGCTACAACAAACTCATGATGAACACAAGGGCTCGTTTTAGAGTCACCATATAACATAGTAGCGAATATGAAAAAAACATTCACATACATTTTATTTTTAATTTTTTTGTGGATTTGCGCACCCAACGCGAATCTGCAAAAGCATGAATTCAATGTACTACAACACAATACACTTCGCAAGTATAACTATACATTTTTAATTTTATATGTTTTAACAAATCTATCAATTGTATTCTTGTCATTAACTTCAATCACAGTACCTCTTTAAAACAACTTCACAAATACAACCCTATCTTTTAAATTATATAATATTAAATTATTTATTTGAGGTGAATTTGCGAACCCAAAGCAACGTTACACGGTGGGGCCGCCCTGTGAGCCGCGTTGGGGTCATGACTGCAAACATGAAATAAAAAAAAACACCCCACTAGCATTATTCGGTATTCGCCCCAGGGACCCCATCCCCCGGGGCCTGGCAGCATTTATTTTTGTTTAAAAAATAATGGAGGGGGTCCCCTTCCCAAGGACATGCAGCTCACCTTGCACAAAATCAATTCTGCTCAGCTTCTTGGAAGTGAGAGCAGGTTTCCTGCACTCACTTCCAAGAAGCAAAGCAGTGTTTGATATGGCAGGGCGGGGGGACTGCTCCCGTCCTACCATAGCAAACGGCAATGTCCAGGAGCCGGCCCTGGGGGGGTGGCGATCCCCAGGGCCATGGAGGGCCCCCATCATGTTTGAAGCCCTGGGGAGGTAGTGATCCCTTGGGCTTTGGGGGGTCCGCAAGGCCCCCTAAATATTCATCAAAGCCTGGTGCTTGGGGGGCCTGCGAGGCCCCCCAAAAAATGAATAATGAAAGCCCCAGGATGGTGGCAGTTACCAAGGCTTGAGGTGGCCCATGAGGCCCCAGGAACAAAGATAAAAATGCCCCTGGGAGGTGGCGGTCCCTGGGGCTGTGGGGGGCTGGCTTTGTGGGCCACTTCAAATTATTTGAGCTTTGCCCCCGGGACCTGGCCCACACTGGGGCTTATAGAAAGTGAAGCGGGAGACTGTGCTTCATTTTTTTTTTAATTTACTCTACGGGATTTGCGTACCCAGTGCGACTTTTGCCGAAAAAACTTGAAAAAATGCTTTTTGAGCCGGCCCTGAGTGGTGGGGGTCCTCAGGGCCAAGGAGGGCTCTAGTAGGCTGAGGTTATGACCAATCATGTCATAAAATGGGTCCGATACATCGACAATTTATTTGTGATTTGGTGGGGAGACATACACAGTGCAGAAGAATTTGCCAGGGAACAATAATATCAATTTGCACCTGACAAATACTATTAGTAAGAACACAGTATGTTTCCTGGATGTAGAGGTCTATATAAGTAATAACAGCCTGCAGACCAAGCTACATCGGAAACCATCCGCTCAAAACACAGTATTGAACTTGACAAGTTTCCACCCAAAACACACAATCAATAGCATTCCGTATGGTGAAATGCTAAGGATCCGTAGAATCTGCAGCAATGAGCAAGATCTCAAGATAGCACAGCAAGAGTGAAAATCCTGTTTCCTTGCTAGAGGGTACTATTAAAACATCATAGATATAGCCATCAGCCGTACTACAACATTGTCCAGGGATGGCCTGCTATTGAAGCCATCTAATAGCAAGCTCAAACAGATTCAAAATTCAGGTAAAAAAACAAAAGATCCAATGTTAATCATCACCTTTAACCAACAAAGGGACAGTATTCCTAGGATTATCAATAGGAATTGGCACCTAGTATGGTATACACTCAAAATATCAAGTTTTTAATATCGATTTACATTAATATCGAATTAAAAATATAGAATGGACACAATATCGAATGGACAGAATATAGACTACAAAAATATCGAATAGAATAGCATTAATTGAATTCAAAATATAGAATGGACAAAATATCGAATGGACAGAATATAGACAACAAAAATATAGAATTAACAGAATATAGACAACAAAAATATTGAATGGACAGAATATGAGGTAAGTAAGTTAATATTCATTCATTAATAATATACAATTTTTTAAAGTGTTTTTTATGTTAGTATATGTGTGAAAAGTGTATATTTATTTTATAATTTATTTTAATTAATTAATTTTATGGTATTTAATTTTTGCGTAATATAATTTTGTAGTGGGTTATGGGTTTATAGGGGAATAGGGTGGGAAGTAAATTAATTATAATTAATTAAATATGTTAATTTATTTATTGGTATTTATTTTGAATTATCTGTTAATTAATTATTAATTGGTAATTATTTAAAATATAATTGGTAATTAGTTTTAATTAATTGATTAATTGATAATTAGGTTAATTTTATTAATTTATTTTCTGTAGCGGGTTCTGGGTTTATAGGGAAATAGGGTGGGAAGTAATTTAATTATAATTAATTAATTCTTTTAATTTATTTATTGGTATTTATTTTGAATTAATTGATATGAAAATATTTAATTGGTAAATAAATAAAATATAATTGGTAATTAATTTTAATTAATTGATTAATTGATAATTATGTTAATTTTATTAATTTATTTTCTGTTGCGGGTTGTGGGTTTGTAGGGGATTAGGGTGGGAAGTAATTTATTTGTAATGAATTAAATATTTTAATTTATTTTTTGGTTTTGTTTTGTTGTCATTTTTAATTATTTTTTAATTGTTAATTGGTAAATAATTTGTATTAATAGGTAATTATTTTTAATTAATTTTTATTTGTATTTTTAATTGATTAATTATTATAGTATATAAAATTGGTAATTACTTTTAATTAATTTGTTTTAATATTTAATTTATTTTTATTCATATATGAAGTATTTACTTTCCCTACTGTTGCTCTCTCTGAAGTGTGAATAGTAATTTTTACCCCTACGCTATCCAACGCTTTCCCTACTGTTGCACTCACTGGAGTGGGAATAGTACATTTTATGCCTACGCTATCCAACACTTTCCCTACTGTTGCACTCTGTGGAGTGGGAATAATAATTTTTACCCCTACGCTACCCAATGCTTTCCCTACTGTTGCACTCTCTGGAGTGGGAATAGTAATTTTTACCCTCCTGCTATCTAACGCTTTCCCTACTGTTGCACTCTCTGGAGTGGGAATAGTAATTTTTACACTCCCGCTATCCAATGCTTTCCCTACTGTTGCACTCACTGGAGTGGGAATAGTAAATGTTATGCCTACGCTATCCAACGCTTTCCCTACTGTTGAACTCTCTGGAGTGGGAATAGTAATTTTTACCCCTACGCTATCCAACGCTTTCCCTACTGTTGCACTCACTGAAGTGGGAATAGTAATTTTTACCTCTTTGCTATCCAACGTTGTCCCTACTGTTGCACTCACTGGAGTGGGGATAGTAATTTTTACCTCTACGCTATCCAATGCTTTCCCTACTGTTGCACTCACTGGAGTAGGAAAAGCAAATGTTATGCCTACGCTATCAAATGATTTTCCTACTGTTGCACTCTCTGGAGTGGGAATAGTAATTTTTACCCCTACGATATCCAATGCTTTCCCTACTGTTGCACTCACTGGAGTGGTAATAGTAATTTTTACCTCTACGCTATCCAACGCTTTCCCTACTGTTGCACTCTCTTGAGTGGTAATAGTAATTTTTACTCCTACGCTATCCAACACTTTCCCTTCTGTTGCACTCTGTGGAGTGGGAATAGTACGTTTTACTACTGCGCTATCCAACGCTTTCCCTACTGTTGTACTCTCTGGAGTGGGAATAGTAATTTTTTCCCTCCCGCTATCCAACGCCTTCCCTACTGTTGCACTCATTGGAGTGGGAATAGTAATTTTTACCCCTACGCTATCAACGCTTTCCCTACTGTTGCACTCACTAGAGTGGGAATAGTAATTGTTACCTCTACGTTATCCAACGCTTTCCCTACTGTTGCACTCTCTGGAGTGGGAAAAGTAATTTTTACCCTCCCGCTATCCAATGCTTTCCCTACTGTTGCACTCACTGGAGTGGTAATAGTAAATTGTATGCCTACGCTATCCAACGCTTTCCCTACTGGTGCACTCTCTGGAGTGGGAATAGTAATTTTTACCCCTACGCTATCCAACACTTTCCCTACTGTTGCACTCTCTGGAGTGGGAATAGTAATTTTTACCCTACCGCTATCCAATGCTTTCCCTACTGTTGCACTCACTGGAGTAGGAAAAGCAAATTTTATGCCAACGCTATCCAATGCTTTTCCTACAGTTGCACTCTCTGGAGTGGGAATAGTAATTTTTACCCCTACGATATCCAATGCTTTCCCTACTGTTGCGCTCGCTGGAGTAGTAATAGTAATTTTTACCTCTACGCTATCCAACGCTTTCCCTACTGTTGCACTCTCTTGAGTGGAAATAGTAATTTTTACTCCTACGCTATCCAACACTTTCCCTTCTGTTGCACTCTGTGGAGTGGGAATAGTACGTTTTACTACTGCGCTATCCAACACTTTCCCTACTGTTGTACTCTCTGGAGTGGGAATAGTAATTTTTACCCTCCCGCTATCCAACGCTTTCCCTACTGTTGCACTCATTGGAGTGGAAATAGTAATTTTTACCCCTATGCTATCAACGCTTTCCCTACTGTTGCACTCACTGGAGTGGGAATAGTAATTGTTACCTCTACGTTATTCAACGCTTTCCCTACTGTTGCACTCTCTGGAGTGGGAAAAGTAATTTTTACCCTCCCGCTATCCAATGCTTTCCCTACTGTTGCACTCACTGGAGTGGTAATAGTAAATTGTATGCCTACGCTATCCAACGCTTTCCCTACTGGTGCATTCTCTGGAGTGGGAATAGTAATTTTTACCCCTACGCTATCCAACACTTTCCCTACTGTTGCACTCTCTGGAGTGGGAATAGTAATTTTTACCCTCCCGCTATCCAATGCTTTCCCTACTGTTGCACTCACTGGAGTGGTTATAGTAAATTGTATGCCTACACTATCCAACGCTTTCCCTACTGGTGCACTCTCTGGAGTGGGAATAGTAATTTTTACCCCTACGCTATCCAACACTTTCCCTACTGTTGCACTCTCTGGAGTGGGAATAGTAATTTTTACCCTACCGCTATCCAATGCTTTCCCTACTGTTGCACTCACTGGAGTAGGAAAAGCAAATTTTATGCCAACGCTATCCAATGCTTTTCCTACAGTTGCACTCTCTGGAGTGGGAATAGTAATTTTTACCCCTACGATATCCAATGCTTTCCCTACTGTTGCGCTCACTGGAGTAGTAATGGTAATTTTTACCTCTACGCTATCCAACGCTTTCCCTACTGTTGCACTCTCTTGAGTGGAAATAGTAATTTTTACTCCTACACTATCCAACACTTTCCCTTCTGTTGCACTCTGTGGAGTGGGAATAGTACGTTTTACTACTGCGCTATCCAACACTTTCCCTACTGTTGTACTCTCTGGAGTGGGAATAGTAATTTTTACCCTCCCGCTATCCAACGCTTTCCCTACTGTTGCACTCATTGGAGTGGGAATAGTAATTTTTACCCCTATGCTATCAACGCTTTCCCTACTGTTGCACTCACTGGAGTGGGAATAGTAATTGTTACCTCTACGTTATTCAACGCTTTCCCTACTGTTGCACTCTCTGGAGTGGGAAAAGTAATTTTTACCCTCCCGCTATCCAATGCTTTCCCTACTGTTGCACTCACTGGAGTGGTAATAGTAAATTGTATGCCTATGCTATCCAACGCTTTCCCTACTGGTGCATTCTCTGGAGTGGGAATAGGAATTTTTACCCCTACGCTATCCAACACTTTCCCTACTGTTGCACTCTCTGGAGTGGGAATAGTAATTTTTACCCTACCGCTATCCAATGCTTTCCCTACTGTTGCACTCACTGGAGTGGGAATAGTAATTTTTACCCTCCTACGCTATCCAACACTTTCCCTACTGTTGCAGTCATTGGAGTGGGAATAGTAATTTTTACCCCTACCCTATCCAACACTTTCCCTTCTGTTGCACTCACTGGAGTGGTAATAGTAATTTTTCCCCGTAAGCTATTCAACACTTTCCCTACTGTTGTACTCACTGTAGTGGTAATAGTAAATTTTATGCCTACGCTATCCAATGTTTTCTCTACTGTTACACTCACTGGAGTGATAATAGTAAATTTAACCCTTTCCCTTTCCTACGGTAAAAATATTGTATATTTTGTATTAATATTATGTTTATATATATATATATATATATATATATATATATATATATATATATATATATATATATATATATATTAATAAAATTAATTGTTTTTTTAAGTTACATTAATTATTTATTAATTTTAAGGGTATTTAAGTATTTTAAGTATGTTTAGGTTAATTATAATTATTATTTCATTAATTTTCAATTACTTTTAAGACATTTAAAAAATTCGATATTTTGACTAACTATATTTTTTACAACAATATTTTTGTTTCAATATTTTTGTACTTACCTGTTAGGAGATAGGGAGTTGATACTTTTGCATTGTTTATTTTTTACTCGATATTTTGGTAAGTCTATGTTTTTGTCATCGATATTCTTTCAGTGATCCACCTAGTACATAGTGATCCCATATTAAGTGACATACTTCCAGAATCACCCCAATAACATTCAGGAGGGCACCCAGTACCTGTGATTTACTGGTAAAGAGCATTCTCGAAATACAATCAGGTACCAGTTGGCTAACTGGTCGTAAGGGTTTTGTGAAATGCCATGCATGCAAGGCATGTAAGTATGGCGTAAGCAAGACCACCTACAATACCCCGTTCAGAGACAGACCCGTGACAATAGACAAATTCATAACCTGGAAAACAAAGTACGCTATATATGTGCTGGAGTGATCTTGTGGACTACGGTATGTGGGCAGCAGAAAACTGCAGGTCCAAAAGAGAATCCTCCAGCATTTAAGGGCTATTACGAATTAAGACATGACCTATTCGGTCGTGCGCCACTTCAAGGAGGTCCAAGAGAACAACTTGGACCACTTGAAATACTTTGTGGTAGATACTGTCCCTCACCAGAGACAAGGTGGAAATAGAGAAGCCAGTCTAAGAAGACTTGAAACATGGTATACCCTAGAGATGGACAGCAAAAGACCCAATGGTTTAAACACCACCGAGGACTTATATACATGGCTTTAACTTTACAACACTACCTCCTAATCACTATTCTTCAAACATAACTATAAGAAAAAGAAAGAAATAATATGCCATTAGGAAGTATAGAATGTTAATCAGCTGCTATCCCACATATTCATCAAGTACTATATCCCCATTTTATTGTAATCAAAGGTTCTTCAGGAACTTATAGGTTGTACAATTAAATTTTTAATCCTGCACTTGCCACTTTTTTCTGCTTCAGAAGCTAACCATGCAGATTAGCACTTGAGGCACTTTTTGCACACTTATGCAAAAGAGTTTTGTGCATCTCTTTGCACATGTAATTCTAAGTGGTCCTTTTAAATAAGCAATTTAATACATTTTTAAACATTTTTTTTAAAATAGGTACATGTTCGTATTTTACAGTTATTTATTTATGAAAAATGTTTTTACAATTGCTATTCACTATGTTTGCATTTACTTTTCTGTATTTATACAGATTATTTGCGTAATTTGCACATTTTGTGGAACATGTAGGACCAATACTTACAATGATGTGTCTTTGTCATTGAGGCACTTGGCACCTTAAATAAGGGGAGGTAACAGTGGCACACCATGTGATCAAGGTCCTGCAAGGCAGAAACGCAACATGGCAGCACACAGCACGGAATGGAAAGGGGCGACCACTCGGTCCCCCCGAACGTATGGCTGAGTGCCTCGATCCCCCCGGGAAGCCATTTTTGGGCGGGAGGCGCGTCTCGGCTGGTATGCCCGAAGCGGCGTAGCCGGGGCGCGCCTTTTCCCGCCCTAGAGTGGGCTGGCCTAGACACCGACGCAGCCAGCCACGCCCTCGGGGCGGGCAGGGGCGGGTTTTCGCCCGCCCTGAAGACGGATAAAAGAAGGCGCAAGACCAGAAGACGTCCTCTTGTTCTTGTGCTCCGAAGCTGCACCTCCTCGCTACACGTGAGCTCGGGACGGAACGAAGAGCCATTTTTGAGCGTTTTGATCTTTTTTCTTTGTCTTCTAGATACTTCGTAGGAGTGATGCCCAAGAAAGGCGAAAAAAGAATGACGACTGAGCAGATGGTTCGGGCACTCTTCAAGGATATGTCCGACATAAAGAAACGGTTGGCGGAGCGAGATGGGGAGGAGGGTTCGGGCCCTTCGCCGGCTGGAGGGAGACCTAAGAGGCCGAGAAAGGTTCCAGCCGGTGGGGACGTCCCGGTTCCCTCTGCCCCTCTCGAGGCGCCGACCCCAGTACCGATGGAGGGGAATCCAATCCCCGTTGTCGTCACCCCGACATCGAAGGAAGACATGCCCCCCGAGCTGGCAGCACAGCTAGCAGCATGGTTGGGGGATAGTGGTGATGGCGCCACGGCTGCCGAGGCACAGGCGCTGATAAAAGGGCTTCGTGAGAAGAAAGAGGCAGCTAGAGTGGCGGGGATAGACAAGCCGCAAGCGGCAGATGCTGCGTCCGGTTCAGGTAAGCGGCCATTGCCGATTGCAAGGGACGAGTCAGCACCCTCTCGTAGAGAGAGATTGGGACAACATGTGCCTTTAGCTATAAAGGAAAAGATCTGGGCGGGGGAGTACGTGAATATTTTTTCCCTGCTTGTTGATCATTATGATGTGGAGCATGTGAAAAGTCAGAAGGACTTAATGCATCCGAGTGTTTGGCGCGCTAAAATGGCCGCCTTTAAGGTAAATGAGAACATTGGCAACTGGGGCAATGCGTGGGGTATTTTCACATCAATTTTGGGAGAACGTAGGCCCGAGTTGCTCCCTGAGTTTCCCGTTTACCAATCACGAATTATGGGTTACTCGACAACGTATCAAGGTAACCATTGGTTTTGTTATGACAATCTGTTCAGGAAAGAAAAAGAGCATAACAAGAGTTTGACTTGGGATTGTTACGATTCGTTAACATGGGACAAAATGAAAGAATCGGGAATGTTAAGAATGCCATTGGTCGGGAGCAATGTTGTTGATTACTCCCGCCAAAATGTGGGGACGCCCTTTCGACCGAGTACGAGCAGCGACGACCAGTCGAGGCCCGCAGGCAATACAGGGAGAAAAGGTTTCTGTTTTAATTTCAACAAGGGGAAATGTACCAGGCCTCCGGGATCGTGTAAGTTCAAACATGAGTGTAGTACGTGTGGGTCGTCCCATCCTGAGTCATCGTGCAGAGCCAAAACGGGTGAGAATGGGGGTAAGGGAGGCGCCAAACAGGTCTAAGCTAGGCCGAGGGGCGCCGTTACCAACCCCGATTGATACCTTGGCAATGATTCCCTGGCTCAGCGAATACCCGGATCGTACTTCTGCTGGGGTGCTACGGAATGGTTTTACACATGGTTTCCGCATCCCGGTAGGGGACTTTCGGGGTGTAGGGATTTGCAAGAACCAACTTTCCGTTTTACAACATTCATCTGTGGTGCAAGAGAAAATTCACAAAGAGGTTAGCCGGGGACGGGTCGCCGGCCCATTTAGTGTACCCCCGGTACCGGATTTTGTTTGTTCTCCGTTAGGGGTGGTTCCCAAGGAGGACCCGGGTGAGTTTCGTTTGATCCATAATCTGTCTGCCCCACACGGCCTTTCAGTAAATGACGCAATTGATCCAGAAGTTTGTTCGGTGCGATACGCATCGTTTGACGAGGCAGTAACCATCTTGAATCGCCTGGGGCCCGGAACGTTGATGGCGAAATCAGATATCGAGTCAGCGTTCCGGTTGCTCCCGGTACACCCAGACGATCAGCGTCTTTTGGGGTTCGGGTTCCAGGGGTCATTTTACATGGATAGGTGTATGCCAATGGGATGCTCTATATCATGTGCTTATTTTGAACAATTCAGTACTTTCCTGCAATGGGTGTTCACTAAGAAATCGGGTTTTCGAAATGTAATGCACTATCTTGACGATTTTTTGTTCCTTGGTCCCGCCGCAAGTCCTGAATGTGCTCAGGCCTTAGCTGAATTCTGTGTGTTGATGGATCATTTTGGCGTGCCATTGGCATCGGGTAAAACTATGGGTCCCACGACTTGCCTCGAGTTTTTGGGGATCGAGTTGGACTCAATGGAGGGGTGTTTCCGTTTACCAGCTAGCAAAGTGTTGAAATTCAGGACAGCCCTCCTTGTATGTTTGAATACACCTAAGGTTACACTGCATCAGTTGCAACAATTAGTGGGGAAGTTGAACTTTGCCTTGAGGGTGATCCCAATGGCTCGCCCCTTTTCCCGCTCAATTGCCCAAGCGATGGTTGGCCTGAAAGAGGGTCATCATCGCACGAGGTTATCGGCTGAGGTCCGCCAGGACATGCGGATATGGTTAGCATTCTTGGCGGACTTCAATGGCCGAGTCGTTTGGAACAAGCCAGCCGTGTCCTCGGAAGAGCTTGGGCTATGGACAGATTCAGCAGGGAGCGTAGGTTTTGGCACCATCTTCGGCACGAACTGGTCTGCTCAAAGATGGCCCCTATGGTGGCACGAGAAGGGGATAACGAGTAATATTGCTTTCCTTGAATTATTTCCCATTCTCGTGGCCCTGAGAACCTGGCCAGAAGGTTTCAGAGATCATTCTGTCGTTTTTTGGTCCGACAATATGACCGTGGTAGAATGCATCAATAGTCAGTCAGCCCATTGTAAAATGATTTTGAGGCTGCTCAAAGAAATTGTCCTACTATGTATGCAACTGAACGTGGTATTCAGAGCAAAACATGTCCCAGGGGTGTTGAATCAGGCTGCTGACGCACTGTCTCGTTTTCACATGCAGGCTTTCTCGGGTTTCCTTCCCTCAGCGGACCCGGAGCCGGCACCCTTCCCCGAAGCTCTCTGGTCTCTCGGTGCCCCGAACTTCGTCACCTCGTGGGAGAGAGTCTAGCACCCAGGACAAGGAAGGCATATGAAGGGGCGTTCCAGGCCTATTTAGCCTTTTTGGGGGCAGAGAGAGGGGGTCTTTGGGGTCAGGAAGAGTGTGTAGTACTTTTTCTGATGTCTTTACGTAGGGCTGGGAAATCGGTGGCTACGGCCCAAAGGCATCGTGCCGCCATTTCCTTTGTTGCCAGGGCCCATGGCATCCAGGACCCAACAGCGTCTTTCACAGTACAGAAAGCGCTACGTGGGTGGCAACGCCTAGAGGGTCGCAGAGTAGACGTAAGACGACCGATAGGTCTAGACAGGTTGTCCCAGTTACTGGCCACACTCCCTAACACATGCTCGTCCCCTTTTGAGTCCTGTTTGTTCCGGACTGCATTTACGCTGGCGTTTCACGGGGCTATGAGAGTTAGTGAGCTGGTTGCAAGGAACAAACAGGATGTGACGGGGGGCTTGTGCAGGGAACATGTTCAGATCAGGGGGGATGCGATGATTGTCTCCTTTCTCAGGTCTAAGACCGACCAAGATGGGAGGGGGGACTGCACGATCATTCGCAGGAACCCCGAGTCATCCATGTGTCCGGTACAGTGCTTAGAAGATTACCTAACACGGAGAGCGGCATCATGGGGGGGGACATTGTTGAGGCATGCAGACGCCACCCCGCTGACGAGGTTTCAGTTTCAACGGGTGCTTGCGATGGCCGTTGCCGCAGCGGGCTTGGACCCGGGCGGATTTGGGACCCACTCCTTTCGGATAGGGGCTGCCACTGAAGCTACAGCCAGGGGTCTTAATGTAGAGCAAGTGAAACGTGTGGGGCGCTGGTCCTCCAATTGTTATAAGAGGTACGTACGATTGCATATGTTGTGAAGCTGTAACCGTGTACTCACGCCTCTTGTCTTTTGTTTGTTTGCAGTTGCGCAAGCCTACGCGGCAGGGCAGACTGTGCAGTCAACCCAACACCAGGCCAGCGGTCGCACGTCACCGGCTGTGAGGAAGGAGGTGTGGGTCGTGGGCCACTCATACGTGAGACGGGCCGCAGACGTATTCAAAGCAGGTGACATGATTCACGTACCTGGGGAATACGGGTACAGAGTGTCCTTCTACGGAAGGGGCGGTCTCTGTATTGACCAGTTTCAGGAATTTTTTGAGGGTTTGTTAGAGCGGATGAGGTCACCGCCGTCCATAGTCATAGTGCATTTGGGGGGCAATGATTTGGTCACCACCGGTAGACGACTTCTCCTGGAGGCTATGCTTTCCACGGTAAGTTGGTTAGCGAGGAGAGTTCCGGGGTGCCTAATTGCGTGGTCTCATATGATCCCACGAAAAGTGTGGCGGGGAGCTATCTCGATCCCTGCTTTGAATCATTCGGTTAAAAAATTGAATAACAAAGTGAGTAGGTTGTTCCGTTCCAAGACATTGCATTCGATCTCGCATAATTGTATTAATGATGACAGTATGTATTTGGGGGATGGGGTGCATTTGTCGAGGGCGGGGAATGAGTTACTCATAGGAGACTTCTTAGCCTGGTTAAAATCTTTAAAACATGACCTTTAGGTAGGAGTTTTGTGGGGGGTCCGGATAGCCGGTCAACTATCCGGACCTGTGGCGGTAAGGTCATGATCGGTGAGCACTAATTGGTAGATCCCTATGAGTGGGCGTCACCCAACACGGATGGGAGCGCTCGGGAGAGGTGGCCATTGGCCCCTCGGTGGGGAGGCGGTCCCGTCTAAGGGCGGGTCGCCGGAAGTAAAGGAAAGGCGGTCAAGGCCCCTTCCTTTGTAGGAGGGGTTACAGCCCCCTCCTGGGGAATTTCCCGGGGCCAGTGTCATCTGCGACGGCAGATGCGGTAAGTTGTGTGGGGTGGGGAGAGGTCAACGATACCTTCTAGATACCACGCACAAGTGTTCGAACGACCTTTAAATGGCGTCGAGTCTTAAGTGCCCCCGTCAAGACAAGGGAAATTGTTAGTAGTTGCACTTGAGGTAAGCCTCTGTGCTGTCGCCCTTCCCAAGTGGGAGGGGTAAGTCTGGTTAGGGATCTTGACACCGGTTATGACCTTGCCGTTGGCCCTTAAACGTTAGGATGTACAATTTCAGTGTTCTTAGAGAATGTTTTTGTAGGATGCTAGTTCGGCTAGGAGAACCTCTGTATTAGAGATTATGTTAAGGTTAGCCAAACATCGTAATGTGATAATGAAATTGTACATAATATGAAACGTTTAATGTTTTAATTTTGTGTTTTAATAAATACGGCCGCGGGATGGTCACTCCATCCCACATCCAAAAACTTCAAGACTGTTTCCGGTTTCCCTCCTTTTGGGGATTGTGTTGAGAGGGGGTGGCGGGTATCTCAGCCATATGGAAAGGGGCGACCACTCGGTCCCCCCGAACGTATGGCTGAGTGCCTCGATCCCCCCGGGAAGCCATTTTTGGGCGGGAGGCGCGTCTCGGCTGGTATGCCCGAAGCGGCGTAGCCGGGGCGCGCCTTTTCCCGCCCTAGAGTGGGCTGGCCTAGACACCGACGCAGCCAGCCACGCCCTCGGGGCGGGCAGGGGCGGGTTTTCGCCCGCCCTGAAGACGGATAAAAGAAGGCGCAAGACCAGAAGACGTCCTCTTGTTCTTGTGCTCCGAAGCTGCACCTCCTCGCTACACGTGAGCTCGGGACGGAACGAAGAGCCATTTTTGACCCACCCGCCAGCCCCTGAGGACAGCAAGTTGTTGTGCAATAAAGTTAATTTATAAGTTTGTTTTTCCGTTTTCGTTTACAGGCTGTGACAGTATCAGTTTGTGGTTAATCATAATAAAGTATGGTGAATATCGTCTAGGTTGTTACGACTAAAGTGAGTTGT
This sequence comes from Lissotriton vulgaris, assembly GCF_964263255.1. Lineage (NCBI taxonomy): Eukaryota > Metazoa > Chordata > Amphibia > Caudata > Salamandridae > Lissotriton > Lissotriton vulgaris. The sequence goes on along the minus strand of NC_141685.1, from coordinate 337,548,461 downwards.
GTAGTGTTACATTGCTAGTATGTTCTTTCGGTCGTAGCGACCAATGTTTTCATAGGTTTGAATAAAATTGTCGTATTTATTTTTTGGTAGGCGGTAAGGTCATGATCGGTGAGCACTAATTGGTAGATCCCTATGAGTGGGCGTCACCCAACACGGATGGGAGCGCTCGGGAGAGGTGGCCATTGGCCCCTCGGTGGGGAGGCGGTCCCGTCTAAGGGCGGGTCGCCGGAAGTAAAGGAAAGGCGGTCAAGGCCCCTTCCTTTGTAGGAGGGGTTACAGCCCCCTCCTGGGGAATTTCCCGGGGCCAGTGTCATCTGCGACGGCAGATGCGGTAAGTTGTGTGGGGTGGGGAGAGGTCAACGATACCTTCTAGATACCACGCACAAGTGTTCGAACGACCTTTAAATGGCGTCGAGTCTTAAGTGCCCCCGTCAAGACAAGGGAAATTGTTAGTAGTTGCACTTGAGGTAAGCCTCTGTGCTGTCGCCCTTCCCAAGTGGGAGGGGTAAGTCTGGTTAGGGATCTTGACACCGGTTATGACCTTGCCGTTGGCCCTTAAACGTTAGGATGTACAATTTCAGTGTTCTTAGAGAATGTTTTTGTAGGATGCTAGTTCGGCTAGGAGAACCTCTGTATTAGAGATTATGTTAAGGTTAGCCAAACATCGTAATGTGATAATGAAATTGTACATAATATGAAACGTTTAATGTTTTAATTTTGTGTTTTAATAAATACGGCCGCGGGATGGTCACTCCATCCCACATCCAAAAACTTCAAGACTGTTTCCGGTTTCCCTCCTTTTGGGGATTGTGTTGAGAGGGGGTGGCGGGTATCTCAGCCATATAAGTTTGTATGCACATGAAAGAATAGTCCGTTCCATTCAACAAAGCAGGAATTGTTATGAAGAAGGATTGTTTGTGATATATACACATATATATATATATATATATATATATATATATATATATATATATATATATATATATATATATATATATATATATATATATATATATGGCGCTCCTTGTCCCACTATGTAGTCGGGGCACTCGCGGGCGGGTGCAGTTTGCGGTAATGGGTACCCGCAAAGTATTCAGCTCAGCTTCAGATTTATAATCTCCAAAGAACTGCACTCGAGGAAACCAAAGGGTTGCAGTGCTCACACCAGTTTAATCACACTCGTAAACAGACAGACGCGTTTCAGCGGTATGCCTTCCTCAGTGTCAGTTACACTGCGAGGACCTGCCGGGGATATAGCGTCCATGCCAACAACGACATGGTAGATGGACTACATCGTTCTCACGGGCGCGCCATCTTGGAACATGCAATTACAGTTCACAATAGGGTGTATTTTGCCCAGGGGAAACAAAGTAAATCAAGCCGTGGATCGGCATAGAACCCCGTGTATCCACATCCGGGGTGATGTGGGGTACTTAGAATAAGAACCCTCTAAGTAATTCCCCAGTCCATCTTGCCATGAATTGGCAGGTGCTCCAGTGATTCATATGTACAGTGTCCTTAACCCACCAATAAACTTATTAAACTATAATGAGCAAATAATGCATCTGTAAGTTACATTGCTATTAATGTTCATATTGCTGTACATCAGTTCATGAAGAAATTTCAGGAAAACCTCATATTGCTTATTTCCCTAGGTGAACTGCCAGTTCTTCCCCATGGTTCAGCCCGCCTGGACTTTTGGTCATGAGGTCGATTATATACCTTGATTCCAGGCGTCTCAGAGTTTTTTGCCTGTCTCCTTCCCTTGGGTTTTCAGCTACAAAATCTATGCCAAAGTACCGCAGTTTGGTCCTGTCCCTTTGGTGAACCAAGTCAAAATGTCTTGCGACTGGATATGCCGGATCTGCCTTGTCTATTGCCCTTTGGTGCTCGAGTACCCTGATTTTCAATTGGTGGATCGTACTTCCAATATATCTCAATCCGCATGGGCAGATAAGGCAATAGACCGCATAATTAGTGCTACAGGTCAGAAATTTCTTGATGGATTTCGTGATGTTTGCTCCCGGGATGTCATAGTTTCGCACTCTCTTGCATCCCGCACAGGCCTTGCATTTTCCGCAAGGAAAAAATCCACCCATCTCTGCAATTTTACCTGTTCTTGGGGTCACATTCTTGAAGTGGCTTCTCACAAGGGAGTCTCTTAATGATCTTGCTTTGCGGTATGTAATCAAGGGTTTTGTTGGAATTTCATCCTTCAGGATCGGGTCTGTCTCTAGAATGTGCCAGTTTTTTTGCATAATTCTTCTCAGTCCCATAGAATCACTGGTATATGGTGTAATCAAACGAAATTTGCCCTCGTCTTTGGTTTGTTCATTAGGTACTTTTGGTTTTAGGAGATCTTCCCTTTTTATTTTTCTTACTTTCTTCAGGGTTTTATTCAAAGAGTCCAGATCGTATCCTCTCCTTGTGAACCTTTCTATGCAACCTGCCGCTGCTGTTTCAAAGTCCTTCTCTCTGCTGCTATTTCTTCTCATCCTGAGAAGTTCCCCGTACGGGATACTTTGTATCAGCCTCTTCGGATGGTTGCTATCGGCCCGCAGGATGGAATTGCCTGCCGTCGCTTTGCGATACAGTGATGTATGTAACTGGTTATTCTCAACTTCCACTCTCAGGTCCAAGTATTCAGCTGTTGTTGTACTGATGGATCCTGAGAAGTGTAGATTGCAGTTGTTGTCGTTCAGCACTCTTATATATTGCTGTGCCCCCTCCATCGTCCCTTGCCACACGATGAAGAGGTCATCGATGTACCTAAACCACTGTATTACTTTCTCTGTTCCTTGTCCTTCAGTCTGAAGGACCATGGGCACCCGCTCCTCCCACCAGCCGACGAACAAGTTCGCGTAGCTGGGAGCGAAGCAGGTGCCCATCGCGGTCCCAGAGACCTGTGTGTATAGCTGATCATTGAACAGGAAGATGTTGCTAGTTAAACAGAATTCAATGAATTCCAGCAACATACGATTGTGCAGAGCGAATCTGGCAGGTCTCTTGTTCAGAAAGTGTTCCACTGCTGTTAAGCCTAAATCATGTCTGATGTTGGTATATAGGCTAGTTATATCAAGCACAATCATCAGGTATGTTGGATCCCATGTTATTTCAGAGATTTTCGTGAGGAAGTCTTTAGTGTCCTTAACGTGAGAATTAAGTTTAGTTACCAAGGGGAATAGATAGTTGTCAATGAATTTTGACATATTTTCAGTTAGTCCATTTATGGATGATACTATTGGCCTTCCCGGGGGCTCCTTTGCGTTTTTATGAAGCTTCGGTAAATGATAGAAGGTTGGGATCGTGGGATTGTTAGAAGTAACAATCCCACGATCCCAACCTTCTATCATTTACCGAAGCTTCATAAAAACGCAAAGGAGCCCCCGGGAAGGCCAATAGTATCATCCATAAATGGACTAACTGAAAATATGTCAAAATTCATTGACAACTATCTATTCCCCTTGGTAACTAAACTTAATTCTCACGTTAAGGACACTAAAGACTTCCTCACGAAAATCTCTGAAATAACATGGGATCCAACATACCTGATGATTGTGCTTGATATAACTAGCCTATATACCAACATCAGACATGATTTAGGCTTAACAGCAGTGGAACACTTTCTGAACAAGAGACCTGCCAGATTCGCTCTGCACAATCGTATGTTGCTGGAATTCATTGAATTCTGTTTAACTAGCAACATCTTCCTGTTCAATGATCAGCTATACACACAGGTCTCTGGGACCGCGATGGGCACCTGCTTCGCTCCCAGCTACGCGAACTTGTTCGTCGGCTGGTGGGAGGAGCGGGTGCCCATGGTCCTTCAGACTGAAGGACAAGGAACAGAGAAAGTAATACAGTGGTTTAGGTACATCGATGACCTCTTCATCGTGTGGCAAGGGACGATGGAGGGGGCACAGCAATATATAAGAGTGCTGAACGACAACAACTGCAATCTACACTTCTCAGGATCCATCAGTACAACAACAGCTGAATACTTGGACCTGAGAGTGGAAGTTGAGAATAACCAGTTACATACATCACTGTATCGCAAAGCGACGGCAGGCAATTCCATCCTGCGGGCCGATAGCAACCATCCGAAGAGGCTGATACAAAGTATCCCGTACGGGGAACTTCTCAGGATGAGAAGAAATAGCAGCAGAGAGAAGGACTTTGAAACAGCAGCGGCAGGTTGCATAGAAAGGTTCACAAGGAGAGGATACGATCTGGACTCTTTGAATAAAACCCTGAAGAAAGTAAGAAAAATAAAAAGGGAAGATCTCCTAAAACCAAAAGTACCTAATGAACAAACCAAAGACGAGGGCAAATTTCGTTTGATTACACCATATACCAGTGATTCTATGGGACTGAGAAGAATTATGCAAAAAAACTGGCACATTCTAGAGACAGACCCGATCCTGAAGGATGAAATTCCAACAAAACCCTTGATTACATACCGCAAAGCAAGATCATTAAGAGACTCCCTTGTGAGAAGCCACTTCAAGAATGTGACCCCAAGAACAGGTAAAATTGCAGAGATGGGTGGATTTTTTCCTTGCGGAAAATGCAAGGCCTGTGCGGGATGCAAGAGAGTGCGAAACTATGACATCCCGGGAGCAAACATCACGAAATCCATCAAGAAATTTCTGACCTGTAGCACTAATTATGCGGTCTATTGCCTTATCTGCCCATGCGGATTGAGATATATTGGAAGTACGATCCACCAATTGAAAATCAGGGTACTCGAGCACCAAAGGGCAATAGACAAGGCAGATCCGGCATATCCAGTCGCAAGACATTTTGACTTGGTTCACCAAAGGGACAGGACCAAACTGCGGTACTTTGGCATAGATTTTGTAGCTGAAAACCCAAGGGAAGGAGACAGGCAAAAAACTCTGAGACGCCTGGAATCAAGGTATATAATCGACCTCATGACCAAAAGTCCAGGCGGGCTGAACCATGGGGAAGAACTGGCAGTTCACCTAGGGAAATAAGCAATATGAGGTTTTCCTGAAATTTCTTCATGAACTGATGTACAGCAATATGAACATTAATAGCAATGTAACTTACAGATGCATTATTTGCTCATTATAGTTTAATAAGTTTATTGGTGGGTTAAGGACACTGTACATATGAATCACTGGAGCACCTGCCAATTCATGGCAAGATGGACTGGGGAATTACTTAGAGGGTTCTTATTCTAAGTACCCCACATCACCCCGGATGTGGATACACGGGGTTCTATGCCGATCCACGGCTTGATTTACTTTGTTTCCCCTGGGCAAAATACACCCTATTGTGAACTGTAATTGCATGTTCCAAGATGGCGCGCCCGTGAGAACGATGTAGTCCATCTACCATGTCGTTGTTGGCATGGACGCTATATCCCCGGCAGGTCCTCGCAGTGTAACTGACACTGAGGAAGGCATACCGCTGAAACGCGTCTGTCTGTTTACGAGTGTGATTAAACTGGTGTGAGCACTGCAACCCTTTGGTTTCCTCGAGTGCAGTTCTTTGGAGATTATAAATCTGAAGCTGAGCTGAATATATATATATATATATATATATATATATATATATATATATATATATATATATATATATATATATATATATATATATATATATACCGGTGGGTGCAACTTCATGGCTGGGCAACAGCCGCTCTTTATTCTCACACACAGGTAGCCCACAAGAAGTTAAGACCGCAGACATTTAATGGGCTTGCTGATTTATTGGCGAAATGCAAGCAGGCAGCAAGAAACAAAACAGGCATCAGTTTTCATAGCGCCAGACGCGTTTCGAGAGTCTTCACTCCCTTCTTCAATGGCAAGAAATCCAACTGCGAAAGCAAAGTTTGTTTCACACCTGTTGTATATAAATTACCCGCCCTGGTGGGCGTGGCTCTCCCACAGCCTTCTGGAAGTTGTGGTGCGAAATGTTCATATCCCAAGTGGGCATGCTTTCATTCAGGGAAATTAAAACAGTTTGTTCCCCTTGTGGGTTGATGAAAGTCTTGTGAGCTGCCTGCCCCGATTTCCAAACGCCAATAGAAGCTTCAAAGCGGCGCCATCTGGCATACAGCGCCAAACTTAGCATGTCTCCCGGAACCGCCGACCTGATGTCAGCCAGCACGGACCTGCTGCAGCGGTGGGTGCAACTTCATGGCTGGGCAACAGCCGCTCTTTATTCTCACACACAGGTAGCCCACAAGACGTTAAGACCGCAGGCATTTAATGGGCTTGCTGATTTATTGGCGAAATGCAAGCAGGCAGCAAGAAACAAAACAGGCATCAGTTTTCATAGCGCCAGACGTGTTTCGAGAGTCTTCACTCCCTTCTTCAATGGCAAGAAATCCAACTGCGAAAGCAAAGTTCGTTTCACACCTGTTGTATATAAATTACCCGCTCTGGTGGGCGTGGCTCTCCCACAGCCTTCTGGTAGTTGTGGTGCGAAATGTTCATATCCCAAGTGGGCATGCTTTAATTCAGGGAAATTAAAACAGTTTGTTCCCCTCATGGGTTGATGAAAGTCTTGTGAGCTGCCTGCCCCACTTTCCAAACGCCAATAGAAGCTTCAAAGCGGCGCCATCCTGCATACGGCGGCAAACTTAGTATGTCTCCTGGAACCACCGACTTGATGTCAGCCAGCACGGACCCTCTGCAGCGGTGGGTCCAACTTCGCGGCTGGGCAACAGCCGCTCTTCATTCTCACACACAGGTAGCCCACAAGAAGTTAAGACTGCAGACATTTAATGGGCTTGCTGATTTATTGGCGAAATGCAAGCAGGCAGCAAGAAACAAAACAGGCATCAGTTTTCATAGCGCCAGACGCGTTTCGAGAGTCTTCACTCCCTTCTTCAATGGCAAGAAATCCAACTGCGAAAGCAAAGTTCGTTTCACACCTGTTGTATATAAATTACCCGCCCTGGTGGGCGTGGCTCTCCCACAGCCTTCTGGTAGTTCTGGTGCGAAAGGTTCATATCCCAAGTGGGCATGCTTTCATTCAGGGAAATTAAAACAGTTTGTTCCCCTTGTGGGTTGATGAAAGTCTTGTGAGCTGCCTGCCCCGATTTCCAAACGCCAATAGAAGCTTCAAAGCGGCGCCATCCTGCATACAGCGCCAAACTTAGCATGTCTCCCGGAACTGCCGACCTGATGTCAGCCAGCACGGACCTGCTGCAGCTGTGGGTGCAACTTCATGGCTGGGCAACAGCCGCTCTTTATTCTCACACACAGGTAGCCCACAAGACGTTAAGACCGCAGGCATTTAATGGGCTTGCTGATTTATTGGCGAAATGCAAGCAGGCAGCAAGAAACAAAACAGGCATCAGTTTTCATAGCGCCAGACGCGTTTCGAGAGTCTTCACTCCCGTCTTCAATGGCAAGAAATCCAACTGCGAAAGCAAAGTTCGTTTCACACCTGTTGTATATAAATTACCCGCTCTGGTGGGCGTGGCTCTCCCACAGCCTTCTGGTAGTTGTGGTGCGAAATGTTCATTGGTTGATGAAAGTCTTGTGAGCTGCCTGCCCCGCTTTCCAAAGACCAATAGAAGCATCAAAGAGGCGCCATCCTGCATACGGCGCCAAACTTAGCATGTCTCCCGGAACCGCCAACCTGATGTCAGCCAGCACGGACCCGGAATGTGATCAAGGGCTCATGATGCCCGAAACGCATCGTTGCAGGCTGCTGAAGTAACGCAATAAAATACATCTTGCCTGATCTGCTGTGGTGGTCTGAGTTCCCTCTTCGCAGGAGCACGGAAGTGGTCGGAAGTGGTGGGAATTGTTTGGCGTATATATATACATAATATATATATATATATATATATATATATATATATATATATATATATATATATATATATATATATATATATATATATATATATATATATATTACCTACTGGCTGTCGCCAGTAGGTATATATAGTTAGAATTTTTTCCCTATGGGACTTTTGAAAATTCTATGTCTAATAACTTTGGCGTTTGTGGACGGAATCGGCTGAAATTTTCAGGAAAATGGCACATTTTGTTTCTGAGCAGCCCCTGAAAATTTGGTGGGGTTTCGTCAAGGGGGGGCTGAGAAAAAAGGGGGGTCCCAAAACGCGTTTTTTGCATTGAGTTTTCCATAGGGCGGTTGGACTCACTTTTAGCTCGAACGGCTGAATGGATTTGCACGAAACTTGGCAAAATTGTAGGGACTGTTAGCCCGATGTGCCTTTGCTAGGTCTCAATATATGTGCTCCAGTAGTTTTTGAGAAATTAACGTTCAAACCAAGATATATATCTGTAACAGCGCTCTGGGCAGCGATCCGGTCCGCTTACTTTTCGCTTATCGGAACTTTGCGCGCAGAAAGCTGATTGGCTCTCCGGTGTCTGTCAACATTCTAAACAGTCCGGAGCGGACGCCATCTTGTCTCTCGGTAGGATCGAGAGAGAAGAAGAGGTGGAAAACGAAGGGGGAATTTAATGAAAGGGGGCAAGGTATCCCCCTCTTGACCCCCTAGGAATGTTGTTGGGGTTATTAAAGGGTCCCGTGGGGAAAATAAAAAAAAAAATGATTTTTCACGGTAGAAGCGCGGCCGCGAACTGGTAGCGAAACGGGAATTCGCCATTTTGTGCTTCGTAAATTAAATTACTAGTTATAAGTGGGTGCGGGAGACGTATCCTAATCCCCTATGTTTCCTGAGGGTGGGTGAGGAGGCTGATATATGTTGATACATCTCTTCCAGCGGCTGTGCGTGAGCTTTTTTTTTTTTTTTGCTGCGTGACAGTCCGGAGCGGCCGCCATCTTGTCTCTCGGTAGGATCGAGAGAGAAGAAAAGGTGAAAAACTAAGGGGGAATTTAATGAAAGGGGGCAAGGTATCCCCCTCTTGACCCCCTAGGAATGTTGTTGGGGTTATTAAAGGGTCCCATGGGGAAAATAAAAAAAAAATGATTTTTCACGGTAGAAGCGCTTCACGGGCCGCGAACTGGGCCGCAAACTGGTAGCGAAACGGGAATTCGCCATTTTGTGCTTCGTTAATTAAAGTAGTAGGTATAAGGGGGTGCGGGAGACATATCCTAATCCCCTATGTTTCCTGAGGGTGGCTGAGGAGGCTGATATATGTTGATATATCTCTTCCAGCGGCTGCGCCATCTTGCCTTTTTTCGAATGCCACAATTTTGTCGTGCACGGCAGCCATTTTAGATGCCAGGCTGGTCCCAGGCTATCACCTACCCCTGCGGATGTAGTTTATGGCCCCAGCTGTAGAGAATTCAGACATGCCAATCCTCCTGATTCAGGCATGTGAGTACTGATTTCAGTGCTAGTCTCCCGCCTCCCGATTTCTGCAAGCAAAAACCCGGGGGCATATTACGAACAACTAGCGATAATTTTTGTCTCTAACTTGTTTAGAGACAAAAATTATCGCCGCACATCGGCGATTTTTATCGCAGATAAACCTTGCTATTATCGCAGAAAAGTCAGCGATATTCATGTATTATCGACCTAATGCTCTTAGCCATGTTATCCACCTCCCATTGGATAACATGGCTAAGAACTGCTCAGGGCAGGTGTTAGATTTTGGAGATATTCGCGCTTAGCGCGAATATCTCCAAAAGTTGGTAATAGAAGGTAGCGATGTTAGGGACTGTTTCTAGTCGCTAACATCTTGGCACGCCACTTTGCATGTCATTAGTGATAAGTATCACTGACATGCAAAGCGGGGCCCAAGATGGTCGCTATCTCCTTTTAGCTGTCACTAACTGGTGTTAGCGACAGCTTGATAATAGGGAAATAATTTTATCTCCGCTTTCATGGCTTTTAAAGCCAAAAAAGCGGAGATAAACCCCCTTGATAATATGCCCCACGATTCCTTGGGGGTTTCAGCTGACAGGGCTTGGTATTGTGTTACATGGTAATTTTTCAAGGAAACGTCAGAGGGTCGATGCAGGGGTTCTAGAAGAGGTGATAAACCATTTAAGCCTCATGAACAAGCGCATGGTCTTTTAAAGATTTGTGAAGTACTCGGGGCGGCGGTGTGTGTGTGCCCTCTTTCAGGAGCGGGCGGGGGGGCACTGCCAGCAACTTGCCAGGTCAGGTAGTGTTCAACACGTGCATCACCCTTTCTCTGTCTGCTATTGCGCTCCATGCTTCGGAAAGGTAAGAAAAAGAACGTGCATTTGAGTTTGAAATGTCCGATCCTGCAGCAGCACACTTCCAAAGCCCACACATGACAATAACCCGATTCAAAGCCCCATTCACCCGTTTTTAAAAAAATAGATAACACTCCAACAAAGTAAGGTTATAAAACTTTATTAACTTTTAACGATAATGAACAGAACAAAAACATTTAAACATTTATTAACACAAAAAGCAACAATGGTTAGAAGCTGTCTTTTGTGCGAATAGTCCCAAGGCAGCACAACGTGCAGAGTTCTGGACGGCACCCAGGTGATGTCGCCTGGGTGCCGCACTGGTTTAGGGATCCTACAATGCTGCTCCGAAAATTGGCGTGGGGCGTCCCGGGTGGGGCGGGGGGAGGCCTCGTCAGTAGCGGTCTGTTGTGCGAATAGTCCCAAGGCAGCACAACGTGCAGAGTTCTGGACGGCACCCAGGTGATGTCGCCTGGGTGCCGCACTGGTTTAGGGATCCTACAATGCAGCACAGAAAAACAGCGTGGGGCGTCCCGGGTGGTGCGGGGGAGGCCTCGTCAGTAGCGGTCTGTGTCCAGTGTCACATGGCTGACACAACATGTACGACAGGCACCCAGGTGATGTCCAGTAAACTGCCGCACTGGTTTTGGTATCCTACAATGCTGCTCCGAAAATTGGCGTGCGGCGGCCCGGGGGGGGGGGGGGGAGGCGGCGTGAACGGGCCTCCCCAGGTGGCGGCCATCTAGCTGAGTTGCGCTCGCTCTTGCGGCCACAGCGTCTCGCTCACCATGTTGTGGAGTTGCTCCCACTCTTGCAGTGCAGCGATAGGCGGCTGCCACATGGCTGTCAAAATGGCGGACGGCTCTTCGGTTTTGGGCCTGGTCCACTGAAATGGCCCTGGGACACCTTGGAAGTCGGACGCTTGCCTGCTAGGGCTTGGGCTCCATTCTCGAAAAGCGTCCCCTCAGCCGTGAAGATTGTATAAAAGTCTTGGGGGCCCCCGACTCCCGCAGGCTTCCGGTGGGGAGCGGCTGCCATGATTGCTCGCGGAATGACCACGACGGAGCCACGAGATGGTGGTGCTCTCATGCTGACGCCAGCTTCAGTCTGAATGATCCAGAAACAAGGTGGGGCTTTCATCGTTTGGGAAAAAAAAATGTTCTAAACCAATGAAAAGTGTTATTTTTAGGTCATATGACCAAGCCTTCCATCTTTAGGAAACCAAAAGTAAAATGAACCAATGAAAAGTTTTATAAACAAGTCACATGACCTGTTATGCGACATAGGGCTACAAAAAGCGTAGAAAATCCGTTGGCACGTGAGGCGGCGTCAGTAGCGGACCGATGTGCGAATAGGCCGAAGGCAGCACAACGCGCCGAGATCCGGGTGGCACCGAGGTGGTGTCCAGCAAATTGCCGCACTGGTGTGGCCATCCTACAATGCTGCGCCGAAAGACGGCGTGTCCAGCTGAATTGCGGTCACTGTTGCGGTACAGTGACTCGAACGCGCCGAGATCCGGATGGCGCCGAGGTGGTGTCCAGCAAATTGCCGTACTGGTGTGGCCATCCTACAATGCTGCGCCGAAAGACGGCGTGTTCAGCTGAGTTCCGGTCACTCTTCCGGCACAGTGACTCGAACGCGCTGAGATCCGGATGGCACCGAGGTGGTGTCCAGCAAGTGGCTGCACTGGTGTGGCCATCCTACAATGCTGCGCCGGAAGTCGGCGTGGGGTGCCCCGTTGGCTTATGAGGTGATGTCAGTAGTGGACTGATGTGTGAATAGGTCGGAACCAGCACAAGGCGCCAAGATCCGAATGGCAAGTCCTGGATGTTGAGTGCCTCAGTTGAGATTTCTGAGCAGTGCTTGTAGAACTGTCTGAAGCTTATTTGCACCTGCTGCAGCTTCACTAGGTCCGGCGGAACTTGTTGCCTTTTCCTTTCTGCTTCTTTTCCTACAATGCGTTTCTTCTGAAGACACGACCAGGTCCCTGAATGTGTGCAGGGGGACGCTATTGAATGAATGAACGCGCCGAGATCTGGATGGCACCGAGGTGGTGTCCAGCAAATTGCCGCACTGGTGTGGCCATCCTACAATGCTGCGCCGAAAGTCGGCGTGGGGTGCCCCGTTGGTTTATGAGGTGATGTCAGTAGTGGACCGATGTGTGAATAGGTCGGAACCAGCACAAGGCGCCCTGCACTGTTGAGCCTTTTTCAATGTCTGTTTTTTGTTCTTTCCCCTCCATCAAAAACAAAACAAAAATACAAGGCGCCAAGATCCGAATGGCAAGTCCTGGATGTTGAGTGCCTCAGTTGAGAGTTCTGAGCAGTGCTTGTAAGACTGTCTGAAGCTTATTTGCACCTGCTGCAGCTTCACTAGGTCCGGCGGAACTTTTTTCCTTTTCCTTTCTGCTTCTTTTCCTACAATGCGTTTCATCTGAAGACACGACCAGGTCCCTGAATGTGTGCAGGGGGACGCTATTGATTGAATGAAAATGGCGGCTTGACACAAAGCTGACTCAAGCGTTACTGTTGGTGCTATACAGACAAAAATTGGTTTTCAGTTTGTACATTCTTCAGGTTTTTTTTTCCATCCAAGTCTGATTGAGAGTTTGTAGAAAAATGGCTTCAGATTTTCCACATACTACTCTTCAACATTCTTCCTAAATGTAACAATGTGAAACTCACTAGGAGAACGGCTGTTTCTGTTTCCTTTCAAAATGCTGCCACCAATATTTTCTGAATGGAAGACACCATCTTGTAACATAAAGGGCCGAAAGGGGTTCTGGTCTGGCCGATGGTTGGTGGAGACATTTTGACTATATCTTGGACCTGCCCGGCCTCGCCCAAAATGGCGCCAGTATAAATGGGACTCGTAACTCTTTGCCCGCAAATGTATATCTAGAAAATGTTATTGTAAGTGGCCCTGTCGTATTTTAATTACAAAATGTACGTCCACCGATTCCGCATCTGTTAGACACCTTTGTTCTTGTCACCTAATGGCCCGCTCGTTACGTTCTTCTACAGTGTAAATGTCTCCTCATCATATACGATTTGAGTTTGCTCCGTGGCCGGCCCACGTGGTTATAGGCCCGTATTTGTATACTGACATTTTCACAATAAAGGTTTTTAAAACAAAACACGGTAGTAGTATTTTCATTTGTAAAGTTTTTACTTTTAGTGACTGTTTTCGAATCAGTAAAAGGCAAGTGAAATAAAGCAGTCCAATTACATGACGGATAAAAGGTATAATATGTAGGAACGCAGTAAAGATAAATGGTCAAGGGCAGTTGTGTTTTTCATGTCTGCAACATAAAGTGATCGATAAGAATCTGATAATCAGGCGTATCGGCGACTAAGACAGCAGGCCGAATCTCTTTTACTCAACGGCTCCGTCATGGAAGGAAGAAACGCCCTTTTTCTCGAAAAAGGAATATATTTTACTTGCAAGACAGTTGTAAATTTTCCGGGAAAGTACATTAGCCTGGAATATTATAACATATGTTTGAAAAAAAAATATTGTTCGAAAAAAATAAAAAGCGTAATTTTTGGGTCATATGACCAAGCTTTTCATCATTAAATTAACAAAAGTAAAATGAACCAATGAAAAGTTTTATTAACAAGTCACATGACCTGTTATGCTTACGTTACGCGCTGCGCGCCGCGCCTCGGATCACTTCCGGGTGCGCTAACGCAGCGTGTCATAAAACGCATTACGCGACAACGTAGGTCAAGAATATAGTCTAAATGTCTCCACCAACCAGCGTTCAGAACACAACCCCTTTCAGCAGTCCAAAAAGTTCTGTTAAATGACAACAGAGGGGACAGGCAACAAGAACCATCAGTCAAAGAGGGGAGGGCAAGTTCTTCCCTTCCGGGTCATGTTGGGGCGCTACCGGAACTGATCGAATTGGTAGTCTACAGTGTTTCTGGATGTTTCAGACTAAAGCTGGCGTCAGCATGAGACCACTACCATCTCGTAGCTCCGTCGTGGCCATTCCACGAGCAATCATGGCAGCCGCTCCCCACCAGAAGCCTGCGGGAGTCGGAGGCCCCCAAGACTTTTGTAGAATCTTCACGGCTGAGGGGACGCTTTTCGAGAATGGGACCCAAGCCCTAGCAGACAAGCGTCCGAGTTCCAAGGTGTCCCAGGGCCATTTTAGTGGACCAGGCCCAAAACCGAAGAGCCGGCCGCCATTTTGAGAGTCCTGTGGCAGCCGCCTATCGCTGCACCGCAAGAGCGGGCGCATCTCAACTACATGGTGAGCGAGACGCTGTAGTCGCAAGAGCGGGCGGAAAACAGCTGAATGGCGGAAGAGGCACAGTGTAGCAAAAGCGGGCGGAATGGCAACTAAAACGATAAAGGGGCGCCTCACTACAGCTTGTCTTCAGGTCAAACGGATTGTGGGACAAGGTCCAGAATTGAAGAGTCATCAAAAGGCAAAAAGTACCGCCGGACCCCGGGAGCCGGCCGCCTATGTCGGGGGCGATCTCAGGCTACACCAGTGCTATAAGACTTGGGGAGGGTGTCGGAGCCAAGCGTCTTCTCCGAGTCCATGGCCATCACAGCGCCCCTCAGGGGCCTCCGTCAAGCTGTTTAGGAAGGTAACATATGACATTGTTTTCTAATGCAGTCAGGTCCACAAACGACACTCACTTACTTTGAGAATAGTGAAGCTGCAGTAGGTGGAAATAAGCTTCAGACAGTGTTACAAGCGCTGCTCAGAACTCTTAACTATGGCACCCAACATCCAGAACTTATGCTATTTGAGAATGGTAGTGACATCGAAGCATCTCAGGGACCAAAACCATTAACGTACTTTCACGTATGAAAATCTTACTTGGGGAGGGGGCAGGAGCGAAGCGCCCCCTCCCAGTCAGCGCCACCACACCGTATGTTGAAAATCTGAAGCCATCGTTCTACAAAGTCAACCAAACTTGGATTGAAAAATCTAGAAAAATGTACAAACTGAAAACCAGTTTTGGTCTGCATTGCATCAGTAACAACGCTTGAGTCAGCTTTGTGTCAAGCCGCCATTTTGATTCAACAAAGCACAGGCATTGAAAAAGGCTGAAATTTAGAACTCTAAACTATGGCACCCAACATCCAGGAGCTTGCTATCCGGATCTTGGAGCCTTGTGCTGTTTTCGATCTATTCACACATCGGTCCACTACTGACATCATCTTATAAACCAACGTTATGTAAATAGTTTTTTAATAAAATGTTTTACCCTGTTTCTTTGCTGGTGTGTTGTCTATATTTTTAATATTTGCATAGGGTTTGTCATTATTTTGTGCGGGATGGGTGATGGAGCCGAGCTGTCTTGCAGCCCTCATGGTGTGGAGCTCAGTTCATCTCACTATTTTCGTATTTCTCAAGAAGGGTTGTTCCTAATATTTCTATTTTAGCGAGGTCAAAAAGAGATCCAATTAGTGGCCTACTGATTTTGCTCGATTACTTTTATTTTTTTACACGATTTTTCACTATCTGCAAAGACTAAACAGAGTATTGCGACTTTGTGCTTGTTTGTAAATAGAGAATGATCCAAAGAGAACCAATTCTAAAACAGTAAATGCTTGGACAACAATCAATCAAATGGAGAGACAAGGAGGTACGACGGATTACAACGGGGGTAAAGGCCTGCGTTAACTACCCTTCTGTATCTGCAAAGAGAGAGTACTACTAAGGCAAAAGAGGGGAGGGGGGGGGGCAGCGTTCAAAGCACATCAGCGTGCATAAATACGAAAATGTTTTTATCTATCACGTACTTGACATTTTAAAGCTTTTCATATTTGCTATTAAAAAACCAATGAAATTCACAGAAAAAACCATAGGTTATAGTGGATATATAGTTAGGAATTTGCATTTACAAAACCTTGAAAATTCAATGAAAAAACCATAGGTTATAGGCCATATATAGTTAGGAATTAGCATTTACAAAACCTTATTTTACTCGCATAAAACCATTGAAATTCCATATATAGTTAGCTAACTATAAGCGCTAACTATATATCGCGCACCCGCAATCCACTGCTGATGATGTCACATATTACATCATTCATGACATGGTCAGTGACATCACTGATGACATCACTGATGACATCTCAAATGACATCACTGATGACAACTCAAATGATATCAATGATGACATCTCAAATGACATCACTGATGACATCACTGATGACAACTCAAATGACATCACTGATGACATCTCATTTGTCATCACTGATCACATCACTCATGTGATAATACAATGAACCTCTTCAGACTCTAATATAACCTTACATACACTCAGTATAAACAGACACTCACAGACTGTCACTCATCCATGGAGTTACTCACACACCTAGTCAGTCATGCAAAGAATCAATCACACCTCCATTTCCTCAACTATACAGTTATACACATCTTACTTATTCAAACATATAATAACACATATTTACTCTCTTATATAATCCCTGATACAAGCTCACAGTGATCGATACAGCCACTCACACATTCACTGGCTCTTATGTTCAGTTATTTATATATCTCAACTCTCACATGTATTGTGTTTTACATACGTACTTACTTGCACATGTAGCAATGAGAAATCCATTCACTCACCAACACACCCATGCACAGTCAACCGCCCTTATAGCTGTTTCCACATGCACTCTTGAACTCATACTCCTAGTGAATCAACTGCTTACACATCTATGCACAGAGTCACGCACCTCCCAGCCACCCACACACACACTCAGCCTCCCATTCAAATATTTGGGCAACCAATCAATAACCCATATGGCTACTCTTATAGCTACTGATCAACACATGCAGCAGCTTACACAACAACAAACATACTGATGCACGAATTAAGACAGTTTAGTCACTAACCCATGTACTCAGTGAGACACATTTAATCACTCACTCATACAGTCAGTCATGCACCTACTAAATTCTTCATCCAGACACTTATACATCCACTCATTCTTCAATATGTGAAACATATTTTAACTTTACAGAAACATACAGTCACTGGATGTTGTAATCAGTGATGTCATCAGTGATGTCACTGACCATGTCATGAATGATGTAATATGTGACATCATCAGCAGTGGATTGCGGGTGCGCGATATATAGTTAGCGCTTATAGTTAGCTAACTATATATGGAATTTCAATGGTTTTATGCGAGTAAAATAAGGTTTTGTAAATGCTAATTCCTAACTATATATGGCCTATAACCTATGGTTTTTTCATTGAATATATATATATATATATATATATACATATATATATATATATATAAATATATATATATATATTTATATATATATATATATATATATCAGTTTGAAAATTACATCGCCACAGTTTTATAAACAAAGATACATTTTCTGAAAACAACGTCACTCCCCAAAAAGGGGTGTGACCATCATCACATGATCATTACACAACAAGGTCCTCCCTTTGGGATTTATGGGTCTTGTAGTCCATGTTAATGCACAATATTGTTTTCCGCTGTTTTGATCACAGAGAATAGTCATATGTTTTACAATCATCATTTATATTGTGCTTTTGTTTTGGTTGAACCAGTACTGGGTGGGGGTATGTTATGTATATATTTACGGAGGTTTTGGGGTTTACTGCCCTCCAGTGGGCAATTCGAGTTTTCCAATGTCATGGTCTCCCTCTGTGATGTTATTTTAACGGTTGGTCATTTTGTGTTTATGTGGCGTGGTGCATAAAGTTGGGGGGTGTGAAAGTGTCAATTAAAAGAGTTCAAAATTGTCTGTAAACGGGATTCTCTTCAGGATTTAGGATAACAATTATAGGTTTCCAAGACATCTTTCTTTTACAAGTGTATATATAATTCCTCCGACTGGTTGAGGCTAAAGGGAGTCATTGTCCTGAAATTTAAGATGTGTCTCGATTCCTTTTGCCGCAGTATTTTCTCATTGTGTCCACCTCTTTCCGAAGGGGTCATTGTTTCTATTCCCCAAAAGCGTAGCTGTTTTCAGTCCCCATTGTGGTGGGCCTCCATATGTTTTGCAACTGCGTTGTTTCTGTCTTTGTGTGTTGTTGCACGGGCATGTTCCAAGATGCGTTTTTTTAACTCGCATATGGTGCTTCCGATGTATCTGAGCTTGCAGGGACATCCAATCATATGTATTGTATACTGGCTATTACATGTAATACATTCCCTGATTTGCCATGTTTTTTTGTTTGGCATTAATATTTCAGTTGATGGTTTGGCAATCTCACACGCTTTACAGTTATAACATTTGATGAAGCCCTTTGTTTTTAACCACACTTTTTTTTGGGTCGGCTTTTTGTAATGACTGTGAATTAGCTGATCTTGTAAGTTTCTTGCACTTCTGTAAGTAATGACAGGATGATTGCCCATTTTTTTTACCAATGACTGGGTCCAGTTGTAAGATTTTCCAGTTCTTTTTTAGGATCTGATTAATCCTTTTTGACTCTTGGCTATAGTTTAGAATCAGTCTGATGGGTTCCTCCTCTTGATTAGTCTGTTTTGTCTTTTGTTGTAAGCACTCTGTTCTTGGTTTTTGATTTGCTCTCTCCCAACATTTTTGGACCACCTTTTTATTGTATTTTCTTGTTTCAAATTCGTTGATGGTATTTTTGCTCTGTCTGTTCCAATCCTTTTCCTCACTGCAAATTCTCCTTAGGCGAAGAAATTCTCCGTACGGTATACTCGTAATTAGGGATTGTTGGTGGAAACTCATCGCTTCCAGGGTCGCATTTGTGGCTGTGCTTTTTCGGTGGAGAGTTGTTTCTATGTGGTTGTCTTTTATGTATACTTCTGTGTCCAGGAAAATGGCTTTGGTTTTGCTTATAGTGTAAGTGAATTTTAGACACGGTGTTTCAGTATTCAAAATTTCAAAATATTCCAGAAACTTTGTTTCACTTCCATTCCAC
Organism: Lissotriton vulgaris; assembly: GCF_964263255.1. Classification (NCBI taxonomy): domain Eukaryota; kingdom Metazoa; phylum Chordata; class Amphibia; order Caudata; family Salamandridae; genus Lissotriton; species Lissotriton vulgaris. Next base: position 337,529,397 of record NC_141685.1, on the reverse strand, counting down.
ACTATGAACAGGTCGTCAATAAACCTTTTCCATGTCACAATGTGTTTGGTGTACTCAAGGTTCTTGTCATTCCACGCTGTTGTCTCCTCCCACCATCCCATCGCTATGCAGGCGTAACTTGGGCTAAAAGAAAAGCCCATTGCGGCTCCATTCTTTTGTCGCAAAATCAAATCACCAAAGAGAAAGATGTTTGTGAGTAGTTTAGAGATCATTTCCAAAAGCATGTTATTGTGATCCCTATAATGAATGTTGCGTTCCCGAAAGAAATATTTACATGCATTTATACCTAAGTCGTTGTCAATGTTGGTATATAATGCCATCACATCCATGGTGATCATTAGGAATACAGGTTGCCAAGTCAGTTCTTTCAAAGTGCATAGAAATTCCGTTGTATCTTTTAGATAGGATTTAAGTTGTTGTACATAAGGGTTCAAATAGTGGCCGATGTAGTTGGCCAGGGGCTCAAACAAGGACCTCTTAGCTGACACAATGGGTCTCCCTGGTGGTTTCGAGGGGTTTTTATGTATCTTAGGCAAGAAATATTATATAAGTATATTGATTTTGATAGGCGCCTTGATACCTTCGGGTTTAGTCTGCGCGATACAAGTTGCTTAATAAATAAATAAATAAATATATTGTTGCCATTTTTTGGAAAGTCGACTGTCAGGTATTTCTTTTCATCAAAGTCTTTTAAGCCTTCCGTTTCCCATTGGCTCAAGTTTTTGTCAAGTACACTTTTGATTTTGTCAAGCGGATTTGTGCTTAGTTTTTCATAATATTCGGGGTTATTTAGTTGTTCCATGGCCTCCGTGGTATACAGATCCCTGTCCCACAGGACCACATTCCCCCCTTTATCCGCAATTTTGATTTCAAAACTTGTGTCATTGTTTAGAGATAGTAGGGCTTCTAAATTGTCTCTGCATTTCATTTTTGTGATTTTGTAAAGGTCATGGGTTACTGCTTCCTGGAACATATCAATCTTGTTCCCTGGTGTTAGTCACACCGATCAATGAAACTCACTGGAGCCGTGGCCACTATGCAATCGACGATCTTTAATGCAAAGGGTGCCCAACGCGTTTCGCAGTTACCTCACTGCTTGTTCACGGGTAAGTAACACAAGTGCAATCAGTACATTTAAATGTAGGCATTTGTAGTATTTTACATCTCCTTTCTTAATTTTAGAAAACATCCTAATTCAACCCCAGTGGGTAATTTTTTCGTAATTCACCAAACACCTTTGTAACAAAAGTTCACAATCGCGCTCCAGTGAGCTCAATTTCATTATCCTTCTTATGGAATCTGCCACCACTTCACATTATCTTCATTTCTGCAACAAAACCAAATATAACTCATGTTACCAAACATAAGAACTGCTTAATTTTAAAACCATGACAAAAACGTGTTAAAAACGTATTAAAAGAAAGGCAGTAACGAACGGGCGCGACTCAGGACAATTCAAATGATCTCAAATGTATCGACATTTCCTCATCCCGATTCAGACCCCTGGGACTCATTGTGTTATATTTTATAATCAATCTAGAATCCAGCTTTCTAAGTTCGAGCGTGCGGTTCCCTCCCCCTTTCTCTTAATGGGATCGATTCCAGCACGCAGAACTTCAGAAGATTTTGATTCTGATTATGCTTAACACTGAAATGGCGGGCAACCGGATATTGCTTATCATTTTTCGTGATTGCCCGTAAATGTTCCAAGATGCGCAGTTTGACCCTGTTGATGGTGCTTCCGATATAATACTGGTCGCAGGGGCATTTTAGTGCATACACTGCTAAATATGTATCACATGAAAAGTGTCTCATAATCTTAAAAGCTGCTTTCTCTCTACACACTTTTACTGTTTTGCAATTTGGCTGTATTTACATGCTTTGCACTTAGTGCAAGTGAAGAATCCTTGTATAGGAATCAGTTTCTTTGGTTCTTTAATACTGCTGGTCATCAGAGTGTCCATCAATGATCTATTTTTTCTAAAGGTCAATGAAGGCTATGGACCAATGTCATCAATTAGATCCTCATCAGTTCTCAAGACCTCACAAAATTTAGTCAGACTTTTCCTTACCTCCCAAGCCTGGTTATGGTACGTGGTAATGAACCTAAGCTGATTATTTTTTAATTCGGATTCTTTCTCCATAAAAAGTTCTTCTCTTTGTAGTTTAGCCACCTTATCACCAGCTGACTTGATAGTCATTAAACTAAAGCCTCGATCCCTGAATCTTTGTGTCATGACTAATTCTTCTCTCCTAAAGTCATCCTCGGTGCTACAGTTACATTTTGCACGTAATAGTTCTCCAAAGGGGATGCTGTTAATGAGATTTTTAGGGTGACAACTTTCTGCTTGTAGTAAACCGTTACCAGCTGTTTTTCTTTCTGTGTAACTTACTGCAGATTGTGTTTTGTTATTTGCAATTTTTAATTCTAAATCTAAAAACTCAATCCTGTCTTCACTTGTCTCACTAGTAAATTGTAGATTAAAGCAGTTCTGGTTTAATTTTAGCACAACTTCATCTGGCTGCATTTGGTTTTTATATGTGTGATGTCTTTAGTGATGTCATCAGTGATGTAATTTGAGATGCCATCAGTGATGTCACTGACCATGATAGGAGCGATGTAGTATGTGAGATCAAAAGCAGTGCATTGTTGGGATGTAAGTTATAGTTAGCTTAGGTAACTGTAACTATCAAATGTACTCAATGCAATCTGACCATATTGGGGGAAGGTGATGGTCCCTAAAGGAGTGACATTTACTATCCACTTCAATCTAAACCAATTGAAGAAGGTGTTGGACACTATAGGGGTGCCATTCACTATTCCTACTCCAAGCCAACCATGTTGAGGGAAGGTGTTGCACACTAAAGGGGTGACATTACTATTCGTACTCTAATATAACTATACTGGTAAAAGATGTTAGTTACTAAAGGGGAGACAGTTACTATTCCCACTCCAATCTAAACCAATATGGGGAAGGCCTTGGTATGTTATGTTATGTTATTAGAACTTATAAAGCGCACTGCTACCCTGGGGTGTCCTGGCGCTGGGTCCTAGTTACCTGGGGAAAACAGTGAGCTGATTATTCGGAGTAAAACCAGGTTTTCAAACCCTTCCAAAAGGAGATAAGATCTGGGGCCTTTCTGAGATGGAACAGAAGCTCAGTCCATGCTTTGGAGGCGCAGTGAAAGAAACTTCGGCCTCCCCAGTTAGTTTTCTTAAACATGGGAGTTCGAACTAGTTTAGACCCGGAGGAGCGCAGGGTTCTGCCGGGGACATACCAGTTGAGCCTATGTTTAAGAAACTCCGGCCCAATCCCATTCACTGCCTTAAAGACCACAGAAAGGGCCTTAACCCGTGATCTAAGTGGGATTTGGAGCAAATGTAATTTCCTCAGCTCTCCTCTAGCCGAGGCAAACCTAGCAGTATCCGACAGCAGTCTGACTGACGCATTCTGGACCATTTGCAACTTGTACAAGTGTTGTTTCTGTACATTAAGATAGAGGCTGTTACAATAGTCCAGGTGGGACAAAATTAAAGCCGTAACGACCGTCCTGAGGTTGCTGGCTGAGAGGAAGAGCTTGATTTTTTTGATTATCCTGACCATAAAACAGGCAGAAGTTACCTGGTTCACTTGATCCTCCATGGTGAGTTTGTTATCCACCAGGACTCCCAGATGCTTGGCTTTCCTGGAGGGTATAAGGCAGGCTCCCAGCCCTTCAGGCCACCAGTCCGGTGTCCATACCGGGGGATTGTTGCCAAACTTTAATACCTCCATTTTTGCTGAATAAAGCTTTAACCAATTAGATGACATCTAGATGGAAATGGAGCTCATACATTTCTGAAACCTGTCCCCTGCTTCTCTTTCCACTCCCTCAGTCAGTGACAACACAATTTGAGTGTCATCCGCGTAGGAGGTAAGCTGGAACCCAAATGACCGGGTGATGTTGGCTAGGGGGGCCACATAGATATTAAAGAGCGTGGGGCTCAAGGAAGAGCCCTGTGGCACCCCGCAGGGGAGCGAGAAGGGATCAGAATCATTCCCATCTAGGTCCTCCGTCTGGGACCTATCAGAAAGGAGTGAAGCAATTTCCATGCTAAGCCCTTGACTCCAATATCCTAGTGCCGGTTCAGCAGGACCCCATGATGGACTGTATCAAAGGCCGCGGATAGGTCCACGAGAATTAAGATGGCATTTCCTCCCCTATCCACGGCCTCTCTGATTTCCTCTGTAGATTTAATTAAGGCCAGCTCTGCACTGTGATAGGCTCTAAACCCAAACTGCGAGGGATCTAAAGAGTTGTTGATCAAAATGAAGTTGTCTATTCATTTCTTTCTCCAGTACTTTAGCTGGCAGAGGAAGTCTGGAAATCGGCGATAGTTATTCAGGTCCTTGGGGTTCAAAGATTGCTTCTTCAATAAAGGGAGCATGGAGGCCTTTTTCCAGTCTCCAGGAAATGTACCGGTCAAAAGAACCAAGTTTAATAGGGGGGTTAGAGCTTCTCCAATAGTGTCCGGGATTGACTTAACAATTCTGGGGGGACAGGGGTCGCTGGGAGCACCTGAGTTTATGGTGAGCAGCAGTTTGATTAGGTCAGTCTTCTTAATGGGAGTAAAGTGATCCAGGATACCTTCAATGGTAATTGGCCAACCTGATGCCCTAGGACCTAAATCAATCTGTTTTCCAGTGATCTGACCCACCAGAGAAGTAAAGATAATTTCAACGTTGGTTTTAAAATAGTCTGTCATCTTATTGCAGAATTCTACATTGCCCTGTTTTTTAGGGGTAATGGGTGTGGCTAGTTTTGAACAGTTCTTTGGTATTTGATTCTGCCCTAGTTATATGCAGGTAGAAGTACTCCTTCTTGGCTTCCAGTTAGAAATACAAGATTTATACTTTTCCTTCATCCCTGCAGAGTACGATTTCCGCCAATCCCTCTCTGCTGATTTACAAACTAGTTTTTTTGCCCTGAGCTCGTCCGAGTACCAGGGTGCAGCGGGCCAAGCCTGTTTGGGGACCCATTTTGTAACAGGGACTAGCTGGTCACAAGCCTTGGTGATCCAGGTATTATAGGTTGATGTTGCTTCATCCGCATCCATCAGAAGCTGGAACCTGGAATTCCCCTGGACATTTCCTAGTCTTTCCACATCCAGCTTACCCCAGGATCTAATGCCTATCTCGAGATTCTGTTTCAGGCCTATAGGCCGGGTCAGCCATGGTTTGATTCCAAACTTGATCGCCGAATGGTCAGACCAGGGAATCAGGAGGATCGTGATCCCAGTTAAGTCTTTATTGTTGGTGTATATAGCATCCAAGGTATGGGCCTTTTCGTGAGTTGGCCTCTTCACCAATTGTTTCAAGCCACGACTACCTAAGATTTGATTCAGCTTAGATATTTTAGCATCTTCGGAGTTCTCGAGGTAAACATTGAAATCCCCCATCACTGAGAGGGATTCCAAGCACATGACCTCCTCCAGCAGCAAGTCTAAGGACTCAAAAAAAACTGCCTTTGGATCCCGGGGGCCGATATATCAACATCCCTTTAAACGGTCTGTGACCCTCAGAATAGATGTCAAACGCAAGAGCCTCACAATTCAGGCTAGTTGCTGATGCAAACTTGGGGGGGAGTGATTCATGGTAGATGATAGCGAGACCACCCCCCTTCTTATTAAACCGATCCAGAGTGTGACAATAGAAGCCCGCCGGTGTAGCTTTCAGCAGATCGGGAGAAGAACTATTGTCTGTCCAAGTTTCAGTAATAAAAGCAAGTTTGATCTTGTGCTCCCCAATCAGGAGTGCACATTCCACGCTGTGCTTCACAAGAGATCTAGCAGTGAGCATCATGCATTTCAAAATGCCCGCGTTTCTAGGTAATGTTGATTTTAAAATGTACCGGATATTTTTATATTTGTTAATGGGCTAATTCAGAGTGGTGGGGAGCGGTGTCTGACAGCACATGCATAGGAAGCTCGTAGTGTTGTGGTTATCCTTGTCTAGGGCCAGCCTCGGGCATTGCTGATTCCTAATTGCAGGGTTTAAATTGAGAAGGTCCATGCGTGAGTAAAATATGCCCTCTGCCTTACAACATCCAGGGGTTCGAGCCCGGCGCATGGCCAGAGCGCGGACGAACGCAGACGGGCTTGACTTTGGCCGGCTGCGCACCTGCTGCACACCCGCCACAACATGCCAATTAAATTAAGTGCCCTGCAGCCACTAGAACGCTGACCGGTGCTTTAGTGAGGATTGAGTCTGGGCCGGCGACCGGGCGTCTAAGAGTACGCAAAAGATTACAATTTTAATTCCCAGCCCAAGCCCCCCCAAAACAATTCCATTCCCTCAAACAATGTATCCTCTGAAATTAAAAACCTTTGTATATGTCTCTCCGTCGAGCGTTCAACGCAGCTTCGTCCAGGGAGACCAGAACGGCGTGAAAGAGCGTCCGTGTTATGTAGAGTGCCCTGCATCACTAGAACGTTGACCGGTGCTCACCAGACCCGGAACTGAGGATTGAGTCTGGGCCGGCGACCGGGCGTCTAAGAGTACGCAAGAGATAAAAAATTAAATTCCCAGCAAAAGCCCCCCCAAAACAATGTATCCTCTGAAATTGAAAACCTTTGTATATGTCTCTCCGGCGAGCGTTCAACGCAGCTTCGCCCAGGACATTTACAACTCCCACTCCAATCTAAAGCAATTTGGGGAAGGTGCTGAACACTAAAGAGGAGACACTTATTATACCCACTCCAATATAACCATATTGAGGGAAGGTGTTGGACACTAAAGGGGCTACATCTACTAATCCCACTCCAATCTAAACCAGTTTGGGTAAGATGTTGAACATTAAATGGGTAATATTTACTATTCCGCTTTAATTTAAACCAATTTGGAGACGGTGTTGGACACTAAAGGGGAGGCATTTACTGTACCCACTCCAATCCAACCATATTGGGGGAAGGTGTTGGACACTAAAGGGGTGACGGTTTCTCTTCTCACTCCAAGCTAAACCAATTTGGGGAAGGGGTTGAACACTAAAAAGATGACACTTACTATTCCCACTGCAATCTAAACTTAAACGCATTTATGTTATATAACATTAACTAAATGGTTATTTAAAAACACACAAATCTAACTACAAACCTTCATATACATATTTATATTCTAAATTATATGATTGCTATTTTATTTACTACGAAAAAGTAATATATTGTACCACAGCTTTACTACCATAAATTTAAAAAAAATAAAAATATCATCATAGTAAATTAGCAATTATTATTTAAAAAATATTTACATAAAATTTGCATCTGCTTTTTTTAAAAGCTAACAAATAACTTCAAATTCAAATTAATTTTTTTATGAAAATCAAAATATTTTATACAATTGGAAATATGTTGGTTCAAATTGAAAAGTATTCAATTTTAGCACAAATATTTCTAAATATGTAATTAAAAAAGTATCTATTTCATATTTAAATTCTTTCTATTGAAATATATGTAACACCATTAATATATACCTAGATAACCATCAAATTAAAAAATATTGATATATTAAAAAATGCATTTAACAATTCAAAATTATTAATTTGCATATATTTAAAATTATTCCCTAGTAATATACATTTTTAAAATGTCCCTACCCGTATGCCCTAAAACCCTACTGTCCCGCTACTAAAAAATATTCAACAAATAAATATATAGATTAATACAACAAAAAATACAAATGTCAACAATTTCATATGTACAAAAATAGAAACAAGGAAAACCTCAGGATCAAAAAGGGACCAAGGGTTGTTGTCTCCACGTGGATTTTGGTGTGTGCGCCCCATCGCTTATCGTTCAAGCTATCCATAGACACTCACTTAACCCTCATCCCTCGGCAGTTCTATCCTGGTATAGCTGGCTGGCTCTTGCCAGCATGTTTAAATTGACTGTGTGTTTGCTCATTCAGGGCTACTTCCCAGGCATTTGCTCTATTATTTAGTCCTGATGATGATCACATAACCATACTTGGAATCGAAACGTTGTCGACACCTACATCTTAACACTGAACTGTAATTGATTATATATGTGGAGTACAGGATGTATTTTTTATTGTGACTTTTGTATATTTACATTTGTCACCTAAAAGTCACTTTTAAGTCATTTGCCTGGGGTAAGGAAATTAGCTGATTTCCTCTTACCATTTCACGTCCAGCTCATTCACCTTGTATGTATTGTCTTGTTTTTAATTTATTGCAAATACTTTTGTTGATAATGTCAATTTAGACACAGACTAAGCCAATCGCCATATTGCTAATTTGGCTACATTTCATTGATTCTCCATCTAAAGGGACCATTGTCTGTTGAAATAACAACTTCATGTGTAACAAAAATACCTTACTAAAAACACAAATAATAAAATTATTAAAGACATACAATCAAGCATACCACAATACATTTCATACCAATTAACACTTACACACAATTTTACATACAGCAATATTTTCTACTTTGAAATCTTTTACGATATTAGAAAACTACACCAAAATCAAGATTGTTACCTTGGATACTCTTGCCCACAATATTTGTGATGTTCTGAGATACCTTCCTGCACATAAGCAATCCTCCCTGCAAGGCACAGGTTTTCTGTGTTGGTGCTAGGCAGCTGTTTTTTTTAAAACATATTTTATTTGATTTTTGTGGTACATAGAGGCAAGTAGAAATCTGTGACAACAAGCTAACAGTATAGCAAGCGTCAACATGATCATGTGAAAGAAACAAACAAAACTAGAATCATGGCACAGGCAGTACACTTCGCTCCCTGACCTCAGGGAAATTTGTAAACGTTTTATTATATGGCTGAGTCTCTAACACAAGAGGGTGCCAGTAACTGGTGTGTTGTTTCACTGTTTATGATGGGTAGGGGGCAAGTCAATGCCTCTGTATGTTGCCCAGTGTGACTAAACTTTCCTATGTTTCTACGGTCAACCTCATGCCTTGAACATGGCCCCCATGAATCTATCCATGCGGCACTTCCAAGCCCCAATAGATGGTGGCACAGTCCCCTTCCACAGTTGGGCAATATCCCATTTGGCCAGTGTGAGGCCCAGGATCAAGAGGTGCTGTTTGTAGTGGTTCCCCCAATCCCCTCTTTACTGTGCAGTAAAAATAGCTTTGGCGCAGGGGTGAGATGCCAGGATAAGACCCTCTTTAGGCAAGTGGTAACCTTTTGCCTATATAGCTGGAGAGCCCTGCATCTCCATACTGTGTAAAAAAAAGTCCCCTCCTCGTCGTAGCATTTGAGACAAGTAGGGGATGGTATAACTCCCAAGGGTCAGAGCCGGGAACTTGTATAGTAAATTCTATACACATATTTGAAGTGAACCAAACAGAATTGTGTCACGATAGGTGCGCCCCGAGGACTTCCTAGAACATGCGTCCAGTCATCATCTGTGAGGTCTGGAATGTCTGTCTCCCACACCATGCGTATTGTTTTTAGTCTTGTATGGTTATGTGTGCAAAGGGTTTGATGCATTTGCCGGATTTTTAGGCAGCTATTTTTGGCGCTAGCATTATAGGGAAAACACATGGGTGCTCCGTATTCTTGTAAATATGGGGCCTCTTTGTGTTTGGAAATGACGCAGTGCTGCAAAATTTGCCGCATCGCATCGCATCGCAGCACTGCACCACTTCCTTACACATATGCCCCTATCTGTCTACTATAAATACAGACAAAATCATAACCTAAGGTAGACATAAGACATGGTAAGGACAGGGATCACCCTCCTGATGAACACCATAGAACCACCCTGGGCTTTTCAATTTCAATTCCGCAAAAACATGTTGGCACACACTTAAAGGGCTGATGTAAACCTGACTACAGGGTGACAATAAAAAAAATCTTCGTCCACCTAATGGCAATTTTGACATTCTCACTTTCATACCTTTAGCCCATCACTGATTAGGGGGTATATTCACAAGAATGTGTGCTAAACATTACCAAACAATGCTAACGCACCTTTACACATCGCAGCCCATCGTGGGAAAATAACCCTGTGCCAATGTGGAATTCACAACAATGCGGTAGCATGCGATAGTCTGACAAAACCGCGGCCAATGTCCGCGATACAACCATCTCGATGGAGATAAAAACATAAACCACAGCACCAAAAAACGTGCAAAGACCCCATTCGCGATGAGGAAAGCAAGGGTAAGCACCGTCAGACCTGCAACACACACGGTAGGCGGGAATAAGCACAACAAAAGCCTGAAAAAAGAGACAATCTAAACAGGAAACAACAGCCAAGCACAATGGAGGCAACACGAGCCAGAATACAACCCTACAAGCCCCATTGGCAACAAAACATTGTACATGACATGCCATCTTGGACAAGGTGAATGCAGCCTGAGAGTGGAGGTGGACAATGGATGAAAACCAGAACATCCAGAATGATACGAAACGCACAAACAATCAGAAACACGCGGACAACAAGAAGGCAGCAATGCACACCAGAGATGGACGGCCAGCGCCGCACCAGGAGCTGGATGACATGGTGGGAATCAGAGCTGAAGGGACATCTCACACACAATGCAGCACACACACATAGGAAGCAGAGCACCCCAAACTCGAACACAATGTGTCACAAACACCAACATTTGCACAACCGAACACAGGACATAAGTGCACCCGTCTGGTGCCGGTAAACAGCCATACGCATCTGGCTTAGCATGTAGCAGGGACATGACAATGAACAAGTACAAACCCACAGTCCTGATGGGGTAGCAATGCACATATGGCAGGGAGCCAGAGAGTCCGTGACACACACATTGGCATACAAATCAAGACACAACACAGTCGAAGACAAGTGAAAGAGTGAAAACATTATCAACAAGTGCTTGTCAATTCAGCCAAGAGAAGTGCCACGATATGCAGACCAATGCAGCAGCATGTCTGAATGAGGAACGTAGGAAAGCGCTCATGTCCACCTGGGGGAAGTCCATCACCAACACAAGCCAGTGCCAACCTACATCGGTTGTGCGCGCATGGATCATGAGTCCAGGCCAATGCAGCCATGTCCACTGTCATCTTGGGACATGTGGCCAGATTCACAACATGCAACCTGTCGTCAGGACACGTGCAATGGGTCACATCCAGTTGTGGCTGCAGGTACCTTGTCACTCGTCCATGAACGCGACTGCAGCTGTGTAGGCCAACATCTCCAATGAGCGATCGTCGTCCACCACATCTGATATGCCGTTGACGTAATCCATCAGCTGAGCCGGACAGATGTGCTAATTCCAACCACTAGCCCCAATGTGCACCAAAGCCCAGTCGGGTAGTGGCTTAATGTGCTCACTGCACACAAGGATTCGTGCAATCTCCCAGGTCCAGTGTCCAGCCTGCATGCCACACTGCATGCCATAAAGGGGTATCACAGTGACACTACTGGTCGTGGGCTAACAGGGGGTGGACACATATGTCGTAATCCAGGTCAGCTACTGTTACATTGGAGAGGCAGACATCCATGGACCACTCGAATATGCTTGAATGACAATGCAACATGGGCTGAATGCAGGTGACGTCCCCAAGGCGGAATCTCAGCGGGTAACTGATCCGCATGATGGCCTCAGTACATGCAGCAGACGTGCATGGTACAGGTCCACGTGATTGGATCCGAGCATGTGTCTGGGATGGTCTGCCATGGCATCAGTGGCTCTGCTAGAAGCGGTACTGGCTTGCCCGGCGCCAGTCCTGTGGACAGAATGGCACAGTCTGGTGCAATGTCAGTGTCTGTGTCAACGGGTGCAGGCCTGGGGTGGGGTGGGGTGGGGTGGGAGTACGTGTGAAGGCCATTTCCTGCATGCCAACTATGACCTAGGACTACTGCGTGTGGGATGTGTACACGTTGGTGTCACTTCGGACAGTGTGTAGTGTAGGAGTCGCAAGCAAATGCCATTATATCTGTCAAGGGGTGCAGACCACATGCCAGTTCCTGCTCGAAGCTGCAGATGTGCTACGGCCTGATAGTTCACACCAAAGGACCTTACATCCCTAGAGTAAATTCACCATCTGCATGCATACTGGAGATGCACAGGGCCTGGTGAGGGTGTGGTGGGATGTCTTCGACCCTGGGAACACTGTGACGCTGGCCTTTGAAGGTGTGCAGCCATGTGAGTGTAGGCCAATGGACTGGACAGGGCGGACACTGGCTGGGATCATGCTGCAAATGAGGCCAGGTAAATAAATCATGCATCCGCAGGGCTGATACACATAACACTTGGCATGCATGTGCCAAGACCCTGAGCGGTTTTCCACTCCTACATGTCCCTGCACGTGCGGGCCCGCCCTTCTGGTGCACGCTACATTGCAGCATCGACTACTGTGGCCCTGGTGGCGACGACACCCCAACACAGAGACACACTGATCGCACTTCCTGCCCAAGGCCAGGTCTGAGCCACGCCCTGCGCCCTTGCCGACTCTGCACACCCCTGTGCTAACCTTACGTATGCCGGACCAGCACACACCGATTGTGCATGCTGGGGGGTGCATGCAAAGCTACATGTCCAGGGTCACTGCCAACGCGGAGGTGTCATGGTAACGTCCGCTGAAGACAGCACTCTGACCACACGGACACACTTGCTCAGATGGTGTGAATGGCTACGGGCATGTGCGCACAACCCCATTTATTAGCAGGTACACATACTGAGTGGTAGTCAGAAATCAACAGCAGTGTGCATCGCAAAGGACACAACCATTCAAAATTAAAGGCCCGACGACTTGTAGTGCACAGAGTTAGTAGCCCCAGTTGCACAGCGGCCTGCACGGGCCTACCGCCACGGGACGCTGACTTGTGGGGCACTGGGGCAAGGTCACGAGTGCAGAGCAAGTTTCTTTAGATGTAAAAGGAGCTTGTAGCGCAGTGTCTGGGCGGACCGTGGATGGTGTACCCCCATGGCATGAGTGCAGGACAACGCTGAAACAGTCACTATGGTAGAGATGAATGGAACAGACACATGTCTAGTCCAGCCTGATGAAGATGCAGGAAACCACCAGCCCATGGACTCAGACGCCTCCAAGGTCCAACCAGATAGTGCCCATGGCTCATTGTGCACAGAGTTAGTGGCACCAGTGATTTGATTTGATATCCATATTTATAAAGCGCACTGTGACCCTACAGGTATCCTGGTGCTTGTACATGTGAACTAGATTCTGAGAGTAAGGAGGGTATATATTCAGAGGTTAAAATTTCACAGCAATGTATTAGGAAAGAGGAAGGTCTTTAATCTTTTTCTAAACTGCAACAGGTTTTCCACCTGCCTAAGTTCAGCTGGAAGTTTATTCCAGGCTGATGCTGCTGCAGTACCGAAAGCCCTACCTCCTGTATTGGCTTTCCTAACCCTAGGCACTCTTACCAATTTAGCAGCAGAGGAGCGGAGATTGTGCACTGGAATATAATAAAGACACATTTTAATAAAGACAAATGTTGTTGCGCTCACTGCATCGCATTTGGTGATGTAGTGCATGCAACAAAATTCGTTTTATTTATTTATATGTTTACTTACCTGTTAAGGTCTGGAATCCATACATTACTACCCCCCACCCTGCCCCTCCCCCTCCCCACGTCACCGCCCAGCAGGTACTCCCACTACCGGCTGCAGCTGGTTGAGTCCTTGTGAAAATCCCCCTAGATGTACTTGTGGGGAGTACCCCAGTGATGAAGCAGGCCAAATAGGTGGGTGAGGGCTCAGCTTCTTTTCCAGTAAGACCCTAAAAAATGTCTCAAGCAGAACTGCCCAACTGCCTTATAACAGTTGTTTATGGCACCTTCAGACTGCGCACCAGCAAGGCAATAAACCTGCACTTTAACTTTTTTAAACTATGGGTTCCGTGTTGTCTCAGATCCAGCCCATGAAAGCAACTTTTTTTTAACTGAACATATTCAAAACTAAAGCCTTACTGCCTCACAATCTATCTGCATGTGCTCCCTCTGAGTTTATGAATCAAACGGTCAAGCTATGACGTGGAATTTAGCATATTTCTCTTTTGAAGGCAGTGCTGGACTGTTCTGTTCACAAATTAGTTCAGACAGAAACGGGCTCGCCCACCTCTCCCTACAGTAGGAGGTAAGCTGTGTTGTTTTCAGCTGCAGGTTTGTTAACATAATTTACACAGGGATTGCATTGCAACATACAAGTACTCCAGGAGTCCAAAAATAATAATTGTTTTGCGGTGCAAGACCCAGGACGTGTCTGGCTACAATTAGTGCTTTATTTACACAGGTTTTCACTCCTGCTGCGGTCACCATAATCATTATGAAAGCACACACTATTGTACACAGTTAATAAAAGGCAAACTCATGTAACTTATAATGTGTACACCCCAGGGATTTACTCCATCAGCATAAGAAAGTTAACAATATTTCATTTTTAATTTTTCAGATCGAGTTGCAGGGTCTTAGACATATCTTAAAATAAGTTATTCATCAAAACAAATGTATGCACACAACCGTATGTTGATTATATGACTCATTATGTAATCCACTGTTCTTCCTTTATTCTTTCTACCCTCCGAGCTTTATTTATTCCCTCAATTCCTTCTTTTCTTGACTCATTTCCTTCTTTCCTCCCTTCTATTTTTATTCCTTTAGTCTTTCCTTACTAACTTCCTAGCTTCTTTACTTCTTTCCTCTATTACTACGTCCTTCCTGTATCACCTCCTCATTTCTTTGCATTCTCAGTCACCTTTTTTTTCTACCCCTTCTTCTCTTTATTTCTTTCTCCATTCCTCCTCTCTTCCTTTCTTCCTCTAATGCTGCTCCCTTTTTAAGTGTGTCCCAACCTAGCTTCCGAAAAAGCTCATTGCCTTTGCTTCTATTTGCAAAATTACTACATTTTTTGCTCATTCAAGTGCTATATTTGTCATTGAAAGGCTCATCTTGAATTGTGAGATCATCTCTTATCACTCTACTTTTTAAAAATAAATTCTTCTAAAACTTTTATGGTTAGCATGGGGGAGAAACACTCTCAAAATCTCGACACATGCCAACGACACACTCTGCACCGCCGAACACCTGCACTTTCAGATCCACACCAACCCCAACACCACCCTCAGAGGCGCCCTCATCTACAGACCCCCGGACCCCGACCGCAGTTCTGCGACTCCATCACCGACCTCGTCAGCACACATGCCCTCGCCTCCACAGACTACATACTCCTCGGGGACCTGAACTTCCACCTCGAGAACAACAACGATGCCAACTCCTCCACCCTGATCAACAACCTCGGCAACCTCTGACTCAGACAACTCGTCACAGCACTCACACACTCCGCCGGCCACATGCTTGACCCCATCTTCTCAGCAAGCACCCATGTCTTCTTCGACCGCACCACGAACTCCACTGGACCGACCACTGCTGCATCCACTTCACCTTCCGGAAACCCACTACACACCACCGCACCCAGCAGATGCCTCGCCACAGCTGGGGCAAGATCACCGAGGACCAGCTAACCTCCGCCCTCGCCCATAACCCACCCGCAGACCCAACTGACCCAGACGCCGCAGCCTGTAGCCTCAGAAAATGGATCAACGACTTTGCCAACACTCTCTCCCTGCTGAAGAAACCCCCAAACACCCACACCAGGAAGAGAGCCAGCTGCTTCACCGACAACTTCCAGGCCTCCAAGCGAACCTGTCGAAAACTAGAAAAAAACTGGACCCGGGGAAGAACACCTGAAAGCTACACAGCCCACAGGAACACCACCCGCCGACACCACCAACTCATCAGATCTGCCAAAAGGACCGCCTTCAAAGACCGCCTAGACAACAACGCACACAACAGCAAAGAGCTCTTCAGTATCGTGAAGGAACTCTGCAACGCCAGCTCCAACACCAACGACATCACACCGTCACAAGACCTGTGCTACTCGCTGGCCACCTTATCTCATTGGAAGATCACAGAAATCCACAACACCTTCGACACCGTCACCACCCCTACAACAGCCCACACCCCCGCTCCCATGACCACCACCCGCACAACCGTCTGCGCGCCTGAACCAACATCAACGACACCATCAAGATCATGAACACCGTCCACTCGTGTTCCCCGGAAGACCCCTGCCACCACAACTACAACAAAGCCAGAAGCACCATCGCACCCCACCTCCAGAAAACCATCAACATCTCCTTCAAGACAGTGACCTTCCTGGAGAGCTGGAAGCACGCAGAGATCAGCGCCTTACTAAAGAAACCCAAGGCGGACCCCAAGGTCCTCAAGAACTTCTGGCCCATCCTCCTGCTCCCGTTCCCGGCGCAGGTAATCGAAAAGGCCGTCAACAACTGACCAGCTTCCTCAAAGAGAACAACATCCTGGACCCATCCCAGTCAGGGTTCTGCAGCAACTACAGCACCGAAACTGCCCTCATCGCTGCCACCGACGACATCAGGAACATGCTCGACAACTGAAAAACCGCGGCCCTCATCCTCCTGGACCTGTCAGCCGCTTTTGACACAGTCTTCCACTGCACACTAAGAGCACGCCTCCACAATGCCGGAATCCAAGAGAAGGCCGGGGACTGGACCACCTCCTTCCTCTCCGGGAGAACTCAGAGCATCCGCCTCCCCCCCTACCGCTCCGAAGCCACCGAGAACATCTGCTGCGTACCCCAAGGCTCATCTCTCAGCCCAACGTTGTTCAAGGTCTTCATGGCACCACTTGCCCACGTCGCCCAACTGCACGGCCTAAACATCATCTCCTATGCAGACAACACCCAGCTGATCCTCTCGCTCACCAAGGACCCCCACACCGCCAAAACCAACCTCCACGAAGGAATGAAGGCCATCGCCGACTGGATGAGGAACAGCCAACTGAAGCTGAACTCGGACAAGGCAGAGGTCCTCATCCTCGGCTCCACCCCCTCGGCCTGGGACGACTCCTGGTGGCCGACAGCACTAGAAGCACCCCGTACACCCACCAACCACGCACAAAACCTAGGGGTCATCCTCGACTCCACACTCTCCATGGCAAAGCAGCTCAACACCGTCTCCTCCTCCAGCTTCCACATCCTCTGCATACTTCGCAGGATCTTCAAGTTGATCCCCACTGAAACTAGAAGGATGGTCACCCAGGCCCTTGTCAGCAGACTGGACTAAGGAAACGCACTCTACTCAGGAGCCGCGGCCTAACTCCTGAAACGACTCCAACACATCCAGAATGCCTCCGCACTCCTGATCCTCGACATCCCCCACCGCAGCCACATCACACCCCACCTGAAAGACCTGCACTGGCACCCCATCAACAAGAGGATAACCTTCAAGCTCCTCACCCATGCACACAAGGCACTCCACAACAACGGACCAGCGTACCTCATCAGACGACGCAGCCTCTACACCCCTGCCTGCCTGCTCCACTCTGCAGATCATGCCCTCATCACCGTTCCCCCACATCTGAAGAGCGACTGCCAGCAGCAGATCATTCTCCGACTTCGCCACCAAGACGTGGAACACCCTTCCCATCTGCCTACGGCAGACCGAAGACCTTCTAACCTTCAGGAGACTCCTCAAGACATGGCTCTTCGAACAGTAGCAGCACCCCCCCCAGCTCCTTGAGACCCTCACGGGTATGTAGCGCACTTTACAAATGCTATGATTGATTGATTGATTGATTTTTAGAAACAGGGTTTATAGTAGTGGTAAATATGCATATAGAGTGGGCTGTAACCCATTAGGTTATGTGAAAGAAATGTAAATGGATGGTCTCTGTGTGTTACTGATCTGATGAAGATGGGGAATTTCTCCTTTCAAAAATAGTGCCATCATACACTCTTGCAAGTGTCATGCTTCATCATCGGGCGTTGCTCCTTGTGGGGGTGGCGCTGCTGTCCTCCACGGGCCCCACAAGAGGGCTCTTTATCATAGATCTTTTAGGAGACGCCGCAGTTGTGCATGTGGGTCTAAAAGAGAGTTGTGGTGCTGGTGTATTAAAGATCTTGCACCGATGCAACGGTCAGCTATATCATCGGTTCCTGGCATGGCATCAAAATTTGTGATCTATCCATGGGTGAATTATACTGTGGCCCGTAATATTCATCTTCATCCTCCTCTTTTACATGTAGTTGAGAAAGGCTGCGGGCTGGACTCAATATCTATTATATTTATTTATATATATATTTTATTTTTGGACTTTACAAGCAATGTCCTTTTTCTATTCTTTATATATTTTTTTATTTCTTGGGGTTTACACACAACGTCCTTATTCCAGTTTTCTGGTGACCAATAACCTGTAACTGCGAGCAAATTCAGCTTTGCTAATACCTATACATGGGTGTTCATTTATTTTTGACACTCTCCTATAAACTATGGTGACCAGTTTCTAAACACCAACAATACCAGACAGGAACAGCTTGACTGAGTCCGCCACTCCTTTTTACGGGCCCGCGCATGCGCTTCTTTCATTATGAAGCCAGAAGACGCATCAGGGCAACGCATAACCACTGGAAATAGACGCTTGGTTCAGCGGTCTAGTTTCTACCACTTATCGACTCTCTGTCAATGCCTGAATACACCGACATGCTGCCTCCCACGTATGCAAGTACCAATTATTCAATCAAGGGCAGTACATAACAATGTCCTTACACCGCTCCGCTCACAATCCATGGAGCCTTGGAGGGGACGGTCGGGTGAGGTATGATCCTCCCAATTGTAAGTTTAGCATAGCCGAGTCCACACAGTGAATCAAGCTTATTTTACCAAAGGGTGGCACAATTTTGTTCTTAATACCGGTAAATTTTTCCCATACACAGTGCCCGATTAAAGCACAGGGTCCCCTACGTTTTTCTCCAGAATGGCTCATGAGACCAGAAACCACTGAATTGCAAGTATGAATTATGAATTTTGCTGCATTACTATTTACGTCTTTTTCTTCCCTTCTGTACTATAACACTATAACAAAGACACTCTGCACGACTAGAGTGTACAGTAAATGTGTATGTAGTATATGTGAATTTTATTGTGTGTTATATCTACGTTTGTGGTTTTTCCCAGATAACTGCACCTACACGACTTTTTAGCCCACCTTGGTTTGCATGATCAGTGTGTGTTTCACATGTACAGGTCATGATAAATCTCGTCTGGAATCAACCAATCCAACTAAATGTTACTTTTTTACCTTTTCTTTTCAGAAGGAGATTAAGACATTATCGTATCCACATACCATATTGAGCTGATTAGGCATACCTCAAGTAAACATACACATAGCATTCCCTATGTGTTGACAGTGTGTTGACAGTATTTTACTGTCTGACTGTGAGCAGGGTAGGGATCTGTGTACCCGTCCTGATGAAGAAGTATCCAACTTCGAAAATTGTTGATACAGAAACGTAGGAGAATTTTTGTACATTAATACATTATAATCCTCCGCCTCACGTTTTTTATCAATACCAGCAAGAGGTTTATTAATATGGCTGAGAGACCCGCCACCCCCTCTCAACACAATCCCCAAGGATGGGAAACCGGAAACAGTTCTGAACTTTTGGAAGACGGGAGGGAGTGACCCTCCCGGCCGTATTTATTAAAATATGAAACAAAATTAAAACATTAAAATAACAGTTTCATATTATGTACAATTTCATTACCACATTGCGATGTTTGGCTAACCTTAACATATTCTCTAATACAAAGGTTCTCCTAGCCGAACTAACATCCTACAAAACATTTACTTGAAATTTTGAAATTGTACATCCTAACGTTTAAGGGCCAACGGCAAGGTCGTAACCGGTGTCAAGATCCCTAAACCCGAAATATCCCCCTCACTTGTGAGGGGCGACCACACAGAGGCGTACCTCAAGTGCAACTACCAATTTCCCTTGACTTGACGGGGGCCCCAATAAAACTCGACGCCACTTAAAGGTCGTCCGAGGACTCGTGTGAGGTATCTAGAAGGTAGCGTAGACCCCCCCCCAACCCCACACAACTTACCACATCTGCCGTCGCAGACGTCCTGGCCCCGGGAAATTCCCCAGGAGGGGTCTGTAGCCCCTCCTACCCAGGAAGGGGCCTTGACCGCCTTTCCTTTCCTTTCGGCGGCCCATCCTTAGAAGGGACCGCCTCCCTGTTGAGGGGCCAATGGCCGCCTCCCTCGAGCGCTCCCATCCGTAATGGGTGACGCCCACTCATAGGGATCTTCCAATTAGTGCTCACCGATCATGACCTTACCGCCCGACCAAAATAAATACGACAATGCTAACTAAATTACTAAATGACTAAATCACTTAAAAGACAGTAACCACAACAACTTTATTAAAAGCATGCTTACTGATGAAAACTAAAGCAGGATGACTTTATTTGCAAAACATACCACAAATTGACCATTCTTTATTGCATATTCAAAGTTATCACAATAATAATCACAACCTGTAAACGAAAATTAGAATTACCACATCAAACTTTATTCAAAAACCACTTGCTGTCCTCAGGGGCTGGTGGGTGGGTCAAAATTGGCTCTTCGTTCCGTCTCGAGCTCACGTGCAGCGAGGAGGTGCAGCTTCAGAGCACAGGAACAAGAGGATGCTTTCTTGGCTTGTTGCTCCTTTTATCCGTCTTCAGGGCGGGCGTAAACCCGCCCCTGCCTGCCCCAAGGGCGTGGCCGGCCGCGTCAGTGTCTAGGCCAGCCTACTCCAGGGCGGGAAAAAGGCGCGCCCCGGCTACGCCGCTGCGGGCATACCAGCCGAGACTCGCCTCCCGCCCAAGATGGCTTCCCGGGGGGATCGTGGTACTCCGCCATACGTTCGGGGGGACCGAATGGTCGCCCCTTTCCATATGGCTGAGATACCCGCCACCCCCTCTCAACACAATCCCCAAGGATGGGAAACCGGAAACAGTTCTGAACTTTTGGAAGACGGGAGGGAGTGACCCTCCCGGCCGTATTTATTAAAATATGAAACAAAATTAAAACATTAAAATAACAGTTTCATATTATGTACAATTTCATTACCACATTGCGATGTTTGGCTAACCTTAACATATTCTCTAATACAAAGGTTCTCCTAGCCGAACTAACATCCTACAAAACATTTACTTGAAATTTTGAAATTGTACATCCTAACGTTTAAGGGCCAACGGCAAGGTCGTAACCGGTGTCAAGATCCCTAAACCCGAAATATCCCCCTCACTTGTGAGGGGCGACCACACAGAGGCGTACCTCAAGTGCAACTACCAATTTCCCTTGACTTGACGGGGGCCCCAATAAAACTCGACGCCACTTAAAGGTCGTCCGAGGACTCGTGTGAGGTATCTAGAAGGTAGCGTAGACCCCCCCCCCAACCCCACACAACTTACCACATCTGCCGTCGCAGACGTCCTGGCCCCGGGAAATTCCCCAGGAGGGGTCTGTAGCCCCTCCTACCCAGGAAGGGGCCTTGACCGCCTTTCCTTTCCTTTCGGCGGCCCATCCTTAGAAGGGACCGCCTCCCCGTTGAGGGGCCAATGGCCGCCTCCCTCGAGCGCTCCCATCCGTAATGGGTGACGCCCACTCATAGGGATCTTCCAATTAGTGCTCACCGATCATGACCTTACCGCCACAGGCCGGATAGTTGACCGGCTATCCGGACCCCCCACAACACTCCTACCTAAAGGTCATGTTTTAAAGTCTTTAGCCAAGCTATCAAGTCTCCTATGAGTAACTCGTTCCCCACCCGGGACAAATGAACACCATCCCCCAAATACATACTGTCGCCATTAATACAACCATGCGAAATAGAATGCAGTGCATTGGAACGGAACAATCTACTCATTTTGTTATTAATTTTTCTTACTGAATGATTCAGAGCAGAAACAGAAATAGCCCCCCGCCACACTTTTCGTGGGATCATATGGGACCATGCAATTGTGCACCCTGGAACTCTCCTCGCTAACCAACTTACAGTGGAAAGCATCGCCTCAAGAAGAAGTCGTCTACCAGTGGTGACCAAATCATTGCCCCCCAGATGTACTATGACTATAGACGGCGGTGACCTCGTCCGCCCTAGCAAACCCTCGAAAAATGATTGAAACTGGTCAATACAGAGTCCGCCCCTTCCGTAGAAGGACACACTGTACCCGTATTCCCCAGCCACGTGAATCATGTCACCTGCTTTGAATACGTCTGCGGCACGCCTCACGTATGAGTGGCCCACGACCCACACCTCCTTTTTCACAGCCGGTGATGTCTGACCGCTGGCCCGGTGTTGGGTCGACTGCATAGTCCGCCCCGCCTCGTAGGCTTGCGCAACTGAAAACCAAACAAAACAAGAAGCGTGAGTACATCATTACAGCTTCATAACATGTGCAACCGCACATACCTTTTATAACAGTTGGAGGACCAACGCCCCACACGTTTAACTTGTTCGACATTCAGACCCCTGGCTGTAGCCTCTGTAGCAGCCCCTATCCGAAAGGAATGGGTCCCAAACTCGCCCGGGTTCAAGCCCGCAGCGGTAATTGACATCGCAAGCACCCGCTGAAACTGAAACTTCGTCAGTGGGGTGGCGTCAGCGTGTCTCAACAAGGTCCCCCCCATGATGCCACCCTTTGTGCTAAATAGTCCTCTACACAATTCACCGGGCACATGGAGGACCCGGGAATCCTTCGTATGATTATGCAATCACCCATCGCACCCTGATCGGTCTTGGACCTGACAAACGAGACAGTCATTGTCTCCCCTCTGATCTGAACGTGCTCTTGGCACAGTCCCCCCATCACGTCCTGCTTGTTCCTCGCCACTAGTTCGCTTACCCGCATAGCCCCATGAAATGCCAGCGTAAACGCGGCTCGGAATAATACTGTCTCATACTGGGATGAACACGTTGCAGGGAGTCTGGATAATAACAGGGCCAACCTATCCAAACCTATCGGGCGCCTTTCATCTACTCTGCGACCCTCAAGGCGTTGCCACCCACGTAGCGCTTTTTGCACAACGAAAGACGCTGTCGGGTCCTGGATCCCATGAGCCCTAGCAACAAAGGAAATGGCAGCCCGATGCCTCTGGGCTGTAGCCACCGATTTCCCTGCCCGATGTAAAGACATCAAGAATTTCACTACCCACTCCTCCTGGCCCCAAAGCTCCCCTCTAGCAGCCCCCAAAAAGGCCCAATAGGAACGGAACGCCCCTTCATATGCCTTCCTCGTCCTGGGTGCTAAACTCTCTCCCACGAGGTTACGAAGTTCGGGGCACCGAGAGACCAGAGAGCTTCGGGAAAGGGTGCCGCCACCGGGTCCGCTGTGGGCAGAAAACCCCAGAAGGCCTGCATACGAAAACGAGAAAGCGCATCAGCCGCCTGGTTCATCACCCCCGGGACATGTCTTGCCTTAAATAGCACATTCAATTGCATACACAGTAATATGATTTCCTTGAGCAGTCTCAAAATCCATTTGCATCGTGCTGCCTGGCTATTGATACATTCAACCACGGTCATGTTATCAGACCAGAATACCACAGAATGATCTCTGAACCCCTCGGGCCACGTTCTCAGGGCCACCAAAATGGGGAACAGTTCCAGGAAAGCAATGTTACTTGTCAGTCCACTATCATGCCACCATGACGGCCATTTTTGTGCCGACCACTGAGTGCCGAATATGGCACCAAAACCAATGCTCCCTGCCGAATCTGTCCACAGCCCCAGCTCCTCAGAGGACACGGCCGGTTTGTTCCAGACAACTCGACCATTGAAATCCGCCAGAAATGCCAACCAAATGCGCATGTCCTGGCGAACCTCTGCCGAGAGCCTTGTGCGATGATGACCCTCCCTCAGGCCGACCATGGCTTGAGCGATCGAGCGGGAAAAGGGGCGGGCCATCGGTATAACTCTTAGGGCAAAATTCAACTGTCCCACCAATTGTTGTAATTGGTGTAGCTTAACCTTAGACTCACTTATACACATTTGCAGGGATGCCCTGAATCTTAACACTTTGTCACCTGGTAAACGAAAACAACCTTCTTCGGAGTCGAGCTCGATCCCCAGAAACTCGAGGCAAGTCGAGGGACCCACAGTCTTACCTGGTGCCAATGGCACGCCAAACTGATTCATCAAGACACAAAATGCAGCCAAAGCCTGCCCACATTCCGGATCCCCGGCTGCCCCCAGGAACAAAAAGTCATCGAGATAATGCATAACATGTTGAAACCCCGTCTTCCTTGTGAAGACCCATTGCAGGAAACAACTGAACTTTTCGAAATAGGCACAAGATATAGAGCACCCCATCGGCATACACCTATCCATGTAATAGTGACCCTGAAACATGAAACCAAGGAGACGCTGATCGTCTGGATGTACCGGGAGCAACCGGAACGCTGACTCGATATCAGATTTTGCCATCAGCGCACCGGGCCCCAGGCGATTCAAAATGGCTACGGCCTCATCGAACCGCACCGAACACACTTCCGGGTCTATCGCATCGTTTACGGAAAGACCATGTGGGGCTGATAAATTATGTATCAGCCGAAACTCACCCGGGTCCTTCTTGGGGACCACCCCTAAAGGGGAACAAACAAAGTTAGCAACTGGCGGCACGCTAAATGGACCGGCGACTCGACCTCGAGTAACCTCTTTCCCGATCTTTTCCTGTACCACGGTCGTATGCTGTAAGACCGATATCTGGTTTTTACATTTTGCTATACCCTGAAAGTCCCCCACTGGGATGCGGAAACCATATGAAAACCCGTTCCGCAACACCCCGTGATCCGGATATTCGCTGAGCCAGGGAATCATTGCCATGGTATCAATCGGGGTAGGTAAAGGCGCCCCTCGGACTATGTCAGACCTGTTTGGCGCCTCCTCTACCCCCGTTATCACCCGTTTTGGCTCTGCACATGGACTCAGGATGGGATGATTGCCCACACCCACCACATTCGTGCCTAAATTTGCATGACCCCTGGGGCCTAGTACATTTACCCCTGTTAAAGTTCCAACAAACCCCCCTTTTACTTGCGTTGCCGGTTTGCCTCGAGTGGTTGTCGTTACTCGTACCTGATCGAAAGGGCGTCCCCGCATATTGGCGGGAGGATTCACCAACGTTACTCCCTAACAATGGCAACTTCAACATACCAGTATCCTCCATTTTGGACCAGGACACAGAATCATAACAATCCCAAGTTAAGTTTTTATCATGTTCTTTCGCTTTTCGGAAAATATTATCGTAACAAAACCAATGATTGCCCTCGTGTGATACAGAATACCCCATGATCCGTGACTGGTAAATCGGTAATTCGGACAGCAATTCGGGCCTACGTTCACCCAAGATGGATTTAAAGATCCCCCATGCTTTGCCCCAATTGCCAATGTTTTCATTTACCTTAAAGGCGGCCATCTTTGCGCGCCAAACACTCGGATGCATGAGCTCTTTCTGGCTCATAACATGCTCCATCTCATAATGATCGGTAAGCAACGAGAAGATGTTTATATACTCCCCTGCCCATATCTTCTCTTTGATAGCCAGAGGGACATGTTGACCCAACTTTTCCCTTCGAGAGGGTGCCGACTCATCCCTCGCAATCGGCAATGGCCGCTTACCTGAACAGGAAGCTGTATCTGCGACTGGACCTGTCCCCTGTGGTTTCTCTACTGCCGCAGCCGGCGATGGTGCCTTCGTCGCTTTCCTTGTTTCACGCAGTTGCTTCATCAACTCCTGCGCGTCGACAGCCGTGGCGCCCTCGCTACCTTTTCCCAACCACGCTGCTAATTGTGCTGCCAGCTTGGGCGGCATATCCTCCCCGGACACGGGGGTGACCACAACGGGAATCGGATTCCCTTCCTCCGGCACTGGCATGGGTGCTTCGAGTGGGGTACTGGGAACCGGGATGTCTCCCCCAGCTGCTCCCCTTCTGGGCCTCTTGCCTTTTCCTCCCGGAGCTGCTCCTGCCGAAGGACGTTTCGGCCCCCCTTCCTCGTCTTTATCCGCCATTCGCCTTTTTAGGTCGGTCACCTCCTTCATGAGAACACGCAGCATCTGGTCGGTAGTCATTTGTTTTCCCGCCTTCTTAGGCATTCTCCGACAGAGTATCTGCAAAACAAACAAGAAAGATTACAACGCTCAAAATTGGCTCTTCGTTCCGTCTCGAGCTCACGTGCAGCGAGGAGGTGCAGCTTCAGAGCACAGGAACAAGAGGATGCTTTCTTGGCTTGTTGCTCCTTTTATCCGTCTTAAACCCGCCCCTGCCTGCCCCAAGGGCGTGGCCGGCCGCGTCAGTGTCTAGGCCAGCCTACTCCAGGGCGGGAAAAAGGCGCGCCCCGGCTACGCCGCTGCAGGCATACCAGCCGAGACTCGCCTCCCGCCCAAGATGGCTTCCCGGGGGGATCGTGGTACTCCGCCATACGTTCGGGGGGACCGAATGGTCGCCCCTTTCCAAATTCATTCTAGTCCTACCTGCCAGGTATTTTTTAACATCCACTCGAAATTCCCCTCTGTCCCTACCACTCACTTCCACTCTCTCTCACAAACTACACAACAAGAGGTCACATCAAATGCTCCCGCGTATTCGCTGGTTAGTAGTAGAGGGGTGCGAAGACCCCTATGATGAAGCATGACACCAAGGGCCCTTTTGGTGTGTGAGGGGTATTTTAAAACACAATGTGCGTCCCACCAAAGTAGGAACTACATCACTAGTAAGATTGTCCATTGGGTTTAACTTTATGCCTTGTGGGTGGATTCCTAAAGTTTACTAATCATAGTAATGGGAGACTCAATCCACTCCCTGTGCCCCGCTGGACACTCCCTCTCTCCACTCCCTCTTTTGATTTAGATGGACTCAATATCCTCAGAGGTCCTAAAAAACTGACTAGGAGGCAAAGGGGAGATACATGAAGGATCCTAGTAGAAACCCCTCGGCAACAGCATTGTCACTGAGACTCTCTGAGACAAAATAGGTGTGATATATAAGGTTAAAGGTCTCTTTGTTTGAGGCGTCAACAAAATCTTTGCCAATTGTGAAACAGATATTGTCAACGTAGAAAAAAACAATAGTCAGCAATGGTGTTGTCATTGTCTATGTCGTTGAAGAAGAAGTTGGTATTTGCCAAGGAGTTGTCATCGACGGCGGAGGAGTGGTTGATGAAGGTGTCGTCGATGGATGAAGAGCCAACGGCATTAAGACACCAACCATGGTGGAGGCGTCGACGTTGGCAGAACAGTCGGCACTGCAGGTGCCAACGAAGAGAATAGTGTCGACGGTGGAATAGGTGCTGTTGAGGATGTCAAAACTTTCGCCTATATAATCCTAATCGACGAAGCCTCCGTAGACGGTGTAAGCGTCGTCAACGAATATTGTGAGATGAATTCCAACTGCGGAATTATCGTCAACGAGGTCTTATTTGACTAGGACGATATAATCACAGATTCGGACTGAATCTTTGAATGTTTAGAGGCAGTTTTTGAGGCAGATTGTTCCTCAAAAATGAATGGAAGTTTCCAATTTGTTTTGAGGCAGTATGGGCCGACTCAGGATGGGACTTTTTTTATGCCTTTTTATGTCCCTCAGGAGATTACAAGGATCTACCCTTTTCGTAGAGAGCTGGACTGATGCCTGGAAACTTACACTGCCTTCATCATCAGAGACCACAAAAGATTTTGATTTTAGCCTCTCCAACCAAATAAGTAGTCTACCTCCTCTATCTTTCAAAGTTTTTGAATAAAAAGTTCTTCAGATTCTACAGTCCTTCACTTTATGAAGTGGGTACAGGCAGTAAATACAATTCTTGTGGAGATATTCAGCTTGTCATTTATTTTATAACATGACCCACAAGGCCTAAAGAGTCCTTTGGTAGAAGATTCTGACATCATGAAATCGCAAAAATCCAAGATGAAGAGAAAAACTGAGCAGAACTCATGGAGACTCCCTGTCACAATGCTGTGCAGTAGAAAATCTGAGGTCTTGCCTGTCTGTGGAGTGTTCTGGAAGATGCTGATGTCTGATTGGCTCTGTTTTGACTTTGGTTCTTTTTACAAAAGGACATGGATGGGCTAATGCAGTGATGGTGCAATGCATTGTTGCCTATGGTAGGATTTATTATTGCTATTTTAACATTTATCTTGAGACTCCCACCTTGACTGTGGGGATGATTCAAGCATGAGAATCTTTGAAAGATCTAGTACTGGATAAGTTGAGACTTCAGTTCCCACAATCCACTTGGACAAAACCCTTACAAATCCACTGTTTGCAATCCAGACTGGGTATTCTTGGTTCAGGTGAGCTCTGTTAACATGTAGCTTGCAGGAATTTCACTCTTTATACCTCTTGAAGCAAGGTACATCCAATGGGCTGTAGTTCCAGATAATGCAGCAAGCACAGTCAGTCAGAATACAGGGCCTGATGGTGCAAATCAAGTTTCCAGCTTGACAATCCTTCTTCTTCTTTCAGTTTCAAACAGCCGATCCGAGCGGCTCTTACTTGTGATGCCGGGTTGCAGGCCTGCGGCTGGAGTATCTTCCAGGCCGCCGTCACCCGCCCAGCATTTTCCACCAGCGGTCACACTGCAAGATGGCTCATGCTGGCCTCCAGACCATAGACAGGCATCTCCAGGGCCCACCGCGTTCCCAGGCACACCTGTCTTTGGAAGGACTCCTCCAGCTCTCCACTACAGCACCGGAGCTTCACACAAACCAATAGGGGTCACAGAGCAACCAGCACCCCGCCAACAGGGCAATTCCTCAGGATTAATGATGAGCCAGAGTGGAGCTACTCAATCACATGACCACCTTTGTCTCGGTCTTAGCCACGCCCCCCAAAAAATAGGGTACTTAAAGGGAGTTTTGCAGATGGAATTTTCCGTCACATATAAGTTGGAGAATCCCACCTGGAAAATTCAAAATCAGGCACAACTCATGAGTCATTAGGAAATTGTAGAAATGCATCAGGATTTAATCTGTTGCATTTTCTGATTTGCATTGCAATGTCTGATTTATAAATTGTATATGAATCAGGGTATGAAATATTTACTGTGGTCTTGTACAAATTTTGCCTGATGTCGAAAGCCAGCATATTTTTCACAATGGTAAAACAAACTGGAAACTACTTCAGAAAGTTTGCGGTCAAATGTAAAATATTTTTGCTCTGTACTGGATTAGAAATGTATCAATCACTATGTATTTGCTTATGCTGTAGGAGGGACTTGTAAATACCCCCAAAAATATTTCTTCATTTCTTCAACCGCATTAGTATATACATAGGGAGTGATACATTAATAAGCAACTATAGTACTGAATCCATAAATATATTTTTAACATTTAAAATATACGTATGTTACTTGAAGTAAGTGTTACCATTGTAAAATGCTCAAACTAATAAGCAGGATTTCAGTACATACAAATATTGGTACAACATTGCAGTAATTGGTGACACAAATTCAGCTTGTTTTGCCTTGTACACACACTGCACAAAGGTATTTTCCTTCATATCATTTTTTGTGCCACTATTCTAAACAACAAACCAGAACCATACACAGGTGGTAAAAAGTTCCTGGAGAGAATTTAAAATGGTTATGAGAAAAGATCATAAATCATATAGGAGCAATGATGGGAATTTACAAAAATGTGAGTAAATGTTTTCTGAAGATGTTCCCTACATGCAGGAGATAATTATGAAAATGAATCAAAGTTTTAAACCTGATAATTTGGAAACTGCTTTTAGAAAAAAGATCATGATCACTTCTATTTACACAGATAAAATAAAACTATTGTATTTATCTTTTCAGCATCTCCAGGAGAAGGTGAAGGGGATATTGGCCATGAAGGCATGGAAGCAGCTGGCCACTATGTTTTGGGTGGTAAGATTACTGTAGCGTAGTTCTTATATTTCCAATAGGCTCTGCGCATTGGAATAACATATACTATAGATTAGACGTAGGTCTGAGGTCGACTAGGTCTCTATCGTATATATATTAAAATTAATTATGAGTGCCAGCTAGCTCAGAGGTCACTAAAAATGTTCTCGAATAAACAAGAAGGGATTATTTTCTGACAACCGCATAAACATGACAACTTTGTTTCCCAAGAATAAGAAATCAATCTCTAGAGTCGGGGAAACAATAGATAGCTATTTTACTCAGTCAATCGTGCATGCTTCATTTCACCAGAGGTGCTGAGAAAATAGAGTGACGGCCGTTTTCAATAAAAGTATTTACTGAACAGTCTTCTTTCTCAAGCATAAGAAATGTACTGCTACAATCGTAATACTGGTTATAAAGTACAAGGCATATAATGCGAAAAGTATTATAAAGTAGTACTATAAAAGCATGATATGGTTTCTAATCCATAAATTGCCTAAAAAGTATAAAATACATAATGAGTTAAAATGATGGCTAAAAGTACTCAGCTGTTGCTTCTAAAATATGCCTACCCCGGTGTACCTAACCTAAGTTTAGTACAAGGGAAGAAGTAAGTGAGGAGTAGCTTAAGTTTAGTATTTCTCTGCCAAGGATCTAATCAAGAATTCTCTAAGGGTCTAAACAGCTCCGTACCTTGGTTTTTAGAATGAAGGAGGTCTTGTATCTCTCTCTCAGGACTCGATTTTCCAGCAACCCGCAAGGGTAGCCTGGAAACACTGGAGCTGGATTTCTCGGCAAGAGAAAAGACAGCATCCCTCAGTGCGTCAGCTGGAGGGTCGGCTTCCTTCGGCAATTGCTGCTGCAGGGCGTCGGCAAGTAGTTAGTCGATCTGTTCCAAACCACTGTGTGTTTGGCTGGGCAAATGTAGGCCTATTTATACCTTGAAGGTGCTGAGTTTGACGTATGATTGGACTTAATAACGTCACTCAAAGACTCAATTCTTTGAAAACTCCAGGATTTCTTAGATAAATCAATATTCAAGAAGGGGGAAGTCCCTAGCTGCTGAAGGCGTGTTTTTCCAAGAAATCGTTGTTGATTCTCGGAACTTAGTGGAAGTAGTCATGCCGTATTTGGGCTGCAATGCTCAGGCCAAATAGGGTACTGATTTCTATGCCTATATAAGGGCTGGATAATGTATACCTATATAAGGGCATGAATCGGGAAAATTTACACTAGGGCCCTAGATTTATTTACAACATTACAGACACCGATCGACACAGTGTCACAGAGGATGAGGGGGCTGGAATGGAGGCCAGCAGCTTGTCAACATCAATCCGTAGTGATGGCAGACCCTATAGTAACTGTACCACCTCCATCCCTGTTTGCCACCCAGAGACACTTTGCCACTCTCCCTCATGCTTCCTCTCAAGCCCCGAACCCATAAAAGGATTAGGGTCACACTTGTCACAGACACCTCACCCCCTGCCTCTGTCACCCCAGCTGTGCTGAGTGAGGAGGCTATTGAAGTCTTACGAACTATCTCTGTAGGCCAGATTGCGATCGTGAATGACATCCAGGGCTTTAGTTGCCAAATGCAACAGATGGGTGCATTTCTGGAAGCTATTCACTGTTTAATGTCTGGCATACAGTGATTGCTTGCTAAAATAGCCTCCTCACCAACCAGTCCAACCTTGTGCCCCAACTCAGGCCCCTTCCTCATCGCAAATACAAAGTCCCACCCCTATCCCAAGCATACTCACTTCTTTGCAGGTGCCCACTCTAACAGACACAAACATCACATTCTCACACATACACACACAAAGAAATACAAGCAAACAACAAACAGACACTATTGACACTGCACCAATAGGCATCACAACTACCACCACACCCAAATCCACCAGAACTACCACCACACCCACAAGCACCACAACTACCACAATCCCCCAAACCCACACCCACAAGCACCACAACCACATCAATCACCTCAACAACAGACTCGTCCAAATGCACACACACATGCAAAACAACACTTACAGAACACAAATGAACACACTCACCCAAACTGAAAACACATGAGAAACCACACACATCCAAACATACACCAGATACACATGTAACTGCAAAATATACACCCATACCCACATGCACCCCAACCACACAAACCACCTCAACAGCACACTCATCCAAACTAACACTCACACACAAGCACACCTACATGCACAACAACACCCACCAAATACAAATGCCCACACTCACCCAAACAACACACATGTGTATGGGAAACAGACTCACATGCAACTGCAAAACCAACAAAACAAGCACATCACACACTGCAGCTCCCTCTACCTTTCAAACCCAATCCTCTGCCACCCCTCCTACCCTTACCCCTCCTCCTGAATTTATTAATTACCTGGCCATAACCCCTGTCAAACCCAAACCGACCTCTCCCAAGAAAGATCCTTGAGGTGCCTGCTCTGTGCCCAATAGATGTCCCTTCCTGAAGACGTTCCTTTTGGCAGTCTTTTTAGGAGGCAAGTTTGGAACAACAGTCCAACAGACTGTATTTCTAGTCATGACATATTAGTTACTGTTTCATGGTTTGTAAATAAATATATATTTTAATGAGAGAAGTTTCTCATTCGTCAATAAAAATCTCTCTTTTTTTCATCAAGTTTTCTTGACAATCCTTGATTGCTAGAACTGTTGATGATGAATATGTGTAATACATATTTTAATTTTGAATAATGACAAGAAATGCAACAGCTTTTTCAATTTCTATTTTGTAAACTGCATACACTAGTAAACAAAGAATGTGATGGATATTTGCATTTTGGTATAAGCATTTATCATGATAACATATTTCTTAGACCAAGAAATGGATTGTTTTTTTATTTTTTATTTTTGGAAAAAACTTTATTGAACAAAAATCAGAGCAGACACAGTACAAACTGCATTATCAAATCACATTTGCATATACAGCAGTGGGCACAAAGAAATGGATTGTTTAAAAGTATTTTTAAAGTGTTAATACAGTTGTGTTTATTTGAAGTTGATAAGTGAAATCAATAAACAGATATGCATTACACCTTAAAACAAGACACAAATAACATTTAATAAAATAAAGAAAATGCACTAGACAAGGGCAAATGTTACATTAATAACTATATTAAATGATTCAAGTTTGAAACTAACATTGATATGACAGTTATTTTAAAACAAATATTTCACATTGTCTAGTGCAGTTTCTACATCATAATAATTTCACTGATTCCAATAATGTGTAATGCATATGTTTATAATTTTATGGGTTTTGAAAATTAATTAAGCACATGTGTATTGTTATTTTTTGATTTGTGGATTGATTAAAATGTTTGTGTAAGTGTCCATTATTATGAAGGCAGCTTCCACCAAATTTGTAAATTAATTACAATTATAGAGGTGAGTTTTGGGGGCGTGATCATGATGGCAGCCGCATGTGATACGTTTAAGTCTAGCTCTGTGTGAGGTGCACCATTTCTCCTGTGATCCAGTGCCATCAACCTCCTATCGAACTGGGCCTATGCTGCCCATCCCAAAGCAGCCTTTTGCGGGGCCAAATGGGGTCATCGTTCGCCGCGGTTGGTTGTGGCCTTCAGTGGTTCTGGTGGGGAATGGCCTAGGGTGCTTCCTCTTACTGGAGGCAGGTACACAGACTGGGGTTGATCCTGGGAACTGCACAGCAAGGTGATCCTCTGTTGCTTTACAGACTGCTGCCCCTGGGTGATTGCTAGACCCTCGAGAGCCAGCCAGGACACCAGGGTAAACAACAATGAGAGCAGCCCAGTCACCAGAGGAATACGCTCTGGAGAGCTTCAGTGCCATGATTGCCTTTGCAGTTGAATCCTGGGGAAGATTACCAGAGACTGAGACAAAGCTGCAGGGGCCGGAGACCTGGAAGACAAATCTGGATCAGTGGCGAGCTGACAGGAGCCCAGATAACACCTCCTGCACCCCTCCCCGACACTGGTGCAGCAACTGGGGAGGACAAATGCAAAAACCACAGTTGATGGACAGTATGCAGAACAATGTCAAACATTCACCCCAGTACAGAGATCTGGGCCTAAATCCATCATTTTTTTGCACTCCACACCACCCCAGTTCAGACATGGCCATATGCAAATCAGTCTGACCCTGTGCCTCATGGGAACAGCCCAGCCCGAACTGCCAGGCCATGCCTTCCCTGGACCGGAAACAAGCTTCCGAGGACCGGTTTCTGGCATTCCAGCCGTCTTCAGCCCGGCTTGCTTGAATCCAGTGGTGTGGAGAGCATGGGACTCACGTCTGAGCATACCCATCCCACTCGGGGTGACAAATGCAAAAACCACAGTTGATGGACAGTATGAAGAACAATGTCATACATTCACCCCAGTACAGAGATCTGGGCCTAAATCCATCGTTTTTTTGCACTCCACACCACCCCAGTTCAGACATGGCCATATGCAAATCAGTCTGACCCTGTGCCTCATGGGAACAGTCCAGTCCGAACTGCCAGGCCATGCCTTCCCTGGACCGGAAACAAGCTTCCGAGGACCGGTTTCTGGCATTCCAGCCGTCTTCAGCCCGGCTTGCTTGAATCCAGTGGTGTGGAGAGCATGGGACTCACGTCTGAGCATACTCATCCCACTCGGGGTGACAAATGCAAAAACCACAGTTGATGGACAGTATGCAGAACAATGTCATACATTCACCCCAGTACAAAGATCTGGGCCTAAATCCATTGTTTTTTTGCACTCCACACCACCCCAGTTCAGACACGGCCATATGCAAATCAGTCTGACCCTGTGCCTCATGGAAACAGTCCAGCCCGAACTGCCAGGCCATGCCTTCCCTGGACCGGAAACAAGCTTCCGAGGACCGGTTTCTGGCATTCCAGCCGTCTTCAGCCCGGCTTGCTTGAATCCAGTGGTGTGGAGAGCATGGGACTCACGTCTGAGCATACCCATCCCACTCGGGGTGACAAATGCAAAAACCACAGTTGATGGACAGTATGCAGAACAATGTCATACATTCACCCCAGTACAAAGATCTGGGCCTAAATCCATTGTTTTTTGCACTCCACACCACCCCAGTTCGGACACAGCCATATGCAAATCAGTCTGACCCTGTGCCTCATGGAAACAGTCCAGCCCGAACTGCCGGGCCATGCCTTCCCTGGACCGGAAACAAGCTTCCGAGGACCGGTTTCTGGCATTCCAGCCGTCTTCAGCCCGGCTTGCTTGAATCCAGTGGTGTGGAGAGCATGGGACTCACGTCTGAGCATACCCATCCCACTCGGGGTGACAAATGCAAAAACCACAGTTGATGGACAGTATGCAGAACAATGTCATACATTCACCCCAGTACAAAGATCTGGGCCTAAATCCATTGTTTTTTGCACTCCACACCACCCCAGTTCGGACACAGCCATATGCAAATCAGTCTGACCCTGTGCCTCATGGAAACAGTCCAGCCCGAACTGCCAGGCCATGCCTTCCCTGGACCGGAAACAAGCTTCCGAGGACCGGTTTCTGGCATTCCAGCCGTCTTCAGCCCGGCTTGCTTGAATCCAGTGGTGTGGAGAGCATGGGACTCACGTCTGAGCATACCCATCCCACTCAGGGTGACAAATGCAAAAACCACAGTTGATGGACAGTATGCAGAACAATGTCATACATTCACCCCAGTACAGAGATCTGGACCAAAATCCATCGTTTTTTTGCACTCCACACCACCTCAGGTCAGACATGGCCATATGCAAATCAGTCTGACCCTGTGCCTCATGGGAACAGTCCAGCCCGAACTGCCAGGCCATGCCTTCCCTGGACCGGAAACAAGCTTCCGAGGACCGGTTTCTGGCATTCCAGCCGTCTTCAGCCCGGCTTGCTCGAATCCAGTGGTGTGGAGAGCATGGGACTCACGTCTGAGCATACCCATCCCACTCGGAGTGACAAATGCAAAAACCACAGTTGTTGGACAGTATGCAGAACAATGTCATACATTCACCCCAGTACAGAGATCTGGGCCTAAATCCCTCATTTTTGTTGCACTCTACACCACCTCAGTTCAGACATGGCCATATGCAAATCAGTCTGACCCTGTGCCTCATGGGAACAGTCCAGCCCGAACTGCCAGGCCATGCCTTCCCTGGACCGGAAACAAGCTTCCGAGGACCGGTTTCTGGCATTCCAGCCGTCTTCAGCCCGGCTTGCTTGAATCCAGTGGTGTGGAGAGCATGGGACTCACGTCTGAGCATAGCCATCCCACTCGGGGTGACAAATGCAAAAACCACAGTTGATGGACAGTATGCAGAACAATGTCATACATTCACCCCAGTACAGAGATCTGGGCCTAAATCCATCGTTTTTTTGCACTCCACACCACCCCAGTTCAGACATGGCCATATGCAAATCAGTCTGACCTTGTGCCTCAAGGGAACAGTCCAGCCCGAACTGCCAGGCCATGCCTTCCCTGGACCGGAAACAAGCTTCCGAGTACCGGTTTCTGGCATTCCAGCCGTCTTCAGCCCGGCTTGCTTGAATCCAGTGGTGTGGAGAGCATGGGACTCACGTCTGAGCATACCCATCCCACTCGGGGTGACAAATGCAAAAACCACAGTTGAAGGACAGTATGCAGAACAATGTCATACATTCACCCCAGTACAGAGATCTGGGCCTAAATCCCTCATTTTTTTTGCACTCCACACCACCTCAGTTCAGACATGGCCATATGCAAATCAGTCTGACCCTGTGCCTCATGGGAACAGTCCAGCCCGAACTGCCAGGCCATGCCTTCCCTGGACCGGAAACAAGCTTCCGAGGACCGGTTTCTGGCATTCCAGCCGTCTTCAGCCTGGCTTGCTTGAATCCAGTGGTGTGGAGAGCATGGGACTCACGTCTGAGCATACCCATCCCACTCGGGGTGACAAATGCAAAAACCACAGTTGATGGACAGTATGCAGAACAATGTCACACATTCACCCCAGTACAGAGATCTGGGCCAAAATCCATCGTTTTGTTGCACTCCACACCACCCCAGGTCAGACATGGCCATATGCAAATCAGTCTGACCCTGTGCCTCATTGGAACAGTCCAGCCCGAACTGCCAGGCCATGCCTTCCCTGGACCGGAAACAAGCTTCCGAGGACCGGTTTCTGGTATTCCAGCCTTCTTTAGCCCGGCTTGCTTGAATCCAGTGGTGTGGAGAGCATAGGACTCACGTCTGAGCATACCCCTCCCACTCGGGGTGACAAATGCAAAAACCACAGTTGATGGACAGTATGCAGAACAATGTCATACATTCACCCCAGTACAGAGATCTGGGCCTAAATCCCTCGTTTTTTTTGCACTCCACACCACCTCAGTTCAGACATGGCCATATGCAAATCAGTCTGACCCTGTGCCTCATGGGAACAGTCCAGCCCGAACTGCCAGGCCATGCCTTCCCTGGACCGGAAACAAGCTTCCGAGGACCGGTTTCTGGCATTCCAGCCGTCTTCAGCCTGGCTTGCTTGAATCCAGTGGTGTGGAGAGCATGGGACTCACGTCTGAGAATACCCATCCCACTCGGGGTGACAAATGCAAAAACCACAGTTGATGGACAGTATGCAGAACAATGTCATACATTCACCCCAGTACAGAGATCTGGGCCAACATCCATCATTTTTTTGCACTCCACACCACCCCAGTTCAGACATGGCCATATGCAAATCAGTCTGACCCTGTGCCTCATGGGAACAGTCCAGCCCGAACTGCCAGGCCATGCCTTCCCTGGACCGGAAACAAGCTTCTGAGGACCGGTTTCTGGCATTCCAGCTGTCTTTAGCCCGGCTTGCTTGAATCCAGTGGTGTGGAGAGCATGGGACTCACGTCTGAGCATACCCATCCCACTCGGGGTGACAAATGCAAAAACCACAGTTGATGGACAGTATGCAGAACAATGTCATACATTCACCCCAGTACAGAGATCTGGGCCTAAATCCCTCATTTTTTTTGCACTCCACACCACCTCAGTTCAGACATGGCCATATGCAAATCAGTCTGACCCTGTGCCTCATGGGAACAGTCCAGCCCGAACTGCCAGGCCATGCCTTCCCTGGACCGGAAACAAGCTTCCGAGGACCGGTTTCTGGCATTCCAGCCGTCTTCAGCCTGGCTTGCTTGAATCCAGTGGTGTGGAGAGCATGGAACTCACGTCTGAGCATACCCATCCCACTCGGGGTGACAAATGCAAAAACCACAGTTGATGGACAGTATGCAGAACAATGTCATACATTCACCCCAGTACAGAGATCTGGGCCTAAATCCATCGTTTCGTTTTTTGCACTCCACACCACCCCAGTTCAGACATGGCCATATGCAAATCAGTCTGACCCTGTGCCTCATGGGAACAGTCCAGCCCGAACTGCCAGGCCATGCCTTCCCTGGACCGGAAACAAGCTTCCGAGGACCGGTTTCTTGCATTCCAACCGTCTTCAGCCCGGCTTGCTTGAATCCAGTGGTGTGGAGAGCATGGGACTCACATCTGAGCATACCCATCCCACTCGGGCTGACAAATGCAAAAACCACAGTTGATGGACAGTATGCAGAACAATGTCATACATTCACCCCAGTACAGAGATCTGGGCCTAAATCCATCGTTTTTTTGCACTCCACACCACCCCAGTTCAGACATGGCCATATGCAAATCAGTCTGACCCTGTGCCTCATGGGAACAGTCCAGCCCGAACTGCCAGGCCATGCCTTCCCTGGACCGGAAACAAGCTTCCGAGGACCGGTTTCTGGCATTCCAGCCGTCTTCAGCCCGGCTTGCTTGAATCCAGTGGTGTGGAGAGCATGGGACTCACGTCTGAGCATACCCATCCCACTCGGGGTGACAAATGCAAAAACGACAGTAGATGGACAGTATGCAGAACAATGTCATACATTCACCCCAGTACAGAGATCTGGGCCAACATCCATCGTTTTTTTGCACTCCACACCACTCCAGTTCAGACATGGCCATATGCGAATCAGTCTGACCCTGTGCCTCATGGGAACAGTCCAGCCCGAACTGCCAGGCCATGCCTTCCCTGGACCGATAACAAGCTTCCGAGGACCGGTTTCTGGCATTCCAGCCGTCTTCAGCCCGGCTTGCTTGAATCCAGTGGTGTGGAGAGCATGGGACTCACGTCTGAGCATACCCATCCCACTCGGAGTGACAAATGCAAAAACCACAGTTGATGGACAGTATGCAGAACAATGTCATACATTCACCCCAGTACAGAGATCTGGGCCTAAATCCATTGTTATTTTGCACTCCACACCACCTCAGTTCAGACATGGTCATATGCAAATCAGTCTGACCCTGTGCCTCATGGGAACAGTCCAGCCCGAACTGCCAGGCCATGCCTTCCCTGGACCGGAAACAAGCTTCCGAGGACCGGTTTCTGGCATTCCAGCCGTCTTCAGCCCGGCTTGCTTGAATCCAGTGGTGTGGAGAGCATGGGACTCACGTCTGAGCATACCCATCCCACTCGGGGTGACAAATGCAAAAACCACAGTTGATGGACAGTATGCAGAACAATGTCATACATTCACCCCAGTACAGAGATCTGGGCCAACATCCATCATTTTTTTGCACTCCACACCACCCCAGTTCAGACATGGCCATATGCAAATCAGTCTGACCCTGTGCCTCATGGGAACAGTCCAGCCCGAACTGCCAGGCCATGCCTTCCCTGGACCGGAAACAAGCTTCTGAGGACCGGTTTCTGGCATTCCAGCTGTCTTTAGCCCGGCTTGCTTGAATCCAGTGGTGTGGAGAGCATGGGACTCACGTCTGAGCATACCCATCCCGCTCGGAGTGACAAATGCAAAAACCACAGTTGATGGACAGTATGCAGAACAATGTCATACATTCACCCCAGTACAGAGATCTGGGCCTAAATCCATTGTTATTTTGCACTCCACACCACCTCAGTTCAGACATGGTCATATGCAAATCAGTCTGACCCTGTGCCTCATGGGAACAGTCCAGCCCGAACTGCCAGGCCATGCCTTCCCTGGACCGGAAACAAGCTTCCGAGGACCGGTTTCTGGCATTCCAGCCGTCTTCAGCCCGGCTTGCTTGAATCCAGTGGTGTGGAGAGCATGGGACTCACGTCTGAGCATACCCATCCCACTCGGGGTGACAAATGCAAAAACCACAGTTGATGGACAGTATGCAGAACAATGTCATACATTCACCCCAGTACAGAGATCTGGGCCTAAATCCATCGTTTCGTTTTTTGCACTCCACACCACCCCAGTTCAGACATGGCCATATGCAAATCAGTCTGACCCTGTGCCTCATGGGAACAGTCCAGCCCGAACTGCCAGGCCATGCCTTCCCTGGACCGGAAACAAGCTTCCGAGGACCGGTTTCTGGCATTCCAACCGTCTTCAGCCCGGCTTGCTTGAATCCAGTGGTGTGGAGAGCATGGGACTCACATCTGAGCATACCCATCCCACTCGGGCTGACAAATGCAAAAACCACAGTTGATGGACAGTATGCAGAACAATGTCATACATTCACCCCAGTACAGAGATCTGGGCCTAAATCCATCGTTTTTTTGCACTCCACACCACCCCAGTTCAGACATGGCCATATGCAAATCAGTCTGACCCTGTGCCTCATGGGAACAGTCCAGCCCGAACTGCCAGGCCATGCCTTCCCTGGACCGGAAACAAGCTTCCGAGGACCGGTTTCTGGCATTCCAGCCGTCTTCAGCCCGGCTTGCTTGAATCCAGTGGTGTGGAGAGCATTGGACTCACGTCTGAGCATACCCATCCCACTCGGGGTGACAAATGCAAAAACGACAGTAGATGGACAGTATGCAGAACAATGTCATACATTCACCCCAGTACAGAGATCTGGGCCAACATCCATCGTTTTTTTGCACTCCACACCACTCCAGTTCAGACATGGCCATATGCGAATCAGTCTGACCCTGTGCCTCATGGGAACAGTCCAGCCCGAGCTGCCAGGCCATGCCTTCCCTGGACCGATAACAAGCTTCCGAGGACCGGTTTCTGGCATTCCAGCCGTCTTCAGCCCGGCTTGCTTGAATCCAGTGGTGTGGAGAGCATGGGACTCACGTCTGAGCATACCCATCCCACTCGGAGTGACAAATGCAAAAACCACAGTTGATGGACAGTATGCAGAACAATGTCATACATTCACCCCAGTACAGAGATCTGGGCCTAAATCCATTGTTATTTTGCACTCCACACCACCTCAGTTCAGACATGGCCATATGCAAATCAGTCTGACCCTGTGCCTCATGGGAACAGTCCAGCCCGAACTGCCAGGCCATGCCTTCCCTGGACCGGAAACAAGCTTCCGAGGACCGGTTTCTGGCATTCCAGCCGTCTTCAGCCCGGCTTGCTTGAATCCAGTGGTGTGGAGAGCATGGGACTCACGTCTGAGCATACCCATCCCACTCGGGGTGACAAATGCAAAAACCACAGTTGATGGACAGTATGCAGAACAATGTCATACATTCACCCCAGTACAGAGATCTGGGCCTAAATCCATCGTTTTTTGCACTCCACACCACCCCATTTCAGACATGGCCATATGCAAATCAGTCTGACCCTGTGCCTCATGGGAACAGTCCAGCCCGATCTGCCAGGCCATGCCTTCCCTGGACCGGAAACAAGCTTCCAAGGACCGGTTTCTGGCATTCCAGCCATCTTCAGCCCGGCTTGCTTGAATCCAGTGGTGTGGAGAGCATGGGACTCACGTCTGAGCATACCCATCCCACTCGGGGTGGCAAATGCAAAAACCACAGTTGATGGACAGTATGCAGAACAATGTCATACATTCACCCCAGTACAGAGATCTGGGCCTAAATCCATTGTTTTTTTGCACTCCACACCACCCCAGTTCAGACATGGCCATATGCAAATCAGTCTGACCCTGTGCCTCCTGGGAACAGTCCAGCCCAAACTGCCAGGCCATGCCTTCCCTGGAAAGGAAACAAGCTTCCGAGGACCGGTTTCTGGCATTCCAGCCGTCTTCAGCCCGGCTTGCTTGAATCCAGGCTGAATAAAGGCTGATAGCCAGAAACCGGTCCTTGGATGCTTGATTCCGGTCTGTGAAAGACATGGCTTCGTAGTTCGGACTGGACTGTTCCCATGGGGCACAGGGTCAGAGCTGATTTGCATATAGCCAGTGTCTAACCCAGGGTGGTGTGGAGTGCAAAAAACGATGGATTTAGGCCCAGATCCTTGTACTGGGGTGAATGTATGACATTGTTCTACATTCTGTCCATCAACTGTCTTTTTTGCAATTTTCACCCCGAGTGTGCTGGGTATACTAAGACGTGAGTCCCAGGCTCTCCACACTACTGGAGTCAAGCTATCCAGGCTGAATGAAGGCTGATAGCCAGAAACCGGTCCTTGGATGCTTGATTCCGGTCTGGGAAAGATATGGCTTGGTAGTTCGGACTGGACTGTTCCCATGGGGCACAGGGTCATAGCTGATTTGCATATAGCCAGTGTCTAACCCAGGGTGGTGTGGAGTGCAAAAAAACGATGTATTTAGGCCCAGATCCTTGTACTGGGGTGAATGTATGACATTGTTCTACATTCTGTCCATCAACTGTCTTTTTTGCAACTGGGGAGGACGGCATGGCTGATCGGAATGGGGGTTGCGGCGTGATGGCCCTACAGTAGACCAAGCCCAGATTCCCTACATTCCGTCTCCTGGCTTGCATCTGCCAGAGGCCTGTCCCTTGCAGAGCAGAAAGATGGCTGCACTGTGTTGATGCCTGAGGGAAGTTCCTGAGATGGCTTGGGAGAGCCAGGCCACGGCAGACCGCGGATGCCCTTTCCCCTCTGAGACAATGGGGTGAGCCCTGTAGCTGGCGGTGATGTCCTGGAAACAGGCGTCCCTCAAGGGTGCACGTCCTACTAAGAGAACCCCTGGAAAGGCAGTGAGTCAATGGGGCAAAAGTACTGGTGTATGGCTCCCTGGGGGAGTTGGAACCAGAGCCATGGCTCGTCTGATTGAAAGCGGCCTAGAATACCATGAAAGCAGTTCCTTGCGATGGTTGCTACCGATAGACCTAGCGCCTGGAAGACAGACATTAGAGAATGTGTATCTATCTGCCTTAGATTGACCACCTGCTACCCACCTGTGGGATTGTGGCCACCTGAGGGGGTAGCGGAGGTCCGTGGAACCCCATGTGGATAGTGGTTATCTTCTACTCTCTGAAGTGTTGAATCGCCCTGCTTTGGACTAGCTGCCTCCTTCCATACACTTCCAGTGCCTGGTGGATGTAGCAGGTTGATGGTGAATGCCTAGTCAATCTCTATTTGTAACTCTATTGTCAGTGGGGCTGGGGTGTCCTCAGTCTGAAGCACTGTTGAGATAATGTAACACGGCATGGCCTATCATATACCGCTATGGTGCAGAACACCAACAGTTATGTAGGGGAGGCACCTCACATTTTTGTGGTGCCCTACGTATGGCAGTCTTGATAGGGAAGGAACAACTCAAACCGTCAGGGGTCACACCTGAGGCCCAGCAGCCAATAGCGGGGAGGTCCCCCAGACCATGGACCCTATACATCTCCAACTCAACACAATTCTAGGGGCTATTGAAGACACTAAATCTACTTTACAGCAGGATATAGGCACAGTGTCAGTGGGCCTGGGCCTCCTTCACACAGAACACCATAAGATGGTGAACCGAGTCAAAGAAGTAGAAACTTCCATTACTGAACTCCGACCTGAATGCACAACACTTGCTAATCAGGTGTGCAGCCTGAAAGACACAGTACTAGTCCTTGAACAGAGATCAGAAGATGGCCGAAAGCTGAAATAGACGGAACAATATTAGGGTGCTGGGTCTCCCAGAGAGAATTGAAAAGGGTGATA
This sequence comes from Lissotriton vulgaris, assembly GCF_964263255.1. Classification (NCBI taxonomy): domain Eukaryota; kingdom Metazoa; phylum Chordata; class Amphibia; order Caudata; family Salamandridae; genus Lissotriton; species Lissotriton vulgaris. The sequence goes on along the minus strand of NC_141685.1, from coordinate 337,485,714 downwards.
TGGTGAGCTACCTGGAGAACCTGGTTATGCACGGAGGTGGCTGCTGGTTTCCTCACCCCCTTTTTTGTCCTGGAACAAGCACACGAGTGCCAAATTGACCTCTAACTGGCCACCTAGAGCAGTGGTGGCTCAGCTACTCCAATACTGGGAGAGAGAAATTATATTACGGAAGGCTCGCTCTGATGGCCCCTATGTCCTAGAAAATGGGGAGGTCTCTATTTTCCCGGATTTCACAGCAGCGGTGCAGGCTAGCTGGGATTCTTTTTTGGAGGTCAAAAGAGATGTCCATGAAAATAGTATCCAATACTCCCTGCTGTTCCCATTGAAACTCCAAATTGTTCTTGATGGCATCATGCACTTCTCCAAAGATCCAGAATATACATGGACTTGGCTCGAGGCCTACAGGGAGGAAAGAATCTTCCTTCTACATGCACATGAACCTCAGGGCCCAGGAAGAGGGTGCGGAGGCACCCACATTGGGCTCTAACAGATGGCTCCAGGGGTGGCTCATGGCCCTCACAAACTGAACTGGAATGGGCAGCCGCATTGAAGGCCATGGCGGACATTGTGCAGGATACAATCTATTTGTTGTAGGTCCCGCACTCCTGGTGAGTGTTTTAAACTTGGTTGATTTGTAAGTGTAAAACTGTCGTTGGTGCAATGAATGGTAATCTTGCTGGGCTTCCAAGATTAGGGTATTTCAAAGTAGAAGTATGTATCCTGTGACACAAGATGCATTCCATTCATGCACTCCTTTCAAAACTTTCATAAATTTTCATGCAATTTTTTCAAATGTTCAGTAATTCATTTATTCATAGCGAAGTTTTGCTAGAAACATATCATTATTTTCATGAATGTTCAACATATCAAGTATCTCATGTTTTTTATAATGCTAGTATTGCCCAATGCATTTCAAGCGTATCGCCCTTCCTCAGGGGACTTCTATTACATCTAGAAACAGTAATCATAAGTCTTAGTTAGTACCCAAATGAAACATAACAAACTCTGTGGAGTCAAAAGGTTTTAAAACAGGAACATGATATATAGGTGCTACCCCACATGCTATTGTGAACGTGCGCATTTCGTGAAGAAACCGTGTGTAATCATAAAAGAACACTCGTATTTAATCATAGAAACGGAGCGTGAAGCCCAATGATTGGGCACTGACCTTGGTACATGTAATCTGACGATCGCGAAATTTAGCTGCAAAAAGTAAACAGACTAGTTGAGGTAAAGTGCAACGTAACGACGGTGTCTCGTTTCCAAATACGTTAACCGACCGTATCTATGGTTACGGCGTGTGTTTACGTGGGTGACGGGCGTAAACGTGTGGCGCTCATACATTTACAAATGAAGTATTCAAGAGATATCTCTTGAATACTTCATTTGTAAATAACATATGCATTCTTTAGCTATTTGACAATCAGTCCGTTTTTCATGTTTACGCCTGTCACCCACGTAAACACACGCCGTAACCATAGTGCTCCAATACCATAGAGAGCGTCCATGTAGAGCGCCACACGTTTACGCCCGTCACCCACGTAAACACACGCCGTAACCATAGTACTCTAATACCATAGAGCGCGTCCACGTAGAACGCCGCACGCCAAGCATAGCGAGGGAAGCACCACGGCATCACTACCCCGGTAAGATACGGTCGGTTAACGTATTTGGAAACGAGACACCGTCGTTACGTTGCACTTTACCTAAACTAGTCTGTTTACTTTTTGCAGCTAAATTTCGCGATCGTCAGATTACATGTACTAAGGTCAGTGCCCAATCATTGGGCTTCACGCTCCGTTTCTATGATTAAATACGAGTGTTCTTTTATGATTACACACGGTTTCTTCACGAAATGCGCACGTTCACAATAGCATGTGGGGTAGCACCTATATATCATGTTCCTGTTTTAAAACCTTTTGACTCCACAGAGTGTGTTATGTTTCATTTGGGTACTAACTAAGACTTATGATTACTGTTTCTAGATGTAATAGAAGTCCCCTGAGGAAGGGCGATACGCTTAAAATGCATTGGGCAATACTAGCATTATAAAAAACACGAGATACTTGATATGTTGAACATTCATGAAAATAATGATATGTTTCTAACAAAACTTCGCTATGAATAAATGAATTACTGAACATTTGAAAAAATTGCATGAAAATTTATGAAAGTTTGGAAAGGAGGATATTGTGCAGGAGCATAGGAGAACTCCTGATTCAGATACTACTTTAGAACACAAGTCAGCGCCCTCCGAATCCATGTCCTCTAAAGGGGATGACATTTGCATCCCAGCCATTATGCGTCGTATGGTGGATGACTTGCCCTGATATCCTTTTTTTATTTTATTATAACACTATTGCCAGTCGGTGTCCTGGCGCTGAAGTGATAATCCCCATGGAGAGAGTTTTCAGGAACTAGAGAGAAAAGAGCCATGTTTTAAGATGCCTTCTGAATGCCAGCAGATTCTCACTTGTACAATAAAGATATCCTTTATTGTACAAGGTTCTGTGGCTATGGAGATTATGGGAGATCGTCGTGGGGGTGTAGGGAGATGGCTCCGGGGTTGATTCATATCACTCTGTACGATTCTTGTCTGTGTTCTGCTTTTGGCGGGTTTAAATGTTATCTGGATGGATAATTGTACTTGTCATCATGCTGGGCAGAAGTTTCACGACCTTGTCCCACACCTCACAGAGTAGTCCTTGCAGGCCGACTGAGGGAGATATTCATTTGGGAGCTGTTTGTGATGCTTGGTTTAGCCATCCGGCCAGTGCAAAGCTGCCCTTGAGTAAGGGAGTTTATAGTTGGAGGCCATTCATGTCCCCATTCTTCGTTTACCTTTCTTATTGTCTTTTTTCTTTTTTTTGTGTTCATACGGGTACTTCACAATGCACCATGGGGGTGAGGTGGGAGGGTGATAGGCCCTGGGGGGCACCAATAAAGATACCTTAACATAACTTAGTATGGCTGAACAATGACAAGCCCTGACCATTATGTCTTGAACCATCAGGAATACCAAGAAGAGACTTGGTATTCACAGGTACCTCTTGGGTGGGTAGGTGTCCCATTTGGGCATCCTCCCCCTATTATAGATAAAGAGGCTAGATATGTCATTGTAGAGGGTAGATTATTTGGGAAAGAAATTGCACTGGGATGCAGCTATGCTCCAAATCAGGATCAGATCGTCTTTTTACACTCAATATCTGCTCACATGGCTGGCCTCCCGGTTGACCATCTGCTGATAGGTGCTGACTTTAACTGTGTGCTGACCATGTTACTAGATCGCTCAACACCCCGGCTGACAGGAACTGGAGTGGGCAAACTGCTGTGGGGGCTATGGGAGTGGCTTGAGCACTGGGCGATGGTTGATGTGTGGTGGACGCAGCACAGAGAGGAACAAGACTTCTCCTATCCATAACTTACACACTGAAATAGACAGGCTTGTGTGCTCCCAGAGGCTCACCCAACTCGCTACATACTCTGAGTATTTGGGTTGCATTATGTCTGCCCACAATTCTGTGCTCTTGCGGTTCCGACCGATATGGGAACACCCAACCGTCTCTATGTAGAGGCTTAATCCGGTCCCCTAGAAGATGCATGTTATGGCAACTCCCTGGCAGAAATTATCTCAAACTATTTTGCTCAGAACCAGGGCACCGCATCCACAAGTCTCACGGAATAGGAGGCTTTCAAAGTGGTGACACAGGGTTGCTGTATCGGGCTGATGGTCGGTACCCAGAGAGAGTTGGGTAGAGAGCTACAAACACTTGAAGACAAATTGCAGGCCTCTGATAAAACTCCGGGCACCCGGGCTTGAGTGATGGAGGAAGTCCGGGAGACAAGAGAGGGGTATAAAACCAACTTCGAGAGACTGCGTAGTCAAGATTAAAGACAGTACATTTCTAAAGCCCATGAGCAGGAAGGTGAGGCAAATCTGCTGTTAGCATGGCTTATTCAACCAGATTCTCACGGGGCCCTTATCACACACATACAACAGGAGGATGGCTGGTCACTGCATTCCCCGTCTGCTATTAATAGTGAGTTCTTTGAGTAATATAAATATGCTGCCCCTGCACCACTCCCTGAGACTCACAATTGACTTTCTCAGCGACTAAATTGCTGTCTACTCTACCTGATGACTATCGTATAGATCTGGGTGGATCTATAACAGCACAGTAGATCAGGGTGGCAATTAAGGATATGGCTGGGGCAAAACATTGGGCCCTGATGGTCTCTTGGCTGAGTTTTATGCAATTTATGCCAGGACCTTGACCCAGCGGTCAGTGAAGATGATGTGGATTCGTGGTGGATCGGCACTCTCGGAATCCACTAAGAATGCTGTGGTCATTCCACTCCCCAAGGTCAAGACACAGGGAGAGCGGCTTACTAGTTTTCACCCTCTTTCTATGTTAAACACTGACTTCAATATCCATAGCAAGGTCCTTGCTCTTCGTTTGCTCTCTCATATGCGGTCCCTCATTCACAGAGACCAAAGTGGTTTAATCCCTACTAGTAACACTTCACAGAACCTCAGGCGGCTATACCACGTGATGCATCATCCTACAGCTCTTGAAAACCCACCTGTGCTGCTAATGTTGGTAGACCTAGAAAGTTGTGGGACTATTTTTTTTAATTAATGCTAAAGATTAGCCTGGGAGAGAACTGGGTTAAATGGGACAGGCTATTATACACTGCCCCGGTCAAAACGGGCACCACAATCTCCCCACAAAATGCATTCTGTAGAGGCAGGGATGCCCGCTTCCCCTGCTGTTGCTTGCCCTGGCCATTGAACCCCTGGCAGAACGATTTAGATGAGAGAGCAGGGGCTCCGGCACAACAGTCAAGGGGTGCGAACATATCACCCCCCTCTACATGGATGATATCCTTTTATACCTGAGGGATGGAACACAGGGTATTATGAACGTTCTCGGATATCTGTGGAGTTTTGAGGTGGTGTCAGGCTTGTGAATCAATCAGTCCAAGACGCATGTCTTCCCCATCTCCCTAAACTTGCCACAATCCAGAGGGTTTCCGTTGGACTTGATGTGGTCACTCTCATCCTTTCGATACCTGGAGATCCAGATCTTTTACCAACTGGAAGAGCTTCGGAAAGCTAATTTGGGAAAGGCCCTCTATTCTCTGAAGACCTGCGTCACACTTTGGTGGTTCCATAAGGTACCTATAATGGCCAGAATCTCCCTCACTAAAATGGTTGTGCTCTCAAGGCTCCTTTATTTCTTCGCGAATCTACCGCTGGCAGTGCCACTCAAATGGTTTAAGCACTTGGATGCATTGGTGCGTGACTTGATCTGGGACAGTGACACTGCACAAAATCCAGCTGGTATATGGGGGCGAGCCCTGCCCATGCCCCAGATGTGGTCACATGGATGCCGGTTTTGCATACAAGGTATGGCATTGCCCTACATTAGGAAGACATACTTAAGGCCCTGGAGTCGACACTTGGGCAGTCCCCTCCCTGCACTCTGCCGGCGTGTCCTCTAGGACTGTTCCCAAGACAGGTCTTGCAAAAGGTTGGCGCAAGCGCTGAGGTTCCGTGACGGTTCCGTGACAATTTGAACCCGTGTTTTCAAGTTTGTCGGAAATACATAATATTAGTATCAGTGAACCGCAAATGATCCATTTAGCATATCCTGGTGTTTTCGCCATGTTACGAGCAAGAGCACTCCTGTTATGGACATATTTCTGATCTACCCACGGCATCCATCTTAGATCATGGCAGCCATTTTGTGTTTCTTGCCCTCACATACGCAATAACCTCTGATCACTTCATTTCGATTAAGGACACGTAGCCTTAGCCGGAGATTCACCTCTTTCATGTCACGTGCACCTTAAACCAAGATCACGCTGTAGCTGCATGACTCGACAAAGGCTGCCTCCTCTGCCCGAGGCCAGTCCTGCCAAACTGGTCTTCGTGTCCATTGTCCTGAATCATGATTAGGCGGCCGAAGCCGGTAGCCTTGCCCATTTACAACCCACAAACATCTCTTATCCCGCTTTCCTATCTTCCACACCTGGCTCCGTTCCTTTCTTTCTGAAACTTTATTAGGGGGAGGTAACGAACTTTACGATGAGGCGGTCCGGGTCCTGAATGCAATATTGACAGGGAATTGTGATGAACTAGTGGGAACCGCTCTTCGTAGATGTTTTGTATCAGATTTTATCAACGGTTCCTGTGCACACCAAATATTTATTGTTTATGACACAAAGGTTTTGGGACTGTACCAACATGTGAAGAATTCGCCTGAAGGCCTAAAACTAGTATATAAGGAGCAACCCACTTTGTACAATTTGAACAGGCTCCTAGTCACTGCCCATGCGTGGTTTCTGTGATCTCTGTGTCCCTGCAGTAATAAACCTTTGGTCTTTGACGCCACCATCGAGAAGCCCGTGTTTCTGTTCATTTGTGCACCAAGGCAGGTGGAACTCCGGGGTCTTTGGGTGTTGTACCCTGACACCTCTGGACGGAACCAAAAAGTCAGAACTCCAATTGGCGCCCAACGTGGGGCGACGTCATTCGGTACCGGTCCAAAAGCCTGAAGAGTTCGAGAGGCATCGTGTGAAGATTCCTGAGGGAGGCGCCCCACTTCATCGATCCCGGCATATCGCAAAAGTGGCCCGAAGTTCTCTTCCACGAGGGTTTCCCGTTCAGGACGGCTGCAGTGGGCCGTTGCCTTGACCGTCGCCCTGTCTTGGACCCGAGGTGCAGTCCTTAGTACGGCGAAACGTGACGGGTTTCTCCTTGGTGACGTCTTCAGTGACTCAGTTAAGTATTTAGTGATAGCTAGCTGGTTACTTCGTGAGGATTGTTAAAATCCTTGATTGGTTCTTAGTTTGGTTTGGTTCTTGACAGGATTATCACAGGTTGTTCTAGCCAAAGATAATCTATCTGGTTTAGTTTGGGTATCGATACATCAGTTCGTTTTGGTAGGCCTAAAATTCTTGGTTCGAGTGCACATATCTGTTTTGTGTTTTGTTTGTTTTGTGTTCCGGACTGAAAATGGTAAGTCGGAAAATGCTGTCTTGTTTTGGTTGCAACCGTGACTCACGATTGGAGGACTCTTGTCTGGTTCCTCCAATTGGGACTCCCCTATATGATTTATATTGTAAACACGGTGTGGGTCCTATATCTTATAATGAGGTATGGGTCCGTTACACTGCGAAAGATGGTGTCCTTAGTTGGCCACTGCATGGTAGCTTTGAACCCGAGATTCTCGACAACTTAGAAGCGAAATTGTTTAAGAAGAAAGCCCGGCCGGCAATGTTTGATTCTTTCCGTTATTGGCGAAAAGAATCCAAACAGAGAGAAATGAAGAGGTTGAAGAAAGAACAGAAAGAACAAGAAGAGTTAACTCTAGAGCAAGCGACTAAACAGTTGCAGGCTAACGAGTGTGAGAAGGCCATAGATGTAGCCATTAGAGAACATAATCTAGCGATTGACAAGTGCTATCCTGCCTTGCCATCGAAAACGGCTAAGATACTGGAGGATTCCGAAAACGATCCTCTGTTATCTTATCTGTTACGGTCACCTCCACCGTATGCACAAGGTGCTGCGGTTCCACTTGTCCCGAATATTCAATTGCCGGTTGCTGGACAACCTGGTGTTCTTGCTCCTGTCCCTCAGAATCAAGTTCCCGTACCTCTTGTGATGAATGTGAATGTTCCTACAGCTCCTCCTCTTCCTGCACTACCAGCCTCTATGCCTACATCTGTACCTACTGTTCCCCAAACTATTTTCCTTGATACTCCTACTGTTCCATTATCTATTCCTACCTCTACTGCATTCTCTACGTCTGCGAGTGTGCTAACTCCACTTTCTGTTCGTCGAAGAATCACTGATTCTGTTACTCATCTGCTGTCTCCTTTATATAAAACTTTAATTAAGACTCCTACTCCTGGTTCAGTTCAGAGACGTAGTCAGCTTCCAAGTACTGAGGAACGGGGAATTTTAGATTCCACGGCTCTCAGATGGATTTCGAAGAGTAGAAGATATAGTACGAGAGATGTGTTAGACACATTTATGCAGTGGGGGGAACCGACACAACGGTACGTCTTCGATGAGATGTGCTCGTTGTTACGTGAAGAAATAGAAGAAGATGATGTTGAATCAGATTTGGAAGATTTAATTAAAGTTCAAAAAGAGTTCGCTGCTGGAATGATAGTGGGTGATAATATAAAAGAAGCGATGGAACTTATTTTAAGTTTTAGGAATGATCCATCTCTTCGTTCACCGAGAGATCTGGAAAAAGGTAAAATGAAGCTAAGTCGCCAATATCCTATGAGGGAGGTTCCTCCGATCTGGCGCGAAGCAATACAACGTGATGATAATGCAGGTATTGCAGCTGCTCCAGCACAGTTCCAACGAGTGTGGATACACATTCCATGGAAGCGAGCTGAAGTACTAGCAGTGAAACAGGCCTTGCCAGATCCACGTAAGAATCCTGCTGGATATTACAAGGAATTAACCCAGACAGTTGAGGCTTGTATAATGAACTTGGCGGACATCGATATGTTGTTTGGCAATGTAGTTCCGCAACCAGTGTGGGCTAAAATTCGTAGAGAGGATCATCAAGCTGCCTTAGGTGGTGATTGGGCAGCTATCACTGCAGCAGATGCTCAGCAAATAGGTGGTGCAAAACCCGAACCTCTAATTGCTAATCTACCAGGTAGAATAATTGATCTAATGAAGACTCTGATGCCAGCATTGCGTGTGAATTGGGACAAGCTGTCAGCATGCAGGCAGAAGAAAGACGAAAGTGTCTCCGACTTCTTCACGAGGTTCGAAGAGACTTTTGTAGATCATAGTGGTCAGGACATGAGTACAGAAGGAGGACAAAGACTGTTTGTCGACAAATTTGTGCATAATTTGTTACCTGAATTATGCAATAAATTAAAGGATTCAGAAAGTGCGTGGGCTGTTTCCACGACAGCGCAAATACTTGCGACTGCACAGTACTACGAAAATAGGGATAAAGAGGAAAAGGAAAAATCAGAGAAGAAAACAAAAGATTTAAAAACTAAAGTTCTTTTGCAGCAGGCGTATCCGCCTCGCACGAATCAGACTAATACGCAGCAAGGTTCATACCAAAGGACAGATTATAGCTCGTCAAGGCCTCAATATCAGTGGAATCAGTGTGCGTACTGTAAGAAAGAGGGTCACTACAAGAATGAATGTCCGATCTTAGCGCAAAATAATGCAGCAGCAGCTCAGAGAAGTCGTGGTGGTTTTGTACAGAATTCTAGAGGTCGAGGACGAGGTGCTATGCCTCCACAAACGAATGATCGTCCATCAAATCACTTTGATCAACGAAATGGACAATCTACTCAGCAGAATAGATCTCAACAATATCTTGTTGAGGACTATTGTGAAGTGGATGAGGGTTTTCAGCAAAATGGGTACTAGGACAGCCATGGACAGAGAGAGGGAGTAGTATCAGTTCCAGTGGATCAGAGTGGGCCTTATGTCGCAGTAGCAACATCAGGTGTAGTTGAACCGTTTCTGTTGGATACTGGTGCCGCAAAAAGTTCTATTATTCATGCGAAACTCCCTGGCGCACCTTTGTCCGGCTCAACAAATGTTTCCGTAGGTTTTTCAGGCGCCCCTGTTTACAACCCAATATCTGGTCCTTTGTCTATTTCTGTTGGACCGTGCCAATTGAAAGCACCTCTGATTTTGACGACAGGTTGTAATGAAAATCTGCTTGGTTTAGATTTGTTAAAACGACTATATGCGACACTATACTGTTCTCCGGAAGGAGTACAACTCACGTTAGGTAAAAACATCACCTCTCCGATGTACTTGTCAATGGACGCACTCCCGCCAGAGCTACGCTCACTCCCTGATTCTCTTTGGGCGACTGGTCCTAATGATGTAGGTCTCCTAGAAATTCCACCATATGTAATAACTTTGAAAACAAATGTAAAATTTCCAAGAATTCCCCAATATAAAATATCTAGTGAAGGAGAGCGCCCACTTCTATTGATTGTGCAAGATTTGATTAAGAAAGGTGTGGTCGAAGAAACTAGAGGAAATGTCTGTAACAGTCCTGTATTACCAATTTTGAAACGTACTGATCCTACAAAACCTCCAGTGTACAGGTTTGTCATAGATCTCAGAGAAGTTAATAAGATTGTAGTACCGCAGTTTCCTGTGGTACCAGACATTACTGCCTTGTTAACATTGATTCCTGCTACAGCCACATGGTTCTCAGTTATTGACTTAAAGAATGCCTTTTTCAGCATTCCGATAGCAGAAGAAAGTAGAGATATTTTCGGCTTCTGTCTAGGAGGCCGAAGTTTCAGATTTAAACGCGCACCACAAGGCTATTGTGAGAGCCCATCCATTTATAGTCAAGCATTAAAAAGCCAGTTAGATTCTTTTGTCCTTCCTCCAGGTTCTGCCCTAGTACAGTACGTAGACGATCTTCTAGTGGCTGCCGATGACAAGGAAACTTGCAAAGCAGCTACAATTTCCTTATTGCATCATTTGTCTAATTTGAATCACAAAGTGTCACCTTCCAAAATGCAATACTGCTGCCAAGAAGTGACCTACCTAGGTCATCTCTTGTCAAAGGAGGGAAGGAAGTTGACCCCAGAAAGAATAAAAGCAATTACACAGATGAGTGTTCCACGCACACAGAGAGAGGTACGTGCCTTTCTAGGTATTACCTCTTACTGTAGGCAGTGGATCCCAAATTTTTCTCTTTTAGCAAAACCGTTGGTAGCCTTGACTGGGAAAAATGTTCCGAGTCCGGTGCCATGGTCTGATGAATGTCAGGAGAGTTTTACTGAATTACGGAAAGCATTGTGTTCAGCTCCTGTATTGGGTACACCTGATTACAGTAAGCCATTCACGCTCTACGTTCACGAGAGAGAAGGTTGCGCGTTGAGTGTTCTGACACAGAAGTTTGGTGATAAACAACGCCCTTGTGCGTATTTTTCATCAACCTTAGATCCGGTAGCCAGAGCGTTACCTAGTTGTTTGAGAGCTACAGCGGCAGCTGCGGCTTCCATCCGACAATCTGCTGGTTTGGTGATGACCAATATGCTAGTGGTCATGGTTCCTCATGCAGTGGATACACTCATGAATCGAACGAAGACACAACACCTTACTAGTGCGAGATTATCTGGTTATGAGCTGACATTACTAGCGAGTCATATTCAGATCAAAAGATGTAATGTATTGAATCCAGCAACGCTGTTGCCGACTGATCAAGAGTCGAGTGATTCCGAGCCACATGACTGCTGTTTTAAAACGGAGGAAGAGACAAAAGGACGCATCGATTTGAAAGATACTCCATTATCCGATCCAGATGGTACGCTGTATGTGGACGGGTCATGTTTTAAATTGGAGAATGGCGATGTGACTGCTGCTTACGCGGTAACGACTTTGAAGACAATTGTGGAGACTGCAAGAGTGAGTCAGAATTCTGCCCAAGCTGCAGAATTAATAGCTCTAACAAGAGCATGTGTTTTAGCTGAGGGAAAGAGAGTGAATGTGTTCACAGACAGTCAGTACGCATTTGGCGTGGCCCATAGTTTTGGCCGGTTGTGGAGAGAAAGAGGTTTCATTACGTCCCATGGGACTAAGATCCAACATGGTCAGCTAGTTAACGACTTGTTGGAATCTTTAACCTTACCGACTGAAGTTGCGATTGTAAAGTGCAGTGCTCATAAAGCAATCACGGATGATGTTGGTCGTGGGAATACTTTTGCTGATGAAATTGCTAAACAGACAGCTAGAGACACGATGAGCAGAATGTATGTTGCTACGTCTGCAAGATGGATTACTGAGTCTGGAATGTGTGAAGATACTATGGAAAGTGTGAAAGAGATTCAGAAAGAAGCAACTGAAGAAGAGAAACGTGTATGGAGAGAAAGTACGGGCAAGTTGGACTCGAATGGATGTTGGATTGATTTGACAGAACAACAGCGTTGGATGTTGCCTGATGCGTATGTGCTTGCAGTAGTGACGATGGCGCATGGAGTAGCGCATATAAGTTCTAAAGGGATATGTAAGATGTTGGCTCCGGTCTGGAAGAATGAGGGAATCAGTAAGTGTGCAGAGAGAGTGGTGAAAAATTGTATGGTGTGTTTGATGCATAATCCTGGCAAGGGAACTCCAACTCCAGCTGGTCATTTCGCTCCTCCTTCCTGCCCCTTTGAAGTAATTCAGTTAGACTTCATTCACATGGAGCGCTGCAATAATTTGAAGTATGTCCTGGTGGTAGTTTGTGCTTTCTCCAGGTGGATAGAAGCATACCGACTAAAGGACAACACTGCCCTATCAACTGCCAAAATTCTTCTCAAGGAATTTTTCCCTAGATATGGAATGCCACGGATCGTATGGTCAGATAACGGAAGTGAGTTTATAGGGAAAGTTATGCAGAGTGTGTGTGCCGGCCTAGGGCTGAAACAGAAATTTCACAGTGCAAACCATCCCCAGTCTGCTGGTTTAGTGGAGGGTTACAATGGCACCTCAAGCTGAAAATAGCTAAAATACAAGCATCCACAGGTTTGGCCTGGCCAGACGCACTTCCTTTGGCCTTGTTATCAACGAGAGCAACCGTACATTCTAGAGTAGGGCTTAGCCCTTACGAGATAGTCTTTGGTCGCCCGGCAAATATCTGGGGTGTGCCAAGGCCTAAGCAAATTTGTTCTCTAGAATACCCTATGTTGATAGACTACCTTTACGACTTGACTGCTAAATTGAGTCTTATTCATCAACAGGTTTTCGATGCTTTGCCAAAACCTCCGGAGAGTCCAGGGCATCAGCTGAAACCAGGAGAGTTTGTTGTCATCAAGAACTTCGCGAGGACGAAGAACCTTCAGCCAAGATTTGTGGGGCTCTTCCAGATCTTACTGACAACGAGGACAGCAGTTCGTGTAGCTGGCCGCAAGCATTGGGTGCACGCGTCTCATGTTAAGCGTGTACCCTTGCCGCTACCTTACGACGACTGGGTGAAGAAGGGAATTGGTGCCTCCGAATCTGAAAGCACACCGAAGTTCATCTCTTTCAGCGATGCCGAATTGATTACTGACACTCCAAAATCCGACTCTCCTCCTGAAAAGACTCCTTTGAACACTGAACATTTGTCTCCAGCATCAAAAGAAACTTTGCTATCTGCGAACTTAAACACTGCAACAGCTGCTAGTGATACACTATTTTCTGATCAGACAGTACCAGCGAAACAAAGATATCATCTAAGAAGCCGTAAAATGGACAAATAAAGCAGGCAACTGCATATTGTGATTTTGATATATTGAACTTTTGCCTTCAGCCAGGAAGTTTGCTATTGTTTATTGTTTTTAAATTTGCCTTGCCGTCTGGGTAGCCGTAGGGTCGTGGCTGTGTGCCTAGTTTGAATCTGCAGGGGTCTGACACAAGGTCGATCTTTCTGTTGGTTCTGGGAACTCCCAGGGCTGACAGAGGCATTTTCATCTACGTACACATCATCAGTGGTCGCGAGCGGATTGTAGAAGATGGAGCTTCCTGCGCTGCAACGAGAAAATGTGATTTATGTTCGCAGAAACAGACTTTATAGAATTCTTCATAGCAAATGCTTTTTGATGCAATGTGCCATTACATTCTTGATTATTTTAGCAACATTGGTGGGTGGAATCGTCTTTAGTATAAACTTGATTTTTGTGCCAGTTACTACAGTACCTCCCCTTGATCCTGCTATTTCTACTGTTTCTTCTATACACTCTTTCCACTCGTTTCCTGAACATGAGCAAGCCCGACGCTCAGAATTCACCAACAACACTTTTGTACAGCTCTTGCACCAACACCAACTGGTAGTTAACACTACAGACTGCTGGGTGTGTGGCTTGATACCCCACACTATGGATAAAGGTATTCCCTATCTGGTTTTGCCTTACAGCTATAATGGATCATTTCAGGCCTTCCAAACCATCTTTGCCTATGCCCTTGAAACCTATCCTCCACGTCCACCGCGTTCCACTAAATATAACTCTGCCAACAAAGCCTTAGTCCAGGGAATTATTGACATGGTCAAGGATGTCAATAATACTCCATCTTACCCTAGAGACGAATTGCGAGTATATTTAAGTTGGAATACTTCAGAGTATCGCCTTAGTTTAGGAGAAAGCAAGCGTAAAAGCTCAACTCCAATCTGGGTCGTACCTCACCGAGGTCAGGTCTGTTTGCAAGGGAATGGGAGAAATCCGAGAGCTCAGCTAGGGAGGAGTGAGTGCGTAGAGACTTATGTGTTTCCGGCTAACTCTTCCCCTGCCTTTCTCACTGCTAGGGGTACCTACTTCATTTGTCGAGATAGAGCTTATACATGGTTGCCTGCCGACTTTTCAGGATCATGTTATATTGCTCGATTGTTACCTCCGACATACACTGCTTCATCTGATTACCACAGAGCCAGAGTAGCGAGAGGTGTCTTCAGCAAGGAAGATACCGCTGGTCAGGAAGCTGGAGACTTCTTCAAAGGCTTCCTTCCGTTCTGGGGGCCTATGGCCAATAGTAGAAACATACGTCAGCTAACACGGGTAGTTGAATCTACTATTACCGAAACTGCTGGTGCCCTTAGCAATCTGACAGCTGAGCTTCAGGCGGATAGACTCATGACGTTGCAGAACCGTATGGTTCTAGACGTTATACTTGCAGATCGAGGTGGGGTATGCAGAATGATCCAATCGAGCTGCTGTGTCTTTATTCCTAATAATGCTCCAACAGTCTATGAGGCGATCTCTAAACTACACAAGATTTCAGACTCCATACATATAGACAAGGGAAACTGGTCCTTCATGGAGTGGGTTTGGACTCTGATCTCAGCGTGGGGATGGAAGGTTCTCATGGTCATTGGTGTCATCTTAGTATTCCTATTCTCATGCTGCCTGATTATCCAGTGTGGTCCTGCTCTGTGTAGTCTTTGTGCTGCAACTTGTCTCAGAAAACCACCTGCGTTTGGAGAAAAGGCACGAGAAAGGATGATGATACAACAGCATGTCACTGACCTGATGAGCATAGAACTAGATTCTGACATAGACTGAGTAATTGCCTATGTAAGGGCAAAAGGAGGGTCTGAGGTTCCGTGACGGTTCCGTGACAATTTGAACCCGTGTTTTCAAGTTTGTCGGAAATACATAATATTAGTATCAGTGAACCGCAAATGATCCATTTAGCATATCCTGGTGTTTTCGCCATGTTACGAGCAAGAGCACTCCTGTTATGGACATATTTCTGATCTACCCACGGCATCCATCTTAGATCATGGCAGCCATTTTGTGTTTCTTGCCCTCACATACGCAATAACCTCTGATCACTTCATTTCGATTAAGGACACGTAGCCTTAGCCGGAGATTCACCTCTTTCATGACACGTGCACCTTAAACCAAGATCACGCTGTAGCTGCATGACTCGACAAAGGCTGCCTCCTCTGCCCGAGGCCAGTCCTGCCAAACTGGTCTTCGTGTCCATTGTCCTGAATCATGATTAGGCGGCCGAAGCCGGTAGCCTTGCCCATTTACAACCCACAAACATCTCTTATCCCGCTTTCCTATCTTCCACACCTGGCTCCGTTCCTTTCTTTCTGAAACTTTATTAGGGGGAGGTAACGAACTTTACGATGAGGCGGTCCGGGTCCTGAATGCAATATTGACAGGGAATTGTGATGAACTAGTGGGAACCCCTCTTCGTAGATGTTTTGTATCAGATTTTATCAACGGTTCCTGTGCACACCAAATATTTATTGTTTATGACACAAAGGTTTTGGGACTGTACCAACATGTGAAGAATTCGCCTGAAGGCCTAAAACTAGTATATAAGGAGCAACCCACTTTGTACAATTTGAACAGGCTCCTAGTCACTGCCCATGCGTGGTTTCTGTGATCTCTGTGTCCCTGCAGTAATAAACCTTTGGTCTTTGACGCCACCATCGAGAAGCCCGTGTTTCTGTTCATTTGTGCACCAAGGCAGGTGGAACTCCGGGGTCTTTGGGTGTTGTACCCTGACACCTCTGGACGGAACCAAAAAGTCCAGAACTCCAGCGCTTGTGTTGTCTAAGATACGAATAGCTATGACTTAGAAATTGGCCAGAGGTCCTAGGGCCCAGACCTGGAGGGAGGATGTTACCCACTGTGCAAAGGCTAAAGAGAGGGTGTTGGTCAGAGAGGAGTCTAGAGGGATATGGGCTCGCTCTATTGCAGATTTATAGATGGAAATGCTGGGGATGGGGATTTGGGAACACCCAGAGATTGGTCAGGGGGGGAGTCTGCAGAAGGAAGTGATCAGCCAAAAGGGGAACTAGCCCAGACACCTGGAGGCCAGAAAGAAGGGACAGCATTAGAGTGGTCCAGGAAACACTTCTTAGGCTTTGCTGGATAGTGCAGTTCCGTTTACTATAAAGTTCCTTCCACTTCTTCTACCAGGCTGACCTCATTGCCTAAAACTAAGAATTTTAGCAAACCTAATTTGTCGGTGCTTAACAAATTGCTTCTTGTTAAAAATGCCCTCTCTTGTTTCCCTTCCTGATCAAGACCAGCTTTCCGTGCATCAATGGCTTATAGAGGTCATCGATTCTGCCCTACCTCTTTCAATAAAGCCGCAGCTCAAAATACATCCTCCCCCTGGTTTACTCATCCTCTAAAACAGGAGAAAAAATGCTGCAAAGCTATGCTAGAAAGACAATGGAGAAAACACTATTTACGCACTGCAAAGTTGGAATATTTGGGTTCATTAAAGGAATATCATGCTCTTTGCAGATCTGCTCATTCAATCTTCTTTACTGAGAAGATTTCTAGCTCCCAAAATTGCGACAAAACTTTGTTCAAAGTTGAGATTAAACTCTCGGCAGCTAGTACTTTCGTGCTTCTTCCCTCACTTTCCCATCATCAATTTTATGAGCTAGCGTTGTTCTTTAATGATAAAGTCAGGTCCATCCATGGCCAACTTGATGCTGATGTCTCCCAATGAAGGAATCTAATGTTTCCTTTAAACCAAGCGTACGGGAGCCTTGAGCTTTTCCTCCAGGTTCCTGAGTCTGTGGAATCCACACAGATCAGTTCATGACTCCCTTTGGATTTGCCTACCCTGCAGCTATTGTTGTGATCTATTGCTTCCGGTTCACCTCTTGATTCCCTCCCTCCTTCTAAACTTAGTCTTTTGAACGAAGATGCCCATACTGTGATCCTTAACTTTTGCAATGCATCCTTAAGTACAGGTTCGGTACCTCAGAGGTGGCAACATGAATTCGTCCTTCCCCTATTAAAAAAGGAAGGTCTTGAACCTCTCTGTTGGTCAAATATTCGCCATATATTTCTTTTGTCCATGTTTTCGAAAATTTTGGAAAGCCATATTAATATTCAACTTTCCTGGGACAAACACATCCACAACTGAGATTATTAAATATTTAGAAGATATTGCCTAAGCAAGGCTATCCGACGAGCATCGTGAATATTGTAGTCATTATTTTACTGAGGAAGAGATTAAAGTAACAATAAACTCCCTCCCAAATTCTAAAGCCGCTGGCACGGACGCGTTACCTAAGGAATTCTATAAGAATATAAAGATGTATTAATTCCACACCTCGCTGCAATGTACGAAGAGGCATGTGAAGAAGGCATGTTGCCGGCATCATTACGAGAGGCACTGTTGATACCCTTCTTAAACTGGACAAAGATCCCGTAAAATGTGAATCATACCACCCGCTGTCGTTAATAAATATAGACGCCAAAATACTGGCAAAAAGTATCGCATTAAGGCTACAACCCTTATTGAGGGACCTGGTACTACCGGATCAAGCCGGCTTCATACCGACAAGATTCACAACGCAAAACCTGAGAACCATATTCGCCATGTTTCACCAGTGGAATCCCGAGTTGCCTGCAGCTGCTGCCTTGTTGGATGCAGCGAAGGCTTTTAACTCTGTGGAATGGCCCTATAAGTTTGCTGTGCTGATGAGGATAGGGTTTCCTGAGCCTTGCTTGCGCTGGATAACGTTACTATACACAGAGCCATGTGCACGACTAAGAGTGAATGGCACCACGTCTGAACTAATTAATACACACCGGGGAACAGGGCAAGGGTATCCACTGTTGCCACTTTTATTTACACTGACACTGGAACCACTAGCATGTAAGATAAGGCAAAAATACACAGACACCACACTACAGTTCCAACTTCGAACAGTCAGTGTATTGATGCATGCAGATTACATGGTCCTTAATACAAGATACTGTAGTGTAGTTCCTATATCCCTGATAGGCTCTGCCCATTGGAATAATATACACTATAGATTTGTTATAGGACTGAGGTCAGTATGTCTCTATCGAGTACATTAAAAGTAATTTCTTGTGTGTGGCAGCTAACTCATGGGTCACTAGAAACTTCTCGAATAAACAAGAAGAGATTAGTTTCTTACGTTTGACACAGTGCTGCACTCAACGCTGTTGTCCCGCCTGACACAGATGGGGGTGACAGGGTCAGCGTATGCCTGGCTACAATCCTTCTTAGCCGACAGAAGCTTTCAGCTTCACTGTCCACCCTTCAGATCCTCCCTACGTAAGGTAAGCCACGTGGTTCCTCAGGGCTCTAGTTTGAGCCCTACCTTGTTTAATATCTATATGGAACCCCTGGCTCGTGTGGTGGAGGCATTTGGGGTGGATATTGTTAGCTACGCTGATGACACACAGCTGGTGTTTAAGCTCACACCCGACCACAGGGAAGACGCAAGCAACTTCTCGAACTGCATGTCAGCAGTGGTGGTTTGGATGAACGACAACTGCCTGCGCCTTAATGGCGAAAAAACTGAGTTGCTTGTGGTCGGGAGAACGACATCAGCTTGGTCACGGCTCTGATGGCCTGATGAATTAGGGAGTTCTCCCATCCCGACGGAGTTGGTAAGAAACCTTGGCGTAATGCTGGACTCCAACCTCTCGTATAAGACCCATGTCAACAAGGTCACAGGGAGGTGCTTTGTCTTACTGAATGTTCTTTGTAAGGTCCTAGACCTTCTCCCCCCGTAGCCAGAAAAACTATTGTCCATGCTATGGTGACTCCACACCTTGATTATGGAAACGCCATGTTGATAGGACTAAATCAAAAAGCCCTTCATCAACTGCAGTGCGTGCAGAATGCCGCTGCTCGCCTAGTTCTTGGGCTCCCGCGCAGAGCCTCGGGGAAGTCAGTCCTGGCTAAACTCCATTGGCTTCCTATTAGGGAGCGAATAAAATTTAAAGTCCTCAGCTATGCGCATCGCATTGCTCAAGACAAAGGCCCGGACTATTTAAAAGACCTCCTTATCATTCATCGCCCCATTCGGAACCTAAGATCTTCTGGCGTGATGTTGTTTAAAACTCCCCGCATCCTTAGGGCCAGAATGGGCGGACGCTCATTTAGGTATTTGGCCTCCAAACACTGGAACGCACTCCCTCTGCATCTTAGGATGGAGCCGTTTGAAATTAGATTCCGGAGGAAACTAAAAACACACTTGTTTCCCACTCTGTAAGTCCTTCGGCCTGGCATTATCGGCTCCTTGGGTAATATATCAGCAGTTAGCGCGGGGACACACTGTTCTCTGTGTAGCCAGGCGCTTTACAAATGATTTATTATTATTATTAATATTATTTTTTCTGACAACCACATAAACATGACAAATTTGTTTCCCTTAGAATCAGAACAGACTCTGAATCATGGACAATAGATAACAGTTTCACTCAGTCCATCGCGCATGCTTCGTTTATACAAAGTTTACACAGAAATGTGTAGACTGGCATTTCAATAAAAAGGGTTAAATGAACAGTCTTAATTCTCGTGAACTGCTACAATCGTAAGACAGAATGCGAAGTATAATATGTACAGCGTTAGCAGTAAGATAAAATAATACTGCAATAGCATGGTTTGTAGCTATGACATATATTCATAAAAATAGATACATAAATAACACAGGCTAAAATGCGAATACTCATCTGGTGCTTCTAGTTAGTTATACCCCAGTGTACCTAACCTAAGTGTAGTATGAGGTAAGAAGTAGGTGCTGTTTTCTAAAGTATAGCCACCTATAGTTTCGTTTTGCCAGAGTTGCCAAGAGTCCCTCTAGGTTCTAGTCTGCTCCATACATTAGAATGAGAGAAGTTGGAATCTCTTTCCGGGTCTTTATCTCTAACACCCCGTAAGGGGAGTCAGAAACACTGGAGCTGGATTCTCTGTGAGGAGGATGACAGCGTCTGGTCAGTGCGTCAGGTGGGGATTCGAATTCCTTCCGAACTTACCGTGGCGAGCCGCAGCCGGACAAGTATGCAGTCATGCAGTCGGTAAGTAGCCATGCCTTGCCATGGCAAGTGAAGGTATATTTATACCTTGAAGGTGTTTAGGGGAATGCCAGTATTGACTTAAAAGTTGGGCAGAGGAACTGGCAGGGGAACGTCATGAATGAACCCCTAAGGAATAGATGTTCGTGCATAATAAATGAGTTCTTGGAGAAATCAATAATCCAAGCTAGGGGAAGTCCTAAAGGCTTAAGTGTCTGGTTTTCCACAAACTCGTTGTGACGTGGATGGACAGATGTAGATGGCAATCCCTGTATTTGGTTAGCATGTATAATGCCTAAATAAGGGTTAGATTTTCTATGCCTATATACGGGCAATGCAAATTGTGCCTATACAAGGGCGTAAATTGGGAAACCTATATACGAACAACACACAAAACCCACTCCAGTTTCGTATGAATGACATTATTAAATTCTAACCATGCTAAACATATCTAAAATATAGCTACACTTGAATTCCTTAAAACATGTCTAAAAAACATTTTTAAAAATGCATTAAAACTGTGGCTATGCATAAAAATGCAATGGTGCTGTACATATTAAAGCAATGTTTCATTCTAAGCATAGGTTGGCATTGAATGCTAAATGAATGAACATACATATATATACACACATGATGAAATGGCTTGTAAATACAGAAGAAAAAGGCCAAAACTATTTCATGTCAAGTTACATTAAACAATCGTTATTGACAAGGTGACATATTGTCTCTGAAAGTGTTTAAAAGAATTCTGTTCTCTATGAATAGACCTATTGTAAGCAGATTACTTTGCCAAAAAAAGAAAAAGAAACATTTGGAAAGAGAATGTATCATAGGAAAAAGTTCCAAGTTTAGTCTTTGTTTTTAAAAAATTGAGACCAAATTCAGAGTCTTCCCGGGACACTGTGTACTGAAGCAAAAGTCAGTGTATGGGGATGGAGAAAACATGAAATCTTCTAATCCTGTAGACAAAAAGTCATCCACCGTTGTAGGAGAAAGTTGGATTACCTCGTTCAGAAGACTAACCGCACATAGGTGAAAAGCATCGCCTTCAGCATTGGTTGCATCAGCAATGTTCATATCGGATGTTACCTGCATGCCTGTTGTTTCCTCTCGTACCTCAGCAGTAGCAATTTGCCTCTGTGAAATCTCAATGAATACCGTCATCAGGATGGGTAGCCGCTGAGGACAATACACAGCATGGGCCGGTACCGGGTCCAGCAGAGTATCGATATCCATTGGCATGACTGATGGAAGTGTTAGACAGATGTCTAGCATGCATTCTTCACCGCAAAGCAGGCAGCGTAGAACAGGTAAGATGCAATCTTGCCAGATTGGTCTGAATGATAGAAACCATGTGGTATTTAATTCTCGTAGACAAGGTAAACCTGAAATTTGGACCATGCACTCATAACACTTGTTCGTCAGTAGAGCTCTCTCTATGGTGCTTGGAGTGACGCTGGTGATTTGGCTTGCCACATCGTAGCAGTAGGAGCAAAAATAGGATCCCTGCAACAAGTGCTAAAAGTATTGGTAGTCCACCAAACACAGAGTACATGAAGATGGGAATTATTCAGAGGACTGCTTTAAAAGGTGCTAAAAGTCTTGAACACACATTCTTAAATACATGTACAATACCGCTCGTATCAGACATGTTTAAGATGCGTTTCAACATTTCTGAGAAATGTATAGGGCAGTATGTATTCAAAAGGGCTTGTATCTCGGCTGAAGTCCTTGCGACTTGTAGATCATAGGTGTCTTTGGCAGAAGTCAGAGGCACTGTTTTTTGTAAAAGAGTTGCTTTTATTCTGCTTAGAGTATCAATTCGTATAGAAGAGATGTTCAGTGAAGGCCATAAAGGCAGCTCCCTGGCTGTCTCTATTTGGGGGTACAATACCTGCATACAGCAAGTGACCCTGGATGTAACCGTTACTAGATATGGGATACCTGGCAACATGCAACAGCAGCTGTGATCATTCAACATGAGGTAACTTCCAATTGAAAGTTGTCCAAAAATTGGATTAATAACTGCAGCCGGTGAACCTTGCCGGTGGCAAGATAAGTTTGTAATGCAACCATCACAGGCCCCGTGTAAATTAATACCCTGGCATAGGAGAGAACCCCTTAGAGCGTTTTCACAGTTTATGCCGCTATGAAACGGTTGTATGTCAGTACAAACCATGCTTTTACCCCGCATGCCATTACAACAAGGGGATTATAACGCATGTCATTACAACAACTTGCGTTGGGGGGCGCTGGATAGTGGAATAGTTTAATTTTCTATTCCAACTCCAATCCCCGTGGATAGTAGGGAAGGTGTTGGATAGAAAATTAAACTATTCCCTATCCAACAGCGCCCTCCAGCGAAAGTCGTTGTAACGACTTTCGTTGTAATCCCTGCGTTGTAATGGTAGTGCAGGGTAATAGTGGCGTCATAAAGGATGTTCCCCCTAAAAAACATTTCATGCCCCCCAGTCTAACATCTGTGTGTATAAGGTAAATCCCAGGATGACTTGATGTATCCTTTACCCAACCTTTCATATTTGCCTGCTGGTATATGTTTTAGGCAATACTGAAAATGGAAAGTTGTAACAGGCAGAGTAATTTTTCCATGTATGATCCAATCAGTAGCTGGTTTTTCTGCACCGTGAATGGTAATTTTTCCAGTTTTTCAATGGTCGACACCGCATAGTCTGCTTCCATTTGTGCCAGTTTGATCTGTTTATCAGTGAGATTGAATTCTGAAAACAGTGATTTAGGGCCCGATTCACAGAATGAACCTAAGACTCAATCCTAAACTTACTACTATTTTGGTATTCACAGAATGCACTTACTACTTTTGGTATTCACAGAAGTTAGGATTTTGTCTTAAGTTTGTCTTAAGACAAACTTAAGACAGACTTAAGACAAACTTAAGACAGACTTAAGACAGACTTAAGACAAAATCCTAACTTAAGTCGGCCTTTAGTTTGTCTTAAGTCTGTCTTAAGTTTGTCTTAAGACACACTTAAGACAAAATCCTAACTTCTGTGAATACCAAAAGTAGTAAGTACATTCTGTGAATGCCAAAAGTAGTAAGTACATTCTGTGAATACCAAAATAGTAGTAAAGTTAGGATTAAGTCTTAAATTCATTCTGTGAATCGGGCCCGTAGTGTTGATTAAACACCAAGGTACATAGCCTGCACACAAGTTTTGAAGCGCCCAGCCGAATAGCATGATAGAACGTAGTTGAGACTGACCATGTTGCAGCATGACCAAGTCTTGTTCTATGATGTCTATGGCAGAGGATACTATGTTGTCCAATGAATATATCCTGGACAACAGAGCCGTTAACCGATTGTCTACTACAGCAAGAGATTACTCTAAATTAATACAATCAATTTCTCGTATTCCTTCTGCGGTCTCTGCTTGGGTAACCTTCCATATTTCATTATAAGCAGCGTAGATACTGGCATATATGAAACATTTTTGACGTGGTTTTTCTTGGACCTAGCAAGCAATCCCTAAGTTCTGCACCTTCTTGAAGTAAAGTTAAGTGTTGTTTCACATCCTCTAGTGTAGCTTTCTGTAGCCAATCAAGGCAAAGTTTCCCTACACTGTATGTTGTTACTACCCCTGGATGCTGTCTTTGAATATAGCGTGAGTCTGACATATTGATAGTGAAACCCTGTGTTTTGTTCAGGAATCGATCTTGACAGTTATTTGTGTCTGTGGGCCAGAGCAATCATTTGCTCCAATCTGGATCAGATCTGTTGTGACGCAAAATAGTATGTACGTCGACCTCCCCCTGTGTAGTGATATAGGTATGGACGGAGTGTTCATGTCTTTGTTCTTGGCTATCCCAAGGCAAGAAGTTTGTAGGATGTAAAATGGGCTTCGAAAAAAAAATACTGGCAAATCATGAATATTCATGTAATATCCTTCAAGTTTCTAAAATGTGTACTTGGTGAATTATAAAATAAGATGTTCCGTTTAAGAACAGTCGCTCTACGGTGTCTAAAGAGTAATTATAAATCCAACCGCCTTCGAAAGTCGATTGCAGTCTCTTGTTTATTTTTATGCCCCGTCTAAACATAGAAATAGCGGAAACCAGACACACTTCCTTGTCCGGGGGCAGCGCCAGCACAAGACGACGGAGACTCTCCAAACTGCGGGTAAGAGAACGCCGAGGCAGAAGTCCGAGTAGATTTTGATTTAAATCAATCCAATACCTGCCAACTAAATAAAACTTCGCTTCTCTTCCACTTTAGCCTGCTTAAATCCCCGAAGAAGCCTGACCTAATGAACAGCAAGGTAACTTTACAATGATGCCTTAACTCAACTATGTCGAGTTTAAAATGCCCGTTTCCAATAGATAAAGTTTGGCTTTTAAGAACAGAGCCACAAATTCACATTTAGAAATAACTTTACTAAACCAATGTCATTTCTCATTGTTTAACCCCCTAATGTAAAGTTAAAATCGAGGTAACTTCACAATAATGCCCAAACTCAACAATGTGGAGTTTAAAAATGCATATTTTCCATCAGGCAAAGCTTGGCTTCTAGAACAGAGCCACGAATTCACATTTATAAACAACTTTACTAAACCAATGTCATCTCTCATTGTTGAACCCCCTTATGTAGCTTGCCAAAACACCCTCCTCAATGTGTTTGATATATTAAGAGAAATGTTTCTTAGACAAAAGTAGAAAGCTTACTTTAATGTGGTAAATAAGCGTGCCTAAAACAAATGTCATAAAAACATGAAACATTGTGTTTTTTATTGCAGAAAAATGTTCTTGTTCTAATAACTGAGTGGATATAACAAAATCCACCACTACATACTACACAAATAGTGTAAGTATTCTTACTGTTGTTTTGTCCTGACAAAAGCTCCACAGACCCGGCTGGATAAATACGGAGCTGAAACATGTCGACTGTATGTTCCAAAAGATATACTTAGATCCAGTAACCCGATCTGAAAGTATACATCTAATTTTTTTTACTACAAATCACACCCCTTTTTTGAATAAAGTAATCACTTGGGTGAAGGTTTGCTTTTTAATATAACTCTACCCTCCACATTCACCAAAAGTGGTAATGGCCTAACTCATTTCTGGACTAAGCATGAGCGAATTTTGCGGATCTCGCGTTCGCGAATTTGCGGATTTTTGAACTCGCAATCCGCAAAATCCGCGAATTCTTGCGAATTTGCGGATTTTTTTTTTTTTTTGTGTTCGCAAGGATTTCTGCCAGTTCGCGAGGGTTTCGTACCAGTTCGCAATTGCGAACTTACATTTCGTCGCGCAACGGTCGCGAATTATGTTGTTTCTACGTCTGGTTCATCATCACAGGTTCCCAGCACCCTCTGTTTCACCACTGCAACCCTCTGTTACATCAATGCCACCCTCTGGTTCATCATTACTGTAGATTATGGGGGGGAAAAGCAAGCACACCATCCCTGCTTCAACTCAGATGAATTAATTTGGGGTTAGTTTATTAATGTGTCACTGTTTTAAAATTCCAGTCTGGCACCTGCTTCCTTATCTGTAATTTTGCTTTCTGTTGCAGTGCATTTTTTTTCCCCAGGACCTTCTTTGTGGCCTACTTGTAGCTATTGTATGAGCCTGCTGTGAGGGTCAGAGCAGGGTCATACAATTGTTGCAACTAGCAACTGAATTCTGGAGGGGCCCCAGTCAGGAAGCACTACCGGGAATTGTTACTAATGATGAGTTTGAACTCTTGCCCCTGCCGAGTGCTTTCACTTTTGAAAAACTCGTTTTTCTGCAATTTCGCGGGGTTCGCGGGGTGCGAACACGCGCAAGATCGGATTCGGAAGCCGCAAATTCGTGCGAATATGCAATTTGTTTTTTTTGCAGCGTGTTAGTTGGCAAGGTTTTGTGCGTTTTTGCGAGCCGCTCGTAGCGCAAGACGCGAAGTTACCCTCGCGGTCGTGCAAGGGCGCAGCCATCTTGTTTGCCTGACGTATTTCCGTTTCCGGGCGCGAAGTGTAATCTCGCAAAGTCCGCGGTTTGCCAGTACAGTCTCGCGCGTGTTCGCAAGGAAAATCTCGCGCGAACTTACCCGCGCGGTCGTGAACGGGCGCGGCCATCTTGTTTCTCATTCATTGCTATGGTTCTGGGCATGGTCTTTGTATCCTCTGTCAATCTCTGCCATCCTTTGCTTGTTTGAAGTTTTTTTTTATCTATTTTACTTATTATCTATCCCTCTATTTTTCTAGCCCTATATTTTTGTGTTTACTGCTACTTTTGGTTAATTTTAAACTACTTTTGTAAACTCTTTTCTTTTCTTCTCTTCCCTATTCTATTTTCTTTATTCCTTTCCGCCCAGACCATGGTGAAGGGAGCCGGGAAGCATCCCGAGAAGGGGAAGGGTCCCGCACCCCGTGTCCGGCTCCCGTGCGGGCGTTTGAGGGGGGAGCTAGTGATGCCACGGGAGATCTTTACCCCGGAGGAGGTGGGCCAGCTCATTTTTTATGTTCAGCGCCGCCTCCCCAGGACCATCATGGGAGGCGGCAAGATCAGTGCCGGGTACGGGGCCCGGGAGCGCCGGAAGCGGTGGGAGAAGGTGTGCCAGGCCATTTACCACCACTCTCGGGTCTGGCGCACCTACAACCAGGCCACCCACCGCTGGACGGATGTCCTGACCCGTGAGCGAGATCTGCTCGACCTCCTTGGCCTTGAGATCCCCGGGCTTGGTGAGTAGTAGTAGCTATGTCTTTACTACTATGTTTTCTCCTGCTGTGTTATTATATTGCAAATTTTTGTTTTTTTTACAAGAGCAATAATGCTGCTCATTACATTGTAGGTACATTTTATTTCAAAATCTTCTGTGCATTTCAGGTACACTGCTCTCCTTCTCAGTAGTGTTGCTACTATGCTTATTTGTTTTAGATTTTGTGTTTATTTCATTGGCCTGTGAAATTATGTATGAGTGTAGTTGAAAGAACTGCGCAATGCTACACACTAAGGTTCAGATTTTTAATTACCGGCGCATCCCTGCAAAGTTGCAGGGATGCGCCAGTAATTGTGCGTCACGCCACCATCACCCATGGTGCGCCGTATTACAATGCGGCGCGCCATGGGCCCAAAACGTCACCAAAGCGTTACGCATCTGTGCCGTAAAGGTGGCGCATTGCTGGAGTTGCGTCGCAACGATGGTGCAGCTCCATCAATTCTCTGGGGTGCCCTATCTCCCCAATGCTGCGTCAAGCCGTACGTCTGCTTCAAGCAGGCGCAGGGTTTGAGTCACGCATCATTGTCCTCAAAGTGACTGATTGAAATCTTGTAGATTTCCCTGAGCCACTTTTAGGATGCGTTCCTGCGCAGGAACGCCCTCCCTTGCGCCGGAACACCCCTATTGGCGCAGGGCTTTACAACGTGATGCATCTCCCAGATGCGTCACGTTGTTAATATACGCCGCACCATTGCGCCTCTTATGTGCTGTCGCTGCGTCACAAAAGTCACGCAACAATGGAGCAAAAGAGCCGCAAGGGCCTTATAAATCAGCCCCTACAGACTCAAGTCCAGTCCTTCCTTTGTACACATGGCGATAAGAAGAAATAGTGGTGGTGGATTAATAGTTTGAGTATTTTAATGACTGGTGAATGTAGTAGGAAACTTTAGTGTTGTCGCTGATCTTCAATCACAATGGACTTTGGCTGTCACTTTGCGTGCTGCGGACTGCTGCCTGCCAATCCTAGGCAAACCTTTTTAGTACTTTGTTTAGTGAGTTACATAGGGTAGTTTCCAATTCGACGGTCCGCAAATCAAGCAATACTAAAGTAATGACGTAGTCGACCACATGAGATTGGTCAATAATATATCCCGTGGAGTCGTTCCCTATTTGCTATTTCGCAAAAATATTTTGTTACTTTGTTAGTTCTTTTTTAAATGTTTGATTTGGTTGAGAAATAAATATCATCCATGTTTTCTGTTTTTCTTTCTTTCATGTTGTACATCAGCTTCCCCCAGGGGCAAGAGGAGGACACAGGAGGAGGAGGAGGAGGGTGCTGTTGTCGATGCAGGCCAGGACCGGGCAGTCGAGGGCTCCTTTGCTGGCCCCAGTAAGTTTTAATTTTAATATAGAGTACTTATTTTTTCCTAGCGTTCCTCATTCGATTTTTTCTAAATCGTCTTTGATCTTCTTGTAGACAGGATCTAAATTCTTATCCCTATGACTCCGTGTGGTATTACTAGATTATTCTTATTAGTCTGTCTGTGTAGCTAACTAAGATTGCACATTTGGCATTTCCATTGGACTCCCATTCTAGTCAGCAATAGCTCTATGCACTGAGTGTAGTCCTCTGGGATTGTCCATATTGTCTTTTCAAGTATTCTAAATGTTTATGCTTTGACCATTGCCAACAATAAAAAGGTGAATGACCACCACCAAGAAATAATAAGATACTACTTTACTTTTGGTTTGGATAGGACAATCCATTCTACTACTGTTGCAGGGACAAATCTGCACAAACAGAACTATGGACACTAAATAATGCATCGCTTAGCTTATCAATTATAATAGGTGCTGTAACTGTTAGACTTTCCACATACCTCAGTGATAACAGACTTTGTAGTTGAACCCCGGCCCCAATCTCCTTACTGACTAGATAGTGTGGCAGAGTCATTTAGCTCCCAAAGTCACCGATGGCAGAGGCACGGACTCATGCTTGCAAAAATTCGAAAACCTTTAGCTCATCCACTCTAGTCTGGATGACCAAAAACCACAGACTCTATTTAAGTTTAAAAGCTTTATTAAAAGTAAACACATTTATTAAATTCAAGTTTGTCATAAAAGTGAACGTGTAACTGAAAATGGAAAAGTGCTTAGTGCTGACGATTAATTGGACACATTTCTTGTGGTCGAGCCGAGCTCTCACCTGGTTTGAACTTGATCCTGCTCGTGTTCTTAGAAGTCAAGGTTCTGTCTGTTAGGAGAAAAAGTGGTGCGTGTTAAAAAGTAAAAAGCAAACATTCATCAGTTGTGCCAAAAAGTGCAGCAAGACAACAGCCTTCCCTGGAAAAAGGGACCTTTTTACTCTAGAGTAGACAGTCAAAAATTATTAAATTGTACACTTTTTTCACATTTCTTTCTTCCTCCTAGACCAAATATTATATAGTAGTGAGTGGTGTATTCTAACATTATTAAATGTACTTTGTAGGTGGAACATCTGGAGACGGGGCCAGCGCGGAGGTGGTGGCATTGGACGAGGAGGACAACTCTGGGGAGGAGGCGGTGCAAGTGCCGGAAAAGGACATGCCTGTGAGGGTTCACACGGTGGTGGCGGGCAGAGGTAAGCTATACATTCCTTAGTCATTGAGATTGAAGACTGCAGAGTGTGCTTTCTGCACGGGTGTATTATAAAAAAAGCAGGTAGTAGCCTCCTCTAAATGTACTTCGACTTAGCTGTGAAGTTTTTGGCGAGAAGAATCCCAATCAGATCTGAGGTGAACTTGATGGATGGGATGAACGAAAAGCGAAAGAAGGGTGTAAGTAAGTGTGGAAGCACGAGAAATGTAATGATGACTGGCAAAGAAGAATGATATGTGTTTGCTTGGTCCCCGAGGTGGCTGGGAAGGTAAGAAAATGGTATGGTGCATGGCTGGGTGAATGATGAAGCAAGGATGGGTGGAAGGAGAACAGCCTGGGTGGGTGAGACAGAAACTGTATGTGTGCAATATACTTTGAATGGATGGATGCCTGGATCATTCATGGTACTATCTGACTCTTAGATAGCATATGTGAATCTAGAGAGAGTAGACGGTCACTGGATGAACTAAGTGTTACTTTGAAGAGCATGTAACACCGCACCCGCACGTCCGTTCCAGTGTAGGAAAGGCAAGGAAAAGAAGTTGTAACGTTGTCCAAAGACTACCATGAATAGTAGCAGTAGTTTGTATTGCAACTGCAAGCACAGCATATATCCAGTTATTACGGTGGGCACTCCCTACCTCCCTTAATAACTTTAGTTTAGTAGTAGTACGTCATTCATGTGTGGGGGTATCACTGTTCACTCAATAATAAGCAAAGCACCTAAAGTCATCCCATATGTCATCAAATACATCCCATGTGAAGTGATAGATAATCAGATAATTTAGCTTCTTCATTTTCCTTTTCTAATACTCATTTGCACTGTAGGGTGAAAGCTAAATTAATTAAGCAGTAGCCCTTTTAACAGAGTATTCTCAGTGCCACCCGTAATAGAAAAGTAAGAGCTTCACCACCTGCATGTACTGGACCGGTACAGTAACGCAAGTCTGTCTCACTCACCATGGTGTGCGTCTGTTTTTCTCGGGTGCAAGTTCACTGCGCTGGCATTATGCCGGCTTGCATAAGATAACGTACCAATTGTCCTAAACAAGAGAGAAGAAGAAGAATAAGAGTGGTGTACTGTCATAGTCGACTGTAATAGAAGTCCATAGTGCTCGTAGAATTTGTTCCTTAAACTCCCACTAATGTTAGAGCAAGGATGAAGAAGTCGGAGGTTACATAGATACTGTCCTCAATAGTTATGCACTGTGCTTTCAATTTGCTACTTGTACTGTGACAACTTTCTGCTCAATCATTTTGTGTTAATCTTAAGGAGCATTGGTTACAGACTATGTCTTTCTTTTTTCATGTAGTTGCTCCTTCCAAATCCAAGACACCATCAAGGAGGAAGGAGCAGGCTCGAATGGCCCGGCAACGGAGGCTGGATGCCACTGTTGCTGAATATCGGCGGCTGGTGGCCCTGGAGGAGGAGGAGACGCAGTCTGGAACAACAACAACGTCCACTGGGACAGCTGCCTCCTCCTCCGTGCGGGCTGCCAGCCAGCGCAGTGCTCCAGCGGTACGGAGCCGGGCTACCAAAGCCAAACGCCACCGCCCAGCAGCAAAGAAAGCAGCTGCCCCTCACAGGAATTGCAAGGCACACCGGCGCCGCTTATCCCTCAGACTGTCCTACCTGGAGCAGGAGGTCCATAATTATAAGAACGTGGTGGAGGGCCTCCGCTTCGAACTTGCCACCCTCCGCAAGGAGCATGATGCCCTGGCTGCTAATTCCAACAGCACCCTGCCATAGTGTCCCTTGCCCCTTTTTTAGAGACTTTTGGGGGGTGGGAATTGGGAGTTGTGATTTTTGGGGACTTTTGAAGGACAATCGTTGGGGTTAGGGAGGGTCTTGCGGGAGATTCTTTTGTTAGGGCTATAAAAATATACTTTTTGAAACTTTATCTGACCATACCTGTTTTTTACTGCTTTTGAGTCTGGTGGGTGGGGGTTTAACATAACAGTAAGTTTGTTTTCCTGAATAGTCCTAGGACTTTAGTAGTACTACCGTCAATCAAATCTCTCGTCTCTCCTAATACTCCATTATACTACCTCCAACCAAACGCCTATCTTACCTGTAATTTCTGTTTGCAAGTAGGGCTAGGCCCAGGGCTGGCTCCACGGGAAACAGCAAATAAGGTTGTGGCAGTTGCTTGCCTATGAAAAAAAGAAAATGAAATCTGGTTTGTGCTCCTGACCAATACAAAGGTACAATACAGAATATAGCAGGTGACAGAAGTACACTAGAACAGTGCCACGTTGTAGCCTAACAAATGTTAAAGTATAACTAATTCGGTTGAAGTTCTTTGACATTAGCCATGGGTCTTTGTCAAGCAGAGTAAGAATATATCATCGGATTTCTTCACCAGCCTGTTGCTATCACCTTATCCTCCCCAGCAAGTGTGTGGATTTATTGCTGTAATTTAGTCACACATCAATCAAAACCACACAGCCCGGGGGAAGAGGGTTAGGGTTTGAAAAATGGATGGGTACGGGGGTTTTTGGGAAAGGTTTTGGGAGACAAGAAAAAGTAGCACAGCATGGACGAACAATTGTGAACATAAACAAATCTTTGGGTACAAACCTATCCATCAATCTTTGAAAGTGCATACACTACTGTAACTGCATGCATGTCAGTTAAAAGTAATTAGTACTTTCGACAACTGTGGAAGAAAGAATGCGACAGTACAGGGCGTGGGTGGAAATATTGATAACTATATTCAACATAAGGTCTCTGTAGCCAGATACCTGAGAGCCTTGCTGGTCACTATAAATCCATTCACAACAACACTCAATGGGGTTGGTCTGGAAGGTGTCAGGTTTACTCCCCGTGATCCAGTCGATGCAAATATGGTTCCACTTCCAAATGTCACCAACACCCAGAAGTGTAAACACAGGGTGTTCGAGGCATTAGGCGGGGGAGAAAAATAACAAACTAAAATAAAAAATGTGGGATGGGTAAAGGTAGGGTCAGCAGGGAAAGGATACCTGTAACAGAAGACAAGACAGGCATCAGTGAAGTGCTGTCCTAACATACAAGGGTACTCTCATATAGTCTCACTAAATAGTCTGCAAGTCTCCCGCCTACTCATGGGAAATGTAGTTTCATAGTACGGTAGGCGCTTAGGGGCTGCGTAACCTGACAGAAGGTATAGTAGATAGAAAAGGAGAAATTGCTTTTTTTCTAGGTGTCCCCTCACTCACCAGGGTTGCCCCTTGGTGACATGCTTCATCATTGGGGCCATCCCAGTCCTCTACGGCCTGGGGCGTGCTGCGACTTGCGAATTACGTAGGAGCACTTACAAATGACTATGTGTGGTGCAGATGTGATAGTGGAGTGGACTAAGTGATGTGTTAAGGGATCAATGTAGAAGCAGAGAGAGAGCCAAGAAATGCAGTCACAGTCAGAGAAAAAGGCAAGGGATACTGTATCTATGTGGTTGTAGTGGTCCTGTTGGAAGTGGTAAGTAAGTTGCCCGCAGAAAAAAAATCCTCCTATTAGCGGCACTCCTCCATTGCAGCCGACGCTTCGTCCATCGATGTTGGTCACCAGAAGACACCCTGTCCACTGCCTGCCTGATGCTGAATTGTGGCTCGCTACTGTGAAGCCTGACTCCATCCTTTTTTCCCCATTGCAGAGACTGAAACCCGGCCTGTAATTATTCAACGAAAAACAGGAAGTGATATAATATTACAACACCACTGATAAATAAATATAAGGCATGTAGGCTGTGGAGTGCAAAAAGTCACAATTTGTTTTTCCTAGTAGACAGTACAATGTTTTTGAAAGTGCGTACTCTGAGTCACCTTTTGAAGGATGTATGGGCAAATTAATGTATCGGATCTTGCCCCTCAAGCTAGGTGTACTGTAAACTGTGTTTTAGAACAAAATTAGATCTTCCTAGCAGTGCTTCCACCCAGACCCTTACTAAAGCCAGTCGCAAAAATGTAGAAGACCCCCAATCAAATCTCAAAAAACGAGGCCTAGCAGAAAACTGGTGACAAAACTTACTTTGAAAGTAAAAGTAGGCCGAAGTACCCTAATTACCCATTACCCACCGTGGATTGCATTGTAACCACTTGCAAGCAACCAAGCAAAAGTAGCCATAGCCAGCATCGCTCCAAGACTCGAAATCCCCCCCACTCAAACACATGCAATAGAAATACTGCTAACCCTAACGAACCCTAAGTTAAGAATAGTGGCAAAGGCTTTCTTTAACTATGCCAAATCCCCCCTTTCCCACCATGGATTTTCTTCAAATGACTTGCAACCAAAATTACACATTCTCACGAGTGCTCTAAGACCCCAGAACTCAGTTTGAAAAATCTAGAACACCCCGAAACACATGCAATCCTGCTGCTAGGGCTAACCCTAACGAACCCTAAGTTACAAAAAGTGCCAAAACTAAAGGCTTTTCCGCGCGGATTTTGTCCCAACCACTTCTACCCGGTATTAGACCTTCCCAGGAATGCCCCAAGACCCGGCAACCCACCCGCCAAGAAGCGTAACACCCCCAAACAGGCCAAAAGCAAAATCTCATACTTGCAATATTTCTGGGCCTTCGGTCCAAACGCGCTGCGTAGCTAGGCCATAAGTCGGGGTTGGCACGACGGATTTCCTGAAAAGCAAATGCAATCAAGATTAGAGTGTCCCAGCAGTGCTCCCAGACCACGAAACTCACCCGCAAACAGACGGAACCCCCCCTAAGAGCACCTCAAAGGCACGCAAGTCATCAAAAACACAAAAAAAATTCCGCCTGGGATTTGGTCCAAAACACTTTTATCCGGTATTAGAGCTTCCCAGCAATGGCCCCAGAGCCGTCAACCCAGGAGAAAACGAGTAGAAGACCCCCAAACAGCCAAAGAGCAAAAGTACAAAAATGGGGACTTAGTCACTTTTTCACAAATTTCCCAAATCACTCCGCGCGCGCTCTGCAGCTAGGCCCTAAGTCCCCTCAGCCACCATGGATTTGCTTCAAACCTCTTGCAAAGTAAAGTATATATAGCCAGCAGTGCTCCCAGACCACGAAACTCACCCGCAAACACCAGGAAGCCCCCCAAACAGGCCCCCGAAAACGCTACATAGAGCAAAATGTCAGAAATAGCCCAAAAAAAAATCGGCCTGGATTTAGTCCCAACCACTTCTACCCGGTATTAGACCTTCCCAGGAATGCCCCAAGACCCGGCAACCCACCCGCCAAGAAGCATAACACCCCCAAACAGGCCAAAAGCAAAATCTCATACTTGCAATATTTCTGGGCCTTCGGTCCAAACGCGCTGCGTAGCTGGGCCATAAGTCGGGGTTGGCACGACGGATTTCCTGAAAAGCAAATGCAATCAAGATTAGAGTGTCCCAGCAGTGCTCCCAGACCACGAAACTCACCCAGAAACACCAGGAAGCCCCCCAAACAGGCCCCCGAAAACGCTACATAGAGCAAAATGTCAGAAATAGCCCAAAAAAAAATCGGCCTGGATTTAGTCCCAACCACTTCTACCCGGTATTAGACCTTCCCAGGAATGCCCCAAGACCCGGCAACCCACCCGCCAAGAAGTATAACACCCCCAAACAGGCCAAAAGCAAACTCTCATACTTGCAATATTTCTGGGCCTTCGGTCCAAACGCGCTGCGTAGCTGGGCCATAAGTCGGGGTTGGCACGACGGATTTCCTGAAAAGCAAATGCAATCAAGATTAGAGTGTCCCAGCAGTGCTCCCAGACCACGAAACTCACCCGCAAACACCAGGAAGCCCCCCAAACAGGCCCCCGAAAACGCTACATAGAGCAAAATGTCAGAAATAGCCCAAAAAAAATCGGCCTGGATTTAGTCCCAACCACTTCTACCCGGTATTAGACCTTCCCAGGAATGCCCCAAGACCCGGCAACCCACCCGCCAAGAAGCATAACACCCCCAAACAGGCCAAAAGCAAAATCTCATACTTGCAATATTTCTGGGCCTTCGGTCCAAACGCGCTGCGTAGCTGGGCCATAAGTCGGGGTTGGCACGACGGATTTCCTGAAAAGCAAATGCAATCAAGATTAGAGTGTCCCAGCAGTGCTCCCAGACCACGAAACTCACCCAGAAACACCAGGAAGCCCCCCAAACAGGCCCCCGAAAACGCTACATAGAGCAAAATGTCAGAAATAGCCCAAAAAAAAATCGGCCTGGATTTAGTCCCAACCACTTCTACCCGGTATTAGACCTTCCCAGGAATGCCCCAAGACCCGGCAACCCACCCGCCAAGAAGTATAACACCCCCAAACAGGCCAAAAGCAAACTCTCATACTTGCAATATTTCTGGGCCTTCGGTCCAAACGCGCTGCGTAGCTGGGCCATAAGTCGGGGTTGGCACGACGGATTTCCTGAAAAGCAAATGCAATCAAGATTAGAGTGTCCCAGCAGTGCTCTCAGACCATGAAACTCACCCACAAACAGACGGAACCCCCCCTAAGAGCACCTCAAAGGCAAGCAAGTCATCAAAAACACAAAAAAATTTCCGCCTCGGATTTGGCACAAACCACTTTTAGTGCTTCCCAGCAATGGCCCCCAGACCCGTCAACTCACCTGCAAAGAGGTAGAACAACACCCCCACAAGTGCTGAGTCTTTCTTCATTGGGCGTAAACCAGCCCTCTGCTTTGATGGAAATAGGAGTCTGGAGGAGGAGGATAGAGGAGCATGTTCTTCTGAACTTGTGAACCTGAGGAATGCAGACTGCGGCACCTTCAAATAAATTAGCAAACAAGTGAAGACAGTTCTGCTGATGGGCTTGTCTTTGTGATTATCTGATTAAAGTTTGAATTATATTAACTGTGCACAACAAAGAAAGACAGACACACAGGAATAAAAGTGAATAAGGATGAAAAAGAAAGTTATTGATTCGTTGTCTCATTTTCAGGGCTCGGAGTCGGAATCACGGTCCAGGAATAAGAATAAGGCTTCGTCATCATACTCTGCGAATTCAGCCCGGGTGAGGTCAGTGCCACCTGACAGAGTAGAAATTCCCTCATCTATGGTGCTGGCCACCTCCTCTTCATCCGGCACGCTCTCTCGTACTCTTATATCTGGTGGTATGAGGTGCTGATTCATCTTGATCATTGTTAACCTCTCCACATTTTTGGGCGAGAGGCGGCTCCGTTTGGGAGTTACAATCCCACCAGCCGCACTGAAAACCCGTTCAGAAGACACACTTGCGAGTGGGCAAGACAAGTAGTTTAAAGCCAGGTTGGTGAGCTGTGGCCACAATTCTTTTTTCCCATGCCAATACGCCAATGGGTCAGAATTAACATAGACCTCTGTGGAGTCATTCAGATAGTCCTTCACCATCGACTCAAGGTCCTCCTCCAAGGTTCCTCCACTTTGCGTAGCTCTTGCTGTGCCTCTGGCCTTTTGAGAACCAAACCCACGCAGAGCTAGCCAATCCTCTTCAGCCTCCAATGTTTCTGCTGCCTTTCGTGCAGATGATGCGGTTGCCGGTGTCTTTAACGGCTGAGAGGTCACTTGTGCCACAGCCACAGGTGCAGAAGTGGATTGTTTTGACTGGGGATGGCCTGCTGATGTACTGCCATTTCCTTCAATTTCCAGCCGTTCTGTTTCAAACTTCTTGGCTGACAAGGCTAGCCAACGTTTGTACTTTGTAACATCTTCATCAGCAAAAGGAAAGAATGCTCTGCCTGCCAGCGCCTTTTTGTAGCGTGGATCCAGAATAGTAGCACAAATGTAATGCTGTTCTGAGTGGATCTTTTGAAGACGTTCATCACCTTGTAGGAGCTCTAATAATGTCTCAGCCAGAAGCAAAGAGTCTTTCTTTTTGTCATCTTTTCGAAACACAGAACACACCTCCTTCAGTTGGTCCTCCAGCATGTACAACAATGGGATAGCTTTTCCCAAATTAGAGTCCTCCTTGCTGACTGCACGTGTGAAGACCTCAAAAGGACGAAGCATGCGTGTTAGGCTTTCAACTATGTTCCATTGCGGCCCACCCATCCTCAGCTCCTCTATACCCTCTTTCAAGAAAAATTGATCGAGTTGCGTATACTGCTCATACAGACGCTCAAGCATGTAGAAGGTTGAGTTCCAACGTGTTACCACCTCCTGGATGAGTGCTTTCACTGGCATTTGACTTTGATATAGCATGCTCCTCAGCTGCTTGCGGGCCTTAAAAGAATGCCTGAAATGCTTGCAAATTTTTCGGCAGTTGTCCAATACACTGTACGCTGCACTGCGTTTATTACCCAAGAATTTTTGGACAACCAGGTTTATACAGTGCGCCAAACACGGCACTCTGAAATAGTAACCGTCCCTCATGGCCTTAACTATATTGGAGCCATTGTCTGTGGAAACATAACCAACCTTGCGTTTTAGTGGGGACAGACAGTTAAGGACCTTTGTGTTAAAGACATCCAAAATGTTTTCTGCTGTGTGACGTTTCTCCAAACCAAACATGGCTAGTGTTGCATGTTTCCGAGCACCTTTAAAAACAATGTTAGTGTCAACACCTGAGTTTAGCTTTGCTTTAGCCCCTGAAAAAGAGACCCAGTGTGCAGTGATGCACATGTAATCAGCGCCTGCGCCACTGGTCCACATGTCTGTTGTCAGATGTATAGTGTGAACAGCACTCTTCTCCAAAGCTGCCCCAATCAACTTCAGAACATCTTCATGTAGTGCTGGAACCGCAACTCGGGCAAAATAGAACCGGCTAGGAACCTTCCATTTAGGGCAGAGCACTGTCACTAATTCTAGAAAACCAACCCC
Source organism: Lissotriton vulgaris (assembly GCF_964263255.1). Classification (NCBI taxonomy): domain Eukaryota; kingdom Metazoa; phylum Chordata; class Amphibia; order Caudata; family Salamandridae; genus Lissotriton; species Lissotriton vulgaris. The sequence continues at coordinate 337,447,355 of NC_141685.1, read as the reverse complement.
TTCTACAAAAGAAAAAGGGAGAAGGTCCAGAGCTAGCATTTTAGCCAGCTTAGTGTTATACAGACGGGTCATTGGGTGGTTGCGTTCATATTGCGCTTCTGTAAACAACATCTTTTTAATGTTGCCCTGGACCAATGATTTACGGGATGATGATGATCTCTTCGACCCAGTTACGCTCGCTGATGTACTTTTCCGCATTGATGTCTCACTCTCTCCCACACTCTTAGTGTGGCTCCCATGGGGTGTGCTGCTGACATGGGAACTGGGTGTAAGTGAAGTGTTTGAATCGTCTTCTTCTACCTCCTCGTCATCAGCAGATGACAAATCAACGTTTTCATTACGTGCAATTCCGGCTTTCTTGACCGCCTCTAGGTGCGGAAACCATTCGACAGGGTGCCTTCTCTCAAGATGACCTCTCTGGCCTCCGGTACCATAGTTAGAACCAAGCTTACCACGACTATATCGAAGCTTACAAAGGCTACAAATGGCTACGTTTTCCTTTTTTGGGCAAACACTAAAGAAGTCCCAAACTGGAGACTTGAAATGTCTTCGGGGGCCGGAGGAGGCGGCGATACTGGTGGTGGTGGTCCTGCTGCTAATGACAGATGAAGTGGAGGATGTGGATTGCCGAACTTCAGTACGTTTTGCACTTTCACCACCACGAATTGAGGTCGAGGACGAGGTGGGTACCTTCTTGCGAGGAAGAAATATGGAAGCGGTAGGTTTTGGTGTACTACTTAACTCCAAATCTAATGATTCCATTTCCATTGCCTCCTCGCCGACATCATCATCACGCTCAGCAGCTTCTCGGGATAGGGTCAAAATGTCTCTTTGCTGCATGCCCGGTGGGGCTGCAGTGACCTTTGTGATGACTGCCTCGTCGTCATCGTGAGAGGCTTCATCACCAGCAGTATCTGTCACTTCTTGTTGAGCCTCATCACACTCCATAGGTTTGAGTTTTTGGACGACCTTCCTTTTACGCTTAGGTACCGGTGGCAGATCATGGTGTGCCTCTGCCTCACTGTCAGACCGCAGTTGTCGTGGTTCCCAAGACAGATCACTTGCACCAGAACGAGGTGGGCTTGAAGAAGATGTAGACACCCCCCTTGATCTTTTCCTTGCTAGGGATGTGGAAGACAATGAATGATCATCAGGAGGAGTGGCTTCCAATGATACCTCAGCTTCATTGTCGATTTCCAAATGTGCCCCTACTTCGGGAGGAACAACTATTGTGGGCACTTGTGAACGTCCATGCACGTTTGTTTGCTCATCTCCTTTTGCTGCCTCTCCTTCCACATGTACTTGGGCGTGTACTTGCACATGGTGTTGTTGTTGCGGCTGTGGTTGTTCAACACTTGTCAGATGAGTTACAACAACCTGTGTTGATTCAGGGACATTGCTGCTACTTTCTTGCGATGAGCCAACATCACTGGTCGATGGTGATTGGAGAAGTACACTGACTGCCTCTGAAGCACTCAAGGGCTTTGACTTAAGTTGGCGTGGTGGTGGAGGCACTGAACCCAATGGAGCAGGGGTGCTGCTCTCAGGTTGGTCCCCAGCAGATCCTGCTGCTGCAGGCGTACTTTTTTTTTTGCTCCCAAAAAAAGTGGTGGGTGGCACACCAGCCTCCTTGGTAACTTGCTTCTTCTGCTCCTTACTAGCAACTTTCTTGCTAGAGGAGCTACGGAGAAGTTTCTTTGGGGCCATCTTCTTCAGAGCAGGTCAGACAGCAGGCCGCAGTTGCACGAATTGTAGAGTTGTCTGAGGCCAGACGTGACGTCGCGTGACGTTATGCTGCACACACACACCGCTGCAGGACTTCTTCCTGGCACTGGTGGTTCTCTTGAGTCTTGTGCACCTAAAAAAAATGGAAGACAGAGGAACATCAGTTCAGTTATAGAGCACAAAAAAATCGAAAAACACTGCAAAATCAGCACAATCCCAATCCATCCATGCCCTCCATAATGTTTAAATTCAAGACAACCCACAGAAAGACTAGGCCCATGCAAGACTCACTACCCCTGGGCATAAATAAAGGTTGAAAAGTAGGCAAAATGGTTGGAGGCCTAACAACAAAGCCTGCATTCAAAATGGCCACTTGCCTGCCAGCACATGGCCAGTGCCTGTAGCTGCACTCAAAATGGCCACCAGCCACATGGCATGTCCCTCCCCATGAACACCCCCAAAAATCGAAAAACACTGCAAAATCAGCACAATCCCATTCCATCCATGATGTTTAAATTCAAGACAGCCCACAGAAAGACTAGGCCCCATGCACCACTCACTACCCCTGGTCAAGGCCCCAACAACAGGTCAAAAATCGAAAAACACAAAATTTTACAAAAAAAAAAAATTGAAAAACACAGAAAAATCAGCACAATCCCAATTCATCTATGGCCTCCATGATGTTTAAATTCAAGACAACCCACAGAAATACTAGGCCCATGCAAGACTCACTACCCCTGGCATAAATAAAGGTTGAAAAGTAGGGAAAATGGTTGGAGGCCTAACAACAAAGCCTGCATTCAAAATGGCCACTTGCCTGCCAGCACATGGCAAGTGCCTGTAGCTGCACTTAAAATGGCCACCAGCCACATGGCATGTCCCTCCCCATGAACACCCCCAAAAATCGAAAAACACTGCAAAATCAGCACAATCCCATTCCATCCATGATGTTTAAATTCAAGACAGCCCACAGAAAGACTAGGCCCCATGCACCACTCACTACCCCTGGTCAAGGCCCCAACAACAGGTCAAAAATCGAAAAACACAAAATTTTACAAAAAAAAAAAATCGAAAAACACAGAAAAATCAGCACAATCCCAATTCATCTATGGCCTCCATGATGTTTAAATTCAAGACAACCCACAGAAATACTAGGCCCATGCAAGACTCACTACCCCTGGCATAAATAAAGGTTGAAAAGTAGGGAAAATGGTTGGAGGCCTAACAACAAAGCCTGCATTCAAAATGGCCACTTGCCTGCCAGCACATGGCAAGTGCCTGTAGCTGCACTCAAAATGGCCACCAGCCACATGGCATGTCCCTCCCCATGAACACCCCCAAAAATCGAAAAACACTGCAAAATCAGCACAATCCCATTCCATCCATGATGTTTAAATTCAAGACAGCCCACAGAAAGACTAGGCCCCATGCACCACTCACTACCCCTGGTCAAGGCCCCAACAACAGGTCAAAAATCGAAAAACACAAAATTTTACAAAAAAAAAAATTGAAAAACACAGAAAAATCAGCACAATCCCAATTCATCTATGGCCTCCATGATGTTTAAATTCAAGACAACCCACAGAAATACTAGGCCCATGCAAGACTCACTACCCCTGGCATAAATAAAGGTTGAAAAGTAGGGAAAATGGTTGGAGGCCTAACAACAAAGCCTGCATTCAAAATGGCCACTTGCCTGCCAGCACATGGCAAGTGCCTGTAGCTGCACTCAAAATGGCCACCAGCCACATGGCATGTCCCTCCCCATGAACACCCCCAAAAATCGAAAAACACTGCAAAATCAGCACAATCCCATTCCATCCATGATGTTTAAATTCAAGACAGCCCACAGAAAGACTAGGCCCCATGCACCACTCACTACCCCTGGTCAAGGCCCCAACAACAGGTCAAAAATCGAAAAACACAAAATTTTACAAAAAAAAAAAATCGAAAAACACAGAAAAATCAGCACAATCCCAATTCATCTATGGCCTCCATGATGTTTAAATTCAAGACAACCCACAGAAAGAATCAGTCCACCCACCACTGAGTACCCCTGGGAAAAGGCCCCAAAACAGCCCAAAAATCGAAAATCCCAAAATTTTAGTTGCAGCAACTGTAATGCCCCAAACAAACTTACTTGTAAAATTTCTAATCCAACAGTGATCCAAAGAAAGTCAAAAAGGCCTCAAATCCAAAGATCCAGCAGCATCCACAAAAGGTAATCCTTCCAGGTCCACATCCGAATGAAAAGTGACCAGGAGATGGACAAAGCACTGGGAGGAGCCTGCTGAACAGGAACAGGAAGTTGAAGACTATGGGGCACTTCCTTCCTCCCACCCCCCTGCCCCCCTCCCCAAAATGGACTCCTAGCTAAAAAAGTGCAGGCAAATGTCAAACTAAGGAGTTATTCACATAAAAATCATCATTTCTAGAAGGTTTATGCTGCTTGCTGGTGGATTTCTTGTGCAGAATTGCAAATTTATATTTTCGCGCGCCGCATCTCAAATCTCGCAATTTGCGAAGTACCGCGAGACGTGATCTCGCCGTACTCGCGTTGACAAACTCTCGCTGGCAAGCCGCGATGACGTAATCGCGCTCGCCAATTCCCGCGGGATCACACAGCAAGATCCAAAATGGCGCAGCACTCGCAAACTATCGAAAAAAACAACTCGGCAAACGATGATAAACGCCGCGCGCCGCAAAAATTGTATCACCAACGCCGCGCGCCGCCAAAAAAATCCGCTGCGTGCGAATTTGCGGATTTTGCGGGAAATCCGCAAATCTCGCGGATTGCGGATTTCCCGAAAATCCGCAAAATCCGCGAGCGGAACGGATTTTCCGCCCACGCTTATTCTGGACACTGCTACGCTGCTCCAGAGTGGTCCTCATGGTTTGAGGCTGGCATGCTGCACGAATAGATTACCCAATGACGAATGCCAAACGTCTATGAGGGGCGGAGAACCAGAACATACCGCACTCACGAAAAATCATAGCGTTTATGAGGGTTTTCTATACCACTACATGTAACGTAGTTACAAGTGTCCTAGTCTAAATCTTGATAGTACGTTTGTAGGACAGCGTCATTCAAAAACATGATTTGCTCTGGGATGAGACAGGCTCTAAACAAACCTTCTACTCCCTGCCAATCTGTGGTACTCCAGACAGATTTTGTCTCAATTTTGTGTTTTCAAAAGTCGAAACCCTGTCTAGATAGTTGGGCAATAAAGGCTGCAGAATAAATCTGTTTTGTATTGGTTAACATATTTTTTGTTCCTGCCTTGTTAACATTTTTTAAATACAATGATTCTGGATTTGACAAGTTAAACCCTGAAAAATATGGAAACATCTTTGCAAAAGTTTTTGAGCTACCCTTTAGAGGTGTAGGACAATGTTCCCATTGGTTATACAAAAATACATTTCTAGGTGATGTAGTTCTATGCAAGAAATGATGACCATAGTGGATATAACAATACAGTTGTTCATAGTCTGATGAACCCTCCAAATATTCATGATTTGCGAGTACTGCAGACATCTCTGGATCAGACATTATGTTATTAACAGTCATGTAGTCTCAATTATGAGAAAAGGTACTAGATGCAATAAAGTCACTTGATGAAATTTTAAATAAGTGTGAAATCTTCAAGAGTTCTGACGGGCCAAAAATGTCATAATCAGTTTTGTCTGAAACCATACCATCTGGTATAGGAGCAGCTGTGATGTTCACTGCTGACAAGTCTCTTCCTTTGCGATGGGATGATTTGTGTGGCTGGAGAAGTAAGTTCACTCTTTTACTTGCTGTATCCATTTGATTATATCTTCCATTTAGCAGCATACCCAGAGGTATTACCAGAGCTAATCAAAGTAGAAAGAAGAATATTCCTAAAACAATCCATATTCAATCCATGGTGAAACTAGATAAGTCTTTTTCAGGAAATGAAAAAGAAATCTGTTGCTTGTTCTTTGAAAGTTATTTGTGCTGGCGTCGTTTCAGTTTCACTGGGATCCTCAGAAAACATATCAAACTTAATGAAATAGCCAGAGGCATTCTGTCAATGGTTGGAATTGCATCAGGATTCGTTGAAATCGCTGGACCAGTTGATCAATTGTTACTTCATTCTAGACAGGTGTATCAGGATGAACTGTTTTTTGGGTTTTAAGAGGAACCAGTTAAATAGCTTTGTTGCTTAGTCCTTCATTTCTCACTATAGAATCTTCAAAGGGGATGAGTCTTTGAACCTCTTGGATTGTAGCGTCTGCTACATTTTCGAGTCCACTTGGCCTCCTGCTTAGTATCTGCCACATAGTGTGGTTTGATCAGTTCGATGGACACAAGTCTTTTCTCCTTTTTACCAGCAAGGATCGGCAAAAGAACTGTTCTTGATCTGTGGATTGCTGGGACTGGTACTGGTTGTCTGTAAGAAGGCCCAAATTCCTTCTTGTCCGCAATATTTTCTCTGACTAGATCACTAAGCTTTGGGATCCAGACAGGCCTTGCTGGGATGGCTGATTTTTCCCCAGTGGTGGTTGGCTCCAGGAACATGTTGCGTTGTTTTATTCTTAGTTCATTTAAGTCCTGTAAAACAGCCAAACGATCTTTGATATTAAATTCTTTATTTTCCACCACTGTGCCTTTCATGTCAAGGTCCGGTTCCAACATTCTAGTCCCAAATAGGACCTCATATGGAGTGACACACCCTACAGAATTTATTGGCAAATTATTTAAAGAGGGTTGGACCCCATAAAGATGTTTGACCCACCCGTCACCCGAACCTAATACCCTAGCTGTTATAGTCTGCTTTATGTCCCGTTTTTTTCTTTCCACAGAATTTCCCTCTGGATAGAATGGAGAAGAATACCGCAATGCTACTCCCAAACTGGCCATGGCTTCTTTGTAAGCTCGAGAGCTAAACGCAGGACCCTGGTATAGTGTATAGTGTGCCAAATGTGTATGTGCCGATAAAGACTTTCAAATGTTTTATAACAGTTTGAGCGTCAGCCGAGCGCTGAGGCCACATCCATAGGAACCTTGAGCATGAATCAACTGCGACCATGATATATTTATAGTTACCATCCCTTTGTAATGTACCGCAGTGGTCCAGGTAAACACACACTAATGGTTTGTCTGAGATTAACAGGTGCGTCTGCGCAGGACGTTCCACAGTAGTGACTTTCATCTTTTGGCATATTTCACAGTCTAATACATAGTTTCTGGTCTGTTTTCTAATTCCTGGCCACCAGTATCACTATTTTAATAATGACACTGTGGCGGAAACACCTGCATGAGCAGAGGCGATCCCCTCATGTGCTGCTAGGATTAGTCCTAATCTATGTTCCATGTTTGGTATTACCCTATCCCCCACTCCAGGGATTCGAGCAAACGGAACATTGTTTGCATCAATTGTATATGAGTATTTGAGTGGAAACCTTTTAGGTAATGCTGCACCGCTGCCTTTGCTTGAAGCATTGACAGCCAGTATTATTTCACTGTCTATTCTCGTTTTTGAACGAGTCATTGCAGCCACGGAAGCCGTTTGCACGGCCCCCTTGGCGGCTTCATCAACCAATGAATTCCCTTCAACGTGAACGTCATCACGTTGATGACTCAGCGTGTGTATCGCGTGAGTGTTTGGTAGTCCGTTCGGCAACTGAACTACTTGTTCCCACAGCATTTTGTGCTTGATTGTGCCACCTTTTGCATCTTTGAAACCATTTTGAAGCCCATTCTGTAAATATTCATTGTCAGATTGAATGCATTAAAAAGAATCGCACACTATGAATGTGGGGAATTTGCTATCCGTATTTTCAAGTGCCATTTTGACTGCTTGTAGTTCAGCTCGCTGAGCTGTACAATCTCCTAGAGATTGTGTTTTTGTGACAATCGGTCGGAATTTGCCATTGCACATATGACCTTTAACGATCGCGCACTCTACACTGTAAGCTTTCTTACCCCTCCCCCCTCCCCCCGTGGCGGGTTGTGCAGATCCGTCAGTATAAATTATAAATTCGTAACAGTCAAGAGGGAGAATCGCAGTAGGCAGAGGACATTCGTGTTAGTATTACAGGAACGCTTGTGTTTTCAAATAAGGATCGAAAACCTATTCAACATCAGTTGCAGCAAGTGAATTAACCCATTGTATCCATCTTGGATGTAAAGCTTTTGCATTCGAAATGTTAGCTTTTGTAACTGCCTCTAAGGCTGGTACAGGGGTTACGACCATAATGAGTTTCCCCTGTGCTAGGCTCTTTCTTTTGCTACAGCGGTTAGAACTGCTGTCAGAATTTTTTCTGTTGATGTAAATTTAATTTCTGCTTGTGTATACAAATCTGATTTGCGTGCAATTGGTACTTTTTCACCTTTGTTAAAAGTTAAGTAGGCGAATCCGCATTGACCCGGAATGATTTGGATCACTAAGTTGCATACATTTATGCGTGTTTGTAAGTGTTTTGTTGCTAACATGTCAGCTTGAAGTGAACACAGGATATCTGTGTGTTCCTGTGTATAATGTGTGACCCTTTCTGCGTAGTTTAGAATGTAAGTTCTTCCAAAATTCAGGAAGCCTAGAATCGACTATAAGTTTTTCAGCGTTTTTGGAGGTTGGAGCAGTGCACACATTTATTAAAAAGATGGCTGGCAGGCTTTTGCCTTCACTTGATAGTTCATATCCCAGGAAAAGGACATTTTTTAAATTGAATTCATAACCCTCAGAGGGGAAGCCCAGTATAATGGTGTTCACCCAGCTGGCCTGGATCCCTCCCTTCCATTGAACTTTAGGCCGATCTCCCTCCTCCCCTATCTAGGGAAGATTCTTGAGAGCCACGTAACATCCTGTCTCTCTTCTTACATCGAGGGGAACAACATCTTGGCCTCCCACCAGGCCGGCTTTCGACCGGGCCACTCCACTGAGGGCGTGGTCCTGGCGGTCCTTGACGAACTGAAGGGCAAGGCCGATGGCAACCTTCCTCAGGCCTTAGTCCTTTTGGATTTGTCCGCTGCGTTTGACACGGTCGATCATACTATTCTTCTTGACCGTGTCAGCGCAGCGGGCATCCAGGGCGTTGCCCTCTCTTGGATCGCGTCCTTTTTGCAGGGACGCTCACAGGCAGTCCACCTCTCCTCCTTCTCGGCTCCTCCCCTCCCGGTCACGTGTGGGGTACCTCAAGGCTCCTCTCTTTCCCCCCTCCTCTTCAACCTCTATATCCGCCCCCTTATTTCCTCTCTTCTTGAGCTGGGGGTCTCAGTGTATAATTACGCTGATGACCTCCAGCTCGTCTTTGATCTATCCTCCCCCACTCACTCTCTTCCCAAGCTCAGGTCAACTCTTGTCTTTATTTCTCAGTGGATGAGCTTCAATCATTTGAAGCTCAACCCTGACAAGACAGAGCTTGTCCTCACCGGCGGCCCCTCTAACCCTTGGTCTTCTGTCCACTGGCCCCTTTCTTTTGGTTCTCCACCTTCCCCGGTTCCCTCTGTTCGGACTTTGGGCATCAAGGTCAGCAATGACCTCTCGATGCACGCACACATTAGTTCTGTTGTATCCTCTTGCTTTCTCTCCCTCCGCCTCATCCGCAAGATCTCCCGGTTTTTTTCTGTTGATGCCCTTAAAGTTATCATCACTGCCCTTATTACATCCCGCCTGGATTATGGTAATGGCCTGTATGTAGGCATCCCTGCCTACGAGACCCGTCGTCTCCAGGCCATCCAGAACCAGGCGGCCCGTCTTGTCCTTCATTTACCTAAGTTCTCCCACATCACTCCCGCCCTAAAAACCCTTCACTGGCTCCCCGTTCAGTTCAGGTCCCAGTTCAAACTTGCCTGCCTGGCCTTTCGGGCACAGGCCCGGTCCGCTCCTCTCTTCATCAACTCTCTGATCTCTTCCTATGCCCCTCCCCGCTCCCTCCGATCTTCCTCCCTCTCTCTTCTTCACGCTCCCCGCTTCCGTAAGTCCTGCACAGGGGGCACCCGCTTCTCTGTGCGTGCTCCGCAAATCTGGAACTCTCTTCCCCTTTCTATCCGCTCCATTCCCATTTTTTCTCTCTTTCGGAAAGCCCTCAAAACTTTTTTCTTTCTTCAGGCTTTCCCGGGCTAATCTCTCTTGCACCAGTTAGGCAGATACCGATGTGTTCCTCAGCGCCAGGAAGCCGCTTGGCCACAGAGCGCTTTATAAATTTCTTTTTCATTTCATTCATTTCATTTCATTTCATTTCATTTCATTTCTGTTCAATTGCCGATCCCGGTCATCGTCTGTCAGATAGATGTCTTCGACATATGACAATGCCTCATCATCATAAATTTATAGTAACTCTGTTCCCCTTGCTGAGAATAACCCTGGGCTGTTCTTGAACCCTTGAGGGAGTCAACAGAAGTGATTCTGGATCCCCAATATTGAGAACGCTGTCAAATACCTAATTTCAGGTGGTATGTTTTGACAAAAGAAACCGTTAGAAATATCTAATGTGGTTTTATATTTTTTACGCACAATGTTATTCATTAATGTTGTACTGTGTGCATTTTGCACTGCAAATGTTTTACAACAAGAGTTTAGGTGCCTGTAATCCAAAAATAGACAATATGTATTGTCTGGTTTGGAAACAGAAAACAAAGGATTGTTCATTGATGAGGTGCATGTTTCAATCACCCCTTGGTATTCAAGGTGATCTAAGATCCCCCTGACCTTTTTATTAGCTTCTTGCTTAATTGGGTACTGCCTTTGTGCAGTAGGTTGAATTTTTATCTGGATCTTATGGTGAGGGGAGTCCTCATCCCATCCTACATGATTTTTGTGTAATGCTGGGGCCTGGGCAACTGCCCATTTCATGGTATAAGTATATTTTAAATGACCCCAAACATGGTTGGAGAAGGCTGGCATAATGATGTCTTTGCCATGTGGGCATTCACTGACAAATTCTGGTGGCCAGTCCTGTTCTGCTAGAAGTAAATTGTAACCCTTTGAAAGTCTCTCCCAAAAGAGTGCTTTCACTTTTCTTGGTATGTCTCCCTCCATCCAGAGTGTTATTTCAACTTTTGTGGAGAACTAACCCTAGTGTCTACAGTCTCTACTTGTATGTATTCATTTCTCCAGAACTTCCTTCAGGTTCTGGCGAGCTATCGTTGCTTGTGCTGCACTGTCCGACATAGTCTGAGCACATTCTCTGTTCTTGAGTTGTGTTCTCAGAATCCTTGGCATTTCTGATCTTCAGACCTGGTACCTTCTTTTTGGAGAATTGAGGTTTTGATTTGTTTTTCTAAACTTGTTGATCGTCTTTGGACTTCACACGTTCTTCTTTTTTATGTGACCGTCCTCTTCTTTCGGATGTCTGTAACGATATCTGAAAGGTACAAGAGGATCAGTATCTTGATACCTTTCAGATTTTCTCAAATTATCCCTATTCCTAAGGTTATACCTCATTTCAGAGGGCTCCTTTTGAGGAGACCTACCTCGGGTTTGAGAACGTTTCTCTTTTGAATGTTGTTTGGTATTTTCCTACTTCTTTTTAGAAGAGGTAGGATTTTGTTTTATAGAGTCCTTCTCAGGATCTCCAGACAGTTGTGGTTTAACTGGTTTCCCACCCAAACTGTCTCTGCCAAATTCTTCATAGGATTTTTCAATTATTCTGGGTAGTTCATGTAGATGTTCCGTTACATCAACTTCCCCTAATTTCTGGTGGATTGCCACAGATGCTGCTTCTCCTTTAATATTAAATAATATTATTGTTGAGACCTGGCCAAATTTTTTCAGTAACTTCATACCTAATTCAGAGCAGGCTCTGCCTCGTATTTGTTTTGAATTTGTTTCAGGACATCAGGTATTACCGCAATAGATGGAACACCATGTGTTTTAGTGTAGATGGCAGCAAGGACTGTGCCCCAAGTGGTGCAGTCTTCCAGATGTGATGTTATACCCATTGGTAAACAGATTGTTAGAATTCTTTGTTTCTTAGAAGGGGTGGTATTAGGAAATACCGCTTCGATTTGAGTACATTTTTGAGCTATCCAGAATGGAATTTGTTCATGTGTCATGGGCATTTTACCCATGACTGCGTGTGACGTCTGTGGAGTATTTTTTAGAGTATTACCCTGGTGAGGGGTTTGATTTGGAATGGTTAATGATGGTTGGACTGTAAAAGTCTGCATTACACATTGGACTACTTATCTGTAAATTTTTATTAACTCTTTTAGTTGAGTAAGTAATTCCTCATCTGGCATTACTTCAATGTCAGGATGAGGAGTGTAGCCAGCTAAAATCAGCCATTTTGCTCCAGGTCTACCTAGTGGGCCGAGCCTAGTAATGTGACTTTAATGTTTTAGGGCACCTTTAAACCAGAGCTGATGCTTCTGGTATGTGAGTGGAATTTCAACATCCTCAAAAGGAATATATTCCTCAGGTGGTTCATGTTCTTTGTAGAAGTGAAACAATTGTGATACTGGATCTGATTCAGGGAATACTATCCATGAGTAGAATACCTTTGTCTGTGAGATTCATGTGCCTCTATCACAAAAACAGCAAAACCTCTGACCGTGCTCGCTACTGCACGGCTCTGCCTGCATTGTTTTTGCCTAATCTTGTATTTGTCCCCTGTGCCTAACTTGCTTTCTTGCCGATACTTGTTTTTATTCCTCTGTGCCTGAACTTGTATTCTTGCCTAAACTTGTTTTTCCTTCCTGTGCCCAGTTCTCCTGCGGCCCCATCCATTTTTCCTGCAATCCCATTCTCCGCCCCGGTCCTGCCTCCCAGCTGCTCCTCCCTCCCACTTCCCCTCATATGGAGACCTCACAGCAGTGAAAGGAGTGCTCGCAGGCAGGTCGCTCTCCACGCTGCTGCATATCCCCATCCCCTCATATGGAGGCCTAAGGCAAGCCCGTCTGTGCCTGTTGGCACCTGGACCGCACCCAGTGCCAGGACCCCTGGACCCAGCGAACGCCAAGACGCACGACACCGTTACAATGCCAGAACCCTCCAAGCATTCAACACTGGACGATCACACACCTGCTTCCTGGCCGCCCCGAAGCGCACCCACGGAGCTTTCACCGGCCGGAATTGCAGCTTCACCAGCATCCCCCCGCCATACTGTCGACCAGGACCCAATCACCTCACCCGCTCCACCCGCAAACATGCCGTTGAACTCTGGGACCTAGTCGACTCAACCTCCCCAAACGTCGCCTTTCTGACAGAGACACAAGACAAAGCCATACCCGTCCCAGAAGGCTACACGGAAGGCTACAAGATCCTCCACAGGGACCGCACCAATGGAGCAGGAGGAGGAATGGCCATCATCCACAGGAACACTCTCAGAGTCTTGACCAACACCGATGACACCCTCAGCACCGCCGAACACCTGCACTTCCAGATCCACACCAACACCAAAACCACCCTCAGGGGAACCCCCATCTACAGACCCCCCGGACCCCGACCACAGTTCAGCGACTCCATCGCCGACTTCGTCAGCACACACGACCTCGCCTCCATGGACTACATCCTCCTCGGGGACCTGAACTTCCACCTCGAGAACAACAACAACACCAATTCCACTACCCTGATCAACAACCTAGCGAACCACGGACTCAGACAACTCGTCACAATACCCACCCACTCTGCCGGTCACATGCTTGACCCCATCTTCTCCGCAAGCCCCCACATCTTCTTCAACCATACCACCGAACTCCACTGGACCGACCATTGCTGCATCCACTTCACCTTCAAGAAACCCACCACACACCACCGCACCCAACAGATACCTCACTGCTGCTGGAGCAAAGTCACAGAAGACCAGGTAACCATCACCCTCGCCCAGAGGCCATCCGGTATCCCCACCGACCCCGACTTCGCCACCCACAACCTTAGAAAGTGGATAAATGACTGCGCCAACACCCTCGCCACGATCAAGGAACCCCCCAACAGTAACACCAGCAAGAAAGCCAGCTGGTTCACTGAAGACCTCCGGGCCCCCAAGCAAGCCTGTCGATAGCTGGAGAAGATCTGGCTCTGTGAACGAACACAGGACAGCCACGCAGCCCACAAGAACGCTACCCGCAGACACCGTCACCTCATCAGATCCACCAAAAGGGCCTCCTTCAAAGACCGCCTAGACAACAAGACACACAACAGCAAAGAGCTCTTCAACATAGTGAGGGAACTCTCCAACCCCAGCTCCAACACCAACCACGTCCCACCCTCGCAAGAACTGTGCGACTCGGTGGGCACCTTCTTCCACCGCAAGATCACAGATATCCACAACAGCTTCAACGCCACGACCGCGCCGACAACCACTGAGACTTCCGCGACCACCATCCGCACCAACCGCCTGCTCTTCTGGACCAACATCGACAGCAACAACACCATCAAGATCATGACCAACATCCACTCCGGATCTCCGTCAGACCCATGCCACACCACATCTTCAACAAAGCCAGCACAGCCATTGCATCCAATCTCTGGAAAGTCATCAACTTCTCCTTCGAGACAGCAACCTTCACGGAGAGCTGCAGGCATGCCAAGATCAACGCCTTACTCAAGAAACCCAAGGCGGACCCCAAGGACCTCAAGAACTTCCGACCTATCTCCCTGCTCCCCGTTCCCGGAAAAGTCATTGAAAAGACCATCAACTAACTACTGACCAGCTACCTCAAGGAGAACATCATCTTGGACCCTTCCAGTCCAGGTTCCACAGCAACCACAGCACCGAGACTGCCCTCATCGGCGCCACCAGTGACATCAAGGCCCTGCAGGACAACGGAGAAACGGCGTCCCTCATCCTCCTGGACCTGTCAGCCGCCTTAGACACGGTCTGCCACCACACACTACGAACACGACTCCACAGCGCCGGGATCCAGTAGAAGGCCCTGGTCTGGACCATCTCCTTCCTCTTCGGCAGAACACAGAGTGTCCGCCTTCCCCCTTTCTGCTCCGAAGCCACAGAGATCATCTGCGGCGTACCCCAGGGCTCATCCCTCAGCCCAACACTGTTTAACATCTACATGGCACCGCTCGCCCACGTCGCCCGTCGGCACGACCTTAACATCATCTCCTACGCCGATGACACCCAGCTGATCCTCTCCCTCACCAAGGACCCCCACACCGCCAAAACCAACCTTCACAAAGGAATAAAGGTCATCACTGAATGGATGAGGAACAGCCGACTGAAGATGAACTCGAACAAGACGGAGGTCCTCATCCTCGGATCCACCCCTGCGGCCTGGGACGACTCCTGGTGGCCAACCGCACTGGGAACTGCTCCAACACCCACCGACCACGCACGCAACCTAGGGCTCATCCTCGACTCCACCCTCTCCATGACTAAACAAGTCAACACTGTCTCCTCCTCCTGCTCCAACACCCCCCGCATGCTCCACAGGATCCACAAGGGCTCCCCACTGAAACGAGAAGAACGGTCACCCAGGCCCTCGTCAGCAGCAGGTTGGACTACGGAAACGTCCTCAATACAGGAGCCTCGGCCAAACTCCTGAGATGGCTCTAAAGCATCCAGAACGCCTCTGCACTCCTGATTCTCGACATCCCTCGCCGCAGCCACATCACACCCCACCTGAGAGACCTGCACTGGCTCCCCGTCAACAAGAGGATAACCTTCAAGCTCCTCACCCATGCACACAAGGCACTCCACAACACCGGACCAACTTACCCCAATAGATGACTCCCCACCCTCCCGATCCTCTCCATCAACCTCCCCCTCGCCACAGTCCCCCGCTTCCGAAGAGTGACCTCCGGCGGCAGAACGTTCTCCCACCTCACCACCAAGACCTAGAACACCCTCCCAATCCACCTACGGCAGACCCAAGACCTGCTGACCTTCAGAAAACTCCTGGCTTTTCGAGCAGTAGCAGCATTCCCCACCCCAGCGCCTTGAGAACCTCACCGGTAAGTAGTGCACTTTGCAAATGATATGATTGATTGATTGATTCTACCACCTCTAGGTATTAGACCATGTTTTATAGGTTTTAGAGTGATGGCTTTCCTTAAATTTGGATGGATACGAATCGCATCCGCATCGATTTCCATAAAACCTGTATAATCAAAAGCTGCTGCGACATGGTCGGGTACAACTCCACCGGTTCCGGTGTCAATGCCGTTTTCGGTCATAGTTTAATGAAAGTTCCAGAGCAAGTTTCAAGGGAACAAAGATAAGGTGCACATTATTTTGGAATACTGTATCCTTCAACGTTGAACAAACCAAACAACTAATACATAGGATTTTCGTCCTACTCAGCTATGGCGGACATTACCCCTACCCACTCTAGACGTCTTATGGAGTATTATGAGTAGGGGTCTCTGAGAAAAGCACGACTAATTACTTCAGTATCTAGCGTTAAATTAGTGCCTTACCAAACCATTGGGCGCCATGTAGTGTAGTTCCTATATCCCTGATA
Organism: Lissotriton vulgaris; assembly: GCF_964263255.1. Taxonomy (NCBI): domain Eukaryota; kingdom Metazoa; phylum Chordata; class Amphibia; order Caudata; family Salamandridae; genus Lissotriton; species Lissotriton vulgaris. Next base: position 337,431,247 of record NC_141685.1, on the reverse strand, counting down.
GGCTCTGTGCATTGGAATAATATACACTATAGATTTGACATAGGACTGGGGTCAGTATGTCTCTATCGAGTACTTTAAACTTAAATACTTGTGTGTGCCAGCTAAATCAGAGGTCACTAGGAACTTCTCGAATAAACAAGAAGAAATTTGTTTCTAACAACCACACATACATGACAACTTTGTTTCCCTTAGAATCCGAACAGTCTCAGATTCGTGGAAACAATAGATAACAGTTTCACTCAGTCAATAGTGCATGCTTCGTTTCTACAGAGTTTACACAGAAATATGTAGACGGGCATTTCAATAAAAAGGGTTTATTGAACAGTCTTATTTCTCGTGCAAGAGATATGAACTGCTACAATCGTAACACAGAATGCAAAGTATAATACGTACAGCGTTAGCAGTAAGAGAAAATAATACTGCAATAGCATGGTTTGTAGCTATGACATATATTCACAAAAATAGATACATAAAAAACACAGGCTAAAATGTGAATACTCATCTGGTGCTTCTACTTAGTAGTACCCCAGTGTACCTAACCTAAGTGTAGTATGAGGTAAGAAGTAGGTGCTGTTTTCTAAAGTATAGCGAGCTATAGTTTCGTTTTGCCAGAGTTGCCAAGAGACCCTCTAGGTTCTAGTTTGCTCCATACCTTAGAATGAGAGAGGTTGGAATCTCTTATCGGGTCTTGATCTCTAACACCCCGCAAGGGGAGTCAGAAACACTGGAGCTGGATTCTCTGCGAGGATGACAGCGTCTGGTCGGTGCGTAAGGTGGGGACTCAAATTCCTTCCGAACTTGCCGTGGCGAGCCGCAGCCGAGCCGTGCAAGTATGCAGTTATGCAGTCGGTAGGTAGCCGTGCCTTGCCATGGCAAGTGAAGGTCTATTTATACCTTGAAGGTGTTTAGGAATGCCAGTATTGACGTAAAAGTCAGGCAGAGGTACGTCATGAATGAACCGCTAAGGCATTGATGTTCAAGCATAATAAATGAGTTCTTGGAGAAATCAATACTCCAAGCAAGGGGAAGTCCTAAAGGCTTAAGAGTCTGGTTTTCCAAGAACTTGTTGTGACGTGGATGGACGGATGTAGATGGCCATGCCTGTCTTTGGTTAGCATGGATAATGGCAAAATTAAGGGTTGGATTTCTATGCCTATATACGGGCAATGTGAACTGTGTCTATATAAGGGGGTAAATCGGGAAACCTATATACAGTATCTAAAATGACACACAACAATACTTAAAGGCTATTTTAAATAAACTCACCGGAGAATATATCAAATTTAAACACTATTCAGGACTTTGGATAAACTGGGACAAATCTGTGGAAATACAACTCCCACGAGCCACAACAAAACCAACATTAGATTATCCACTACAATGGCGGGTAGACCCGGGAAAGTATTGAGGCATCTGGATGCACTGAGATCCGGAACTTGTGATCCGTGAAAATTACGACAGAGCCATGTCCAGGCTAGAGAACAGATAGATAGGTGGATCAAACTACCCCTGTCACTAGCTGACAGGATCACAGTACAAAAAATTGTGGTATTGCTTAGATTTCGTTACCTGTTCATGAATATACCGATATGGATTACACAACCGCTGTTTGTTAAACTGCGCACTGCCATGTTAAAGCTAACGTGGGCAGGAAAACAGGCAAGAGTAGGGTGGAAGGAATTGACTAGGCCATACATTCAAAGGGGATTCAGTGCACCAGATCTACAGCTGTACTATTACTGTGCGCAGGCACAACACGCACACTACTGGCTGCACCCACATGGCCACATGCCGCATACAGAAGTAGAACATGAACGAGTGCATCCAACCTCTTTCATCACCTTTATATTGGAACCAAGACAGAGTATCCAGAGAAATGAAATACACTCTATTAATTGTACTTTGAGAGCATGGCATACACTGGTGACATGTGCGCATAAACTCAGGACATACACTCCAGCGCTGCCCATGCACCACCATCCATGCATAACAGTAATGCCGGAAAGGAAGATGTTGAATTCGCTGAGGGAGCTGGGCCTCTGTAACATGGGAGATGTTTTCCCACATGGTCAATTTGTATCACAAACTGATGCCACCCTTAGTGCGCGCCACACACCTTTAAAGATATTTACGTACTTGCACCTGCGAATGGCAGTGAAGGATCTCTACCCCACATTCCCAGACGAACAACCGAAACACAATGCGCTTCAGGTCCTACTGACAGCACTGACACACCAGCGATTAGTTATGCAACTCTACCAGGCAGCTCAATATGAGCAATTCCGAGAACAGGATAAACCCTTAAAGAGATGGGAGGAGAGAGACACTTGGCAGCACCATTGTTAAAAAGGTCTGGGAGTATGGCTGCATACAGATGCAAATGCTCACACCCAATTACAATCTGCGCATTATACATTTTCAGTTTATACACCAAGTATATTATACACGGGTGTAGCTGCATAAATATGGTTTACTTACAGATGACAGATGCCCAGATGCAGCGCTTCGGGTGCGGACTTTTTACACATGGCATGGGCCTGCCCTAGACTCCAACTATATTGGCAAGAAGCGACCAATGCACTTACTCTCATGCTGGCAGAACAGATACTCAATGAGTCTCTGGTGTGCCTTTTGGGCATTTACAGGACCCGACTAGCCCGCAGGCGTAAACTGCTAGCGGTGGCACTACTATTGGCCAAGAGACACAGAGCTATGCGCTGGGGGAGCAGACACACACCAGAGTGTAAAGATTGGGTTACAGACATGACATACTGCAAAGAGATGCTGGAAACATATGCAGAGGAACTACCACAAGCCTCCCGGCCCAGGGACTTTTGGGACTCATTTGTGCAATACTTTAGTTCCACACAGATGATTAAACATACATTATAACAGAGACAAGTAATGCACAGTGTATGAGAGATTATACTCAAATATGTAAAGGATGATAGGGGTGAAGACACCGAATACAGCTAAATGTAAATGCTATGGACTAGGTCTGCCGAAGATGCATCAAGGACAAATTATTAGAATGTAGCATGAACAAATGAATACTCAGTAATGGAAGGAATCTCTTAAACATGTCATTATGGTCTTGGTCTGCACGGACGTTGTAAATACTTGAATGTACAATGTGGACCTCTGTGATCTTTAACTGACCAGAATAAATCAATTTAAGAAAAAAAATGTTTAACTTTCCTCTTTTATCAAAACTTGTAATTTGCTGCACCCTTCACAGTCTGGTTTTAGATCAGGCCATAGTACCGAATCTGCCCTTCTCGGGTAACTGAATATCTCAGGCAGCAACTCGCCATCCGGTGGTACTGCCCCCCTCATTCTGCTAGATTTGAGTGCTGCTTTCGACACAGTGTCACATTCTATTCTGACAGAGCGTCTTGAAGCCTCTGGCGTTGAGGGTTTGGCTTTGAGGTAGTTGATCTCCCTATTAAAAAAACGCACCTTCCAGGTCTTTTTGAATGACTTTAGATCAAATACTCTAGCATTAACCTCTGGAGTGCCTCAGGGTTCAGTTTTGAGCCCTTTGCTTTTAAACATTAATGTTCGCCCTCTGGCTGTCATTGTTGAGAAGTCGGGATTGACCATCTCTCCTTGTGCTGATGATACACAGATTATCTTTTCACTTTCTACCACCCAGCATCAAGATCCCTCCCTGCTTCAGCCTGGCGTGAGTAAGGTCTCCTTGTGTATGACCAGTCATGCCCTGAAGCTACAAGGCACTAAAACAGAGGTGCTCATGCTGGGTAATAACCCTGAGCTTAAGTTATTTGAATTTTGAAACTATAATATCCGCCAGGTCACAGAGCACATCCCAGAAGACCTACCCTCCTTCACCAGTTGTCCCCATGCCCAAATGCCTTCCTCTTTTAACGGTAGTGCCACTTCATTCTTAACCCACTCAGGGGAGCCTGGAGTGTCCCAAATGGTTGCAACCTTGCTGTAGTAGTTGAGTGTAGTCTCTTTCAGGATACAAAACAATAGTTCAGCCATACCGTGTAGTACCTTCAGTATCACCTTTTTATAGTATATAGGGTCTCCAATGTATACAGGAAACTGGAATCTCTACCTGAGTGACCATCCACATTACTTTAAACATCCTACCTATTTCTGAAATATCCATCAGAGTCAAACCCACTTTAACTTTCATCCTCTGCAATTTCTTCCAAGCTATCTGTGCTCCTTTCAAGGCCCAGATACAGCCATATATCCTACCTCGTAATCTATCTAGCCATTCATTCATAAAAGGTAAGGGGATTGCATTGAATAAAAAAGTACATTTTGGCTAAATCAACGTCTTGATAAAATGTACTCCCCCAAATACAGATAGAGGTAGTTCAGCCCAGCTCATCATCACGTTTCAAGAAGCCGGCAGAAGTCCAACTGAATCAGCAGGCCATCCGGCGTCAAGTTCCACTTCTGAATCTGTGGGCGAAGGGAGTCACTTTCCCTCACAGCCGTTAACAACACCAGCAGCAACCCTATCATCATCCTCACCTGCACCAGGCCCAGCCATTATATTGTCGGAAGCGGATTGGCTAACTCATCAAGGGTTTGCTTGTTCCAGTGCTGCAAAGGCCACAGATGGTACGCAAGGTGGAGAGACTGTGGAGAACCTTGAGTCGATGGTGCAGGCCTATCTGGATGACCCAACAGAGGTCTTTGTTAATAAGAACCCATTGCTGTATTGGTACAGGAAAATGCCTCTATGGCCACTTATCACCAACCTGGCTATACATTATTTGTCTTGCCCACTCGCAAGGGTGTCTTCTGAACATGTTTTCAGTGCTGCTGTTGCCATTGTAACTTCAAAAAGGTCCCGCCTCTCGCCCAAAAATGTGGAGAGGTTAACACTGATCAAGATGTATCAGCACTTCCTACCACAAGATTACAAAGTACGTGAATGCACGCAGGAAGAAGAGGACACCGACTTAGGTGACGGAAGTTCTTCTCTGTTAGCTGACCTACTCCCGTCTCAATTCATGGAGTTTGAGGAAGAGCTCTACTTCCCTGACACCGAGGCCTGAAAATGACTTCCTTTTTTTCGTCCTTATTTACTTTTATTCCTGTATCTTTCTTTGTTTTGCAACTTTTACCACAAAACTCTAATCACCTAATCACAGCAAGTCCATCAGCAGCACTGTCTTCATCTTATATTCTTTATTGATTTGAAGGTGCCACAGTCTGCATTCCTGAGGTTCACAAGTTCACAACTCAATCATGCTCCTCTATACTCCTCCTCCAGACTCCCCCTATCCATTTCCCTCAAGGCAGATGGATGGATTACGACGAGTCCCCTCAAGTGGGACTGAAATTACTGACTGACTACATGCTTGCTGATTGCTGACAAGAGTTACTTCTGATATTGACAGGAGAGGCTGCCCTGGGGGCCCTCACTTTCCGAAGAAGATGCGGACAAAAAGTAGAACAGGTAATGAATAATTGAGAAGATGGCATGCAGTGGACACCAATGGCTGTCTGGCTCTGATGAAACCAATTGCTGTTTGTTTTTTGTGCATGAAATGATGAATCATATGTCTTGTCTTAGTTATTATTTAATCTTTTACACAGTAATTGTAACTCATGTCCACTACTCTGTTTTTTTTTTACCTTGTTTAATTCAAATTGCACTTCAAATTCAGGGTCCAATATGTTGCATTTCACAATATGCAATATGTCCTTAGAGCGGACTCACTTGCCAATATACCATGATGATTGATTAAATAATATATCTTTTTTTCTTTACAGTCACTCACTGGGATGGATGGATCATCAGCGTCGGTTTACGGAAGAATTATGGCCAATTCGTCAGTGGCAAACAGGTAAACCAGTCTACAACAACTACTACAGCAGAACTACATGTCTGTGTATTCGTGGTATGTAGTGGTCGAGTGCGAGGCGGTGTACTGTTGTTCTTATGCCAGGCAGAGTCCACTCCAGACAGCAGTTCATGTAAAATTGGGGCTATGTGGCTCGCTGCATACAATTAGATATGTTTTGTCAAAGAGCCTAGATATGCTACATCAGGTTGCTTCACTCAGTGGTGCCTGCCTTGACCATCTGCATGGCACTGCCTCAAGCTTGCGCCAAACATCCGTTATGTTTGCGAAATTTGCTGTTTTCTGGTATTTTGCATATCTTGCGAAATTACCGAAAAATCGCAAATTCTTGCGCGGAACTGATTTTTGGCCCATGCTTGCGGCAGGGCCATGCAGACAGTCAAGGCAGGCACCACTGAGTGAAGCATCTTCCTGATGTAGCACACCTAGGCTCTTTGACACAGACAGACAAAGCATATCTAGGGTTTAGGGTTCAGTGCGATTTACTAGGGTTTTTGGGTTTAAGTTGGTAGGGTTCCCGTTGAGTCTAGGGATCAGGGCCCGATGCAGGCTCGTTCATAATGATGTTGGCAAGGTTTTAGGGGGGTTTGGTAATCTTTGGTCCAGAATTGGCCGAATTTTGGCCTTTTTTGGGGTTTTGCGGGCGCGTGTGTTTGGGTGAAAACTAAGTGAAAACTAGTCGTAGACCTTCTTCTTCTTCTTCTTCTTCTTCTTCTTCAAAGAGCACAGTGGTTCGATTTTGTTCTGCCTTGCTGAGATTCTTGGGAATCGCTGGAACAAGTGTCCAGGTAAGTTTCAAGAGGATCGAAGTAGTGGAAGTGCTGAAAACAGCAATTTTTTGTGAACAGCGCAATTGCCATGTTTTGAATATACCAGTATTGCATGTTTTTGGGGGGCTGTTTGGGGATGTTCTAGATTTGTGGGGGTGGGTCGGGTGGTCTGGGAGCACTGCTGGGATAGTCTAATTTTGATTGCATTTGTTTTCCAGAGAATCCATGGTGGAAAAGGGGAGTTAGGGTCTAGCTGCAGAGCGCATTTGGAGTGAATTGAAGTTGGGCCCATTTTTGCTTTTTGCCTGTTTGGGGATGTTCTGCTTTTTTGCCGGTGGGTTCAGGGGTCTGGGGGCATAGCTGGGAAGGTCTATTATCGGAATCAAGTGGTTTGGACAAAATCCATGGTGAAAAAGCTTTTCACTTTTCAGACTTTTTGCTCACTTTTGTGTTTTTGGGGGCTGTTTGGGGGGTTCCTGGTGTTTGGGAAGGGTTGGGGGGTCTTGGAGCAATGATGGGCATGCCTAATTTTGGTTGCAAGTGGATTGAAGAAAATCCATTGTTGGAAAGGGGAGTTAGGGCCTAACTGCAGAGCTCGCATGGAGTGATCTGGGAACTAGGCCTCCATTTTTCTAAGTGTCCGTTTTTGCATTTTTGCTTTTTGCCTGTTTGGGGGTGTTCTGCTTTTTTGCGGGTGGCTGCAGGGGTCTGGGGGCATAGCTGGGAAGATCTAATATTGGAAACAAGTGGTTTGGACCAAAACCATTGTGAAAAAGTTTTTCACTTTTCCGACTTTTCGCTCACTTTCGTATTTTCGGGGGGCTGTTTGGGGGGTTTCTGGTGTTTGGGTGGGGTTGGGGGGTCTTGGAGCAAAAATGGGCATGCCTAATTTTGGTTGAAAGTGGTTTGATGAAAATCTATGGTTGGAAAGGGGAGTTAGGGCGAAGCTGCAGAGCGCGCATGGAGTGATCTGGGAACTATTTCTACATTTTTCTGTGTCTGTTTTTGCATTTTTGCTTTTTGCCTGTTTGGGGTGCTCTGCTTTTTTGCGGGTGGCTGCAGGGGTCTGGGGGCATAGCTGGAAAGGTCTAATATCGGAATCAAGGGGTTTGGACTAAAACCATGGCGAAAAAGTTTTTCACTTTTCAAACTTTTCGCTCACTTTTGTGTTTTCGGGGGCTGTTTGAAGCGGTTCCTGGTGTTTGGGGGGATTGAGGGGTCTTGGAGCAATGCTGGGCATGTCTAATTTTGGTTACAAGTGGTTTGAAGAAAATCATGGTTGGAAAGGGGAGTTAAGGCGAGCTGCAGAGCGCGCATAGAGTGATCTGGGAACTAGGCCTAAATTTTTCTAAATGTCCGTTTTTTCTATTTTTGCTTTTTGCCTGTTTGGGGGTCTCTGCTTTTTTGCGGGTAGCTGCAGGGGTCTAGGGGCATAGCTGGGAAGGTCTAATATCGGAATCAAGTGGTTTGGACAAAATCCATGGTGAAAACATTTTTCACTTTTCAGACTTTTCGCTCACTTTTGTGTTTTTGGGGGGCTGTTTGGGGGGGTTCCTGGTGTTTGAGGGGGGAGGGGTTGGGTGATCTTGGAGCAATGCTGGGCATGCCTAATTTTGGTTGCAAGGGGTTTGGAGAAAATCCATGGTGGAAAAGGGGAGTTAGGGCCCAGCTGCAGAGCGCGCATGGAGTGATCTGGGAACTAGGCCTACATTTTTCTAAGTGTCCGTTTTTTGCTTTTTGCCTGTTTGGGGGTGTTCTGCTTTTTTGAGGGTGGCTGCAGGGGTCTGCGGGCATAGCTGGGAAGGTCTAATATCAGAATCAAGTGGTTTGGACAAAATCCATGGAGAAAAGGTTTTTCACTTTTCAGACTTTTTGCTCACTTTCGTGTTTTTTGGGGGGCTGTTTGGGGGGTTCCTGGTGTTTATGTTGGGTTGGGGGGTCTTGGAGCAATGCTGGGCATGCCTAATTTTGGTTGCAAGTGGTTTGGAGAAAATCCATGGTGGAAAAGTGGGGATTTGTCCTAGTTGCAGAATGCGTTTGGCACTATTTTTAACTTAGGGCTCGTTAGGGTTAGCAGTTTTGCATGTGTTTGGGGGTGTTGTACATTTTTGCGACTGTGTTCTGGGGTCTTGGAGCACTCGTGGGAATGTCTAATTCTTGTTGCAAGTTGTTTGAAGAAAATCCATGGTGGGAAAGGGGGGTTTTGGGCATACTTTCTGAGTGCATTTTGGCACGATTTGAAATTAGGCATCTTCGAGGTAGGCAGGTAGCAGTATTCTGCACGTTTTTGGGAGGGTAATGAGGGGTGTTCTAGATTTTGGGGAGTGATACTGTCACCTCTGAAACTGAAAGTGTTATTTTTGCACTACACAGCGTATCTTATATTGTTTTTAATCCGTGGTGTTTTTTATCACTTACTGTTGTGTTTTTCCATCAACAATTACAGGCAGGCTTTTACCCTGTGCCATCAAACGATGTACTCAGGGTTACCATTAGCGATCAGGCAGGCAGTGGACAGTGTGCCTGGTCACCAAGATTGATCGACGGAGCATCCGATTGAATGAAGGAGTACAGCGAATAAGAGGAATAGCTGGATGCATCAACTTCACACAAATTGTTGTGAACTTGAACTTACTTCTACGAGTGTGACTCTGTGCGTTTGTTTGATCTCTGCTTCAAATTCATCCCTCCAGCTATTTGATACGTCTTTGCTATTTTTTTTAAACTAATTTAATGTTCTAAGAATAAGTCTTTATTCTCTCTAAGGGCAGAGAGGCAAGTGAAATTGTGTAATTACTGCAGCCCCGTACTGTCAACTTGTTTCTAGTAAGTTGCAGTAAGAAGTAGTACTACTTTTCAGTAACCTAACTATCCATTTAGCAAACAACTTCATGCATGCAGTAGTGCACTTCCTTTATGTCCCTAAGATTTATCAATATCTTCAAATCCTAAGATTTGTTTCTCTTCATTTGTTGTTTGTACATGCTGTGTTTTTTTCCTCTCTACCAAACTTTCCCAAAAAACCCCATTCCTATCCAATTTGCAAACCCTAACCCTCTTCCCCCAGGCTGTGTGGTATTTCATTGAGGTGTGACTGACAACAGCAATACATTCCACACACTTGCTGGGGAGGATAAGGTCAAAGCAACCGAAATCATTCCAATCAGAAGCTCATGTGCGCCATCTTGGATTGATGATCATCAAGAACATCCTCCTCCTACACGACGTGAAGAATGAAATGCTTAATGCTTACGTTACGTTGATGTGTCCTTTGCCTTAATTTCTTTTAGCAGTCAAACTCCACACATCTACTACTTATATTTACATTAATTTAGCACTGCTTAGGCTACAATATATGGCACTGTTCTCTACCGTACTATCTATTGTACTGTTTGTAATGCTACGCTCAGGCCACTCAATGTTTCATTTCTTTTTTTTTATATGCTGCTACTGCCAGTGTGTACCACTACTGCTACCAGCACAACAATGATATTGAATCCGTCGAGGATTCAAGTCAACAACCAACCTTAATCAACATTTGCAATGCAGGAAACCCTTTGGCTACCCCTATTCTCAAACACGAATCACAGGTAAGATAAGAATTTTGGAGAGGTAGAATAATGGGCTAGGACTGCGAGGAGAGCAGAGACTGACAGTACTACTAGTAAAGTACAGAAGTAGGGCTACTGAATTCACTAACTCGGTTACTTGCATTTTGGTACATTTAAGGACTTTTTCAAGAAACCAAACGTCCAGTAACCACCGCCAACCCCCACCCAAAATAATATGAACGCGTATACTGTGTTTCGGTATGAAAAATATAATTATTAAGAAATATACATTATTGATGTTGTTGTCACAAAAATAAAATAAATTACCCCAACTCACACCCCTCACTAACCAAACCAATGTCCAAAAATCCAAAAGTCCCCTTTCCCAAAAACCCAATTCCCACCCCCCCAACAGTCTTTAAAAAAGGGGCAAGGGACAGTCACTTCCTCCGGTGGCATAGTGTGGACAGCTGGTGCTGCACGTCCCGCAGCTCTTTGCGGAGGTCCCGGAGCTGGCGCTGATGTTTTTCGCCCAACCGCTCCAGATATTCCATTCTTTTACGGAGCCGGCGCTGACGTACCTTCCGGGATCTGGGGAGCAGCTGATTTTGTTGCTGCTGTGTTGTGGCGGCTGGAGGCTGTCGGGCCACGGCTCAGTTTGGCTGGAGGCTTCTGGCTGGTGGACCCGGGGGCATGGGAGGAGGATGTAGTGGTTGCTGTCTCCTCCTGTTCCCGAGCCCACAGCTGCCGATACTTGGCACAAATAGCCTCCAGCTTACGGGCCCTGGCCCAGACAGCCATCTCCTTGCGGGTGAGCTTTTTTGGAGTAGCATCTATGAAGAAAAAAAGAAAAATACTATAGCCAATAGCCTTTAACATAAAGTTAAAATAAGTAACACCAGCAAGTAGCAAACACAGTATAACATTTTGGCATGTATCTTTCCGCTGTCTTTGTTAGCCTGTGACATTACTGGGAGTTTCAGGAATTCCACTAGCAGCACTATGGGTGGACTCTCTATACTACATACATAGTCAGAGAGTACTAAAAAAAGTCCTTTTTTACTTTTTTCTCTTGTTTTGCAAAAGAAATTACTAGTACCTGAACTTGTGGTAGCCGGCATAATGGCAGCTCACTCAGCTTGCACCCACGAAATACAGACACAAGCCATGATGACGCAGACTCGCAGTACTTTAAGCAGTACATGCAGGTGGGGATAGGAAGGTCTTACTTTTCTATACGGTTGGCTCTGCCACTCGCCATACTTCATCCACTCAGCGTCTGCTCTACTATATCATACACCTCTGATATCGATGAGGAAAAAGAAGATAAAATCCAGGCTTCCAAAGTACGTCTATGATTCTTCTTAATGTCTCAAATGTACCAAAATTACTTTTTGTCAACAACCAACTAACACCCTTTTTATTATATTTTGGAATCCACCGTCTTCTTATCTTGACTTGCATTCAAAAAACCATTCTTTACAGTCATAAATATTAAGACTCGCTCGTCCTTCGTTTCACCCTTTTTTCACTTTTCGTTCTTCACATCCCTAAACTACATCTGATATGACTTGGCTTCCCAATAAAAATTTGCCAGCTGAGTTGAAGTGAAATAGAGGGGGCCATTGTTACCCGAGAAGTACCACCGCTAATGCTATTACAAGTCAAGGTTGACTGTCTTCTCCGTGATAGCCCAAAAAGTAGTTCTAAATTAGTAACTGTTCTTAACAGTACAGTGTACTTATACTGGTGTACTGTGTACTACTGTACAGCACATCATACACTCCTTTGCGAGCCTACTAAAAAAAAAATCAATAAGTAAGGAGTATAATACTTTACCACCGTCCGCCGCCACTGAGTCTTCCCCCCAGCGCCTCCTGTTGGCGCCGCCGCATCCAGCCCTAGAGTGGACCCCTCCGCACTGCTGGCCCCGGCACTGGTGGTCATCTGGCCCGCATCAGATGTTGTGACATCTAGGAAAAACATATCATATTTTCAGATGCCATACACAACCCCCTATTTTGTCTTGTAATGGAAAAAATGTTACATAACACATTTTTTATTACTGGGATTGAAAAAAAGTAATGGTTTTGGGAAGGGTGTTAACCTTTTATATGCTTATTACATTAAATGCTATACTTCTTATGACAACTGATAAATGCTTGCTTAAGGTGCACCATTTTTCTAATTACAGAGAGAAGATTCCATTGCCCTTCTGCCAACATGACGATTCACCAACTACTAGTAAGTCATCACCAGCAGTACTTTAGGTGCTTTAAAGAAGGTGGGGGCTCCCGCACAGTTATTCTAATAATTTCATGTGTCTGTTAACTATTATTAAGTTTGAGTAATACTAGTTTCATTCATGGGAATGTTGTTTAAACTTTAACGTCATCTTCATCCATCACCATTGCTCGCTCCGAATACTACGCTATTAAAAATAAAGAAATCATGTTTTCATTTCTTAATTGAAAATAAATCTTTAAAACTAACAAACACTGTGTGGTTTTTGGTCACGAGTGAGTGAGCGGAAGGGTTTGAACTACTGCACTTGGCAGTCATGTTTCAGTGACTCCGATAGGCCGAGACTCGGTGGTAGTCTTCTTCTGTTCTTCTGGGTCGTAAAATCATTGGTCAGACACACTAGATAGTCGGTCAGGGGGTTGGAGGTTCAACTTCTGTTTGGACTGAGGTATGTCGAAAGTCGAACTGCACCTATCATCAACAATGTCCTATTTCTCTTGTCCATACTTCTTTATGTGCAGAATAGTCCATGAAACACTAACGGTATGGGATGTGCTCCTCTCAAATCAAAAAGGCAATTGCTACCTTTTACTTGGTGTTAACAGTAACATTTTGTTGTTGGAAATTGTCAAAGCACTTACATTAAGAAGACTGGAATAGACAGCAAGGGCAACCCAGAGGACTGTACTCAGTGCCTAGAGCTATTGCTGGATCAGAGTTTTGTTTAACACTGTTTGCCTACTGGGCAAGCTTAGCAACCTACACAGACCGACTCATAATCGTAAAAAGTAGTAGCACAGAGAGTGATGGTGGAGGCAGGATAAGAATGTAGAAATTAGTCTAGATTAGAAGACTATTTTGTAAAACATAGAATTAGGAAACCGTTTGTAATGAATTGGAGCTGTAAGAGTTAGGGAAGTATAAGTATTAATATAACAATAGAACAACTTACTGGGGCCAGCAGAAGAGCCTGCAAGGGACCGATCCTGTCCACCTTCTTCCACCGGAGTCTCAGTCGCCTTGCCCCTGGGAGGTGCTGATGATCATGAAATAAAGAAACACAACATGGATGATTGTTTTTTTAAATATTTGATTTCTTTGAACACAATCTAAAATTATCTTGGGGAAACAAATTAACAACAATTGCATCTGATCTGGTCAACTAGGAGGATAGTAGTACAGTATTGCAGGATTTGCAGACCGTCTAATAGGAAAGTTATGTAATTCACTAACTACACCAACAACAAAAAGGTCCTACTACGACTGCCATCACTCAGCAGTATGAGACGTCGCGTGACAGACACAGTCCGTTATCATGATTGCAGACCACTAACAAATGTCCTATATAACAAGTAATTAATAATATACTCAACGTATCAATCCACTACTATCTCTTCAAAGTGGCAAATGCAGGAGTACAAAGAAGGGCTAGACTTGAGTCTACTGTCTCTAGCATTATGCAGTAATGCTCTCAAATGAGCAAAAAGTTGCAAACAAGTAAGCATAGTAGCAACACCAATAACCAGGCAAGCACCTGCAATGACAGAAGCTATTTAAACATTAATTTACCTGCAATGTAATCGAATCAGCAGCATTCGTACTCTTCAGGAAAAAAATAGATTAGCAATATAACAGAGCAGAAGAAAACAAAGTAGTTATAAAATAGCTACTTACCAAGGCCAGGGATCTCAAATCCTAGCAGGTGGAGCATGTCCTGCTCCCGGTCGAGGATGTCAGACCACCGGTGCGTCGCTTGCTGGTAGGTGCGCCGGACCCCAGACTCCCTATGCATGGCCTGGCACACCTTCTCCCACAGCTGGCGACGCTCGCGGAGGCCATAACCGGAAGCAATCCTACCACCTGCTGCCACAGTCTTAGGGAGGTGTCGCTTAACATAAAACATTAAGGCGGACACCTCCACCGCAGAGAAGATTTCCCTGGCCTGGACTTGCTCCCCCCTCAAACGCCCGCAAGGAAGGCGGCTACGGGGTGCTGGGCCCTTCCCCTTGACCTTGTCCGCTCCCTTTGCCATGGTCCTGGGCACAGAAGTAAAGAATAGGTGTGAAAATGAAATAAGATAAGAGAGAGAGATAAACAAATAGAGTAGGTAATAAAGTGAAAAAAAAATTGAAAAAAACACAAAATATAGATGTAGGAAAATAGAGAGATAGATAATAAGCAAAAAAGTGCAAAAAACAGTTCAGAAATACAAAGGATTGCAAAGATTAGAGGTCGATTGAAAGGATAGCATGCCCAAAACCATAGCAATGAATGAAAAACAAGATGGCCGTGCCCATAGAGGACCGCGTGGGTAAGTTTGCGCGATATTTGCCCCGCGAGCACGCAAAAACGCCTGCGAACCCGTAAGCGCGCCACACGCACAACGCGAGCATGCAGAAAGCCCCCAAAAATACGTAACGATAACAAGATGGCCGCGCCCATGTAAGACCGCATGGGTAAGTTCACGGTCGATGCGCTGAAAGCGGCCCGCGAATACGTAAAAAACCCTGCGAATGCGCAAAAAAAAGAAATCCGCAAATTCGCACGAATTCGCGAATTTTGCGGATCGCAAATTCGATTTTGCGCGAATTCACGGACAGCGAATTCGCAAATTTCACCCATACTTAGCCAAACCCCAAGCAGTTATAAAATCACTCTGCACTGTCCTTTCAGCACTCTAATCATCGAGTCACTACCCATGTACTCATGCAATGATCCAGTCACTAACACATGCACTGCTGCAATCCATTAAGGACTACCTTTTCAGTCCTGTAATCTACCTGGTACTACCTATGCAGTCCTCCAATTACCCAGCCAGTCCTATGTCCTTATCCAATCACTACGCTAAAACTCAAGCACTTATACATTCACCATGCACTCTCCTCGCAGTACTCTAATCATCCAGTCACTACCCATGTAGTCATGCAATGATCCAGGCACCAACACATGCACTGCAATAATCCCTTTGTGCTACCCATGCAGTCCTCTAACCACCCACACACTTCTCATTCGCTCCTTCAATTCCCCTGGTTTTAACCCATGCAGTCCAGCAACCCTGTGCAGTCCTCTAGTCACCCAGCCACTACCATGTACTAATCCACACACTACACCAATACCCAAGCACTTATAAATTCACTCAGGCACTCTCCTTGCAGTATTCTAATCTGTTACAATCCCATATGCCCTACCCATACAGTCCTGTATCCACTTACACACTTCTCATTTGCTCCTTCAATTCCCCAGGCAATGCCCATGCAGTCCCGCAATCACACTCTCAGTCCTTGTGCACGCCTCTAGTCACCTACTATGTACTAATCCAAACACTCCTCCAATAGCCAAGCACTTATAAGTTCACCACACAGTCTCCTTGCAGTACACTAATTATCCACTCAGTACCCATGTACTCATGCAATGAACCAATCACTAACACATGCACTGCTTCAATACCTTGAGGATTGCCTATGCAGTCCAGTAATCTCCCAGGTACTATCGATGCAGTCCTTAAATCACCCAGCCAATCCTATGTGCTTATTCAATTACTGTGCCAAAACCCAAGCACTTATAAAATCACCATGCACTCTCCTTGTAGCACTCTAATCATCCAGTCACTACTCATGTACTCATGCAATGACCCAGGCATTAACTTATGGCAAATACAGATGGGGTCATGCTAATCACGGGTGTACCCCAACGCATAGTGTTCCCTAGTCTATGTAGGTGTTTTCACTGTATTCTAAGTTTCTTTTAGCATAGCACTGTCTCTAGGCCTGGTTAGTCAGAGTCAGTTGCCACCAGTACCCAGCAGCAAAAGGTTGGGGGCACAGGAGGACTTTCTGCTCCTCTGTTGGTTCTTTCTGTACATCTCTTCTTCTTCCTGTACTTTCTTTCGTCTTTCTGGACTTCTGTTGCCTCTTTCTGCATTTGTCTTGCTTTATTCTGCACTTTTCTTCATCTTTCTTCACATGTCCTACCTTTGTAGGCATAGTTAGAAATTAACATTTAAAAAACCTTAGAAATTCACTGAAAAAACCATAGGTTTCAGGTACGTTATAGTTAGACATTTTCATTTAAAAAAAACCTTTAGAATTCACTGAAAAAACCATAGGTTTCAGGGACTTTATAGTTAGAAATTTTCATTTAAGAAACCTTTGAAATTCACTGAAAAAACACAGGTTTCAGGGACGTTATAGTTAGAAATTTTCATTAAAAAACCTTTGAAATTCACTAAAAAAAACATAGGTTTCAGGGACGTTATAGTTAGTTGGACATTTCTCTTGTACAAAACCATAGAAATTCCCTATAATAGTTAGTTCAGCTAACTATAACATGCTCAACCGCAATGCACTGCTGACGACGTCACATATTACATCACTCATGACATGGTCAGTGACATCACTGATGACATCTCAAATGATATCATTGATAACATCACTGATGACATCATCCATGTGATAAATTGATGCATCTTCTCACACCCTAATATAACCTTTAATAAACCCACTCTAAATTAGACTGCCGTTCTCAAAACCATAGACACTCCAACAGCAATAACTACATACACACTCACTGATTCTTAGGTTTACACACACATCCACTCACTCACCTGTATGGTCACTCAGTACAGGACTATTATATGCACTCATACACCTATATAATCACTGACGCACTACCACTCATCCATAGAGGTACTCACACGCCTAGTCAATAATGCAAATAAATAATAACACTGTCATTTACTCACCTATACAGTTATACACACACCAGCTCAATAAATCATACAAATACTAGCAAATTCTTACACTCGTACACAATCACTGATACAAGCCACTCTCAGAATCACACACTCTCACTTATAGCCATTATATACTCCAACACACATGTATACTGCCTTTCACATATATAGTTTCTCACACATGTACCACTGAGATATACATTAACACTGGGCATAGTAGTGTGCTACACTAATGGAGAATACACAGTTTGTACTATTTTGCATTACATAAAATTGCACGTTGCACAGCACAAAAAAACTGTGCTTAATCACGATGTCCCTCACAAGTCAAATGCAAAAGCGTTGAAACCCTTTCATGAAGCTTTTGCATTTGACTTGTGAGGCACATCTAGTAATGACTAGTGGAACTGCAGCTTGATGTAAGAATAACTTCAATGTTTTTGAATTTGACTAATGAGGGACATCTAGTAACGACTAGATGAACTGCAGCTCTTTGTAGAATTATTTTGATATTGGATGCTATAATATTCACTGCCCACTGTAATATTCACTGCCCACTGCTAATCTAGTCCCATAATGCTCTGCAGGGCCTTCGGTTGGGATTGTTTTTTGCCAATAATTGTGCTTGGGGTGGTCCTAAGAGTATGGGAACACCACAGAATCATTCAACAAGATGTGTTATTTGTTTTCAAGGCATCTGCTTGGTTCTCTCCCTAAGTTAGGAAGGATCCCAAAATCATCACCTCTCTCACTGCTTGCTAATTTTTCAGTTTCACTTTTGTGAAAGTACTATATGCTCTTTAGCATATAAAGATAGAGATACTTATTTTATTATAACTGGCACTGTGCAAGATGCCATTTGCAATTTGCAATTATTGCACAGTGCAGACAAGTACACAGTCCCATCAGCTACGCACTACGCAATTTGTGTAAAACGTGCAGTTCAAAGTATACTACGTGCAACTACGTGTAGTGCTACTGCACAAATTATGCCCAGTTTTAAGATACATTCACTCACTACACACCCATACACACACTCACCCACCCATACAGTCTATCACAGATGCACTCTTGAAACCATGCACCCAGTGAATCACCCGCTCACACATCTATGCACAGAGTCACACACACCCCAGCCACATAAACACTCAGGCACCCATACAGATACTCAGACAACCAATCAATGTAGCTAGTCACAAACCCATGTAGCCGGTTAAACACCAACAGACAGACGAATACAGACATTCACACAGTTTAATCACTAACCCATGCGTTCTGTAAGATAGTTTAAGCACTCACTTATAGAGTCAGTCACGCACCTACTAAATCATCCATTCAGACACTTATACACCCACTCATTCTTCAATTTGCATTTCCCTATATATATTAAACATACTTAAACTTTACAGAAACACACAGTCACTGGACGATGTCATCAGTGATGTCATCAGTGATGTAATTAGAGATGTTATCAGTTATGTCATGAGTGATGTCACTGGCCATGTCATGAGTGATGTAATATGTGACGTCATCAGTGCATTGCAGGGCTTGAGATATAGTTAGCAGAACTAACTATAACGGGGGAATTTCTATGGCTGTGGTGCAATGTCCAGCTAACTACAACGTGCCTGAAACCTATGGTTTTTGCAAAAAATATCTATATATATGTATGTATGTATGTATGTATGTTTTATATATATATATATATATATATATATATATATATATATATATATATATATATATATATATGTTTTATTTATATATATATATTTCTTGGATTCTCCTTGCTTCGACCCTCCCAGCAGAAGTCACGGCACAGCAAGCACGTAGGATTATTCAAAAGTTTCTTTATTCACACACCATGTGCAAAATAACGTGCATTAAATCGGACATATATATATATATATTCACTGAAAAAATCATAGGTTTCAGCCATGTTATAGTTAGCAATTAGCATTTAAAGAACCTTAGAAATTCACCCATGTTATAGTTAGATGGACATTTCTCTCATACAAAAAAATTGAAATTTCTCTGTTATAGTTAGTTCAGCTAACTATCACTCTCGCGCTCGCAATGCACTACTGATGACGTCCCATATTACATCACTCATGACATGGTCAGTGACATCTCAAATGACATCACTGATGACATCACTGATTACATCATTCAGTGAATGTATGTCTGTCTGAAAAAATAAATATTTTTTATATATGTATATCTAAAAGTTGATAGAAGTATAAATGGGTAAATAAGTATCTAAATGGATGTTTTTTTCTACAACTGATTGTATAACTGACTGATTAATTGTATCTTAGTGAATACATGGGTTAGTGAGTAATGTTTAAATATGTAAATATCTGTACCAGTCTCACACATTTTTTGAATAAGTGGCTGCATAGGTTGGTGAGTAGCTACATGAGTGTCTACATAGGTTATTAGTTGTTTTTTTGATTATCAGTATAAGTGTCTGAGTGTCTATATGTTTCGGTGGGGGATATTACTTACCGCATAGATGCATGAATGCGAAACTCATTGTTTATATGTGTAAATTAATAAAACGAATTTCGTTCCATGCCTGCATCGCATTTTTCGATGCAGGGCGTGCTACGAAATTCGTTTTATTAATGCAATTGTTTACTTACCTGCAATCATCCAGATTCTGTTGTTTATCACCCCCCACCCTGCCCCTCTTCCGCTCCACCTGCCTACCCCACCGCAACTCTCTCCACGGGCCGTGGCTGACAGCTACTTGTACCTACCTTAAGCATAATAAATAATAAAAAAATTATATATTATAAAATTATCACCTGTGGAAGACACAAAAAAATACAGTTACAATATATATTTTACAACACAAAATAATTGTAAACCAATTCATTTGCCTTTTTTGCTGTTCTCAGAATATATTGAATTTCACTAGAAACAGTGACTTCAACACTACTCATCACATAACAGCGGGCAAAAAGGACAATCAATAAGATTATCTTAAAAAAAACATTCAACATTCTCAATAACAATCTAAGAAATTGAAATAAAACATATCGGAATTTTTTTTTCTAAGAGCAATTTCTTAAGTAAATATGACACATCTCAAACAATCATAAAATAACAAAACATTATGATTCATTTTCATACATTGTAAATAATGTTACTTACAAATATATGCTGACAAAATACACAACAAAAAGTCCTTAATGGTTTCACACATTTTTCCTCACAGCCAAATAGTATGCATCAAACCCTTTGTTTGAAAGTTGTTCAATAGTAATCCTGAGCGTACGCCTCCCAGCCTTCTAAACCAAAACCACCAACATCATCTACGGGTCCCCAAAGACTCATCCATCAGTCCGACACTGTTCAACATCTACATGGCCACCCTCACACAAGTAGCCCACCATCCTAACTTCAACAACATCTCCTACACAAACAACACCCAGCTCATCCTCTTCCTCACCAAGAAGCCACATACCACCAAAAGCAACGTCCACAACACAATGAAGAACGTCACTAACTACATAAAGAGCAGCACTGTAAACATAAACTCGCATAAGATAAAGGTACTCATCCTCAGACCCACCCCCTCAGCCTCGGACAACTCCTGCTACCTGACTACACTGTGAACAGTACCAACACCTACCAACGATGTTCACAACATAGCATTCAACCTTAACTCCTCCTTCTTCATGTGTAACCAAGTCTACACCGTCTCCTCGTACTGCTCCGCAACATTTACAAGTGGATCCTAACCAAAAGAAAAATAACCTTGACACAGGGCCTCATCAGCAGCAGACTACACTGTGGCAAAACACTCTACACAGGAATTCCAGCCAAACACCTACAACAACTACAACAAACACAAAAGACCTCCACCTGAGTGATCATCAATGTCCCCTGCTGCAGCCACATCACCCACCACCTGATACACCTACACTGCCTCAATATCAACAAAAGGATCACCTTCAAGCTCCTCACCCTCACTTACAAAATACTCTACAACACCAGACTAATCTACCTTAACAGCAGTAATCCTAAAGGGCAAATTTTGATCTTAAAATGTTTCCTTTAAAAATATTAGGTAAGAATTTGGTAACTCTTTGGGCAAACATTGCTTAAAAACTAATTGAGTATTATTACAATGTATCCAACCTTTCAGACATTTTAAATAAACAATGTAATGTCCAGATGTGGTAGAAGGTCCATCATGAAAAATAATTGCTACAAAAGTTCTTCCTGATATTGAACATTGACCAGCTACAACATTTTTACTTAAAGTTTCCAATTTTCTTCCATCAGCTCTACAACATTGCAGAATTAAAATTACATACTGTCCATATCTTTGTATAAATAATGTTGATGACATCTCTGATTTACATTGGCTATACTCCATGTTTTGACTTGCTCCTCTAATTAGATTGTTAAAAGACACTGATTCACAGTAAGGTAAAGTCATATATATATGAATCTTTCAGTGTCTATGTTATTGCTACATGTAAGCAAACAATTTTGGCAGTCATGTTGCCATTTATAAGAAAGGCCAAAAAGGTTTTCAACATCTATACCTTCATCTTCCAGTACACCAAGCATAAACATTAAAAGTTCCTTACAATCTTGCTGAATATTTTGCTTAAATTGAGTAGAACCAGAACATATGTCCAACACATTTCGAATATCAGAAACACTTTGTATTTTACTTTTATCACTACTACATTTCTCATAAACAGAATTCAAAAATGAACAGAATCTTTTGTCCCGATTTTCTACAATTTGCTTTTGCAAACTTTCAAGAAAAAAAAACAACATTAACACCTACATTAGCATAGCAATTGACACCACAACTATTTTCAAACCGATAACCAACATTCTCTTCAACACTGTCCTTTCTCTTTTTGCTTGCAGGCGCAACTTCATCTTGTTTTTTTCTTTCTCTACAGTTTCACCACAGATATTCTCAAATCTTCTTTTTCTACATACCACACGCTTTTTAAATACTGGATATTCACCTAAATTGGTTGCATATTCTCCTCTTAACCTATTATACTCTTTCACACAATTTACATCTACACTAACCTTTGTCTCATCAAAATCAATCAAATACAATCCAGATAAAGTTCTGACTCGAGACTAAGCGACATATGCCATACCTTCTTTAAACGCGGTACTTCCAATATTCACTAAAGCAGTATCTACACTTAAACCTTGAGATTTATGACTGGTCACCGCATATGCCAAAGAAATAGGAAACTGTTTTCTGCAGACATACAAATATTTTACAAGCAAAAATCGAGCTGGACAACGACTAAGTTGTTGTACTTCAGCAATTTAATCAAATTTGATTTTCAAAAACTCAATCCCATCTCTATTTACATAATTAACAAAATCAACAATTGTACCCATTGCTCCATTTACTAAACCTTTTTCCACATTCAAGTTACGTCGTCCAATTACCCTACAGTTTACACATGCATACAAATTATTTTCTAAACCAGCAGTTTTACTTATCGATTTCTCTAAAGAATCCCATTTCCTCTTCAACTTTTCACTAAAAATAATAGTGATTCCTTCATGTTCTATTTTATCAATTGCTTCCAATTTTATAATTTCTTCATTTTCCAACTTTAACATTTCTTCATTGAATATAGAACATTCACGCAGTGTTGGCATTAAGCAGATTACAGATTTGGTTTCTGAAATTCTCATGTATATTTTCTCTGGGACAATATTTTCATTTGGAAACAAATTGGAAAGATATCGTATCTGTAAAGCTTATTTGCCATGTTCAGTAATTTTTCCAATTCTTATATCTTGAAGAATAGTTCCATAATCAGCATAATTTGCCTGTCGCATATTTGTAATAAGTTCCTTATACTGAAAATATGACCAAATGTTTACATTTCCAATGCTCCCCAAAGACTTTCTAGTATCTTCATGCACCAGTGTTTTAAACACTGGTTGTCCTTTTACAGGAGTAAGTTGTAGAAGATCTCCAAAAACTATGACGTGTTTTCCTCCGAATAATACGTCATACTCTGTTTTAAGAATTTGCTGCATCATTAAATGCACAAAGGCAAGCATTAAGTTTGCTACCATGCTTACCTCATCAATAATGAGAAGTTTCATTTTTTTGCAACACTCTTGAAACTTCACAAGAAACTTCTCCAGATAGCTTGTGGTATTCTAATTTGTTTTCATGCTCTACTGGTAGCAATAATAAACGAAGTAATTCCTTTAATATTGTGGGCTGCTAATCCAGTTGGAGCAGTGACAACACAAGACAAATGCGACTCAGTTCTTTTCTGTAGAAAACTTGTGATTACTTTAATTTAAAAAAAATTTCCTGTTCCAGCTTGTCCACTCACATACATACGGATAGGTTCAAATGATGAGCAAAAACACTCTTTCTTCTCATGAAGTAATCCATGCTAAATCTGTTCTCTCACTTGCTCATATATTTCTTTCTGCTCAAGATTTAATTGTTCTTCCAAGTTTCCTAAGTTTGTTACATCTTCTTGAGCTTGATACATTGCTGTTTCCACCTCCTCCATAGCAGTTGCTGCTTCATTTTGAACAATTGGTTCTCCTAGTGGGTCCTGACTCAACGGAGCAGAAGTTTGACTGTCTTGAGAACTATCTCTAGCAATCTCAGCTGCAATTGTAGCTTCTTGCTCAATTTCGTTGTTCAACATTTTCACATAATTAGCAAAAACAGGACATTCTATAGTATCTTTAGTTGCATTGAAGGAATCTTCATAGTTCTCAAAATCTCCAAGTAATTCCAATTCTTAACGCCATGGCTTGAACAGTTGCAAAAGAGCTAAATAGTAAAATTCCCTTTTGTCAGGTGTTTCGCAACTAGTTTACGGTGATTATTTAAATGTCCTTTTCTTTCTTTCACTAGACATCCTTCAGAACCAATCATGGCATATATACCATTATTGATGTTTTCTGTAATATTCCGTTTAAAAATATAGTTTTGCAGCACTTCATTGAGACAAATGTTCTCAAGATGACTTATATTTCAATAATATGTATACAACATATTTGTTTTCACCATATCTGTACTTTCTGGCTCTTTTTCAGCTAAATATTCAATTTCTTGTACAGATTTAAGTACTCGGTTTCGTGTTGCAGCAAGACCTAGACTCACCCAAATGGTTCTTCTAGATTTGGAGTATAGACTTGCAGATGATAAGTGGTCGGAGCATTCATACCCTCCAATTTCTCGATGAGATAACATCTTCAAACTGTAACTGTATAATTTCTTACTGAGACTCTTCTCATGGGAAATCTCTTCCCACATTTCCTTCAATTCTGTCTTTTCTGACTTTGTTATGTACAATGTCACATATCGAGCAACAACAATGGAGTTGTCTGCAAAATATTGAATAACCATATTAGCATTCCTCCTGGACAAAATGACTGGGTTATAGTCAATTATGTATTTTGATTCTTCATTTCTTCTTAAGTTGTAGGTATTTTTGGGAGACTTTCTTGTGATAGTATGTCGCAAAGATGACATAAAACTGTTCACTCTTTCTTTCGATATTACAGGTCATGGAAATGCAAAACGGCATATGCTGTAGAATTTCTCCTTAGATTTGTACTTTCGACAACAGTATTTGCCACAACGATGGCGTTGGAATCGTAAGACTTGTTGTCTTAAGTCCTTATTTTGTGTACTTTTGGGTACATCACATGTAGCATATTCTTCAATAAAAGACAACACAGCATCATCTGAGTCTGTTCCAAATTTTGGAGCATCTTTGATCCATAATAGCATATGTATGTGAGAAGCACCTCTCGCTTGATACTCCTTTCTCCAAAAGAAATCCAGAACCTCTCCAAGAAGAGGATTTTTTTTTATTGGTGATAAAAAGACATCATAGCTTTGAATATATGTTTGAAATACCTGCATACATTAACAGGATCCAAAGAGCACAATTCTCCAGGTGTCTTGTATTCGATATTTAGTATATTTGAATTTGCCTCTCGAAGAAATTGACGTAAATTATCCCAAGCATATTCAGCACAGCTTAGAGTAAGGAACCATGTAGGAGCTCATAATTTCCTTAGCATACATTTAAGTTCTCCTTGACGAAGGTACCAGTACTCTTTACTACCATGCTGACATGCCATCAGATTAATCAGCTGACTTTCCAAAACATTTACTTTCTGCTGTACTTTATTCATAAATTCCTTTGCCGAAACATTTTACAGATGTACATCTGTTTTCAATATATGGTTTACTGCATAAGAAAGTCCAGACAAATCACTCTCAAACAAAAGATGAAACAAATACGAAATACATTGTCAAAATCTTGGATCTTCTGCATATAATCTTGATGTCTGGTATTCAGATGCAGGAATCTGCACAGGTCGTTCATCATATTGTCCTCCCTTTCCTCTAGGAAACAACTGAGGGAAACAACGAGCTTCCAAGCTTTTTTCCCATACACTATTGGGACATCCTTTTGCTTCTTTCATTGGAATAACTCTATAGCATTCCCCATCATTTCATTGGAATGCAGTGGATGAACACTGTAATGTTCGTAGATTTCTTCAGTTCTGGACACATCCACTTTTTCAATTTGTCCAGATGGCAAGTCACTATCTTCTTGTACAGTTATTTCTTCTTCTCCCACATACACATTATGTAATATTCATAATTTTTTACCAGATACAACGTTGCCTTTTTCACTTTCCTAACATCCACTAATTCTTGCCAAATTTTCTTACTCTTAGTAGGAACGCCATTAACCAGAATAACTAAAGGTTCATCCTCTACATTTTCTACATCAATATTTTCAATATTTTTCTTTAAATTTAGAGGCAAATATACAACTCTTCTCTTTAATCCTCTCAGTAAATCTGAAGGAGGCAATTTTCCAGTCTTAGGCTCCATACAAACAATAGCCTGAAATGGATGCACACATTGAATAAGAATAGACTCATAGGTATTTAAATCCATCAGTTCAGAAGGAATATTTACCAACTCAAGATTATTATGCACAGCTCTAGCAGGCATTTTGTTCTCATCTAATTTGTTATAACAATATTTACAGATACGCTGATCGGAACCCAAATCAAAACAATTATCAACCAACAAATAAGTTGCAAAATCCTTCCACTAATTTTATTTTCCTTTTTACTTTTTAAATACAAATCAACACTCCTGGTCCGATTTTTGTAATGAATTTGTCAAAAACAGATACAAGAATAATTTGGCCTTTCACCTGAAATCACCTTAAACTTTATCATTTCTTGCTCAAAATTTTCTACACTGCAATGTTCTACATTCTCTTCCACATTTTCTTCTATTAATGTCTCAGTTTCTCACTGTCTTCCTGAGGACCAAAGTAACTAACCTGAATTTCATCACAAACATTTGTTACATCTGATACAGATCCACACAAAAGAACACTGTTCAACTTTTTTAACATTAGTGCTGGACTTTTTGCATAATACAATGTTCTCACTAATTTCCTCATTTCAGAATGTTGTACTGCTAACATCCTGAAATGGTGAAATACACTTCGGCATACTTTTTTAGAAAGACAAGCCAGAGAATGAACTTGCAAACCAGTATTTTCTCTCACTCAGCTAGGGTCTAGTCCTTGCAACATCTTAATCTTTTGTTTAACACTTTTCTTAGTATAGTTATGTAAGACAATAGATTCTTGCCGCACACTGCAAATACTACCACAATTCCAAGTGTACACTGGAGCTTTAGGACGTCTCCCTAAAACTTCACGAGCTAATAATAATAATAATAAAACATTTATTAAGCGCATGGCTGCACAGCTGTGTATCCCCGCGCTGATTGCTGAAAAAACTCACAGAGAATCAAGCAAAGGAAAAGAATGGCAGGTTTATTGAGGGAAGAGGTGGGTTTTCAGGTTGGCTCTGAAAAGGGTTTCAGAGGGTTCCATTCATAAATGAATCGGGAGAGCATTCCAATGTTTCACTCCTAGATAGCGAAAGGAGCGGCCACCAATTTTTGCTCTGTGGACGCGGGGGAGTTTGAAAAGGGACATTCCTGAGGACCTAAGGTCTCTGGTAGGGCGGTGAATGGTCATGAGGCCTCTTAAGTAGGTGGGACCCTTGTTGTGGGCTATCTTGTGGGCATAGCAGAGGCTCTTGAATTTTATTCTCTCCCTTACGGGGAGCCAGTGCAGTTTGGACAATGCCGTCTTGGCAGAAGTTCTTTTAGGAAGGCCTAGTACCAAGCGGGCTGCCGCATTTCGTACACATTGCAGCTGGTGAAGAAGTTTTTGGTTGATGCCTAAAAGGAGGGCATTCCCATAGTCCAGGTGAGGTGTAATAAGTGCATGCACGATAGTTTTCCTGGCTTTGATAGGAATCAGGTCAATGATTTTTCTAAGAATTCTTAATGTGCCGATGCATTTTCCAATGATCTTGTTAACTTGGGATTTTCCTGATAGATCCGAGTCGATCATGATCCCAAGGTTCTTGAATTTCTCAACAGGTCGAGGGCATTCGCCAAGAGATGTGGGCCACCACGCTTGAGACCATAGAGAGGTTTTGTTCCCTATCACTAACACCTCTGTTTTGTCTCCGTTAAGCCGGAGGCAATTACTGTCCATCCACATGGCAACAGCAGCCATGCACTCCGAGAAGTTGGAGGCATACTTCTCGGTATCAGGAGTAAGCTTAAACATAAGCTGAGTGTCATGGGCATAGCTAACAATGCCAACCCCAAAGTTCTCTATGATATGAGCCAGGGGTTCCATATAGATGTTGAACAATGTAGGGCTCAAACTAGAGCCCTGTGGAACCCCATAGCTCACGGCCCGAGAAGATGATTTAAAGGGCGGGCAATGAAGCTGGAAAGATCTATTCGTGAGGAAAGATTTAATCCACGCCAATGCATAGTCTTTTACTCCGATATCTGAAAGACGGGACAGCAGCGTGGCATGTAGCACAGTATCGAAAGCGGCGCTTAAGTCAAGCATGACCAACGCTGCTGTTTCACCCTCGTCCACCATCTTGCGGATATATTCCGTGGAATACAAGACAGCTGTCTCCGTGGAGTAATTAGGTCTGAAACCGGATTGAGTGGGGTGAAGAATGTTTTCTGCCTCTAAAAACGCCATTAGTTGGATGCTAACACCTCTTTTGCATTTCTAGGAACAATTTTCTCTTTCTCAATAGGACAACCATTTCTAACCTCATAAGCTTGACCACTAGTGTCAACTGCATGCAAAAAATCAATTCTCTGAAGATAACTTTCTTCATTAAAAAAAGGCTCACAACTTGAACTATGTTTCCATTCACCCCAAACAAACTCACAAAAATTACTTCTGTTAATTACTCTTCTCCACTTACTTTTGGCCTTCATTAAATGGATTGGCTTATCTAGTAATCTAATTCTTTTGATTACTAAAATGAACATTTTTTTTTTCAATGCCAAAGCTTTCTCAACTACATTTTCTATACCTTTCTTCTTCTTATAAAATACAGTTTCTTTTCTTACATACCTTAATTTCTTTAATTAAATTTGACACAAATCTATTATAAAACATTTTTGTCCTAATTTCCATAAATAGTTTTTTCCTCCTTTTACTATACACAGTTTTCTCTGCACTTGATTCTCCATGATTGTTCTCTTTGTATTTTTCTTTTTCATTGCAGATACATTAATAACATTTTTCTGTTTGTGCACACTACTCTTAATCTTTAATATTTTCCTTAGAAAAGAGTTCCTTGTCTTACCAGGACTTTTTTCTCTTTGTTAACACATTGTTATTCATGTAAATCTTGTTGATGACTTCTCTTCAAATAAACACCTTTCTTTAGTTGTTTCCGCTTTTGAAACTTAGTAGGCATCATACCGTTTTTTCAGTATCTATAAACAGAATCTATAATAAACAAATATATATAACATTACAAAAATAAATATATCAAATATTTTATTATATTACTCACAAGAACAGAGGGACGATAATGAGGACAAACGTGGGACTATAAAAATAAAAGGACTTACAACAAAAGAGGAAAGAGTATGAAACAAGGGAAAATATAACTAAAAAGGGGAGTATAAACAGACACTGCAATATAACAGAATAAAGGAAGTATGAATAAACTAGAAAGTATGAATAGGTAAGGGAGAGTATGAAGAGAAACAAGGAAATATGAGGAGAAGAAAGAGTATAAGAAGAAAAAGAGAGAGTAAGAGGACAGAGGGGGCACTATAAAAAGAGAGAGAAAGACTCTAAAGAAAAAATGAAGGAATATTTGAAAAGATACGCAACTAGAAGAACAAAAAAGGAATTTTAGCAAAGGACAGTATGTATAAGGACAGAGAGAACAGTACCAGAACAAAGCACAAAGAATGTGAGCAAAAGTGGAGCAAAAGGAAAAAAGGGATAAACAAGAACAGAGGATACAGTCTGAGGTTAAAAGAAGGAGTATAAACAGATGGAGGATTATAAAGAGTGAAAAGTGTATGACGAAAGAGACAGAAGTATGACAAGACAAACAAATATACAGAGAGAGATCCGTATGAAAAGACAGAGAATATGAGGAAAGTGCTGCAGAGTGTATACAGTGAATCAAGGAGCAATAACAGATGTGAGCAAACAACATGAACAGATTTAAGAAGTATAAACAGAGAGGACAGAAAATAAAAATAGAAAAGAAATATGAAGAAACAGTGGAAAATATGAACACAGAGAGAAGGAATATAGGACCAAAGGCAATATAGGAAAAACTCAGTAGTAAGAGGACACATTAAGAAGTAAGAGAAGAGAGAGGAGAATATGAAAACAGGGGGCAGTATAACAACAGGGGGTAAAATGAGGAGAGAAATGTCACAATAACAAAAGACGACAATATTAGTAGAGAGTGCAAAGTATAAGAAAAGACAGAAGAAATGTGAGAACAGACACAAGAGTATTAGAAGAAAAAGAAAAGTATGCGAAAACAATAGGGAATACCTGCAAATAACAGCAAGAACGAGAAGAAACATAGAATATAACAACAGAAGAGTATATATGAAGAAAGACGGAGGAATGTAAAAATACACAGAGACAAGAATATGGAGAAAAGACAAATATAAAGGAAAACTGACCATATAAGCAGAGAGGGAGTACTACGAGAACATAGTAACAACTATGACGACAGTGGTGAATATAAAGACAAGAGACAATATAAACAGTAGGACAAAAATTCAAAAATAGGAGCAAGTATGAAAAAAAGTATAAAATGAGAACAGAATACAAGAAAAAGAAGATAGTATAATGATAGAGGAGGGAGTATGACAAGAGAGTATAGAAAATATGCAAAAAGGGGCGAATATAGGGGCATATTATCAAGCCTAGGTGATACAATTATCTCAACTTTATCAGCAGGAAACTGCCCCTAAAGTGGTGATGATAGGCTTGATAATATGCTCTATGAAATTCCAATCGAAGCTCATGTTAGATGTGAAGAAAATCTAACATGAGCTTCGATTGGAATTCCATAGAGCATATTATAAAGCCCATTATCGCAACTTCATCGGCAGTTTCCTGCTGATAAAGTGGCGATAATTTCAACGCCCAGGCTTGATGATATTCCCCATTGGGGCATATTATCAAGGACCGCTGTTAAAATTATTGCAGGAAAATGCTGATAAAACGGCGATAATAGTCCTTGATCAGCCCCAGCCCGTTGAGGGACTTGCGGTGGGGCAGGCAGGTGGGGCCGGGGAGGGGCAGGGTGGGGGGGTGATAAACAACGGAATCTGGATGATTGGTACGTAAACAATTAAATTAATAAAATTAATTTCATAGCGCGCCCTGCAGGGCACGAAACGAATTTCGGAGCACGCCCTGCGTCGCAAAATTCGATGCAGGGCACAGAACGAAATTAGTTTTATTAATTTAATTGTTTACCTACCTTCAATCATCCACATTCAGGTGTTTATCACCCCCCACTGTGCCACTCCCCCGCCCCGCCTGTCCCACCACAACTCTCTTCACGGGCCACGTCTGGGCTAGATAATACACCCTTGTTCATTCCCATAGAAGCCCATGTTAATGCCAGAACATGGACTTCTATGGGAATTGACAAGGGCATATTATCAAGTCCATTATCTCTGTTTTATCGGTAGTTTCCTGGCGATAAAACAGCGATATTTCTAACAACGGTCCTTGATAATATGCCAGTCACTGCCATATTATCAGTAAAGGGCGATACATTATCTAAAGCGGCGATAATGGTCTTGATAATATATCCTTGTTAATTCCCATAGGAGCCCGGGTTAACACCATAACCTGGGCTTCTATGGGAATTCACAAGGACATATTATCAAGCCCATTATTTCCTGCCGATAAAACCGGCAATAATGTATCGCCCTTTATTGATAATATGGCCCATAATCCCTTAATGTACACAGACGCACAAACTGATATTAAACAAAAAAACATAACAGCATGCATTATAGCGAAACACATTTACTACTATAAAAGGTTTAATAATGAATATAGTGGCATATTATCAAGACTGGCGATAACATTATCACCGCTTTATCAGCAGTTTTCTACCCATAAAGCGGCAATAATATTACTGCCTGTTTTGATATACCCCATAATTCCTTAATGTACAAAGACGCACCTTACACATTCCCACACAACTTATAAACTCACCTTTCAAATTGATTTGTAGATTAAGAAGAATGCCACTCACACAGTGGATATTCTTATACAGAATCTCTCTAGTTTAGTGTTTCCATCAGAACCGTGAAATGGAACATTTTCCTTCTCATTTTACACATACATACATAAAAATAACCAATTAAAATCATTTACACATTAATTCAAAACAAAACACACATTTCTATTGGTTTAACATTCCAAACCTTTCCAACTGACATAACTTTCCACCCTACCCCCAACAATCATGCAAAAGTCAACTGTCAACAGAGGTCAAAAGTTCAGCACTATATACAACACTGCTCCTCAACAAATTTAGACTATGCATAAGCACTTACTTATAAGTACCAATAAAGCGAAAAGGACTCATTACAACTAACTAAGATATAAACACATGAACTTGATAGATATCTCTAAAATATTTATTTTTGATTGATTTTTCTTGCTTACGTACGCTTATGGAACAACTTTCAGAATTCGCACTGTACGCACACACTAAATATACCGTAAAAAAAAAAATAGCATCTATCACAACTTTTTTACAACCCCCGGACACCCCATCCACCGGGGCTCAAATATAACAATCAAGGCCGTGGGGAGCCGGAATTGCTTTTGGTCAGAGAAACCAGCTTACATACTGCTCTCTCAGACGAAAAACAATCTGCTTTCCTACTTCAAAGAGAACTCTCGCCCAACCATAGCAAACAGCAGAGTCCCAGGAATAGGCACCCTATAACACTGCAGGAGTCGACCCTCGGAGATGGTGCTCCCCAGGGCCATCAAAGGCTTAACAAAGACCATCAAAGATTTTGACCTTGGGGATCATTGTAAATCCCCCTAAGCAGTCCTACGGGATCAGGAAGTCCTCTAGCAAATAGCAAACTTTTCCGATCAATATACACACTCATTCTACACACATATACAAATAAATAAAAAATCACATTTATTCCCACATTAAATTCAAAACGAAACACACTTTTATATTGCTTGAACTTTTGCACCCTTTCCAACTGACAAATCTTTCAACACTTCCCCCATTCCACAATCTGCCAGTTACCATAGAAACACTTCAGGGAACACCTAACTCAGCACACAGGTGAAAAGTTCCTCATACATTGTTGCAAATTAAAACAGCAAGTATGCTCAATCAATCAATCAAAGCATTTGTAGAGCGCACTACTGACCCGTGAGGGTTTCAAGGCGCTGAAGGGAGGGGGGGTGCCGCTACTGCTCGAATAGCCAGGTCTTGAGGTGTCTCCTGAAGGTGAGATGGTCCTGGGTCACTCGTAGGTGTGCGGGTAGGGAGTTGCATGTCTTGGCTGCCAGGTAGGAGAACGATCTTCCTCCGGTGGTGGCTCTGCAAATCCGTGGGACGGTGGCAAGGGAGAGTCTGGTGGAGTGGAGCTGGCGGGTGGGGGTGTAGAACGAGAGGCGGTTGTTGAGGTGTTCGGGGCCCATGTTGTGGAGCGCTTTGTGTGCGTGGGTGAGCAGCCTGAATGTGATCCTCTTGCTGATGGGGAGCCAATGCAGGTTTCTCAGGTGGGCGGATATGTGGCTGTGGCGAGGGATGTCGAGGATGAGTCGTGCGGAGGCGTTATGTATGCGCTGAAGGAGTTTCTGATGTTTGCCTGTGGTTCCTGCGTACAGGGCGTTCCTGTAATCCAGTCGGCTGGTGACGAGGGCCTGGGTGACCGTCTTTCTGGTTTCGGTGGGTATCCACTGGAAGATCTTTCGGAGCATACACAGGGTGTTGAAGCATGAGGACTAGTCTGCGTTGACTTGCTTGGTCATCGTGAGGGAGGAGTCCAGGATGACTCACAGGTTGCGTGCATGGTCCGTGGTTGTCGGTGCGGTGCCCAGTGTCGTGGGCCACCAGGAGTCGTCCTAGGCGGATGGGGATTGTCGCAGGGTGAGGACCTCCTTCTTGTCCGAGTTGAGCTTCAAACGGCTGTGCTTCATCCATTCTGCGATGTCTTTCATTCCGTCCTCGAAGTTGGTTTAAGCGGTGAGAGGGTCTTTGGTGAGGGAGAGTATCAGTTGGGTGTCGTCGGCGTAGGAGATGATGTTGATGTTGTATTTGCGCGCGATGTTGGCGAGGGGGCTCATGTAGATATTGAAGAGGGTTTGGCTGATTGAGGAGCCCTGGGGTACGCCGCAGATGATCTTGATGGCCTTCGAGCAGAAGGGAGGCGGACACTCTGGGTTCTCTCGGTGTGAACCAGTCCAGGTCTTTTCCTCGGATCCCAGTGTGGTAGAGGCGGGTTATTAGGGTGCGGTGGCAGACGGTGTCAAAGGCTGCCGAGAGGTCCAGGAGGATTAAAGCGGCCGTCTCTCTGTTGTCCATCGGGGTCCTGATGTCATCGGTGGCTGCGATGAGGGCGGTCTCGGTGCTGTGGTTGGCTCGAAATCCGGACTGGGATGGGTCGAGCCAGCTGTTTGCTTCGAGGAATACAGTCGGCTGTTTATTGTTGGTCTTCTCCATGACTTTAGCCAGGAAGGGGAGAAGAGATATGGGGCGGAAGTTCTTGAGGTCTTTGGGGTCCGCTGTTGGTTTTTCAAGAAGGGCGTTGATTTCTGCGTGTTTCCAGCTTCCAGGGAAGGTGGCTGACGTGAAGGAGCTGTTCATGATGTTCCGGAGGTGGGGTGCGATGATGGTGTTGGCTTTGTTGAAGATATGATGAGGGCAAGGGTCAGAGGGGGAGCCGGAGTGGATGGTGTTCATGACGCAGGTGGTGTCTTTAGTGCTGATGGGCGTCCATGCA
This sequence comes from Lissotriton vulgaris, assembly GCF_964263255.1. Lineage (NCBI taxonomy): Eukaryota > Metazoa > Chordata > Amphibia > Caudata > Salamandridae > Lissotriton > Lissotriton vulgaris. Next base: position 337,396,679 of record NC_141685.1, on the reverse strand, counting down.
CTGAGGCTGGTGGTGGTGGTCGTTGGTTTGGTGGCTGGAGGCGGAGTCTGGTGTCCGAAGCTGTCGTGTATGTCTGCGATCTTGCGGTGGAAGAATATGGCGAGGGCATTGCAGAGGTCTTGCGACGGTGTGATGTCGTTGTTGCTGGCGCTGGAGTTGGAGAGCTCTTTGACGATGCTGAAGAGTTCCTTGCTGTTGTGGGAGTTGTTGTCCAGCCGCTCTTTGAACGATGTCCTTTTGGTGGTGCGGATCATCTGGTGGTATTCGCGGGTGGCGCTCTTGAGGGCTGTCATGTTTTCTGATGTCCGTTTGTGGCGGCAGGCTTTTTCGAGGGTTCGGCATGATTTGTTTGCGGTCTTGAGGGCGTCTGTGAACCATGAGGTTTTTCTGTTGCTAGTCTTGCCTGGGGGTTTCTTCAGTGGAGCGAGGCCATCGGCGCCGTTGGTGATCCACTGTGCGAGGTTGTCTGCTGCGTTGTTGGTGTCAGGGGTGTCGACAGGTGGGTTCTGGCTCAGCGATGTCGTCAGCTGGTCTATGGTGACTTTGCTCCAGCATCTGCGGGGATCTGTGGCATGTGGTGGTGGGATGTGGTCTTCTTGAAGGTGAAGTGGATGCAGCTGTGGTCAGTCCAGTGTAGTCTGTTGGAGTGGCTGAAGGAGACGTGGTTACTGGCGGAGAAGATGGGGTCGAGCGTGTGGCCAGCGAGGTGGGTGGGCGTGTCCACTAGCTGCTTGAGTCCGAGGTTTGCGAGGTTGTCGAGCAGGGTGGTGGTGTTGTTGTTGTTGTTTTTCTCCAGGTAGAAGTTTAGGTCCCCTAGGAGGATGTACTCTGGTGAGGCTAGGGCATGCGGTCTGATGAAGTTGGCGATGGTTCCACTGAATTGTGTCCATGGGCCCGGGGGCCTGTAGATGAGCCTTCCTCTGAGGGTGGTCTGGGGGTCGGTGTGGACCTGAAAGTGTAGGTGTTCAGCAGCGGTGAGTGTGTCATCTGCGTTGGTCGTGATGCTGATAGTGTTCCTGTAGATGATGGCAATTCCTCCTCCGATTTTGTTGACACAGTCCTTCCTGGTGATTTTGTAGCTGTCTGGGATGGCTATGGCGATGTCGGGGGCCAAGGAGGAGACGTTCATCCAGGTTTCCGTGAGGAAGGGGACATCTGGTGCTGCTGTATCAAGGAGATCCCAGAATTCGACGGCGTGTATGTGGACGGAGCGGGTGTTGAGGAGGATGCACTTTAGGTGGCTGTTGTTGTTGCTGTGTCCGGTGGGCGGGGTGCAGGTTCGGAGGCAGGTGAATTTGCATGCTTGGCAGGAGAAGGGTCCGTGGGTGGGCCTCAGGGTGGCTTGGTGGCAGGTGGCAGGACATCCTGTGTTGAGTGCGATGAGGGTGGCGGTGTCGTACCTTAGTCGGGTTCCCTGGAGACGGCGGGGGCCAGTGGTTGTGGCGCTGGGCGCGGTGCAACTTATCTTATGTAACGTTCTTTTCTATCAGTTTTTCTTAACCAATAAAAATAAGGCTTTTAAAAAACAGAAATATGCATCCTAGTTTTCTGTAAACTTTTGTCAAATAACCAATCATTTCTTTTCTTTTGCATGTTGTCCACCATTTTAGAAAAAATTTACTTTTCAAACTGCCATTTCATTCACAGAGACCATCAGAGTGCATCCAGACCTCTCTTCAAAATGGTTACAGTGTGGATTGTGGGACACAGCTATATTTTCTGGAGTCAAAGGTACGCACAACGGATGTATGATTAAACAACGACTGTCTTAACAACGACTTCCTTAACCACAAAAGCGAAACAATGAGCAATCCCAAACCACTAATTATTTAACAACGATTTCCTTAACTACGAAAAATCTATAAATTGCTCATTACCATTTTTCGTCACTATGTTCTTTAAAATACACACCATACGACATTTAAAAAATGTAATATTACATAAAAAATGTTATAAACAATTTGTAGTGATTAATCCTTAAATTAACGTATTTTCCAATAAAAAATTTTGGCCACAAGATGGTAGTGTTGCATCTCAATAATCATAGCCGTTCATGCCAGTTCCACACAGGATGCGAAGAAACCAACACGTTAAAGTTACATAAAGATTGTAGTGAATAAGGTTGGGTGTTTTTTTGGATCTTTAAATAGACAGCTTTTTCTTGTGGCTGCTCTTAAGAATTGTAGTATGCAAGAAATTATCTTTTTACCACGAGGGATGTAAGAGTTATTGAATGCCTGCATAGGTTCAAAAGAGTTGATGGCACAGTTTGTTCTTTTTAATGTTATGGGGTTGTTTATTAACAGTGACTCACTGCAGACCTTTTATTCTTCTGCATTTCCACAGTTTCCGCTTTCCTTTTGCAGATTGAGTAATAGGGGGCCATGAGCGTGTCTAGTCCTTGGGGTGGGGAGGGGGAGTGCGTGGGGGTGGAGGAGAGAGAGACTCTGCTTCTCACCTCTCCTGGTACCGAGTAGAGAATCGTGGTTTGGGTAAGTTGTTGTTTTAGAAGTCGTGGTTTATGGTAGTCGTGGTTTAGAAATTGTCGTTGTTTAGAATTCGTTGTTCAGGTAACTCGTTATAAAAACGTCGTTGTTTAGGATGTTTCCCACGCACAACAGAAAAGAATTCACAAAGACCTAGGTTTACCAAATGTAGACATTTAGGATGTTTCCCACGCACAACAGAAAAGAATTCACAAAGACCTAGGTTTACCAAATGTAGACATTAAATGGATTGGACAGAGGGGATTAAAGTGGCATCAATTGATGCCATTGGTGGAATCCTTTTTACATCTCCAACACCCTGACCTCATAATTGTGCACTGTGGTGGCAATGACCTAGGCACTTTGACTGGGGTAGGTCTGGAAATGCTTATGAAAGACACCTTTAGAGAATTGATGGCACTTTTCCCCCAAACTGCCTTTGTCTATTCTAATATATGCCAAAGACAGAAATGGAACTGGTCCAACCACTATTGTCAACAGATTGAAAAAGCTAGGAAACATGTGAATAAATCTGTTTCTGCCTTTCTCCGAGACTATCAAATGGGGTCCATCTACCACAACAATGTGTGTTTCAATATGCATGACATCTATAGGAGAGATGGTGTACATTTTACAGATGAGGGGAACAGAGTCTTCCTCATAAACTTAAGACTTTGCATCGGTACTTACTTGTAGGTACTAAAATCTCCCAATAAACACAAGGGCTCTTTTTAGAGCCACACAACACATAAACAAATACACTTCATGAATATCTAAAATTATTTTTATTTTTCTTGCTTAGGTACGCTTACGAGACGACTTCCAATATTCCAGCTGTATGTCGTCCATAGGTGCCTGGTACGTGTACGATAAATCTACCATGAAAAAAAGCCTTTATCACTAATTTTCTATAATTCCCGAGGACCCCATCCCCGGGGCTCAAATCTAACAGTGCCGGCCATGGGAACAGCCCCAAGGCCTCCACGATCCCAGCGGCTCCCCACTTCCTGCGGGAGCCGGCATTGCTATTCCTCACAGAGAGCAGCTGACATGCTTCCATTCTAATTTCAAACATGATTTCAACAGTTTCTTATACATTTTATAAAATAATATAGTACTGCACGCTTAAGCAGAAAAGGCAGCACAATTATGATAGAATACAAAATAGAAAAAAATATATACTTATACACTCAACAAACTCTTAAGCAGAGTACACAGTTTAATTTAAAAGCACCCTACCACAACTAGTTTTTGAAACGCATTGTACAATAAAATGCGTCACAAAATAGGCTACATAAATGCTGACTCTATAACGTCTCATAGAAAAAAGAAGGCCACTCTTACGCTACTAGGAAAACACAACAAAAGTACAAGGCCCAAACTTCCATTGTAGTGATTTCTTAGTTGCAGGTCTAGTTGTCAGATCGACACACACACTAACTCATGGCTGGTATACACCCACAACACACCCATCCAGCGCATTCGTCACTACACACTTGACCCTATCTATAAAAAAACGGAGCGCACGTGTTGTACGCCATTTTAGAGTTGTTCCCAAACCACTGAGCAAGGGGCCCACTACCACATGCGTGGCCTCTTTGGTCACTGAGTTAGTGGTGCCCGAAGCACTGAGCGGCTGAAGAACCTGCGATGATGATGGGAGCATGAGTATGTAATTAGCCATAAAGATATCAAGACTCAACACCATATATGAGACTTCTTTGTTGGAGATTGTGACTACATCATGAAGAAACTGTTGTTTCCACAAAAGGTGAGCAGTGACACTTGAGTACCCATCAGAAGGAGTCAAAGAGTTGTGGCTGACTACATACAAAAATGCGACTTAATATTTTAGACGAACGCACTCCTATATACTGTATTAAATTACGTGTTTAATTGTTTTTCTCAATAACAGTAACGTTAATATAATCGCTCAAATGTCGGGAATATATTCACAATAGAAACAGGGACATATTATCAAGGACCGGTGTTAAAACTACCGTAGTTTTAGCGGCAGGAAACGTCCGATAAAACCGCGATAATGGGCTTGATAATAACTCCTTATTATTTCCCATGGAAGCCCATGTTAACACCAGAACATGGGCTTCTATAGGAATTAAGAAGGACGAATTATCAAGCCCATTATCGCTGTTTTATCGGCAGTTTCCTGCCGATAAACGTCGATAATTTTAACACCGGTCCTTGATAGTATGCCCCCTGGTACGTAGAAATATGACAATGAACGTCTATAAAAGCGCGATGTTATCTAACTTCAAAATAAAATAGCAAAAATTACCGATCATGACATCTTTCTTTTTATTCCTTTTAGATGAACAACTTCACTATGGATTATGTAACAAGGACGACGGCAATAGCACAAGGTGAGCAAAAAAGCTTGTTTCTGAAACAACAAGTTATCTGTAAAAGGAGAGAATCTATAGTATGCAGCAGGTGAGCAAAGCACACATTGGGCTAACAAGGCTTCAGCTAGGATGACATACCTTCCTGCGCCCACACGCAGTCGCACCACGCTACGTCACTGGTCTTTTAAAGACATTTTGCTTGTTAATGAGGCTTTGATGTACCCTCCCCCCCGCTTACAGCCCCTGCAGCTCTTCTTTTTGCTTGAACTTAAGCCCCCTATCCCCGGAAAATGGTGACTGTGGTTGCGCCTCTGGCTTCACGTACACCCCCCTGTCATGTGTGTCTCCCACATTTTAATGTCCTTTTTTCTCTTTCTCTTTCTTACTCTCTCACATCGTTTATCTTTCTTTTTTAAAGTTCTGGACGCTACTATCTCCACTCCGCTGTATTCAACCTTATCTGAATTGGAGTAGTTAACTGTCTTGATTGCAGTGAATACTAGAGCACCATCTTTCAATCACCCCGATCGCACTAGGTCACAAAGAATTGAGGGCCATATTATCAAGCAAGGGCGATACATTATCGCCGCTTTTACCGGCAGGAAACTGCAGATAAAGCGGCAATAATGGGCTTGATAATATGCCTGTGTGAATTCTCATAGCATAGTTCTTGTGTTAACCTGGGATGCTATGGGAATTCACAAGGGCATACTACCAAGCCCATTATCGCCGCTCTATCTGTAGTTTTCTGCCGATAAAAGCTGCGATAATGTATCGCCCTTGCTTGATAATATGGTCCTTTGTTTCCGAAACAACACCAAATTATTTGTGAAAAGAAAGACTAGGCAGTCTGCAGCAGCTTCACTGTGTAGAAAGGTATAATTACCTCCGAGCAGTGACAACAGATAGGTTACAACAGTCTGACAAACATATCTACAAGCTTAGTACGCCACTTTTCTGTCACTTTTAACATGAGGAAAGTGACACAAGGAGCTTGTAAATCTGCGTCTGACTTTTCAAGAAAAAATCTCAACTCCAAGCTCTGTGACTCAACGGGCTGCAACAGTCTAAGCACGGAATATTAATAACCCACATTAAAATTCACTTTTGACAGTAGTTTCGCAACTCAGTTTACGATGATTAATCAAAATGTCCTTTTGTTTCCTTCACCAAACATCCTTCAGAAGCAATCACGGCCTATCGAGCAACAGCAATGGAATTGCCGCAGTGTTTATACAAGGTAAGCACAGCAGCCTACATACACAATTCCTTCATAGCAATGCATTAGAAATAAGTCGGCATATTTACAATCTCGTTGAGTTACTTTTGTGTCAGTAACGCAGTAGGCACTTCCATATATACACCACTTGAACACGGCACTATAACAAGTGAAATGTACCAGGCACACTGCACTCGTAAAACCGTAGTGTTACCTTTATTTGTGAAAGGAGAGAGTGCGTAGTGTACAGCAGCTTCTCTGTGTAAAACCTATAATTACCTCTGAGCAGTGACAATAGATAGACTACAACAGTCTGACAAACAGATCTACAAGCTTATTATGCCACTTTTGAGTCACTTTTACCATGCGTAAAGTGACGCAAGGAGCTTGTAAATATACGTCTGACTTTTCAAGAGAAAATCTCAACTCCAGATTCTGGGATACAGTTTTAATGTTCTTTTCTCTCTCTTTCTCTCTCTCACTCTCTGTGACATCATTTTTCTTTCTCTCTTAAACTTATAAGCATTGCTGTCTGCTTGGACATGTAGAAGAATTGCTCAAAAGAAGTTGTGAATTCCACTGGCCGAAGTGTTTGGCCGCAGTATTTATACAACGGTAAGCACAGAGGCCTAGATATACAAAGCCTTAATTGCAATGCATTAGAAATAAGTCGGCATATTTACAATCCCGTTGTGCCACTGTTCTGTCAGTAACGCAGTAGGCACTTCCATATAGACACCACATGAATGCGGCACTATAACAGAAGTGAAATGTACCAGGCACACTGCACATGTAAAACCATAGAGTTACCTTGACATGTAATGCTTCAGCTCATTTACTCACATCTACATAATTCTAAACTCTAATTTTCTTTTTTGTTTTGCAGATTACCATTCGGACATCTTTTGGAGTCCATTTCACAATTTGTTTATAATATTGTTCTTTTTTAAAGTCATTTTTCTAGTTGCTTTTAATAAAGTAACAATTACGTTTTGTTTTCAGTTATTGTTTTAATAAAACTTAATTAAAAAAACAACATACTTCTTTTATTAAATTAAATAATGTTGAAATACTATAGTAAGATGTTCAAGACTAGGATTGAAAACTACTGAGTTATATTTCCTCTGGATAGACTACAACTAAGAAAATAAATCAAAATAATACGAAACAATGTGTACCACATTTACAAATCTCATGCGACATTTTCCCGTGCAAACCTACCCCCCTACAAAATTAAATGTGTGGACCTCAATCACGCCCCTCAAACCACGGAAACAATAACCCTACAACGATTTCTATATTGTATGAGGAGCTGTGTGCCCTCCGCCTACTACCCTGGAGTCCACAACGCCCAGACCCGGTTGCTGCAGTGTCCTGGGGAAACAGCCATTACAATGCGGTCATAAGCATGCGTAATCGTCACCACGAAGCCATTAGCAAGCATATACCGTTACCACGCATGATAAACACATAATCTTAATATTGTCTTTGTGTTGACGAACACTCGTTGTAATGGCTGTGGCTTACGTCCTTCAAATTAGTTTTTAGGTGCACGTGTGACCAAGTCAAATAAGATCAGAGGCCAAGGACAAACACTGTGGTGTCTGTAACAGGAAATCTCATCGATCACAGAGAAAATAGGAGGACGGTAAAATGAAAGTAACTGATATAATAAAAATAACTGTGAAAAACTACTAAAATGGCGGTGGACGGAGTACGTAATCAACGTTTGGCGCCTCAGCACTACGTTTCAAATAAATGTAGATAAAATATGATTATTAATATATTACAAAAGTACAGCAGCGGATGACACACACGACCCGAGAAAAGAAACCACCAAATGTAATACTTGAAATAAAGAAAGGTTTGCTTGTTGAACTTGAAGAAAAAGAAAAAAACGTGGGCTTCGAAACGAGGCTGTGCACGCGTAGAGAGTACAACTACTGCACAAAAAAAAATGGAAATTTTTACTTACTATCATACAAATATAGCTCTTTTTTTGACCAGTAAACTTAGGTGCATATTATCAAGGACCGGTTTTAAAATTATTGCCGTTTTATCGGCAGGAAACTGCTGATAAAACTGCGATAATTTTATCACGGGTCCTTGATAATATGCCCCCTAGTTCTCGAAAAGAACTCTTTTATTTTCGTCTAGCCCCAATTCCCCCATGATCCCAGACGGCTCCCCGCGTCCTACTAATCTGCTTTCCTACTTGAAAGAGAGAGCAGAATAACTTGCTCTCTCTTTTAAATAGAAAAACGGTTTGATGTGGTAAAGTGGGAGCGGCGACATTACCGTCCTATACTATACCAACAGCAGTGTCCCGGGAGTACAAACCCTGACACACTGCTAGAGAAATGGTGCACCCCAGGACCATCAAGGGTTCCAGTAAGGGCGCCGCGCGACGCCCTCCCAACATTAATAAAAAAACCCACACAGTGCAGGTACATACTACTGCCCCAGAAAGGTTGCGTTCCCCGTGACGTGTACGGGGAGAGAGGGAGGGAGAGCTCAAAACATTTTTTTTTTTAAAAAGCCCCGAGGGGTACCGCTCCCCGAGACTGCGGGGAGTAGGACTATAACCCCCGCTTACTGCAAAATAGAACCAGAAAAGTGCATTCCCCAGTCCTCAGGGCACCTTACAAACCCCACATTATGGAAAAAAATTGCCCCCATAATTCCCCCCCCCGGGACATAATGAATAAAATGGACTTCTAGTTTTTTTTCACCTTTTCCACTGCGTATGAGTACTGCACGAGTACCCCTCGATTTTTTATTTAAAAAAAAAATTGAGCCTAAACTTCCATGTACCACCCCCTGAGCAAGCCTATAGGTTCAGAATGTTTCTACCCTGCCCCCTTTCCTTATTTCTCAACTTTGTTTTACTGTTTTCTTGTGAATCGGTTCTCGCGACAAACAAGATGGCTGCCAACACTTCCTGGTTTGGAGTGTTGACAGCCAATCAGCATGCAGTTCGTGCTCGTAATTGTACGGATTTCTGTACGCGTACGCCGCAATTTTTCTTTAAAAAAAAAAAAATAGAGCCTAAACATCCATGTACAACCCCCTGAGCAAACCTATAGGTTCAGAATGTTTCTACCCTGCCCCCTTTCCTTATTTCTCAAATTTGTTTTATTGTTTTCCTTCGAATCGGTTCTCACGACAAACAAGATTGCTGCCAACACTTCCTGGTTTCGAGTGTTGAAAGACACTTGACAGCCAATCAGCATGAAGCTCGCGCTCGTAATTGAACGGATCTCAGCTCGCGTGTAGAACTCTGTCTCTAGATATCGCTATGATTTTACTTGTAATTTTCTCAGAAACTACTGAACGGATTTACACCATTTAACAAAAAGCACAATCTGCGAACCGAACTCTACCTCTCTGCCAAATTTGGTGTAATTCTGTTCAGCCGTTCGGGTTGTAGCCCTGGCTAAAGGTCCCTATGGAAAATTACATGGGGAAAACACATTTTGGGACCCCCCTTTTTTCTCGGCCCCCACTTGATGAATCACCCCCAAACTTTCAGGGAAGGAGCAGAACTGAGCAGGCCATTTTCTTGGAGACATTCACGAAGATTCATCCACTGGTGCCAAAGTTATTCCAAATAGAATGTTGTAGATTTCCTATGGAAAGTAGGTCCTAACTATAACTACCTACTGGCGACCGCCAGTAGGTAATATATATATAAATATATATATATATATATATATATATATATATATATATATATATATATATCTTCACTGAAAAAAACATAGATTTCAGGGATGTTATAGTTAGTTGGACATTTCACTCGTACAAAACGGCCACACCCACTTGTGCAGGTATTTGAACTGATAAAAGAGTGCCCCGCAAAACGTTTGTGCACGCCAGCATTTTCCGAAGCCTCTGAAGAAGTGATCAAGTCATGAAACGCATCAGGCCGGATTTAAAAAGACTTTTTGCTGTGCTCCCTTGTTTCTCCCAGCAGCAAGCTTTCATCAAATTTTGTGCAACATTCCTCCTGTGTGGGCTCCTTCAAGTTGTTGTGGCAACAAGTTTTGGATATATATATATATATATATCTTGACTGAAAAAAAAATAGATTTCAGGGATGTTATAGTTAGTTGGACATTTCACTTGTACAAAACCATAGAAACTCCCCTGTTACAGTTAGTTCAGCTAACTATAACTCGTGCGCCCGCAATGCAATTTGTTTTTATAATAATGGGTTAGGTCCCCTGTTTTGTTTTCCCAGATTTCACACGACCAGGCTGACCGAACATGGCGGCATCTTAGTTAGTGATTTATCCCTGCATAGGATCTCGTGACCTACAATATTCCTATTGAGTACATGGTGATTTTGCTGCAATATTGCTTTATTTATTATTCAGGGCATTTCCCTAGGTCGCTGAGCCCGGTTTTCTCCTTTATCTCTTGCAGGGACTCCCTCTGCCGAACCTGTTCTCTTCACTGTGGAGTCCAGGCGCCCACATTACCATGAATTCTGCACCGTGATACACTATGTCACGGTAAACCTTTTGTTTTAACATAGCCCCTTGCACACCTTTCCCTAGGTGTTTTTTTCATTCAGTTAATTTATACTATGTATCTGTTCATACCTTAGGTTCTTGGCACCCACCCCCTGTCCTGTGGAAGACCCCTTCAAGGTTCTCACTGTTACTTAGCACTTATTGGGGTCAAAATGTCGACAACCTTTGAGCCTGCCAGCGCACGCCTCAGTTTGAATACATTCACTATGGCTGCTAATACATGGCTTTATAGAAATTATTAAACATTCAAGGTTTTGATTGTGGCTCAATGTGGAAGCCAGCAAATTGTGTCTGATGACAGATGAGGGTCGTTTTACCAGCACTTTCCCGAATAGCTTACAACCCTGCCCACAATTTGCACTGACATTTTATTCCCCACCCACCCTCCCTTTCACTTCTGGGGCACCTAATGTCATTTTGAACAATAATGCAATGTTATGTTAAACATAACCTCCTGGTCCATTGTGATTAAATAACAGTGTACCCGCCTGATTGTCTGACTTGTTTCATGTTTTTTCAAATGTTTTTCCGAATTTCCCTGAGACTTCAGCAGGAGGTAAGCTCTGTTCCAAGCCCTTAGAGATCCTTACACAAGTTGATGAAAGTACACACAAAGTTCCTCTCTCCTTTCCAGGCAACCACTACAGGCCTGTCCCCCAAGCAGCACTTCAGCTTAGGGATAGTCTCTCCTCAGTTTCTTCGGGGTCCTATCCTCAGCAAAGGTTCCCTCATGTTTGTCCAAACCAAAAGTGATCTAAATTCTGGGGATCAGGGTCCCAGTATTTATACTGCTAAATCCTTTGTTCTCTGAGGGCAGAGGGGCCTTTTCCTAATCCAAACCAGTTCGGGTCTGTCCTGGAAAACTTTGTTTACATGACTCCTTATTTCCTTTCACATTGCAGGGCAGAAACATCAGACGCCCCACAGGAGGTGGAGCCAGCATTGTGGAGAGAAGGCACAGCCCTGGAACACTCTGTCAACATGACTCCTTCTCTCCTTTCACAGTGCAGGCAGAGACATCAAACACACCACAGGCGGTGGAATCAGCATTGTAGAGGTAAGGCACAGCCCTATTCAGGTCCCAGGTGCAACTCCTCCCTCCCATCTAGATGCAGATCTCTCTATTCACCACTGGGATGACTCGCCCTGTCTCCTGGAATCCCCCAGCCCCTGTAACTCAAACTCCAGACAAGGAATACACAACCTACCAGAGGCAGGCTCTACAATTTAGACAAGAAAATACCTGCCTTCTAAAAGTGGTATTTTCAAACACAGAATTTTAAAACCAACTTCACTAAAAGATGTTTTCTATGATTCTGAGTTCAGGCATACTAAACTCGAATTTCTACCATGTCCCCTGAGGATTTAATAATCTAACTGCCCATTCTGGCCTACGGAGCACAGGTAGCCTTGCAATAGTGAAAAACGAAAATGGCTGTAATTCACTATTAGGACATGCCACACACACCAGGAATTGTCCTACCTTATACTTACAATGCACCCTGCCCTTGGGCCTACACTAGGGCTGTCTGATATGAGGAAAAGGGAAGGTTTAGGGACTTGCAAGTGGGTGCACTTGCTCAGTTAACATGGCAGTACAAGACTGCACACAGGCCCTGCAATGGCAGACCTGAGACACGCTTTTACAGGCTGCTTCTGTGGGTGGCACAACCAGTGCTGCAAGCCCACCAGCAGCATTTGGTTTACAAGCCCTGGGCACACTCAGTGCAATGTACTAGGGTCTGACAAGTAAACCAAACCAGCTAATCATAGAGTCACTAATCCATACATCAATTTACAATAGGGAGAGCATGTGCACCTAAACACTGATCAGCAGTGGTAAAGTGCCCATAAAACCAACAAAAACAGGTCAGACAAAATACAGGAGGAAGGCAAAAAGTTCAGGGATGAACCTGCAAAAAAGGCCAAGTCCAGAAATAAGTGAGTATATATGAGAGTGAGAGATTGGAAGAGTTCCTGTATAAATAAGTATGTGTTTTGATAAGTGATGGTTTAAGAGAGTAAGTATGTTTACATTTCTGTAGAAGTAAGTGTGGTGGTGTGTGTATAACTGCATGTGCAAGTCAATGGATGTTTTATACTTTGTTTGTATGTGTGACTGTGTGTGTGAGTAACTCAATGGATGATTGGCGGTGTGACTACGCCTACCATAAAGCAACGCATACGATCATGCTGATCAGCCAATCCATGGCATGCGATATCGGCTTAAATGGAGGCGGGACAACATGGTGTTTCATGGACTGTATGCCGCCGAGGAAGGGAGATGCCCGAAACACGTCCGGATGAAGCAGCCCACATCAACTGGCAAAAGCGAGTGTTTGAACCTGAATAAAGCTTTGGGGAAAAGCATTTGTGGTGCTCGAGTGCTTCTTACTTGTTTGGACACTCCCCAAAGAGTGTGAATATATATATATATATTCACTGAAAAACCATTGGTTATAGACCATATATAGTTAGGGATTAGCCTTTTCAAAACCTTATTTTACTCACATAAAACCATTGAAATTTTATATATAGTTAGTTGCACTAACTATATATCGCGCACCCGCAATCCACTGCTGATGATGTCACATATTACATCATTCATGACATGGTTAGTGACATCACTGATGACATCACTGATGACATCTCAAATGACATCACTGATGACATCACTGATGACAACATCCAGTGACTGTATGTTTCTGTAAAGTTAAAATATGTCTTACATATTGAAGAATGAGTGGATGTATAAGTGTCTGGATGAAGGATTTAGTAGGTGCATGACTGACTGTAAGAGTGAGTGATTAAATGTGTCTCACTGAGTGCATGGGTTAGTGACTAAACTGTTTTAATTTGTGCATCATTATATCTGTTGTTCTACAAACTGCTGCATATGTTGATCAGTAGCTATATGAGTAACTGTATGGGTTATTCATTGGTTGTCCAAGTATTTGTATGGGAAACTGAGTGTGTGTGTATGGGTGGCTGGGAGGTGTGTGACTCTGTACATAGATATGTGAGTAGTTGATTCACTATATGTATGGGTTCAAAAGTGCATGTGGAAACAGCTGTATGGGCGGTTGACTGTGCATGAGTGTATTAGTGAGTGAATGGATATCTCAGTGCTACATGTCAAAGTAAGTACATATGTAAAACACAGTCCATGTGAGAGTTGACATATATAAATAACTGTGCATAAGAGCCAGTGAATGTGTGAGTGGCTGTATGGATCATTGTGAACATGTATCAGGGATTGTATAAGAGAGTAAATATGTGTTAGTATATGTTTGAATAAGTAAGGTGTGTATAACTGTATAGTTGAGAAAATGGAGGTGTGATTGATTTTTTGCATAACTGACTAGGTGTGTGAGTAACTCCATGGATGAGTGACAGTCTGTGACTTTCTGTTTACACTGATTGTATCTAAGGTTATATTAGAGTCTGAAGAGGTTCATGGTATTATCACATGAATGATATCATCAGTGATGTGATCAGTCATGTCAAATGAGATGTTATCAGTGATTTTATCAGTGATGTCATTTGAGATGTCATCAGTGATGTCATTTGAGATGTCATCAGTGATGTCATTTGAGATGTCATCAGTGATGTCATCAGTGATGTCACTAACCATGTCATGAATGATGTAATATGTGACATCATCAGCAGTGGATTGCGGGTACGCGATATATAGTTAGTGCAACTAACTATATATGAAATTTTAATGGTTTTGTGTGAGTAAAATAAGGTTTTGAAAAGGCTAATCCCTAACTATATATGGTCTATAACCAATGGTTTTTTCAGTGAATTTTCAAGGTTTTGTAAATGCAAATTCCTAACTATATATGGCCTAAAACCTATGGTTTTTTCTGTGAATTTCAATGGTTTTTTAATAGCAAATATCAAAAGCTGTCAAATGTCAAGTACGTGATAGGTAAAAACTTTTTCGTGTTTATGCACGCTGATGTGCTTTGAACGCTGCCCCCCCCTCCCCTCTTTTCTCTTAGTAGTACTCTCTCTTTGCAGATAGTGAAGAGTAGTTAACGCAGCCTTTACCCCCGTTGTAATCCGTCAAAAATAGTGAGATGAACTGAGCTCCACACCATGAGGGCTGCAAGACAGCTCGGCTCCGTCACCCACCCCGCCCAAAATAACGACAAACCCTGTGCAATTTTTTAAAATATATACAACACACCAGCAAAGAAACAGGGTAAAACATTTTATTAAATAACTATTTACATAACTATTTTATACTTTTTATTGCCCGATCCGGCTAGCTCAATCGATCGAGCATGAAACTCATGCACTCTGATAGCAAGCGTTGCTACCGATGCTATGCAGACCAAAACTGGTTTTCAGTTTGTACATTTTTCTAGATTTTTCCATCCAAGGTTGGTTGAGTTTGTAGAACGATGGCTTCAGATTTTCAACATACGGTGTGGTGGCGCGGACTGGGAGGGGGCGGTTCGCACCTGCACCCTCCCCAAGTAAGATTTTCATACGTGAAAGTACGTTAATGGTTTTGGTCCCTGAGTTGCTTCGATGTCACTGCCATTCTCAAATGGCATAAGTTCTGGATGTTGGGTGCCATAGTTCAGAGTTCTGAGCAGCGCTTGTAACACTGTCTGAAGCTTATTTCCACCTACTGCAGCTTCACTATTCTCAAAGTAAGTGAGGGTCGTTTGTGGACCTGACTGCATTTGAAAACAATGTGATATGGTACCTCCCTAAACCGCTTGACGGAGGCCCCCGAGGGGCGGTGTGATGGCACGGACTCGGAGAAGACGCTTGGCTCCGACCCCCTCCCCAAGTCTTATAGCACCGGTTTAGCCTGAGATCGCCCCCGACATAGGCGGCCGGCTCCCGGGGTCCGGCGGAACTTTTTGCCTTTTGATGACTCTTCTATTCTGGACCTTGTCCCACAATCCGTTTGACCTGAAGACACGCTGTAGTGGGGCGCCCCTTTACCGTTTTAGTTGCCATTCCGCCCGCTTTTGCTACACTGTGCCTCTTCCGCCATTCAGCTGTTTACCGCCCGCTCTTGCGACTACAGCGTCTCGCTCACCATGTAGTTGAGTTGCTCCCGCTCTTGCGATGCAACGATAAGCAACTGCCACAGGACTCTCAAAATGGCGGCCGGCTCTTCAGATTTGGGCGTGGTCCACTAAAATGGCCCTGGGACACCTTGGAACTCGGACGCTTCCCTGATAGGGCTTGGGTCCCATTCTCGAAAGCGTCCCCTCAGCCGTGAAGATTCTACAAAAGTCTTGGGGGCCCCCGACTCCCGCAGGCTTCTGGTGGGGAGCGGCTGCCATGTTTGCTCGTGGAATGGCCACGACGGACCTACGAGATGGTAGTGCTCTCATGCTGACGCCAGCTTTAGTCTGAAACATCCAGAAACACCGTAGACTACCAATTCGATCAGTTCCGGTAGCGCCCCAACATGACCCGGTAGAGAAGAACTTGCCCTCCCCTCTCTGACTGATGGTTCTTGTTGCCTGTCCCCTCTGTTGTCATTTAACAGAACTTTTTGGACTGCTGAAAGGGGTTGTGTTCCGAACGCTGGTTGGTGGAGACATTTTGACTATATTCTTGACCTACGTTGTCGCGTAATGCGTTATATGACACGCCGCGTTAGCGCACCCGGAAGTGATCCGGGGCGCGGCGCGCAGCGCGTAACGTAAGCATAACAGGTCATGTGACTTTTTAATAAAACTTTTTATTGGTTCATTTTACTTTTGTTATTTTAATAATGAAAAGCTTGGTCATATGACCTAAAAAATACGCTTTTTATTGATTTTGAACTTTTTTTTTTTAAACATATATGTTATAACATTCCAGGCTAATGTACTTTCCCGGAAAATTTACAACTGTCCTGCAAGTAAAATATATTCCTTTTTCGAGAAAAAGGGCGTTTCTTCGTTCCATGACGGAGCCGTTGAGTAAAAGAGACTCGGCCTGCTGTCTTAGTCGCCGATACGCCTGATTATCAGATTCTTATCGATCACTTTATGTTGCAGGAGTGGAAAACACAACTGCCCTTGACCATTTATCTTTACTGCGTTCCTACGTATTATACCTTTTATCCGTCATGTAATTGGACTGCTTTATTTCACTTGCCTTTTACTGATTCGAAAACAGTGACTAAAAGTAAAAACTTTACCAATGTAAATACTACTACCATGTTTTGTTTTAAAAACCTTTATTGTGAAAATGTCAGTATACAAATACGGGCCTATAACCACGTGGGCCGGCCACGGAGCAAACTGAAATCGTATATGATGAGGAGACATTTACATTATAGAGGAACGTAACGAGCGGGCCATTAGGTTGCAAGAACTAAGGTGTCTAACAGTTGCGGAATCGGTGGACGTACATTTTGTAATTAAATTACGACAGGGCCACTTACAAAAAAATCATCTAGATATACATTTGCGGGCAAGTACCATGGGTGACGTTAATTCGAACTTTCAATACTACAGTAATCAATAACACATCAGAACTTAATATCAATAGGGATGTCAAAATATTCAATCAATTCTCATCCCCGCCCGCCATGAGCATCAAAACTGCATTCATATCTCGTGATATCAAGGTTGTTCAACCAGTACACAACAAGGAGTTACGAGTCCCATTTATACCGGCGCCATTTTGGGCGAGGCCGGGCAGGTCCAAGATATAGTCAAAATGTCTACACCAACCATCGGCCAGACCAGAACCCATTTCGGCCCTTTATGCTACAAGATGGTGTCTTCCATTCAGAAAATATTGTTGGCAGCATTTTGAAAGGAAAGATAAACAGCCGTTCTCCTAGTGAGTCTCACATTGTTACATTTAGGAAGAATGTTGAAGAGTAGTATGTGGAAAATCTGAAGCCATTTTTCTACAAACTCTCAATCAGCCTTGGATGGAAAAAAAAATCCTGAAGAATGTACAAACTGAAAACCAATTTTTGTCTGTATAGCATCAACAGCAACGCTTGAGTCAGCTTTGTGTGAAGCCGCCATTTTGATTCAATCATTAACGTCCCCCTGCACACATTCAGGGACCTGGTCGTGTCTTCAGGTGAAACGGATTGTGGGACAAGAAGCAAAAAGGAAAAGGAAAAAAGTTCCGCCGGACCTCGGGAGCCGGCCGCCTATGTCATGTGCGATCTTTGGCCACACCAGGGCAATAGTGAAGCTGCAGCAGGTGCAAATAAGCTTCAGACAGTCTTACAAGCACTGCTCAGAACTCTCAACTATGGCACTCAACATCCAGGACTTGCCATTCGGATCTTGGCGCCTTGTGCTGGTTCCGACCTATTCACACATCGGTCCACTACTGACATCACCTCATAAGCCAACGGGGCACCCCACGCCGACTTTCGGCGCAGCATTGTAGGATGGCCACACCAGTGCGGCAACTTGCTGGACACCACCTCGGTGCCATCCGGATCTCGGCGCGTTCGAGTCACTGTACCGCAAGAGTGACCGGAACTCAGCTGGACACGCCGTCTTTTGGCGCAGCATTGTAGGATGGCCACACTAGTGCGGCAATTTGCTGGACACCACCTCGTTGCCATCCGTATCTCGGCGCGTTCGAGTCACTGTACCGCAAGAGTGACCGCAACTCAGCTGGACACGCCGTCTTTCGGCGCAGCATTGTAGGATGGCCACACCAGTGCGGCAACTTGCTGGACACCACCTCGGTGCCATCCGGATCTCGGCGCGTTGTGCTGCCTTCAGCCTACTGTAGCCGCAAGTGCGGACGCAACTCAGTTGGACGGCGAGTGAAACGCTAAGGGGCGCCCCACTGCAGCCGAGGAGCCTCCATCTTGGGGGAGACGCACAGCCCCCACTGACTGACGCGACCTCACAGGCCAACGGGGCGCCCCACGCCGACTTTCGGCGCAGCATTGTAGGATAGCCACACCAGTGCAGCAACTTGCTGGACACTAACTCGGTGCCATCCGGATCTCGGCGCGTTGTGCTGCCTTCGGCCTATTCGCACATCGGTCCGCTACTGACGCCGCCTCACAAGCCAACGGATTTTCAACGCTTTTTGTAGCCCTATGCCGCATAACAGGTCATGTGACTTGTTTATAAAACTTTTCATTGGTTCATTTTACTTTTGGTTTCCTAAAGATGGAAGGCTTGGTCATATGACCTAAAAATAACACTTTTCATTGGTTTAGAACATTTTTTTTCCCAAACGATGAAAGCCCCACCTTGTTTCTGGATGATTCAGACTGAAGCTGGCGTCAGCATGAGAGCACCACCATCTCGTGGCTCCGTCGTGGTCATTCCGCGAGCAATCATGGCAGCCGCTCCCCACCGGAAGCCTGCAGGAGTCGAGGGCCCCCAAGACTTTTGTAGAATCTTCACGGCTGAGGGGACGCTTTCGAGAATGGAGCCCAAGCCCTAGCAGGCAAGCGTCCGAGTTCCAAGGTGTCCCAGGGCCATTTTAGTGGACCAGGCCCAAAACCGAAGAGCCGTCCGCCATTTTAAGAGTCCTGTGGCAGCCGCCTATCGCTGCACTGCAAGAGTGGGCGGAAGTCAACTACATGGTGAGCGAGACGCTGTAGCCGCAAGAGCGGGCGCAACTCAGCTGGATGGCCGCCACCTGGGGAGGCCCGTTCAGGCCGCCTCCCCCACGCCCCCCCCCCCGGGCCGCCCCACGCCAATTTTCGGAGCAGCATTGTAGGATACCAAAACCAGTGCGGCAGTTTACTGGACATCACCTGGGTGCCATCCACATCTCAGCGCGTTCTGCTGCCTTGGGACTTTTCGCACAACAGACCGCTACTGATGAGGCCTCCCCCCGCACCACCCGGGACGCCCCACGCTGTTTTTCTGAGCTGCATTGTAGGAAACCAAAAACCAGTGCGGCACCCAGGTGACATCACCTGGGTGCCGTCCAGAACTCAGCACGTTGTGCTGCCTTGGGACTATTCGCACAAAAGACAGCTTCTGACCATTGTTGCTTTTTTTGTCAAAAAATGTTTAAATGTATTTACAGTTTTTGTTGCGTTCGTTATATTTAAAAGTTAATAAAGTTTTATAATCCTACTTTGTTAGAGTGCTATATATTTTTAAAAAATCGGGTGAATGGGGCCTTGAATCGGGTTATTGTCATGTGTGGGCTTTGCAAGTGTACTGCTACAGGATCGGACATTTCAAACTCAAATGCACGTTCTTTTTCTTACCTTTCCGAAGCATGGAGCGCAATAGCAGGCAGAGAAAGGGTGATGCAAGTGTTGAACACTGCCTGGCCTGGCAAGTTGCTGGCAGTGCCCCCCCCCCGCCCGCTCCTGAAAGAGGGCACACACACACCGCCGCCCCGAGTACTTCACAGATTTTTAAAAGACCATGCGCTTGTTCATGAGGCTTAAATGGTTTATCACCCCTTCTAGAACCCCTGCATCGACCTCTGACGTTTCCTGGAAGAATTACCACGTAACACAATACCAAGCCCTGTCAGCTGAAACCCCCGGGGAATCGTGGGGCATATTATCAAGGGGGTTTATCTCCGCTTTTTTGGCTTTAAAAGCCAAGAAAGCGGAGATAAAATTATCTCCCTATTACCAAACTGTCGCTAACACCAGTTAGTGACAGCTAAAAGGGGATAGCGACCATCTTGGGCCCCGCTTTGCATGTCAGTGATATTTATCACTAATGACATGCAAAGTGGGCGTGCCAAGATGTTAGCGACTGGAAACAGTCCCTAACATCGCTATCTCCTATTACCAACTTTTGGAGATATTCGCGCTAAGCAAGGTTTATCTGCGATTAAAATCGCCGATGTGCGGCGGTAATTTTTGTCTCTAAACAAGTTAGAGACAAAAATTATCGCTAGTTGTTGGTAATATGCCCCCGGGTTTTTGCTTGCAGAAATCGGGAGGCGGGAGACTAGCACTGAAATCAGTAGTCTCACGCCTGAATCGGGAGGGTTGGCATGTTTGGATTCTCTACAGCTGGGGCCATAAACTACATCCGCAGGGCTAGGTGATAGCCTGGGACCGGCCTGGCATCTAAAATGGCTGCCGTGCACGATAAAATTGTGGCATTGGAAAAAAGGCAAGATGGCGCAGACAATGTTTATCAATAAGGATTCATTTATAACAAAATATTTTATCGCACTGACAAATTGGCGGTCAACACTTCCTGATTTCCATCGAATCGAACGTTAACAGACGTCACGCAGCAAAAAAAAAAAAAAGCTCACGCACAGCCGCTGGAAGACATGTATCAACATATATGAGCCTCCTCAGCCACCCTCAGAAAACATAAGGGATCAGGATACGTCTCCCGCACCCCCTTATACCTAGTAATTTAATTAAAACGAAACACAAAATGGCGAATTCCCGTTTCGCTACCAGTTTGCGGCCCGGGAAGCGCTTCTACCGTGAAAAATCAATTTTTTTTTCCCCACGGGACCCTTTAATAACCCCAACATCATTCCTAGGGGGTCAAGAGGGGAATACCTTGCCCCCTTTCATTAAATTCCCCCTTCGTTTTTCACCTCTTCTTCTCTCTCGATCCTACCGAGAGACAAGATGGCGCACGCACAGCCGCTGGAAGACATATATCAACATATATGAGCCTCCTCAGCCACCCTCAGAAAACATAAGGGATTAGGATACGTCTCCCGCACCCCCTTATACCTAGTAATTTAATTAAAACGAAGCACAAAATGGCGAATTCCCGTTTCGCTACCAGTTTGCAGCCCAGTTCGCAGCCCGGGAAGCGCTTCTACCGTGAAAAATAATTTTTTTTTTCTTTTTCCCCACGGGACCCTTTAATAACCCCAACAACATTCCTAGGGGGTCAAGAGGGGTCTACCTTGCCCCCTTCATTAAATTCCCCCTTCGTTTTTCACCTCTTCTTCTCTCTCGATCCTACCGAGAGATAAGATGGCGGCCCCTCCGGACTGTTTAGAATGTTGACAGACACCGGAGAGCCAATCAGCTTCGCATCGCAAAGTTCCGTTTCGCGAAAAGTAAGCGGACCGGAGCGCAGCCCGGAGCGCTGTTACAGATATATAACTTGTTTTGAACGTTAATTTCTCAAAATCCACTGGAGCACATATATTGAGACCTAGCAAAGGCACATCGGGCTAACAGTCCCTACAATTTTGCCAAGTTTCGTGCAAATCCATTGAGCCGTTCGAGCTAAAAGTGAGGCCAAAGGCCCTATGGAAAAATGAATGGGAAAAACGCATTTTGGGACCCCCCTTTTTTCTCGGCCCCCCCTTGAGGAAACTCGCCCAAATTTTCAGGGGCTGTTCAGAAACAAAATGTGCCATTTTCCTGAAAATGTCAGCCGATTCCGTCCACAAACGCCAAAGTTATTAGACATAGAATTTTCAAAAATCCCATAGGGAAAAAATCCTAACTATATATACCTACTGGCGACACGCCAGTAGGTAATATATATATATATATATATATATATATATATATATATATATATATATATATATATATATATATATATATATATATATATATATATATATATAACCGTTACCAGTAGGTAGTTATAGTTAAAAGCTTGTTTCTTTAGGAAAAGTGTTTTTTGTTTTCCACTATCTTTAGCGCCATTTGACAAATCTTTATGAAAATTTCAAAACTAATGGCCTGCTCTGGTAGGCTCTTGTCTTGAAGGTTTCGGGGTGATTTCTCAAGCGGGGGCCGAGAAAAGGGGGATGCCAAAACTTGTTTTCTCCAAGTTAATTTCCATAGGAAACTTTAGACAAAGCTACCGCCCAAAACTGCCGAATGAAATTACACCAAATTTGGCAAAAAAGTATGCTTTTTTTAGTTAGTAATTGGCATTTAAAAAACCTTTGAAATTGGGGGCGTGGCTTGAACGCCGGAGAAGCATACACGCGCTGTCAATGTTTTTCCTGCAGCCTACACTATCCCCGATGCTGTGGAGAAGAGTCGGGAACCTGTTGGAAGTATTAAATATACAGAATATGCTCCGGATCGGCTGCCCTGGTACTCCTTATCCGTGACCACATGGAGAGCGGAGAGCGTCTCTGCCCGCATCACTGATCTCCGGACTCACCCCCTGGGACACACGGTACTGACGCGAGACACCCGAGAGCCTGTTTGCTGTCCCGCTGATCTGCACACCAAGAACAGAGACGGACGCCGGCACGGGACGGGAGGTACTTTGGAAGAGAGTGTCATTTATATTCAGGTACAGCGTACAGCGATACTCAGAACAAAATGGCTGCCGCAATACTCCGTGTCGATCCCGATCTCTCAGCGCTCGCTCCCTGTTCAGTGAATTTATTTTCTGAGGGCTCAATAAATTTACAGTGACTATGGGTTGCTATCATTAAGGGAGGAACTGTTCTGACTGCATGCTGACGACCTTGAAACCATCGCACCATCTACACATCGTGGCTTTAATGGGGAGCCTTAAAGTTTCTCAAGAGACCCCCAAATAAGCACTTTCACAAACATTTTTGAAGTAGTATCCAATTGCCTACTTCCCTGTGTGTCCAGATAGTCCAGGATTGAAGAAGGACCCCTACTCTGCAATGCCTGACCCTAAGATGGCCGACATTTGGGACATTTCCATCTGACAGAGACTGATAGATCCTGCTGCTGCCTTTATGCTATTCTACACGTGCTCAAGCTCCTGATAGGAAAGGGGTCAATAAATTACATTCATCTGCAGCATGATCTACATAGGAACACCTCCTGAATGTAGCGCTGCCCCCTGGTGGTGGTGATAATGGCAACGCTGTACTAATTGGATGTCAGTATCCCAACTTGGACCACTACTGATTGATCCTCACAAGCAACTCTAGTTCCTCGCTTAATGTTACTATAAAGGTCTCCAACAATTTTAGCAATCTCAACAATTCTATCAAACTTGACATTCACAGCCACAGTTACACGTCACGTTGAGCTCAACTTTGGTGCTACCACTACCTGGTATTACCCCTGTGTGCCTGGGCTGTTACAGTCCAACCAACAACCATGGGGGATGAGGAAGCCAAAAATCTTAAAAGGCTTAAGGCCGATCCGCCGAATCCAATTTCGCCTACCAAGGGATCACGTGACATGAACGCTACCCTAGACACGATCCTCCTTAAGCTTGCCGAAGTACATGAAATCACGAAATCTACCAGAGAGGAAATTGCAGCGGTTAGGCAAGATATCAAAGATACCAATGTACGACTCTCAGAGACGGAATGCAGAATTAGCCAATTTATTTATTTATTTTATTTATTTAATTTATATGGCGCGTTATAACCACCGGGGTCTCTAAGCGCTAACCAATTAGAGGACTCAGAGGTAAAAGTGAGCAAATCCATAAAAGATCTCTCCCTGTCTACTTCGTCACTGTCCCGACGTCTCTCAGAATTGGAAGACAGGAACCGGTGGGGAAACTTGAGAATTTTTGGCATTATGGAAGGTGCGGAAGGTAAAGATGGAGATTGCATACCATTCCTCGAGTCATGGTTTCCTCAAGCCACCAGCCTCTCCTTCAGCACACCGTTGGAGTTTGACCGTGCTCACAGGGTTCCCACACATCTCACACACCAACAAAGGAGCCCTAGACCGATTGTGTGTAAACCTCTCAGGTATCAGCATGTGGAGCAAATCTTGACGTTCATGCGTAAACATAATCACATCCTATGGAAGACCAATAAAGTATACATTTCCCAGGATTATTGCAAAGAAACTGTCACCTTGAGGAAACATTTCCGGGCACTTCGTCCCCGGCTCCGTCAGCTTGAATATCAGTACAGCTTTATGGGTCCTGCACGCTTTCAAGTAACAATTCAAGGAGTCCCTCAAGTATTCACAGATCCTTTGCATCTGAAAAAGTTTCTCGATGGCCCTGAGGAGTCTAAAATGGACACTGCCGCAGCGGCGAACGCACAAGGAAATGACATCTAGTTCATGCATTCTGCACTGATCGTACATGCTCGTCCATGTTCCCACAATAACTGGTCTTTCTGCCGTTATGCCAGTCTGGTCGCCACGAGATGTCAGAAGACCTTGGCTTGATCACACGATGGACTGGGGAGTCGTGGACTAGCCCAATATCAAAGAAGAGTTATCGTTTCCATTGTCCTCACAGTTTTATGTGGCAGTTATGCCTGAAGGAGTGGTAGGACGAACTTTCTCTTATTCGCCATATAACTTGGATCATGAGTGCTCATGTGGTAATGTCCTATAATGTATACTGTATAATTACATAAGACTTGTCCACCAGTTTTTCTACTTTGCTATTTATCCTCAAGCATTTACACTTACATTTACATTTACTATCCATGCGTTAACCTTCAAGCACGTCTGGGAAAAGATGGAGGTTCAAGTCTATAGGGGTTAGTGTTGTTGCTACATAATGTTTGCCGTAGACACCTAATATGCAACTGGTGGCCACATATGCTCTCTCATCAGCTGATGTTGTAGACCGTCAGCACTATGGTTTTCACCTTATGAATGTTTGTTAGAAACATGAAAAGGTTGTGTCTATTGCCTTAGGTTGGGTTAGCTGCAAATATAATTGCTGTGCTAGTTACGCATGCTATTATGAGGCATTTTGCCTTTGACATGTTCCTGAAGTTCATAATCTTTGTTTCCGTAAGTACTGTTCTACCTACATTCATAAGCAGTTTACTTAGTTTTCGCCACGGAGGAGGGTAGCTGCTGAGGCTGCTTCTCCTTGGTCGCCAGGTTCCTGGTGCATTGCTTGGGTGGGGTGGGTGGGTTTGGGTTGTGGGTGGGTTGGGTAGGGTTTTTGGTTTTGCTATCATTTGTGATTTCTTTTGTGTCTTCATTCTTGTTTTTACTCCCTCTTCACCTCCTGTCTCTGCATTCTTGCAGCAACATATTGCACTCCGGTAATGATGAAAATGCTCTATATGTGCACATGTACGCCCGTTTGCATTCTTCATGGTTCCTTTGCCTCATCAACGTCAGGTTTATAATGTTATGCACATCTCATGCTATGTATATCATGCTGATTCCCAGATCACTCTCCCCCTCTTCTTATGGCAACAGATAAACAGACTATAAAAAAAGTATCACTCAAAGTTAAGGGTATCAATCACCCAATTAAAAAGAGGAAAATTCTAGATTATCTATACAAGCAGAAGGGTGACATTATATTGCTCCAGGAAACTAAAATAGATTTGTCACAATTTAATTCTATGAAAAACAAACTCTATAGTGAGGCGATTGGGTCTGACGCCTTGGGTAAAAAGAATGGGGTCCTCGCCCTCATTGCAAAACGAGCCAACATTGATGTTTTACACAGTAGTGTGGATACTAAAGGTAGATGAGTCTCTACTAAACTAACAAAGGACGGGAAGGAGTTCTACGTGACCAATGTATATGCGCCCAATAAAGATGACAAAGATTTCTGGAAGGAACTCTGCTCTCACATTGACACGATCCCAGACACCGTAACACATATCCTGGGTGGTGACTTAAATCTCCCTATGGATCCCCTTCTAGACAGAGACTTGTCTCTTCTGGCCGACCAACTCACATAAAGCACTTCTCAATCTCTGTACACGCTTTAATCTAGTTGATTCATGGAGGTTGATGGACCCAACAGGTAGAGATTATACCTTCTATTCCCCACCCCATGGCTCATAATCACGTATAGATTACCTGCTCACTTCTGCTCACTCCAAGGGGGACATTGAAGCCACCTGCATTGAAGCACAAGTGAGCTCTGATCATTCATGCATTACGATGACTCTGGCGGTGCGCAAAATAGGCAAGAGAATGACTTTGTGGAGATTCAACGACGCAGTACTGAAAAAGGAAGCACACAGGACTGCCATAGAAACAGCAATCACTGAATATCTTAGTCTCAACAAAAAAAGGGGACACTACAGATCTTACAAGGTGGGAGGCACTTAAAACAACAATTAGAGGGGTATTAGTCAAAATGCGGGCAGCCATGAACAGAGATGCAAACTCCACCCTATTACGATTGGAATAGGAGATATCAGCCCTTGAGAAACGCCATATAGTCTCTAAAAACCCCTCGGTTCTTACTGATTTAATGAACAAAAAATACGAGTATAACAAAATCATCAGCGAAAGGGCAGGAGTTTGGCTTCAACATCATAAGAGGCCTTGCCTCCTATCTAAAATTTAAACTACAACAATCAACTATCAAGTGCATAGTTGACAAACTAGGAACATCTCACTCGGACCCCAACAAAATTCCCGACATATTTAAGGATTTCTACAATGACCTATATAGTAAAAACAAAGATATTGATAGCTGCAAATTGGGGACATACCTTGATAAATGTAAACTCCCTGCTCTCAAGGACCAAGACCAAATCGTACTCAACCACCCCATATCCGAAGCAGAGATTGTACAGGCCATTAAATCCCTCAAAACGGGGAAAGCCCCGGGCCCTAACGGGTACAGTGCTCCGTTTTATAAGAGCTTCTCGTCTGTCCTGACGGAGCCACTCAAGGACCTTTACGAACATTTTAACACAAGTATTCAGGTTCACGGCACGCCGACAGAAGCTATTATTGCGGTTCTTCCAAAAGATGGGAAGGAACCATCTGCCCCGAAGAATTACAGGCCGATATCCCTGATCAACCTCGATTGTGAGATCTACGCCATGATTTTGGCAAAAAGATTTTAATCGGTCTTACCCCAGCTGATACACCCCTCACAGGTAGGGTTCCTCAAAAGTAGACTATCCAGCGATAATACTCGAACCATTGCACACATTTTAGAAAGAGGTAAGACGACCTACTCCCCATGGTTGCCGTGACCTTAGATGCCGAGAAGGCCTTCGACAAGGTTGACTGGGCCTACTTGGAAGCCATCCTACATAAATGTAATCTGGGTATGGGTTTCATACGCATGGTGATGGCCTTATACTCCAATCCTTCAGCACAAGTAAGAGCGGGTGGATGTCTTTCGGACTCCTTTGCTTTACAACAAGGTACGAGGCAAGGCTGTCCCCTTTCACCCTCACTCTTTCTTTTGGCAATTGAACCCTTCCTTTATTCTTTAAGGAACAATGACTTGATTAAAGGTATAGATTTCAAAGGCACCATAGTCAAAATTTCAGCCTACGCTGACGATGTCCTGGTGGTGTCCGAAAATGCGGACTTGGCTATCCGGGCACTGATGTCCACTATCACTGACTTCCTCAGAAGTGTCTGGATATAAATTCAATAAAGAGAAGACCGAGGTAAAATTTCTTAGTAACATCTGTGATAGGAGCGTCCTGGGGGACACAGGTCTTTGCTGGCAACAGAAGAGCTTTAAATATCTAGGGATTGACTTCGAGAAAGACTTAATCAGTACTCTAAAGATTAATGGTCTCTCACTGTTTAAGAAGATATCCTCACTCTTGGAGGGTTGGTCCTCGAAGTTTTTATCCTGGTGGGGCAGAGTGGAAATTCTGAAAATGATGATCACACCCCTTGTTGATTATTTAATCAGCATGTTACCATGTTAATCTCTGATGACTTCCTCACCAAGATACATAAGCTTTTTAATGGTTTTATTTGGCAAGATAAGAAACTGAGAATCTTCCTGAAGAAGCTCCAATTATCAAAAGACAAAGGGGGTGTAGGTCTACATAACTTCAGATGCTATCAGACGGCCTTCTTATGCAAGGAAGGAGCGAACTAGTTCCATGCCCATCAGGAATATACTCCTGTGTGGGTTCATGTTGAAAGATCCATCATTAACAACTTGCCACTTTCCGCCATAATGACTATGGATGCCTCTTCCTTTATTCAATCCAAGTACATATTCCTCAACACTAAAAGGGCTCTACTCAGCCTTGAGAGGCACTGTAAAGTTAAAATTAATTTCTTCAAGTCGTGTCTATCATTGTTCTGGTTTAACCCGGCCCTGAAGGATGATGGCAAACCCCTCTATTGGGAAAACTGGGCTAAAAAGGGTCTGAACTCAGTGCAAGACATTTACGACGGAACCTCACCTCTTCCTTTTGTCACCCTACAGACGCGGTTTCATCTCCAACCGCTTGATTTTTACAAGTTCCTTCACCTCAAAGCCCTTGTCTCTGCCAGAGCCATCGTACCACAGCAACCCACTCTATGTAATAGGTTAATCCACCTCATGTCACAAGGTCACATCGCATCAAAAATGTACAAACTCACATCTCCTCTGCCTCAGAGAGCACATAGAAAGTGTGAGCTGGACTGGGAAAGTGAACCAAACTCCTCTAATCTGGCTTTTGATTGGGATACGATCCACCTAACTCCTTTCTATAATAAAATATCCCCGATACTCTCCCAGACCAAACTCATGCTGATAAACAGATCTTATTGGAAACCAGAGAAACTCATCAAGCTCAAACTCCTTGATAGCTCCCTTTGCTGGAACTGCAAATCACAAGTGGGTGACATGGCACATATGTGTTTTCACTGTCCGTTACTCCAAACGTTTTGGGATAAGATCTTCACTTATATCCAACACACATTCCACGTTCGGCCGCCCAGAGACTTCACATATATTCTGCTAGGGGTGATTGACCCAAGAATAGATAGAGAACATGGCAGACACCTCCTGGACCTTATGCTCACACTTGCATGCAAAATCGTCCAAAACAAGTGGAAGAGTGCTTCTGATGTCTCCTTCACACTGGGAGGAATGGCTGGCTTCCCTGAGGGGGGCGGATAATGGCGTTCTCCATTCATCCCCTTGGCAAAAACCTCACGCCAAACTCTGGAGTTTACTTGATTAATTGGAACTATGTTATGATCACCTTAGGCACATTGGTTAACATACATCATGTCTCTTGTCCGGTCTTTGATGTCACATTGGGCATTAAGCCTGGTAATGTATGCTAGATGTCCGGAAACAAGCTACTTACTTCAAGGCACGTTGCTGCTGCTTGGACCCTCCCCTCCTCCTCGTTTCCCTCTGTTCTTCCTCCCCAGTCATCCTAGGTCTCTGCCTCTTCCTCTCTTCTTCCCTCTCTCTCTTTCCCATCACATGTTGAGTATCTGGATGTTAGACTCGAGATAAAAAACAACCTTATCTGTACTTCCCTTTTCCGCAAAGAGACAGCAGGAAACAGTGTGCTGCATGCCCTCAGCAGTCACCCAAATGGTGACTGCTGGTGTATACCTTATGGAGAGCTGCTGAGGGCAAAAAGAAACTGCAACACGATTGAAGCATATAACACAGAGAGGGATATCATAGCAGACAGATTTAAGGTAAGAGGATATCCTTACTGGGTCATCAAACGTGCAATAAAGAGGGCAGAAAAAGTGGACAGAAAACTAACTCTGGTTAATCAAGATACTAAAGTTGATGAGATGGAGGATACCACAAGAGTGTTACTGACTTACAACGGGTAATCTGAAGGTGTTAAAAAAGTAATTGCCAAACATTGGAATATCATAAAACAAGATAACTTCATAGGCAGTCAAGTACAGAAACGACCTAGTATCACGTACAGACGTAACCTCAATATCAGGGATCTGGTTGCGAGAAATGATGTCACGCAGTATCAAGACAATTCTGACCATGGTCTACAGGGATTCTACCCGTGCAGTCACTGCAAAGCTTGCAGCAACAGCACATACAAAAATTAACTTATATACAATGGAGTAAAGAGAAAGATTACACAATTTCTCACTTGCAGTACCAGCTGCGTTGTATATATTATTGAATGTCCCTGTCACTTATGGTATATAGATAGTACCAAGTGTAGTGCCAAAAAAAGAATACTTGAACACTGTAGGGCGATTGTCAACCAGGACCCCAAATACCCGGTGGCACGTCACTTTAAGGACAAACACTACTCTGATGCGAACTTGTTGAGTTACATGCTAATTGAACAAATTCATGCTAGTCCAAGAGGTGGCGATAGATTACTATCCCTTAGACAACATGAATCCAGGCATATAATCAACTTTCAAAGTAAATACCCGGGTGGTCTTAACTGGGATGAAAAAGTAGCAGTACATCTTAAAGAGGGCTCGTAGAGATAATTTATAGATCTAGTCCTACCTCTCATCTGGGTGTCCCGTCTTATTCATAGCACTCTGGTTACTATGTAGTGACACCCACATTAGTATGCTTTTGATGAAAGAATTAACAATGATGATAACTGTGCCTCTTTGTACATGTGTAATTTTGTACTAGAACTATTTTTATTCATTTATATTGAAATTTGGTTTTTTGTGTATTTTCTTTTACAGGAGAACAGGCAGGGTTTCCCAGCATGAATTGATTCACCACCATGGGCACCCCACCTTGTCTCATCTTTTCACCATCAAAGGCATCCTTATCCTGTTTTCACTCTTTCGTAGGCACTCAGGGTCACTGTCAGTTATTTTTTCCATTTTCACTTTGAAGCACAAAAGAAGTTACTTGAGTCGAATGGTCGAGCCTTAAGAACTGTCGGCAAAGCATACAAATTTAATTTTCTTGGAGCTTTCCAGGTGGTCACCTATGTGTACTGATACATATGATTTGGACTTCTGACACTTGTCAATAAGGTTTAACACAGCGTTTATATTTCTACGTGTTATTTTACGCTTAAGTTGTATCATGCTGACTGTATGTAATATCCTACTTGTATATCATGCTGATCATTGGTTTACTTATCCACATTGATTTTACTGACACTTGTCAACAATCCTCATGTGCGATCTTCGTTAGCACATAAATGCACTGCGGATCCATGCGCAGGTTCTCCCTAATGGTGTGGAGGGCGTGAGGTCCTATGAATTCATTGACTATACTTGACGTTCATTCAGAAGGACTTTTTTCAAACCATCGGTTGTCGGACATTGATTTTCGTCAAGTTCGTTTACTTTCAGCAGATGATAAATTGTGCTGTTGATATTATGTATATACTTTGTTTCCTACATTTGTGACTTTAAATGTTGGGACTCATGATGGTTTGTTTTGTGTTATTCTGCACATATTTGTGGCCATATTTATATATTGTGTGAAAGCTCATATTGTAATATGTATTAAGTAACGTTACAAGATGGCCGACATGTTTTGCTATACTTTTGTAAGTCCTACCTTGATTTCGATGTATGTAACTTTATTCAAAACAGCACATTCACTCACACAAACTTATCACACGTGATCAAGGCAAGTCGCCGAAACGCGTTGTGTGAATTAACCGAAGACTTAATACTACTGGATTGTTTTGTGGTTCCTGAGAGCGTACAAGATATTGGTATCTTTGTTGGACATAGTAATTACCGGGTGCTTCGCCGGAACGTACGCCACTTTTCTATGGGTCACAGCGTTGCAGCAGAAGCAGCTTTGGTTTGGACATATATACAGACATGTATGTCAAAACAATGCTGTAACATATCCCACCATTTACAAATTTGATAATAAATAAGTGATGACAATTCATGGAGATCATTCAAACCCCCCCAAAAAAACAACAACATAGATTGTAACTTATTGTGTTTTCAAGTTGAAAAAATGCATCCACATAGAGCATCACTGATAACCCAAACAAGAAACCTGTAAAAAAACAAATCACTCATCTACTAAACACATAGGG
The DNA here is from genome assembly GCF_964263255.1 of Lissotriton vulgaris. Taxonomy (NCBI): domain Eukaryota; kingdom Metazoa; phylum Chordata; class Amphibia; order Caudata; family Salamandridae; genus Lissotriton; species Lissotriton vulgaris. The sequence goes on along the minus strand of NC_141685.1, from coordinate 337,364,554 downwards.
CCGTGCAGGAGATGGTTGGCATGCCACTGCCCCTCTCCCGCACCGCCCAACTAGACTCCAGGCCACCTGCCACATTAATGGCCAGATTACAAGCCTTTTTTGCAATCGCAAAAGGGTGAGTGTGTGCGAAAATATTTTTTAAGAACCTCCATGAGACCGCTGGAAGTCAGGAAACTCGCAATATTCATGGCAGTCCCACTGCAGCACTAACAGCATATTGTGAGCCCCTTACCACAGTGCCTGGCAGGAAACAAGGTTTCCTGGTGGTTGTGGTGGTTCAATTTTGGTCTGACCCTCTAAGTAATAAGGCAGTCGGACTGCTGGCCGATGTGTGTGTGGCAGTCCACGGACTGCCCAACTCATAATCAGCCCCATAACCCCCATAAACATCAGAAAGCAATATACAATTAAAATACACATAGAATGAATGCATACCTAACAAACACAATAGACCTATAACAACAATATAATGAGTAATACCACAATCAACTACCACAACCTCAATACATTTGTATAACTAACCAAACAAAATACTAAAAACCACTAACTCAAACTAAGGGCCTGATTACGATGCAGTAAGAAATGGCTCCGACTATCGGTCGGTCAGAGCCATTCTTACCACATCGTAATCTCCTATTTGGAATAATTTCAAACCGACCCATTTAAAATTATTCCAAACAGAACTTCTGAATGGCTTATGATGAGCTCAGAGAGGCCGTCTGTCATTTGGAAGGTCTTCAGCAATCCCTTGGCTGGCTCTTTCTAGTACGAAAACAGTTTCCCACTCCCTTTCTGTGTTGCCCTTTCCGACACAGAAAGGCATTGAGAAACTGCTTTTGGGGGCCCTAGCAAGGCCCCGATGGGTGCAAGGCTGTCAAGTGGTGGTCTAGAGGGCACCTATGGTGCCTACTGTTAATCCCTGCACCCCGTGGCAGGTTCCTTGAGGTGTCTGCCACGGGGGGCAGGCATGAACTGGACCTCTCCTCTTTGCTATGAGAGCATGCATTCCATTTGGAATGCATGCTCCCATAGCAAATTATAGGATTGCGACGAAACAGGTTTCTGTTGCGTTCTAATAGCTGGGCTGGAACCGTTAACAGGAGGGCGGTTAGTTCCATTTCCAGAGCAACTCCAGTCTGTCCAACATCATAATTGGGCCTCAAGGACCTGAGTACAATATGGAAAGGGGCGACCACTCGGTCCCCCCGAACGTATGGTGGAGTACCCCGATCCCCCCGGGAAGCCATCTTGGGCGGGAGGCGAGTCTCGGCTGGTATGCCCGAAGCGGCGTAGCCGGGGCGCGCCTTTTCCCGCCCAAGAGTGGGTTGTCCTAGACACTGAAGCCGCTAGCCACGCCCCGAAGGCGGATTGGAGGTGGGTCCACGCCCGCCCGAAGAAGGATAAAAGGAGCGACAAGCCAAGAAAGCAGCCTCTTGTTCCTGTGCTCTGAAGCTGCACCTCCCCGTTGCACGTGAGCTCGAGACGGAACGAAGAGCCAATTTTGAAGGATTTTATTTTGTCTTTGTTCTTTCAGAAAGTCAGCGTTGGACGATGCCGGGCAAGAAGGTCGGAAAGCGGGTCGGTACTGATCAGATGCTCCGCATGCTGGTGAAAGACATGGCCGAGATGAAGAAGCAGATGGCGGCAATGAATGGTGTGGGGGGACCCAAGCGAGTCGTCGGACCAGCATTGCCGGGAGTAGTCCCTAACGGTAGAGGTAGAAGGGCCAAGAAGGGGGCGTCAGGGGGGAGGCCCCAGTTCCCGAGGCACCGCCGGCGCACCCAGATACACCGACTGAGGCCCCGATCCCGGTCCCGAACGAGGGGCAACCAATTCCGGTTGTAGTCACCCCCGTGAATGGGGAGGATATGCCTCCCGAACTGGCTGCACAGTTGGCAGCATGGTTGGGAAAAGATAGCGAGGGGGCCACGGCCGATGATGCCAGGGCAGTGATGAAGCAGTTGCGGCAATCGAGAGATGCTGCAAAGGCACCATGTCCTCTTGTTCCCCCGCAGGCTCCCGTGGAACAACCAGCAGCGGGCGTGAGTTCGGCAGCGACTACGGTCACAGCTACCGGTCCAGGTAAGCAGCTATTGCCGATAGCGGGGGATGGGTCGGTACCCTCGAGAAGGGAAAAAGTTGCCCAGCATATCCCGATGGAAGTCAAAGAGAGGATATGGGCTGATAAATATATAAACATGTTTTCTTTATTAACGGATCATTATGAGATTGAGCATGTGAAAATTCAAAAGGAGTTTCTGCACCCCAGTGTTTGGCGCGCTAAGATGGCCGCTTTCAGAGTTGATGAAACGATAGGTAATTGGGGCAGAGCGTTTGGGATATTCACCGCAATTATGGGGGAACGAAGGACCGATCTGTTGGCTGAACTACCCGTGTATCAGACACGTATCATGGAGTTTTCTCAGACATATGGGGGTAATCAATGGTTTTGTTACGATAACATATTCCGTAAGGCCAAGGAGTTCGACACATCTCTGACGTGGGATTGTTTCGACTCCATTTCCTGGCAGAAAATGGAGAAATCAGGCATAACAAAGTCGCCATTGTTGGGGGGGAACGGGTGCGAGTTTTCCCGCCACTCGTCTGGGGCGCCCTTTCGGGCGGGATCAGGCAATGATCAGCACTCAAGGACTAATGGCAACGCAGGTAAAAAAGGGGTATGCTGGAGTTTTAACAGAGGCAAGTGTACAAGGCCCCAGGGGTCATGCAAGTTTAGGCATGAATGTGCAGGGTGCGGGCAATCCTCGCATCCCGAGACCATGTGCAGAGCCAAAACGGGTGACACGGGAAGTAGAGGGGGCGCCAAACAGGTCTGAAATAGTCCGAGGGGCGCCTCTACCTACCCCGGTTGATACCATGGCAATGATTCCTTGGCTTAATGAATACCCGGATCATAGCTCCGCTGGGGTGTTGCGAGATGGTTTTTCGTATGGTTTCCGCATCCCGGCGGGGGATTTTCAGGGTAAAACACAATGTAGGAACCAACTGTCGGTTCTGCAGAATACAACTGTGGTACAAGCAAAGATTGGGAAAGAGGTGACCCGGGGTCGGGTTGCCGGACCATATGACATACCGCCAGTTCCTAATTTTGTTTGTTCCCCCTGGGAGTAGTCCCCAAAAAGGACCCAGGCGAATTTAGGTTGATACATAACTTGCCAGCTCCGAGGGGTCTTTCGGTGAACGATGCGATAGACCCGGGAGTTTGTTCGGTGCGGTACGCATCTTTTGATGAGGCCGTCGCCATGTTGAATCGCCTGGGGCCCGGAGCGCTGATGGCCAAGTCGGACATCGAGTCAGCGTTCCGGTTGCTCCCGGTACACCAAGACGACCAGCGTCTCCTTGGTTTCATGTTTCAGGGACGCTATTACATGGATAAATGTATGCCAATGGGTTGCTCCATATCTTGTGCGTATTTTGAGAAATTCAGTAGTTTTCTACAATGGGCGTTCACAAGAATAACGGGGTTTACACATGTTATGCATTATCTTGACGATTTTCTGTTCCTGGGGGCAGCCGGGGACTCAGAATGTGCACAGGCTTTGAATGAATTTTGTGATCTCATGAGACATTTTGGTGTGCCATTGGCGCCAGGTAAGACTGTGGGGCCGTCTACTTCGCTCGAGTTTCTTGGAATAGAGCTCGATTCCGAAGAGGGTTGCTTCCGGTTGCCCAAGGAAAAGGTAATAAAATTCAAGGCCTCGCTGGAAACATGTATTAGCGAGACAAAGGTAAATTTGCATCAATTACAACAGACTGTGGGCCATCTGAATTTTGCCCTTAGAGCGATACCAATGGCTCGCCCTTTTTCCCGCTCGATTGCACAAGCCATGGTCGGCCTTAAGGAAGGGCACCACCGCACAAGGCTCTCGGCAGAGGTTCGCCAGGACATGCGCATATGGTTGGCATTCCTGGCGGATTTCAACGGTCGTGTTGTCTGGAACAAACCGGCGGTGTCCTCCGAGGAGCTGGGGTTGTGGACAGACTCGGCAGGGAGTATGGGCTTTGGCACCATATTTGGAAATCACTGGTCAGCCCGAACATGGCCGTCATGGTGGCATGAGAGTGGGCTTACAGGTAACATTGGGTTTCTCGAATTGTTCCCTATTCTGGTGGCCTTGAAAACATGGCCTGAGGGGTTTCGGGATCACTCTGTGGTGTTCTGGTCTGATAACATGACCGTGGTTGAGTGTATCAATAGTCAGGCAGCACGATGCAAATGGATTTTGCGATTGCTTAAGGAAATTGTCTTGCTATGTATGCAACTGAACGTCCTTTTTAGGGCAAGACATGTGCCAGGGGTGCTGAATCAGGCAGCTGATGCGCTTTCTCGTTCTCGTATGCAGGCCTTCTGGGGTTTTCTGCCCACAGCGGACCCGGTGGCGGCACCATTTCCCGAAGCTCTCTGGTCTCTCGGTGCCCCGAACTACAAAACCTCGTGGGAGAGAGTTTAGCACCCAGGACACGGAAGGCATACGAAGGGGCGTTCCGTTCCTATTGGTCCTTTTTGGGTTCTGCTAGGGGGGAGCTTTGGGGCCAAGAAGAGTATGTCCTGAAATTTTTGTTGTCGTTACATCAGGCAGGCAAATCGGTAGCTACGGCCCAGAGGCACCGGGCCGCCATTTCTTTTATGGCACGGGCTCATGGTATCCAGGACCCCACAGCGTCTTTTGTGGTACAGAAAGCGCTGTGGGGGTGGCAACGCCTTGAGGGTCGCAGAGTGGATGAAAGGCACCCGATAGGTCTGGAAAGGTTGGCCCTGTTACTATCCGTACTCCCTGCAACATGTTCATCTCAATCAGAGACAGTGCTATTCAGGGCCGCTTTTGCATTAGCATTCCATGGGGCTATGCGGGTTAGCGAACTGGTAGCAAAGAACAAGCAGGATACGGGGGGAGGTCTGTGCCGAGAGCACATACAAATTAAGGGGGAGACGATGATTGTCTCGTTTGCCAGGTCCAAGACCGATCAGGGTGCGATCGGGGACAGTGTAGTAGTCCAGCGGATTCCCGGATCTCCAATGTGCCCGGTTGCATGCGTTGAGGAGTATTTGGCGCAAAGGGCGGCATCATGGGGGGGAACCTTGCTGAGGCACGCCGACGCCACCCCACTGACTAGGTTTCAGTTCCAGCGGGTGCTTGCAATGGCAATTACAGCCGCGGACTTGAACCCGTGCGAGTTTGGGACCCATTCCTTCCGGATAGGGGCTGCTACAGAGGCTACAGCCAGGGGTCTGAGTGTGGAAAAAGTAAAACAGTTGGGGCGTTGGTCCTCGAATTGCTACAAAAGGTATGTGCGGTTGCACATGTTGTGAAGCTGTTATCATGCACTCACGCTTCTTGTTTTTGTTTGGTTTACAGTTTCGCAAGCTTACGAGGCGGGGCGGACTGTGCAGTCGACCCGACACCTGGGAACCAGCGGTCAAAGATCACCGGCTGACGAGAGAGTGGTGTGGGTCGTGGGCCACTCATACGTGAGGCGTGCCGCGGACGTATTCAAAGCAGGTGACATGATTCACATGGCTGGGGAATACGGGTACAGGGTGACCTTCTACGGAAGGGGCGGGCTCTGTATTGACCAGTTTCAAACTTTTATGGAGGGTTTGTTAGGGCGGACAACGTCACCGCCACCTATAATCATAGTGCATCTTGGGGGCAATGGTTTGGTGACCACTGGTCGACGAGTACTTCTCGAGTTGATGCTATCCACTGTAAGTTGGTTGGCGAGAAGGGTTCTGGGGTGCACGATTGCTTGGTCCCATATGATTCCTCGGAGGGTGTGGTGAGGGGCTAATTCTGTGTCTGCTATAAATCATTCGGTAAAGAAAGTGAATAACAAGCTTGGTAGACTGTTTCGTACAAATACATTGCATTCGATTCCGCATGGTTGTATCAGGGGGGACCATATGTATCTGGAGGATGGGGTCCATTTGTCCCGGGTGGGGAATTCTTTACTCATAGGAGACCTCGTAGCCTTGTTAAAGAGTTTAAAGCCATGACCTTTAGGTAGGAGTTTTGGTGGGGGTCCGGATAGCCGGTCAACTATCCGGCCTGTGGCGGTAAGGTCATGATCGGGGAGCAGTAATTGGAAGATCCCCAGGGGTGGGGCGTCACCCATTATGGATGGGAGCGCCCGGGGGGAGGCGGCCATTGGCCCCTCAATGGGGAGGCGGTCCCCTCTAAGGATGGGACGCCGAAACGGAAGGCGGCCAAGGCCCCTCCCTGGGGAGGAGGGGCTACGGGCCCCTCCTGGGAATTTCCCGGGGCCAGGACATCTGCGACAGCAGATGTGGTAAGTTGTGTGGGGTGGGAGGGGGGTCTACGCTACCTTCTAGACACCTCACACGAGTCCTCGGACGACCACTAAGATGGCGCCGAGTTAACCTGGGGCCCCCGTCAAGACAAGGGAAATTGGAAATAGGCACAAAGGTGCAGTCCTCTGTGCGACCGACCCTCACAAGTGAGGGGGGAGTTCTGGTTTAGGGATCTGACACCGGTTACGACCTTGCCGTTGGCCCGTAATGTTAGGATGTACAATTTCAATTTTGAGAAAATGCATTTGCAGGATGTTTAGTATCGGCTAGGAGAACCTTTGTATTAGAGATGTGTTAAGGTTAGCCAAGAACATCGTAATGTGGAAATGAAATTGTACATGATATGAAACTGTTATTTTAATGTTTTAATTTTTTGTTTCATATTTTTAATAAATACGGCCGGGAGGGTAACTCCCTCCCGCCTTCCAAAAGTTCAGAACCGTTTCCGTATTCCCATTCTTGGGGATTGTGTTGAGAGGGGGTGGCCGGTATCTCACCCATATGGAAAGGGGCGACCACTCGGTCCCCCTGAACGTATGGTGGAGTACCCCGATCCCCCCGGGAAGCCATCTTGGGCGGGAGGCGAGTCTCGGCTGGTATGCCTGAAGCGGCGTAGCCGGGGCGCGCCTTTTCCCGCCCAAGAGTGGGTTGTCCTAGACACTGAAGCCGCTAGCCACGCCCCGGAGGCGGATTGGAGGTGGGTCCACGCCCGCCCGAAGAAGGATAAAAGGAGCGACAAGCCAAGAAAGCAGCCTCTTGTTCCTGTGCTCTGAAGCTGCACCTCCCCGTTGCACGTGAGCTCGAGACGGAACGAAGAGCCAATTTTGACCCACCCACCAGCCCCTGAGGACAGCGAGTTGTTTTGAATAAAGTCATATGACGTGATAATTGTTTTTTCTTACCGGTTGTTCTGAATAAAGTTTGTGATTTGGTATGCAATAAAGTTGATAATTTTCTTTTCAGCATGTTTAATACAACAAAGTAATTGCACCAGAGTTGGTCAGTGATGTTCTGTAGAGTTTATACTTGGAATTGCTTAAAGTGTAATTGTCTTTTCTCCTCTTTAGTCTTAGATTGTCGTATTTATTTTGGTCTGGCGGTAAGGTCATGATCGGTGAGCAGTAATTGGAAGATCCCTAGGGGTGGGGCGTCACCCATTATGGATGGGAGCGCCCGGGGGGAGGCGGCCATTGGCCCCTCAACGGGGAGGCGGTCCCCTCTAAGGATGGGACGCCGAAAGGGAAGGCGGCCAAAGCCCCTCCCTGGGGAGGAGGGGCTACAGGCCCCTCCTGGGAATTTCCCGGGGCCAGGACATCTGCGACGGCAGATGTGGTAAGTTGTGTGGGGTGGGAGGGGGGTCTACGCTACCTTCTAGACACCTCACACGAGTCCTCGGACGACCACTAAGATGGCGCCGAGTTAACCTGGGGCCCCGTCAAGACAAGGGAAATTGGAAATAGGCACAAAGGTGCAGTCCTCTGTGCGACCGCCCCTCACAAGTGAGGGGGGAGTTCTGGTTTAGGGATCTGACACCGGTTACGACCTTGCCGTTGGCCCGTAATGTTAGGATGTACAATTTCAATTTTGAGAAAATGCATTTGCAGGATGTTTAGTATCGGCTAGGAGAACCTTTGTATTAGAGATGTGTTAAGGTTAGCCAAGAACATCGTAATGTGGAAATGAAATTGTACATGATATGAAACTGTTATTTTAATGTTTTAATTTTTTGTTTCATATTTTTAATAAGTACGGCCAGGAGGGTAACTCCCTCCCGCCTTCCAAAAGTTCAGAATCGTTTCCGTATTCCCATTCTTGGGGATTGTGTTGAGAGGGGGTGGCGGGTATCTCAGCCATATTGGTGGTTCAATCGTCTTTATTCTGTTGGAGACGGTCTGACTGCTTACAGCCCTTCGGGCCAACACCAGCCTGACGCAAGACCACCAACATGCCAAGATGCAGAATCCTGACAGTGGAGCGGTCGAAGGAGTATCCAGGAATGGCAATGGTGGCAAGGTAGGCACTGCCGTCGGCATTATTATTATCCCAAACAGGAGCAAGGTTTGTGTTATGCTAAAATGCTTTGGGTAAATATTTCCATGTTTTAAGATTATATATTAAATTGGATTAAAACTCCCTGTATCTGCAACCCTTTGAGAGTGCACATCATCCTTTTTTACTCTGCTGAGCCAAAAGTTGTGGTTTTGATGTGGTGCAGGGAAGCCTCCCCTAGATGTGCACCAGTGCCGAGAGGACTCAAAGAATATTTAGTCCCCAGGGAATACGGGGATATAAATATCATTAAAAAAGTTTAAAACAAAATTAACCTGCTGAAATATTTTAATTAGTAACAATTACAATACATTCAAAAAATAGAAACCAAATATTTGGAAAAGATTTGAAAAATTAAAAAAAAATTGAATTTAAAATAAAATCAGTAAAACCCAATCCCACCCAATCTCCAAATCAACCAAACAAATTAAGTTTAAACAAAAACATAGCATGACACATTAATAATAAACACACCAACTTTTGTTATTAATACATTTCATACATGATTAAAAATAATATCGAAAACCCTCCCAGAACAATCTTCTTATCTGCAAAATTTAAATAGACAATATTTTTAAGATTACAATATTATTTCGATTTGTTAACAGAATACATATACATCTTACACGTATTCATCAAACAAGTAATACCAATATTCTAACAAACATGTGCAATTATTAATAATACATCATGGGGCATATTATCAAGAACGGCAATACAACTATTGCAGCAGGAAACTGCCGCTAGAGCGTCGATAATGGGCTTGATAATATGTCCTTGTGAATTCACATAGCAGCCCAGGTTGTGGTGTTAACCTGGGCTTCTATGGGAATTCACAATGGCATATTATCAAGCCCATTATCGCAGTTTTAGCGGCAGTTTCCTGCCGCTAAAGCAGCGATAATTTTAGTGCTGTTCTTGATAATATGCCCCCATGTTTTATATAAAATAAGTTAGACAGACACAAAATTTGTATCCAAATATGTTTTAAATCAACTTTCTAACCTGATTGAATGAAAAAGAAATCTGCATCTTCATCTCTCAATGTCCGCTGGCCAATGACATAAAGGAAAGACTTATAATACAAAGAATCTAAAAAACATGGCTGCATAATAAAAATAAAAGACTGCAAATACTTTGCAGTCAATGTAAAATCATTATTATTAGTAGTGGTAGCATTAGCAGTAGCAGTAGTAGTAGTAGTATTACATAATACACATAGTATTACATGGCAGTATTTGGAGGGCAATTTTAAAAATTCAGTATTTTAAAGAAAATATGGTACTTTTTAAAGCACCAAAATAACTCGGTACTTTGATAATGTTTTTTTAAAAATACATTAGTAATCTATGCAAAAAATGGTTTAACCTGTTTTTCTAACCTATGTGAATTTATTTTGATCTTCTTTAATTCATTTTGGTGTGCAAAAATGATTTGAAATCCTTTGTATAATTTTAAATATGTTTAAAATGTGGAAGCCTATTATTACGTTCTCACAATTAAAATTCCATAAATGTTTTTCAGTAAGTCACTTAGACAGTCAAACACAGTGCTACTAAATCCTCCATCCAGACACTTATACATCCACTCAGTCTTCAATGCAGATTACTATATATATAATACTTATTTAAATATGGCACCAAACCACATTCACTGGATGTGTCATCACTGATGTCACCAGAGATGTCATCAGTGATGTCACTGACCATGCCATGAATGATGTAATATGTGACATTATCAGCAGTAGACTGCAGGCATGCGAGTTATAGTTAGTACAACTAACCATAATGGAGGAATTTCAATGGTTTTGTATGAGCGAAATGTCCTGCTAACTATAACACCCCTGAAACCTATGTTTTTTTCTGTGAATTTCTAAAGTGTTTTAAATGCTAATTCCTAACTATAACATACCTGAAACCTATGTTTTTTTCATTTAATTTCAAAGGTTTTTTAAATCCTAATTTCTAATTATAATGTTCATTAGGCATATCTGTTCTTTTCTGTCTTTTTTAAATATCCTCCCATTCTCAACCTAGTAAAAACTGCAAATATCACCACTCTTCCATTGATTCCTTCCGCCAACAAAATCGCCACAAACCAGAACCACATCTAACGCTAATGATATACAAACTAGGCGTTCCTGTTGAAAAAAAACACGGAAACACAACTTTCCCATATTTTCAACAACCAGCCAAATCTGCAATGCTGCCTAAAAACAGACAATAGCCCCACTTACTAGTAACAAATTAACATCAACATTTAACTGGTGTAAGGAGGTCGACTATCTACTGCCTGAATTACACCCAACTCACACCCATATCTAAAGACGAATATGTGATAGAGGTACTAATCATGCAGCTCCGACACCCAACAAATTCACAACACCCAGCGCCACCTCCACAATGACCACCCCCCGGACCACTCCCCCCTACTACCTCGGAGGCAGCGCAAAAGAGGACAAAGGACCTTCCCAAAATACGATATCCCCTCAGCTATACAATGGCTGTGGCAACCAACTATGTATAAGGGAGGGAACTCACACATCAACAATAATTTACACAATCCCAAATGTACCGGTGATATACTCTTGTGTACGGTGATATACTGTACACAACTCACTATACAAACAACAAACCTTTCCATGTGGAGATATAGTATTTATACGTATAGTGTACTGCACAGTGGATGTAACCATATTATATCAGAGACTGGAGAATATTTCTGTCATGTAGCTGTGTTGTCCCCTCCTTGAAGCGGAAGCAGAGTGGGCGGGTCCAACGTACGCAACTCCAGCGTAAGTGTATAAATACATAAGCTACGCCTTGGGCGTGCTTCACTTGTGCAAAGGCAAAAGAGTCTGCTAGAGAGATGGCCCTCATCCTGCCACATGGCTGCCGCCATGACCACGGGCCTCCTCGACACAGGCCCCCTGCAAACCCACTGCAGAGCACCACAGACTTGTGTCTGTATCAACTACTGCCTTCGATCTACACTGTGGACAGCTAGGTTCACAACTTGAATTCAGATTTGGATCTACACTACAGACAACATTAAATTTAGCCTTGATATTTTAAATGCAGAGACAATTGTACTCTATGTCCTCAGATTTTGTTACAGGATGTGACAAAAAGCATTCTTCGATGTCTGTGCTGACTACTGCCTTCGATCTACACTGCAGACAGCAGGGTTCACAACTTGAAATCAGCTTTTGATCTACACTACGGACAGCATGGAATTCAGCCTTGCTTTATTTGATGCAGAGGCAATTGTACTTTATGTCCTCAGATTTTGTTAAATGATGTGACAAAAAGCATTCCTCAATTACTGTGCTGACTACTGCCTTCGATCTACACTACTAACAGCAGGGCTTACGATTCATGTGGAATGGCGATTGCAGATGTAGCAGTCTAGTAGGCAATATACATTGCACTAGTGCAGCCCGCCTGGACCACACATCATCGCAGGGTGTGCACACACTGAGTTCTACAGGTGCCACTAACACAGGGTACCACAAGTCATCGCCACGTGGCCTTATTAAGACACAATTCTTTAGACAGAAGACATTGCTCCCAGTGCGGCCAGCCCGGACCACGCATCATTGCAGGGTGCGCACACGCTGAGCGCCAGAGGTACCACTAACTCAGTGCACAATAAGTCATCCCTACATGGCCATATTGAGGCAGAATTCAATAGACAAAAGTCATTGGTCCAAATGCAGCCCCCCTGGACCACGGATCATTGCAGGGTACGTACAAGCTGAGCGCCAAAGCTACTACTAACTCAGTGCACCATAAGTCATCGCAAGGCAGAGTGAACAGTTTTATGTCAGCAATGAGGCATACTGTCACTCGAAAATAGAATTGAGGCAGTATTCAATAGACAAAAGACATTGGTTCGAGTGTGGTTCCCCCCAGGCCATGCATCATCGCAGGGTACATACACGCTCAGCGCCAAAGGTACTACTAACTCAGTGCACCATAAATCATCACCACGTGGCCTTCAGAATTCACAAGGCAAAAAACATTGCTACCATTGCAACCTGCCCAGACCACGCATCATCCACAGAGCCTGGTCGCTTCAGCTGCCATTAACTCAGTGCACCACCTATCATCGATCGCTGGCTGCACACACAATAAATTGTCAATACTGTGCAGCTCTACTCAACGCCACATGGCAGTGGGCCCTTGCTAAATGCTGCCTCCTGCCTACACTGCTGTTATCAGGGATCACAATTAAAATGACTCTTCATTCATTAATTGCAGAGTGCAGTACGAAACTGCGTATGACGTCTGTCAAACCTACACAATATCCTTATCGTATCCTTCCTTCAAGAACTTGTTTTATATCAGTTATAGGTTTAGTATAATAATCAAATTCATCCTGCAAGTCCAAATGAACACTGAAGGGCAGTGTACACTGCGGACAGCACAGTTCACAATTAGAACTATAATGTCCTTGAAACCTACATATTTCCATAATGTTTTCCATACATGCTTCATCTTTTGTTCGAATCCCGATTACAGATGATGCAGTCCAGTAGGCAACAGACAATGCTCCTAGTGCGGCCCGCCCAGACCACACATCATCAGAGGTTGCGCACAGGCTGAGCGCCAGACGTACCACTAACTCAGTGCACCATAAGTCATCACCACATGGCCTTATTAAGGCAAAATTCAGTAGGCAAAAGACATTGCTACCAGTGTGGCCTGCCCGGATCACGCATCATCGCAAGCTCCACACAAACTAGTTGCTTCAGGTGCCACTAACTCAGTGTACCTTTATCATCGCTGGCTGCACACAAGCTGAATTGCTAATATTGTCCAGCTCTACTCAACGCCACGTGACCATGGGCCCTTGCTGACGGCTGCCACCTGCCTACACGGCAGTCATCAGGGCTCACAATTAAATTGACTGTTATTTTATTAATTGCAGAGTGCAGTACGAAACTAAGTATAACGTCCCTCAAATCTACAAAATATCCTTTTACTATCCTTCCTTCAAGAACTTGTTTTCTATCAGTTATAGGTTTAGTACAATAATCAAATTCATCTTGCAAGTCCAAACAACACTTAATGGCAGTCTACACTGCGGAAAGCACAGCTCACAATTTGAACTATAATTTCCCTGAAACCTTCATGTTTCGACCATGTATTGCATACATGTTTCATCATTTGTACGAATCGCGATTACACATGACGCAGTCCAGTAGGCAACAGACAATGCTCCTAGTGCGACCCGCCCAGATCACTTATCATAACTGGGTCCACAGACGCTGAATGCTTCTGATGCCCCTACCTCATTGCAACACAACTCATGGACCCTTTATGATAGAATGTTTTGTGTAAGATTTCAGATCTGCCTCCCCTACCTCAGTGCACCACAAGTCATGAACCCTTTACAATAAAATCTTTTGTGTATTATTTCACATGTAGTGCTCCTACCTTTGTGCAGCACAAGTCATAAACCCTTTATGATGGAATATCTGTGTATGATTTGATGATTACTATTGTACTTGTTACCAACAGCAACCATACCTGGAGGGCTGGCTTACACTCACCCCACATTCAGCCAGCACAGGCATAACTGGACATGTGACCCTGGTAATAAAATGGAGTCAAGCACACGTGCCCGTACCCAGTTCAACTATCTATCTGTGTCTGTGTATTCATTATGTTTGTAAAATGCTGCACCTGGGACCTACCACATTACATTGTGCTGTAAACAGCGTATGCAACAATCTTACCTCTGGCAATAGGAAAAACGTTTGTTATGTAACTTTCTCTTGCTCATTCTACAAGTACAAACATAGAAACTGGATCATTAGAGTACTGCAAGCAAAGTGTATAGTAAATTTATAAGTGCCTGCGATTGCCAGAGGTTTTTTATGTATCATATTATATAGCACGAACTTGACCCAAAAGTATTTCAGTGTTTTACCTGAGCACAGTATTTACATTACACTTTCAGTCATGCGGAGATTACGTGATTTGTCTACAATTACAGGATGTGGACGCGACTCCGAGGCTCGAACACTGATTTCCAGCACCAAGTTCGACAGTGTACCCGACTGACATAATAAGTATATATGTTGGCGCAGCCTAACTCCGACCAGGAGCCTCACTCTAATTAGCGGCCCTTCATGTGCTAAAAACTGCAACCTGAAGTTTTCATAGCCCTTTATTGCTATAGCTACAACACTCCACTGAATGTGCAATAAACATTCATATCCACAGAAATGCCTTATTTCCACCATCTCTTATGTGTGGAACTATAGATGAATATAGTGTGCGATACCCCGTACCTTCCATGTTGGCCATGTTCTGGGACTTCACTGACATGATGACACATTGCGTTTAAAACCCGGGTGACGGCAGCACTACAACACAGACACTCAAATCAGTTGATTTCTCATATAGCTCATGACGGAGAAACGTCTTCACAGCCTCACGCAGCACTGGCACACGTCAGGCCAGCCCAGCCCACTCCGCTTACGCTTACAGGAAAAGACAACAACGCTACATGGTCCAGATTTTCATTGTAGTGATCTGCTAGTCATGGGTCTAGTTGTCAGAATGGCACAGACACTCTCTCGTGGCTAGTATACACCCATACCACACCCATCCAGCACAGGCGTCACTGGACACGTGACCCTACCAATAAAAAAGACCAGGCGCACATGCTCTACGCCATTTTAGAGTTGCTCCCATCGCATGCGCTGTGATGGCCTGTCCTGGTGGTTCGGACACCTCATGTAGGCCCGAACCATCAAACAGGGGGGTCAACCACCACATGCGTGCCTTCTTTGGTCACTGAGTTAGTGTTATGCAAGGACTGAGCAAGGGACCAACCTGCGATGATGATGGGTGCACGAGTATGTCCTTTGCCATAGTGATATCAAGACTCAGTACCAAATGTGAGACTTCTTGGTGGCAGAGCGGGACTGCATGATGTAGAAGGTGCCCTGTCCGCGAACAGGTGAGCATTGAGGCTTGGGTGCGCAGCAGAGGGAGTAGACCCGGTGCAGCAGACTGGATACAAAAAGGAGACACAGCGAGTTAGGCGTACGCAGTCCTATATACCCTATCTCATTGCATTTTGATTTTTTTTTCCAACAGCAGGACAGTTTTTGTAGTCGGCCAAATGTCCGTCGCTCCCACATCTGTATCAAAGTAGATGAATGTTTATTTTTTTATAGTATGTACCCCTAAATTTACTGTCTTATTTTGACAACCTTTCCTTTCTCAGTTGTATTAGGAATCGAGCCTGTGTTGCTGTATGCAGCGCAACACATTTTGTAAGTGAAAAAACGGGGATATGAACCTAACCTACCGTGCTACCCCATTGGCCTTTGCTTGCGACTTTTTCTAAAATACTGCACGCAATTGGCCAGAGGTGGGCGCATTGCTCCGCCCACGGCCTATTGGTGTCTATTACATGCTTGCTGCGCGTAATAGACACCAATAGGACATGGGGTTTCTATTATCGTGCCCAGACACAGGCATGATAATTGAAACTACGTGTGTGGCTGCACACCACTTGTTTTCTATAACCAAATGGAAAACATTAGTACTTCTAGTAATTGTTGATCAATCAAAGCACATTAAAATAGTTGGCCGTACAGATGCCTGTGTTTTTAATGTAGGCAGGAGGGGTGTGACAGGGCGGTGTTATTATGCTCCACATTAAGATAATGCCAAATACCAGTTATAACATCTTCCTTCGTGTTATTCCTGTTAAAGAATCTGTCATACATAATGGTTTCTGCAATATCACCTTAAGTTCAACTCTATCATAGAACAAGTATTTGCAATGCAATAGGTCTCGCATTAGTAAAGTTTGAACTATTGGTGTTGCATCATTTAGCAATGCCAATAGCTCAAACTTTAATAATGCGAGAACTATTGTATTGCAAATGCTTGTATTTGAGTAGGTATGGTGTGTTGTGAGCATCAAAGTATGTAGACACAAGCATGACATTTGTATCACAGCTCGTGGCTGCTTTACGTCGCTTTCGGAATGTTATGTTTTAAATATGAGAAAGTTGAGAAGTAGAAATTAACGGTTGTTCGGTCATTCTCACTTTAAATTTGTTGCATACAAGACATGTTTGCTCAACAGAATTATCGTCTTTTCATTCCTGCATACTGGACTGTTCTACAATTACTTATTCTCTACTATCTTTTAGATGAGGAGCTTCAGGGTGCGCCATGTCCCGGCACGTAGTGAGAGACACATCGGTGACAGAAAGGTGAGTTGCAAATATTCTCTTCAGTGTAACTCTCTCACTCTCTCTTTTCCTCTCTCCTTTGATGAACGAATGACACACGATCTTATCTTCCTTTTTAACTAACAGGTTGTGTTTCATGAATTGGCGTCCCCCCAACACCACCAGAGCTCAACGTCTGTGGAATCTGCGATGATGCGTGGCCTGAGAAGGTTGCTTTGGCACGTGGTGGACCCTCTTTAAAACACGCTAGTAGCACAAGGTGAGCAGAGAAGCTTCTTTCCGCAGCTGCGAGAAGTCACCTCTGGGCAGAGAGAGTGGATAATGTGCAGCAACCTGAGTGCGAAGGAATGGACAATCACCTCCGGGCAGTGGGAGTGGATGAAGTGCAGCAGTCTAGGTGCGCAGGAACAGTCACTCACCTTCGGGCACTGGGAGTGGATAGGGTGCACCAGTCTGGGTGCGCAGTAATGGGAAGTCACCGCTGTGCAGTGGAAGTAGATCAGGTACAGCACCCTGGGAGGAAAAGAGCGCACAGACACCTCCTTGCAGTGGGAGTTGTTGGAATATAGCAGCCTGGGTGCGAAGAGGCATAACACAGAAATATGCGTGTACAGTTGTATGTACTCTGCAATTACTAATTCTATACTATCTTTCAGATCACTAAACCTGAGGGTGCACTATGACCCGGCACGTGGTTGGACACACACCAGTGGCAAAAAGGTGAGCTGCGAAGATTTTCTCCACTATAAACACTCCCTCTCCTACTCCAACTATTCCTTTCTCTCTCTCACACCTTCTCTCTTTCTTTGTCACTTCCTCTCTGTGTCTCATTCTTTCTTTCTCTCTCTTCCCCTCTCTCACTCTTTCTCCCTCTTGCTTCCTCTCTTTCACACTGTTTCTCTTTCTCTTTTAAAGTTGTGAACCCTGCTGTACGCAGTGCAGATTAATAAATCAAGGCTGAATTCAAAGCTGTCCGCAGTATAAATCCTAAGCAGAATTCAAGTTGTGAGCTCTGCTGCCTGTAGTGTATGCAGCAGGTTAGCAGAGCGGCCTGGGTGCACAGGGCCTCCAATTGAACGCGGTGCAGCAAGAGTGGTGAGGTGCATCAGCGTCACTGCGCAGTTGCGAACAAGCAATATTGCTGTGCATAATGATGTGATCTCTCACCTCATTCAGTCTCATCTCTGTCTCATTTTAAAGACCTACTGGACCATAATGTAGACCTGAGCCAGTAGGCAGCGCTGCCCTGCAGACACCTCTTCAGCCCGGTGCTGCGAGAGGGGCGGGATGCATCAGGCAGACTGCGTATGTGCGAATAAGCAATGTTGCCAAGTGTTATGTTGTGATCTCTGACCTCATTCAGTCGCATCTACCTAATTGTAAGGACCTACTGGACCTGAGCCAGCAGGTAGCGTTGCCCTACAGACACGCGGCGTTGGCTTTTAAGACACTGTAGTTAGCTCCTTTATGAGTGCACAGGCACACAGGCTCCCGCCACTGCATTACACCCGAACATTAAGCTTCTAGTATGCGCTCTATTCCTTTCTATGTAAACTTTACCTTAACATATTATTATTTAAACTTGAGTATGCTCGTGTACTTCAACTCCTCTTTGAACCACGATTACCACTATCGGTTGATCGTACTTCAAAAACGAAGGATGCACTCAACTCCAATTTTCTATCAAGCTAAAATAAACCTTCATTTACCTTCAGATGTTTCCACCATTAAATTATTTCTCCCTTTTCAGAAATTCATTTATTAGCGGTAAAGGGGCTGAGCTGGAACTCTCTCCCGCAATGATGCCCTGAGCCTTCTAAAACCTTCCATGGCAGTATCAAGACACCGTTCCATTTTGGAGACCTGGTCTTCCATACAAATGTACCCCGGCCTCGGAGCTTGCACCACCACATCATAGGACACACCAGTGGTGGCAGGTAAGCTGTGAAGCTTCAGTGTGCAAGACCTACAATTGAGCTCATTGCGGGGGAAGGGACTGGGGTGCAGCACCCTAGGTGCACAGGTGCATGCAAGCGATTTTCCCGTAACTAATAATGTAGGACTAAATTATCAAAGAACGGCAATAACATTATCACCACTTTACCAACAGGAAACTGCCGCTAAAGCGACGATAAGGGATTCATAATATGCCCTTGTGAATTCCCATAGAATCCCAGGTTCACACCAAAACCTGTGCTTCTAAGGGAATTCACAACAGCATATTATGAACCCATTATCGCCGCTTTAGCGGTGGTTTCCTGCCTCTAAAACGGAGATAATGTTATTGCCCTTCCTTCCTAAAATGACCCATAATCTCTGGCTTCATGTATTTAATTTTAAGGACTTCTTAAAACACAGTCTATCTTGCAGATCCCTGCGTCCTAGACAAAAGGGTGACGAAGGGTAAACACTAAGGGCTGAGTGCAATAGGCCGACGCTCTGTCTCCTCCCTCTCTTCTTTAACTCTCCCTACCTTTCTCACTTCCACCCACTGCCCCTCCCTTCCATTTTCACTATGATCATTTCATTCGAACTAGCTTTCTTTTTCTCTTCCACATAGCACACATACTTATGTTTCCTTTTAGTCTTGCATGTTACCTATGCTGCTACTTTAAAGTTAAATTTTTATTTATTTCTGTTTTAATAAAGGTTACTTTAAAAAATAAATAAATAACTGAGTGTATAGGTCTTTTTCTGACAACACTTGACTATTATTTATTGTGATAATCATCTGTTTATAGAAGATTTTAAAGTCAATACTATTTAACATTACAGTGCACCTACAAAAAAATAATGTAACTAACTGTTAGGCACATGAACCCTGTGTAATTATACAACTGCAAGAGTTCTATGAGTGTATCACTTTATAACACCATAAGTACTGCCCGTGTGATTACAGAATAAGTAAGGCACTCCCAAGGAACACCGAAGCTTCAGGGACTGCCGAGGCCCACCCTGCATATTTAAATAAAGATTCTGAGTATGAGGATCCCTGGACTTAAGTTCCCCTCAAACTCCTTGAACAATTAATGAACAATTCCCGGGAAGGTGACACTCTCCAAGGGCCAGATGTAGGTAAATCTCATTTACCGATTCATAAATACCGAATTTTACCGAATCGGTATTTATGAATCTGTAAATGAGATGTAGGGAAAAATTCTGTATTTTTTACTGAATCGGTAAGATTCGGTATTTACTGATTCGGTAAATACCGAATCGGTATTTGCTATTGAATCCTATGGGCCTTGAAGCCCATAGGATTCAATAGCAAATACCGATTCCGTATTTACCGAATCGATAAAAATTTCGAATTGCTAAGGGGGATAGGGTGCCACTTTGACACCCTGTTGCACCCCTGTAACTGGCTTTTGCGCCATGTGGCACACAGACATGCCCTTTGGGCATGTCTGTGTGCCACATGGCACAGGTGTACATGCACAGATGTGCATGTACACAAGAATTCGTAATTTACCATGCAATTGTATTGCATGGTAAATACCGAATTCTAAAGGCCCTGTAGCACTGTTAGAAGTGCTACCTACATCACAAACTACATTTTCGGTATTTTTACCGAATGGTAAATTTACCGAATCGGTAAAATGTACAGAATCGGTATATTTACTGATTCTGTAATTTTACCGATTCGGTAAAACCAAAATGTACGTTTTTTTGTCACCTACATCTGCATAGCCCTTTACCGGTCGGAAACGGCTGAAAATCGGTATTTTCAGCCATTTCCGACCGGTAAAGGGCTACCTACATCTGGCCCCTAGACTGCAAAACGTTCCTGTACCCTTCTGCACCCAATTCACATGTGACATTAACACACTACTTAGTTTGTAAAAGATTAAGTGCCGGGACTCAAAGTTTTACTAGGAAAAGAATGGTGTTTATAACTGGAAGTGTAATGCCCGGGCTGACTTTTTACCAGCTCTTCTACCTTTTCAGTGGTCCTGGCTGTAGGGAAGTCATCATATTTCCCCAGGGTCCTCTACATGACAGAGGGGAAAGCAAACAGAGACGACATAGCACTGTGTACATTAGGAGTAAAAGGAGTACACAACTCTTTGAATTAACCCAACGAGAGGGCACGAGCAGCAGCCACTGGCGTAACAAAACCCCATGTACAATTTGTGTACTCTATGCTCAACAGTGGGCAATTCTTTACCGATCAGTCAAACATTGCTGTTTCACGTTTTGTGAAATGCTACACCGTGTGGGCTTCACAAAATACTTTGTGGCTATTTCAGTGGGAGATGGGATTGTCGACATGCCCAAATTTAGAAACTCCTAAATTTACCGTTAAACAAAATTACCGCCTACCACTAATTTTTATTCTCCCCCAGGCCCACATACAATGTTGGGGAGCCACCATTGCTTTTCCACACGGGATGCTGCTAATACGCAGCATCCCGTGTGGAAAAGCAATCTCTTTTGCATTTTGAAAGAGAGAGCAGGTTTCCCTGCTCTCTCTTTCAAAATTGGCTCCCACCCTACCAAAGCAAATAGCAATGTCCCGAGGGTGGGCACCAGGAGACACTGCAGGAGCTACCCCTGGGGGGTGGCGGTCCCCAGGGCCCTTGACGGCTCCAAGAGGGGGGCCACGCGGACCCCCTCCCACAATCTAAAAAGCCCCGGGGGCTGGTGATCCCCGGGGCTTGGGGGGGCCTTTGAGCCCCCCACCCATGTATTTTACTGGGGGAGTAGCCTTTAAGCCCCCCACACCCATTTATTTTGTAGCACCAAGGGGTGCGGTTCCCTGGGCTAGGGAGCCCCTCTGGGCCCCCTATCAAATTTAATATTTTAGCTCCCAGAGTTTGGCCCCCAAGGGGGCTCATTTTTAAACAAGCACGGGAGCCCGCGCTTCATTTTTATTTTCTTTACGGGGGATCCGCGCACCCTGTGTACATTTTTCCGTTTCTTTTATTTATTTTTTTACGTGTTTTTTGGACCCTGGGGGTCCTTGTGGGACCCCCTAAGCAGAACTAGAGCATCAGAATATTTCTACCCTGCCCCTTTATACGTTCTGCACACTAGTTCCACTGATCTCTTGAGCCTCGCTTTTACAGAGGAACAAAATGGCTGCCAACACTTCCTGGTTTGGAGTGTTGACAGACAGTTGACAACCAATTAGAATGCAGCTTGTGATGTTAAGGGTGCGTGGATCCACAGCGGCCATAGATATATCTATGATTTTACTTTTAATTTTCTCAGCAACTACTGAACGGATTTACACCATTTAACCAAAAGGCACAAGTCTGAACCAAGGGCTACCTCTTTGCCAAATTTGGTATAAATCAGTTCAGCAGTTCGGGCTGTAGCTGTGATTAACCGTCCCTATGGAAAATTGCATGGGGAAAACACGTTTTGGGACCCCCTTTTTTCTCAGCCCCCACTTGACAAATCACCCCAAGACGTTCAGGATAGGAGCGGACCGGAGCGGGCCACCAGTTGTGAAAATTTCACAAACATTCGTCTACCGGCGCCAAAGTTATTCACAATAGAATGTTGTGGATTTCCTATGGATAATAGGTTCTAACTATAACTGACAGTAGGCCTGAAACCTATGGTTTTTTCAGTGAATTTCAAAGGTTTTTTATATATTCTAATTCCTAACTATATAAGGCCTGAAACCTACGGGAATGCAAAAAGGGGGCAGGGTAGAAAGAACCTGACCTCCTAGGTCTGCTCAGGTGGTCCCACAAGGATATTAACATATTTAAACGTTATCCGCTAATAGAATTAGCATTTAAAAAACCTTGCAAATTCAAAGAAAATACCATAGGTTTCAGGCCTGATATAGTTAGGAATTAGCATTTAAAAAACCATTGAAATTCACTGAAAAAACCATAGGTTTCTGGCCTTATGGAGTTAGGAATTAGCATTAAAAAAACTGCAAATTCACTGACAAAACCATACGTTTCAGGCCTTATATAGTTAGGAATTAGCATTTAAAAAACCTTGAAAAATTCACTGAAAAAACCATAGGTTTCAGGCCTTATATAGTTAGGAATTAGCATTTAAAAAACCTTGCAAATTCACTGAAAAAACCAAAGGTTTCAGACCTTATATAGTTAGGAATTAGCATTTAAAAAACCTTTGAAATTCACTGAAAAAATCATAGGTTTCAGGCCGGTTTCAGGCCTTATATAGTTAGGAATTAGCATTTAAAAAAAGTTGAAATTCACTGAAAAAACCAAAGGTTTCAGGCCTTATATAGTTAGGAATTAGCATTTAAAAAGCCTTTGAAATTCACTCAAAAAAATATACGTTTTAGGGGTTTTATAGTTAGCTGGACATTTCACTCATACAAAACGATTGAAATTGCTCATATATAGTTAGTTGTACTAACTATATTTCGAGCACCTGCAATCCACTGCTGATGTTGTCACATATTACATCATTCATGACATGGTCAGTGGCATCACTGATGACATCTCAAATTACATCACTGATGACATCTCTGATTACATCATCCAGTGAATGTGGTTTGCTTCGTTATTTAAATATGCATTATTTGTATAGCAATTTGCATTGAAGAATGAGTGGATATATAAAAATAAATATTTGGATGGAGGATACATACGTTGGAGAGTTTAAAAAGTGTTACTCGGTAAAATGTGTTCTTTGCATGTTCATGATTAAAAGCATCTAAATAGAAGACATATAAAAAATATTGTTATCATTAGAAGAAATAAAAAGGTTTAATATTTTTTATTTTTTATTTTTATGGTTCTTAATTTAAAAAATGGTAGCATTTGTAAATCGTAATCCTGCTCTCGGTAAGGTGTCCTGGCGCTTGGGGCTTTGGGAAGGTTAATAAATAATAAATGCCCTTTCCTATGCACCTGTAGACTTGGCTTTTAAACTTTCAATTGCCTAGTCTGTATCTTTACACTTCCTCCAAACATTTTGGTACTACTATTTTAGTATTGTAGTGAGCCATTCAGCAGTATGTGTTTATGTACACACTGTTCTAAAAGTGAAACTGCTGTGCATTTTGCCAGACACTCTCCTTGCTGAATTGTAATAATTCAGCCAGTACCCAAGTAGCCATGGTGTAAAGTGGGCCTTAGGGCATGGACTAATTCAAACTCCTATACACTGTGCATGCAGTCTCCTATGCATGGGCAAACTTGTCTTTTATAGCTTTTATTATCCAGTCTATATTATTACACTTACAGCAAACTCTTTGTGATTGCTTATTCAGTATTGTAGTGAAGTATTTAGCAGAATGCCCTTATGTATGCACTGTGATAAAAATGAAGCTCTTTTAAATTCAGACAGACACTCTCCTTGCAGAACTGTAATTATCCAGTCAGTACTCAAGTAATCATGGTGCAAAGTAGGCCTTAGGCCATGTACTGCTTTAAACCTGTAAAGAGTATGCATGCACTCTTCTATGTAGCTGCACATTTGATTTTATGCATTCAATTGTCCAGTCTGTATCATTAGACTTTCACAATCACTCTCACTCTACTGTTTCAATATTGTAGTGAGCCATTCAGCAGTATTTTCTTATATATGTACTGTGGTAAAACTGAGGCTCTTATAAATTCAGTCATGCACTCTGTTTGCAGAACTGTAATCATGCAGTCAGTACCCAAGCAATTATGGAGCAAAGTAGGCCTTAGTATATAGACTGCTTCAAACTCCTATTTACTATGCATGTACTGTTCTATGCACCTGCAAATTTACCTTTTATATTTTGAATTCCCCAGTCTCTATCCTTACACTTCCACCAAACACTCTGTCATTCCTGGTATAGTTATGTAGTAACTCATTGATCAGTGTGTAGTAATCCATTCACTATATTTAAACAGTAATCAGCAGATGTACAATAAGTGGTACATTCCCAGAGATATGGCAGTTATTGGGCACTGTGATATCAGCACAATGGGTGCACCATATTTACAATGTAGTGTATTATGGAGCACAAACGGCACAGATATGTGATGTATTTGTGTTGTGAAGGTGGTGCATTGCTTGACTTGCGTTCCAAGTGCACCACAGCTCCAGCAATGCTCTTGGGGTTCTATGCTCACAAAGCTGTGTCAATCCTTACACCTGTTTCAAGCAAGTGCAGGGTTTTGATGTAGCATAGGCCTAAAAGTGACTGAATGAAATCTTATAGATTTCACTCAGTCACTTTTAAGAGGTGTTCCTATGCTAGAACCCCTCCACTCCCTCCCCCCCCCACTCTCTGCGCAGGAAAGTCTCTTTCTGGCTCAGGGCTTTAGAATGTGATGCACCTTCAATATGCATCACTTTGTAAATATCAGGCACTATGGCACATCTTTTGCAACACCGCTTCATCACAGAAGTGACGGAAAAGATGTGTAAAAGAGGTACAAGGGGGTTGTTCATCCGCTCCTAACACATACAAATTCACCCAGGCAGTTTCACTAGCAGTGCAAATTGAAGTATAGACTTCTAACATATTTATATGGATATGTTACATTGAAGTGCTTCGGAGGTACTACAGTATACTATAGGTAAACACCTTATACATTTATGCTGTAGCACTCCCTTATAGTTTTGCACTTTCACATTCACCATACACTACTAATTCATTCGGTCATTTATGCACTACACATTGATTCTGACAAAGTTTTAGACACTAATATAGAAATATGGTTATTTTTTAAGCCAGTGGAGGTAGTTCTGAAAAGAAGTGTTTTTTTGTCTTTTCAGTTTTCTATTTGTTTAGTATTTTTTCAGTAAGTTTTTAGTTGTTTTTTTTTAAACCAAAAAAATTAAACTGGAACCAGGAAGAAAAAAGAAAAAAAAATATTATTGTTTTGGGCAACGGTGCTCTTCTTTGCTCTTCACAATGAGGTGAATAGACTGCTCACCGTAACAAAGGAGTTCTCTGCAAAATTTACAATGAATTGTAAGATCTGCAAACTGAGGCACAATAATAGGATGCGGACATTTCGGAGGAGGTGGTGGTGCAGTTGAGGTAGAAGGAACAGCAGGTTGAGGGTTCTCCTGGAACCTTTCTGTTGCCATCCTTCTTTAATTATTTGGATACAAATTTTTGACATGGCGAACCATTGAGGCTGTCCCGAAAGTGTAATTGTTTGTTTGGTCAGCCCTGGAAAGTGTAACCTCACAGATCTGGCGCGTTACTTTCGGTACATTCACCTTTTTCTGTCCCTCCGGAAATGAAGAAAACTTCCAAAAGAAAGCTTCTTTTCTCTTTTTCTGAGGTGGCTCAGTACCAAAAATCTTCCTTAGAGGAATGTACTGATGTAGTCTCAAAAAGAGCAGCCATTGTAGAGTTTGGTTGTAAAAGACTACAGCTCCACAGAAGCGCAGAGGACCATCTACTGTACAAAGTGTGGTGCGATCACTGTACGGGTACGGTGCGATTACCAAAATAATATGAAAAAGGAATTATACAGATTTTAATTGTAAAAAATGAAGATTTTTTTACATAAAACAAATATTTGGGATTTAGTTTTTTAATATTTTACATTAAGAATATGAAATATAATTTAAAAAATAAAATAAATATTTTTAATAAAAATGTAAGAAATTAGTATAAAAAGAAAGAAATATAATAATGTATACATTTAAAAATGATCATTTACTAAACCTTTGAAATTCACTGAAAAAACCATAGGTTTCAGCCACGTTATAGTTAGGAATTAGCATTTAAAAAACCTTGCAAATTCACTGAAAAAACCATAGGTTTCACACATGTTATAGTTAGCTGCAGATCTCACTCATACAAAACCATCGAAATTCCCCCGTTATAGTTAGTTCAGCTAACTATAAATCGCGCACCCGCAATGCACTGCTGATGACGTCATATACTACATAACTCATGACATGGTCAGTGACATCACTCATGACATCACTGATGGCATCTCAAATGACATCACTGATGACATCATCCTTGTGAAAGAGTGGCAGACCTCCTCTCACCCTAATATAACTTTTGATACACACATTCAAAAATAGAATCTAACATTTTCTAAAAAATGGAGATACCAATACCAGTTAGAACAACCTATTCAGTCACTCCAAAAACTACATACACATCCACTCATTCACCAAAAGTTCTATGTAGTCACTCATACATGTACTCACTCATCATATGTACTCATACACCTAGACATCCTGTTACACACCTACACTTATACATAGAGTTATTCACACATACACTCACACATGCAAATAAACTATCAAACATCCATTTACTTGCATAAACAGCTCTGCACGCACCACTACACTTATTTCTACAGAAACATACGCATACTTACTCTCTTAAACAATCAGTTATAGAAACACATACTTATTTAGTGGGTTGGTGCACCTCGTGCTGCTTCAGATGCTGTGTGACTCGTGCTGACACCCCCAAAAAACTACTCCCGTTGAAACGATTAAGATGCATGGCGCCATCAACTGTTCGCAGACTAACGATGGGTCTCTCCCGTGGCTGGGTTCCACCGCTAAATCCATCCTGAAAAGTTAGCCCCAAAGGAAGAGCCCACAAGTTGTTGAAATCTAACCTTGAATGATACTCTATGTGACTTTGTTAGAGTTTATTGCTTTTAACCTCAATGAATTTGATTCAGATTTTTTCTATCCAAGTCCACACCTGGATATAATGTTTACCCAAGTTTTAAACGTTTCACTCATTTGCATATATATAAGAGAGACGAAAGAGAGCTGTATTAAACTAGTACACATGGCATCCATTTTTAAGTGCATAAATACCCATTGCCCTGGTGCCCATTACTTCAGTTTTCAGTCAGCATATTATTGATATGCTGTACTTAACATAGGTATACATAGCTCAGTGTTATTCCATTTAGGTACTTTGTTAACAGTCACAATAATACCTTCACATACAGCTCTTACTGGGATTAGATGTGTAGAGCCATACCAATTACGATTATGTCATCCATCTTGGAATGTCTACTTTCTAAAGTATGTTCTCTGCATAGTGAGATACATATAATTATAGGGAATGTATGGACTCTGTATTCTAGGAGAAACATCTCAGCACATGTAGAGACTAGGAAGTATCTGAGCAGTCTAGATGTAAGTGTTACACAATTTCTTTTCATATACTATGAACTGTATTTTCAATTGATTGTTTCTGTTGGTATAGTGCCCCATTTTGCATCTTTAAAGATATGTGAGCCATAGTGGCGAGAATCAGGAACCATCACCTACACATTAACACATATTGATCCTATGATACTGCAATTTTTTGCAAATGATTGGAATGAAAATCATGTGTCTTGGGAAAAGCAACATGCCAACTGCTTGTTCATGCATCACATTCTAAATCTAGTGGTGTACGTCATGTGCTAAATAATAATACTAAGGGTAAATTAAGTGACTGTGAAGTCCGTGTGATCAAAATTAGATTAAAAAAGCATTGGGTCTTATCTGTGACGTGCCCTTCACCACTTCATATTGATATTCAAAGAAAGGGGTAGGAACCCCTGATGATCACACCTCTTGTGAGGTGGTCCCTTCCTTTACCCCTCTGACATAAAAAGAGAAAAAAACGTATGCAGTTCATGTAGTATACATTTGATAAAATCAAGAACATATAGGAACAAATTAGAGAACAGACCAAACACACAATATATTCATACAGAATATAAACAGTTTCAGTAGCCAACAGTCACTTACAGTGAATATGCAGTGTGAAGTAAGACTCCTTGAGTATATGCCGACTAGTGCTCCTAGTTTTCATGTAGGTAAATACCTAATTCTTCCTCAACATTGTGCCCTTACGGGAATCTACATTGTAGATTGAGAATATGCCAGGATTCCCTTTTCCTAAACTGTAGGGTTCTGTGTCCACCTCTGTAATACTTGTGTACCTGCTCAATGATGAAATATTGTAGGAGGGAGCTGTTGGACAAGTGATACCCAGCGAAATGCCTGGCCATCTGGCAGTGTGGATCTTTCTTGTTCATAGCCTGCATGTGCTCTAATATCCTTTCCTTTGCAGGAAAGATTGTACTCCATACGTGATGTAACTTACAGGGTACAGAGATGATGTAAGCGGAGCTACAGGTTAGGAATTGGTTGATGTTTCTCAAACCAGTAGGTGTTTCATACGTTTTTTTCATGTAGCTTGCCCAGCAGGCTTTGCAGTGGCCACATGGAAAAAAACCTATAGTCCCTGTTTGAAGCTGTGTTGTTTTCTGGTTATATCCTTCTTGACCAATATGTCTCCAAGGTTTCTTCCTTTCCTGTATGTTAACCTGTATGTTATCATTGGTCTTTTAGGGAGGCCTTGTCCCAACATTGGGTCACTTGTCAAGATATTCCAGTTATGTGCCACTATTCCGGTGATTTTCCTAGATTCTAGATTGTAGGTCAGAATGACCCTAGGTTTGGCTTTTTTGTTAGTATATTCCTGTTCCTCCTGTTTCTCCAGGAGCATTTCTTCTCATGTGATTCTATTAGCCTTGTCCCTAGCTTTCTTTAGAACCCTCCTGGGGTAGCCTTGTTCCTTAAATCTCTTCATCATATTTTCCTCTTTCTTCGCCATCAGTACTGCAGATCCTCTTTGCTCTCAGTAATTCCCCACATGGAATACTCCATTTCAGGGTTTCTGGGTGACTACTGGGAGCATGTAGGAGACTGTTACAAGCAGTTGCATTCCTTTGAAGTGTAGTTTTGAGTTTGTTGTTCTCCACCTCGAATTTAACGGCCAGGAATTCAATACTCTCCAGACTTATGGTGCAGATAAGTTTAAGGTTATATTCATTTCTGTTCTGGTCATGTATTGTTTCTACTGCACTTGTCTCACTGCCTTTCCATATGACGAATATATCGTCTATATTTATATATATATAAAGTGAGTTTTGGAAGGTGGAGATTTTATTAGTATTTTCCACTGCTAATTATCTATTTATTTCACTTGGCCACAATGCACTTGCCCTCTTCTCATGGGTTATATGCCAAGTCAGTTAAATATGTCCCATGCCAGCTCACGTACCTCCAGATGTGGGAGACAGAATAAGAAGCATACCTGGATGCATCTAACATTGGTGTCAAGCTACTGCTCGCAACCTCTTCTGCCTTGTTTTATTTGGCTGCCAAGAAGACTATCATTGCCTTTTCCTGCTGCCTCCGTGTGCCTGCATTATGAATCATACACATAATATAATCCAGCTTGAAACAAACCTGCTGCATGGTTACCAGCCATCACAGACATAGCAATGGGTGCATGTTTATATTCTGCCGCAGTTCACTATAATTTATTTTATTTCTGCCACTTGTGTATTTGGGGTTTTGCAAACTATGCAATAATACGACAATTTACTTTTTAAATGAGCCGGTTTGAGAAGGATAGATGTAGACATGTCGGCGGTCTCCCGAGAGCTTTTATGAAGTAGGTCTGGTTGAAGAAGTACCTAAAGGGAACCAAACCACAGCCCACAGAGCTCACATGTGGTAGAACAGAAACTGCTTGCTCCTTTCCTCTGGCTTTATGATATGCGAAAATGATTACTATGCAAGGGAAATCTGCTAAATGTCTTTACCGTCTAAACCCGAGGGAACTAATATTATCAAAGGCACTTAATACAAAAGAATAAGAACACCAATGTGTTCTACCACAATAATTAGCAAAATTAGTTTGCCTACAGGCATGTTTTGTTAACTTTAGTTTTTGTTACAGCATCCTTTTTTCTTTTTTATTGCATGCTGTTCTGTTAACAAAGTGCGTATATTTTTGGATTGCTGAGTTTGCACTGTTTAATTTTATTTCAACCTTGCTTGTTGCTTCGTTTCACAGTGCCACCCAGACAGTACGATGCAACATCTGCTATTGCCTGGTATCATAGCTCAATGGGCTTCCACCCAGGGAAACTTAGGTTAGACCTTCGCATATAGAGGTCAATAAAATGAGTACTACTAAATTCAATTAAAATAACTAGGGGTGTGCTTCCAAATCACAGGGAAACAACATATTTACAATAATATGTTGCATGCCTGTGCTCTCAATCACTGTGAACAAAAAAATTTGACTGAAATTGTTGTCACCAATGGCTGTTAATTCTACTCATTTTCATTATTTTCTTGTTTTACAACTATTTACTTAGGAAAAACCTTGAGAGATCCACACAAATGACTCTTTGGTGTGTTCAGAATTGCATCTATTTTTCAGAAATGTATAACTTTCCGGAATCACCCATGGGCTTCATACCTGTTTCTACTCACAAACTGCAAGGAGGTTGAAACCACGAAACACTAGAAAAAATTGCCTACTTCCAAGAAAAATACAAAACCTATGGTAAAAAACATGTTTTTATGTATACAACTCTGTTTGTTCTTGAAAGCTAGGAAGTTGGTGATCGACGCACCGCAAACCTTTCATTGATGTCATTTTATAGAAAAAAAGCATACACTTTCTTGCACAGCACCTTTTCCCCATTTTTCCGAAAATTGCTATATTTTGCCTATTTTCTCAGTTAACTCTATAGGGAAATTCACCAACCCAGGGTGCCTTTAGTATCCCCAGGATGTTTGATAAAAGGATGCACACTTGACTTGGATAGCATTTGTGGGAACCAAGGGCCTAATTTACAAAGGTCCTCCGCACTTGTGGTGGAGGCCCCTCAGTCATAGGGGAGTCTCCGCACTCCGGGCAAATTCGGCCAATGAGAATTCTCATTGCATGGATTCCCCGCAACCCCTAGTACATAGACTCCCCCACGACTGTGGTGCCTCCACCATGAGTGCGAAGGCCTTTTGTGAATTATGTTTTAAGGCTGAAGTGCAAAGTACCAGAAAGATGAACAAAAAGAGGCTAGCACAGGAGTGGAAATACTTGAGTGTTATCACTTTAAAGATTTGATAGTTCTTATATTCTAATTCTGAAATATTTCTCACGTTGCTCAGTCTCATCCCTCACTGTTTTATTCTGGCCAGTAGTGGCTGAGGTAATCACCATTTTATATTATCTTTAGAAGTACACCAAACTGTATCCAACTTGACAAACCAAGATGAGCTGAAGCATTCATCTATATTCTGTAGAATTATACCAATGGAATGATACAAATATTCTTACTTTAGGCCAGTACTTTAAATACAAAAAAGAAGAATGTAAAAAGCACTATAATGCAAAAAAACTGACAGTTTTTTTCCTAATCTGCTTGTATATAATTAACAGTGGGCAATGAGCTCCGCTCGCGGAGATTAGGGAGATTTGTTAACTACGCATTATATTAAAAACACAGAATTCATGTAAAAACTCTGACTACGTGACTCCGCCACGTAGTGGAATTAGCAACTTTACCTTTACATGGTAAAAAGCATATAATCAATTCGCTGTGGAGCGGTTCCTGGAGGCTGTGCGCTGCTGCTGCTGCTGTGCTGCCGCTGTGCTGTGCTGCGCGTTGCCCCCCCCTGCCGTTACTGTAATCGTGGAAGTACTGAGGGGCAACTGCGTGAGGGGGCCACTTTGTGGACTGTGGTCCGGGGACCGGAGGTGAACTTGGAGCGGTGAGCAGCACCTGAATTGTAACGGGCGTCGCTGCGTGCCTGCCGTGGTGCTGCTGTGCTGTGCAGCCGGGCCGAGCTGCTGGAGGAAGGACGGACGTGTGTGATCGTTCCAGGGGCCGGGCTCCGCCCTAAACACACCTGAAGAGCTAGGAGGGCAGTGTTTGGGGAAAGCGGCGAGCCGCGAACCGTGAGCCGCGAGTTCGGGCATCATTACCTGTCTACCTGTGACCACCTGTGTCCACTTGATAACCTGCTAACCTGCTAACCTGCTAACCTGGAATCCTGCTTCCCTGCTTCCCGGCCACCTGGAACATGGTGTAGGCAAATACTACCTCCCTCACCATCTAAACAGTGTCAGAACTAAGCTGCAGGCACGGGTCTGTTTTACCGCCACCCCCCTCCTGCTCTTTTTGTGCCCTGCGAGGTGCTGGTGGCTGCCAGTGGAAAGGAGAGGAGAGGAGCGGCAGTGGTGAGGCGCATGAGCTCGTGGGGTCTGAGCCTAGGCCTGAGCCTGAGTGTGGGTAGGATCCCGGGTCCTGTGACTTGCGCCTAGCGATTGCTGGCCAGTGGCAGCTGGCTGGAGTTGCAGCTGAAGCAAGTATAGTGGTTTAGCAGTCCAGTGGGAGACTTGTGCGCCTACCTGCCCGCTTCCGTTCTGCGTCTGACCTGTCCGCCGGAGATGAGATCTGGCAGGGTGAGGACAACGGCTTCCCAAAGGAAAAAGAAAAGCAGAGGTAAAAATGCAAGGGAAATTTTGGACCCTGAGCAGTCACCTAATCTGTTGCTGAGTGACTCTGACACCACAATTGAAAGCACGTCTCAAGCCACCAGGAAGTGTTCTGACACGACGTCCTGCACAATTTTTGGTAACCAACCAAAGATAACTACAAAATTCAACTATCTAAAGGAAGTCGGGCAAATGGTCTTCTCTAGCAACAAGAACATCACTGGCCTCCCAATCCCCCTAAGTCCACTGGTGTCCATCATAAAGGGCAATGCAACAAACGGGGCCTCACGGACCTCCCAACACAGTCACACGTCAGACACTGCTACTACTAAATCGCCAATGGCAGATGGAATCGGGGCCCTGGGGAGCCCAGCAAGGAAGTCTCCCTTAACAGAGAGAGCGCGTCGGCACAACTCTGCACCAGCTGGGGTCGCCAATCCCAGTGTGGCACTCAATACACTGGAACTCCATATTGAACCAGCAGAAGAACCAGCCGAAGAAAAAACCAGCAACCTGCAACACTTCAACCAAACGCTTCTTGAAGCCAGCTTCAGTATCCCGTGTATTCAAAAAGGTGAATCTGCGTTTCACTTCATCAAGGGCTTTGACATCGCCTTGACGACGGCAGGAGCTGGCACTTCCTTTGGGGGAAGGGGAACCAACCAGGATCAACATCGTGCGAGTAAACCAGAGTCTGTGCCTACTGACATCACAATTGACACAGAGGATGCAGAGGGAGGCACGAAAGAGCCTTGCTATTTCGATTCAACGGAATGGGCAAAAATGTTGCACTCATATGGGAACACAATCCCTGGACATCCTCAGCCACCGGTGCCACCAAGGCAGGACAAAAGCGAGGTCCCCTCTCAAGAAAAAGCGTGGGCTACCGCCCTCGACATTCTTCAAAAGTCATCAGACACAATGACTTACCAGGCGGACAAAATGGACATTCAAATCAGCTTATTAAACACACTTGCTGTGTACGTAGTCAAAATCGACGAGAGGATCTCAAATCTAAACAGCCTGATCAGACGGGCCCAGGAAGCCGCAGACCGCCCGCAGCAAGGATGTGACTGTACACCTATAGTGGAGAAACTGTGTTCACTTCCAGGCATAATGGAAAAGCTTGTAGTAGACCTTAAAGAAATAGCAAAAGCTAACCCCATCCCTGGAAATGGTAGTGACGCAGATTCAGGAAATCCAAGCGAAGACCCTCAAATACAAACAGGCTCTAACTTAAGGCCAAGAGGGGAAGTAGGTGTCAACTCCACACGACTCCAAGAGATAGCGCTGCATGGTTGCGGAATGATTGAACAGCAATTTCCTCAGGGCACCAGCAGAGCAAATTCCACCCTTCTTTCTCCAACTGAACAAGACGAGGGTCCACCAGTGGGAAAAGTGAAAAGACAAAGGAAGCGGAAAGGTCGCAACAAAATGATAAGGAGCAAGCAAGTCTTAAATCTCTATCCGATGTTCAACCCCCTTAGACGACCAGGTGCCTTAGGGGATGATGATTCAAAAAACTCCTCCGATCCAGTAATTACAACGGAAGATCAACCATCCATCCAGGATAGTGACAGTAGGAAGAGTGCCATTTCCTGCTCGCCAACAAGAAAGAAATCATTAATGTCACCTCTAGGGAAATGTGTCCCCAGCGTCGTAAAAGAAGATAAAAGTACTGCTAACATGGCTCCACCAAACATATCCATCAAGCAGAACGAAAAGGCAGAGACCACACATCAAGTCTTGCGACAAAGCAGCCTGGAGGCCCCATGCTAATGCAGGTAGGCACAGTTAATTGTGTCAAGAACCAACAGGGCACACTCTCGGCAAGTGCTAAATGGGCCTCCGGCCAAGTAAATAATAGAAGGCTTGATACCGTGCAAAACGAGGCCCTTCCCATGGGCCCCCTGTTAAAGGGTGCTCAAACGTCCTATGCGGATAAAATAGAGGCCATCCCTTGGCCGATCAGCACAGTCCCGAGAGGGGACGCCCTCTTTACCATCTTTTACCCTGAATACAAGTCTAAAGGTAGCCATGACGTCCTAAATCGGAGTAACATCTTAAAGCTGATTCAAGCGACAGGTCTGTCAAACAAAATAACTTCACAAGATATAATATCGGTTGAATTCATTGCTCCGTGTCAAGGTCAACTTAACGAATCCACAAAGGTCACCTGGAGCACAGTAGAGGCAATGAATAACATTCTAGGGGCAATCGACATCTTCAAGCAATGGGGAATACTGATTCAGCCGGGCAGGGAAGCAGGTTATCCACACGTCTTACAGGCAAGCCGTGGTGAGGAACACAGTCGTGCAGGGAGGGGTTCAGTATACTCCGTCCTTAGGGGTGCACGCAATAAAACACCCACTCCCGTCCACTCAATGAGGAAAGTAAGAGATGACAGGATCACACCAACCAGGAAACAGGACGAGGCCGGCACATGGTCATGGCTGGCTGGCGCCCTGAACACAACCCGCCTCTTACGTTGACAGTCCAACAGGGAAGACCGCTACGTCACAACTTTAAAAATCTGTTGATGGAACATCAACGGTCTAACAAGTAAACTTGAGGACGACGCCACAATTTCCTACTTTCAAGGTTTTGATATATTGTTACTACAAGAGACTTGGCTTACGGCACCGCAGCACCTAGAAGGCTTCAAAATTCATCTCATTCCAGCTAACAAACTCATTCGTCCAGGAAGAGGGAGTGGCGGCCTTGCAGTCTACATATCAACAAAAAATGCTGTCACCTCCTGGGACCTCTCGGGCTCATCATATAATCTCCAGTGTGTGGGAATCTCACACGCTTCGAGCAATGTCCAAAGTCGGAGGCTAATCCTAATGAACGCCTACGTCCATCCAAACACAGCATCAAGGAAATTCTTTTGTAGAAGAAGCTACAGCGTCAGTAGTGAGAGTGCAAACAGGCCCTCTAAATTCAGAAATTCTATTCACTGTTGACTTTAACATGTGAATAATGTCAGACCTCCAAAAAAATGAGGTCACCAAATCACACAACAGCATCTGGGTGATACCACCGCAGGATCGGCCTGGACGGTACAAGATCAATCCCCATAGAAGCTCTCTACAAGGCAACCTTGAAAACCTCGGTCTTATGGCATTAAACGGGTGTTTTTCCTCCGACACGCCTCCTCGATTTTCCTATCTATCGAAAACAGGCACCTCACTAATTGACTACACCTTTGTTATCCTCTCATTGCTCCATCAAATATCCGGTTATTGTCTTGGAAATAGAACGGAAAGTGACCACTGTCCCCAAGAAATTATGCTGAGGACCGGTCTCATGTAACACGAAGAAGAAAGGGCTTTGCTATCCGAGAGTATTACAATCAACCTCAAACTAATCAAATGCTCCTTCAAGAATCTTCAACTAGTATCAACAGAGGCCAAACAAATAATTGAGCGCCAAAGCAGGGGCCCAGAAAATATAATCACCAACTGGTCAATATTTGCAACCGAACTCATTGACAGATTTGCGAAACCAATAATGCTCACAATCCAAACCGGACAAAAACATACATCCTGCTCAAATCCTGAGATACAATCAGCAACAAGAACCATGAATCGGGCATGGCGGGCCTTAAAAACTGACCCAATGGATCCCATTAAATTAACAAAATTGAGAGAGGCCTGAAGCCATCATAATAAAGCGAAACATGAGCTCCGAATACGCCAATGGAACTCTTTCTGGTCCAAACTGCAGCATGACATTAAAACACACAATTCTGCCAGGTTTTGGCGTACAATCAATAGCGTATCTGGGCGCGCATCTAAAGTTGCCTCCTCGAGCATACTTGAAACAGAGTGGGTCGACTTTCTCTATTCTCACTTTAACGATCAGGAAGCGATTACCCACCTAAGTCCCCCCTCTTCGGCCAAAGCAACACAAAAAGAGAGTGTCCGGGCATCACTTATAAATACTGTAAACTCCCCAACAAAAAAATGTCCCTATGCAGATCACAAAACGGCACTAACAAAAGAGCAAGTATGGACCGACTAAAAACTAAAAAACAAAAAAACAGTTACTTGGGTCTATATCAATAGATATAGAAAAAATTCCTCCCTGGCTTCAATACTAAATATACATTTCTACTCAAAGGCATAACTGCATGCAGACATTTTTGACATAGGATCCCAAAAACAAGGTCGACGCGTTTCGAACCGGACCCTTTGTCCGATTCTCATCAGGACCAAACAGAGAATCTGAAAGAGGAAAAACAAGTTCCCTTACAATCAAAGTCATTCAGAGTGTTATGAAGGCAACAAAAAACGACCACCAGCATAGGACGCTCCCTACCTGAGTTATTCAAGATAAAGTTTCAACCAAATTAAAGGAAGCGTGAACGTCTGTGAAAAAGGTTAAACACAGGTTAGTTTATGTAATTAGTGCCTATTGTCAACATCAATTAGGTGGAAAGGACGAAGAGATACCAGCAGATGAACTGTATCTATTGATTCATGCCATGACATAGGCCCAAGTTGCTGTTTTTTTGTTTTTTTGTTTCATGCTTGTTGTGTTTGGAAGCTTGTAGGCGTGATTGTTTGACATGAAGACTAGTTGAGTCAGGTTACGTAAGAGACTGTGTGAATGCGTTACATTTTTTGTCCATTCCTTTTGTGCATGTCTGTCTTCAAAATTTTTTTTAGGTGTTTCACATATTTATAAATACATTTTGTACTGTGTGTCTCTTGGAATTTTCGAAAAAAGAAATAAATATTGATGGATTAAATCCAATACACGGTTAATAATTCATTGGTTGTTAACCAGTTGAAATAGTGGTTGTTTATAGTAGAACTCAGTATTTGCATTTTGTTGTTGTTTACTTAGGTATATAGACTCTGCTTTACTGAAGGTGATTCAAAGCCCTTGTTTGGTTTTTGGGACTATGTAACCTATGCATATATAAGGCCCCTGTTCTCTGTACTCCTTAGAATGCCTCCTACAGTGGCCTGAGGGTACTGTGTGACGTAGTCTCCCTCATCTGAGGCTAATAAATATGTGTTCTTGATATTACAGCTTCTGTGCCAATCTCTTCTTTGTTGGTTAAAAGGACCAGGTGTATCAGTAAACCCCTTAGGAGGTTTATATTTCTTCAGTGGAGAAATGGGGCGTAGCCTCTGTCCACTGGAGGTAACAGGTAGGCTACTTGGCCCTAAGGACCCCCAGCAGCGAAGGGGACTTCAATCTCCATCCAAGAGCACCCCAGGGAGCACGTGTGAAGAGTGGTTGGCAAAGGGGGCGTGGCCAGCTATGAGAACCTAGCAATCCTGCTGCGTGGGACTTACTGGAGGTAATGAAAGGGGCAGTTGGCCCACAAGAATGTTCTTGGGGGCCAACTACCCCTCCTGTTACCTCCAGTAAGTCCCATACAGTAGAATTGCTAAGAAGTCTTCGGAGGCCACATCCCCCTTTCTCCACCACTCTGTAAACATGCCTCCTGGCACACAACTGATTGGGGATGAAGTCCACTTTAGAACTGAGGGACTTTAGGGGCAAGAAGCCTTCCTGGTACCTCTTGAAAGTCCTATGCAGCAGAATTCCTGAGTGCTGGTCAGAGCCCCAGCCCCCTTTCTCCACTACTATGCAAACGTGACTACAAATTAAAGATGCATTTGGAATTTATTAGGTCTCACATTTGTGAAAGTTACGGCTATTGGCATTTTAAATGTAAACATTTTTTACTCATGTTTTTTGGGAGTGGAGTCGATGTAAATTTTGTGTTGTGGAATTATACGGTATGCTGTGCAGTGAAATATGTGGATAGAAAGTATGTGGTATTTAGTGTATAGGAATTAAGTAGAGTGAGATTATGTGTTATGGAGAGTAATTATGTGGTATGTTAGTCTGTGTTGTGGAGTGGTAACCTCAGGTTTAGTCTTCCTTGTTTCCATAGAAGCTAAACTATAAACTCAATGAGACAAAAAAAAGAAGGAACTACTGAGGAGCAGTTCAGGGCCTAGTTGGAGGTATGAGCAGGGCCACTGGAATTATGCTACTATTTGGCTGTGCCGACTATTCTACAATTATACATTTTTCTCATTTACCACATAATCCATCATCTGCTGCATAATCTGCAGATATAAACTAAAAAAAAACTTGTTTCTAGCTCAAACTGCTCAATTTTACTAACACTGCAGTGACATGTGTTACAGCATAGTGGGAGGCCCTTTGCAAACCTAAAATGGTCACCTAATACTTATTGCTAAATATGGGGTACTAATGGTGTGCAAATTACTCTGCTTCTTTCTGCACCTCTATTGCCCCTTTCTGCATTTCTGTTGCTTCTTTCTGCACTTTTCTTTTTTCTGCACTTCTTTTGCCTCTTTCTGCTGATCTCTTCCACTTTCTGCACTTTTCTTAGCTTTTTCTGCACCTCTGTTGCCTCTTTCTGCACCTCAGTTGTTCATTCCTGTACCCCTCCTGCCTTTTTTTGTACCCTTCTTACCTCTTTCTGTACCTCACTTGCCTCTTTTTGTACCCCTGTTCCCTCTTTCTGTACATCCCCTGCCCGTTTCTGCACCTTTGTTGCCTCTTTCTACTTCTCTTGCCTCTTAATGTACCTATGTTGCTTCTCTCTGTATTTCTCTTGCCTCTTTCTGACCCCTCTTGCCTCTTTCTGCACCTCTGTTGCTTCTTTCTTCACCCCACTTGCCGCTTTGTGCATCCCTCTTCCTTCTTTCTGTACCTCTCCTGTCTCAATCTGTCCGTCTGTTCCCTTATTCTGTACCTCTTTTGCCTGTTTCTAAGACTCTCCTGCCTCTTTCTGCAGTTCTCCTGCGTCCTTCTGCATCTCATGTGGCTCTTTCTGCAACTCTCTTGCCTCTTACTGTAGTTTTCTTGCCTCCTTCTGTACCTCTCTTGCCTCTTTCTACTCTTCTCTTGCCTGTTTCTGCATCTCTCTTGCCCCTTTCTGTACCTCTTTTGGCTTTCTGTACCTCTTTTGCCTTTCTGTACCTCACTTGCTTCTTTCTGCACCCCTCTTGCCTCTTTCTGCACCACTCTTCCCTCTTTGTGCAACTCTCTTGCCTCTTTCTACACCTCTCTTCCCTCTTTCTGTACCACTCTTGCCTCTTTTGTACCTGTTACTTCTTTCTGCACTTCTCTTTCCAATTTCTGTACCCTTCGTGCCTCTTTCAGCACCTCTGTTAATACTTTATGTACTTCTCTTCCTTCTTTCTGCACCCCTCCTGCCTCTTTCTGTACCCTTCTTGCCTCATTGTGCACCTCTCCTACTCCTTTCTGCACCTTCTTATGTCTTTTTGCACCTCTGTTTGTTATTTATGCACCCCTGTTCCCTCTTTCTGCACCTCTGTTGCTTCTTTCTGCACTTATCTTGTCTCTTTATACATGCCTCTTACCTCTTTCTGCACTTCTTGCTTCTTTCTGCACCCATCTTGCTTCTTTGTGCACCTCTCCTGTCTCATTCTGTACCTCTCTTGCCTCTTCCTGCACCCCTCTTGCCTCTTTCTGTACCTCTGTTGGTTGTTTCTACACTGCTCTTGGTCCTTTCTGCACCTCTATTGCAAATGTATGCATTCTCTTGCCTCTTTCTGTACACCTCTTCCCTCTTTCTGCACCTCACCTGCCTCTTTTTGCAGCTCTGTTAGTTCTTTTACATTGCTCTTACCTCTTTTGCCTGTTTCTGCAACTCTCTTGCCTCTTTCTGTAGTTCTCTTGCCTCCTTCTGAACCTCACTTGTCTCTTTTTGCAGCTCTGTTAGTTCTTTTGCAATGCTCTTACTTCTTTCTGCACCTCTCTTGCAAATTTCTGCATCGCTCTTACCTCTTTCTGCACCTTCCTTTCCTTTGCCTGCACCCCTGTTCCCACTCTCTGTACCTCTTTTGTCTGTTTCTGCAACTCTCTTGCCTCTTTCTGCACCTTTCTTGTATTTTTCTGTACCTCTCTTGCTTCTTTCTGCACCCCTCCTGCTTCTTTCTGCATCCCTCCTGCCTCTTTCTGCACCCTTGTTGCTTCATTTTGCTCTTCTTATGCTTATTTGTGCATCTGTCTTGCTTCCTTCTGCAACCCTGTTGCCTCTTTCTGCACCCCACTTGCTTCTTTCTACACCTCTGTTTCTTCTTTCAGCAATTCTCTTGCCTATTTCGGTATCCCTCTTGCCTCTTTCTGCACCCCTCGTCCCTCTTTTGCAACTCTCTTGCCTCTTTCTACAACTCTCTTCCCTCTTTCTGCACCACTCTTACCTCTTTCAGCACCTCTGTTACTTCTTTCTGCGCTTCTCTTCCTTCTTTCTGCACCGCCTCCTGCATCTTTCTGTATCCCTCTCGCCTCCTTGTGCACCTCTCTTGCCCCGTTCTACACCCCTCTGTTTGATTCTTTCTGTACTTCTCTTGCTTCTTTCTGCACTTCTCCTCCCTCTTTCTCCGCCTCTCTCTTGCATCTTTCTGCACCCTGGTTCCCTTTTTCTGCACCTGTCTTGCAACTCTCTTGCCTCTTTCTGCAGTTCTCTTGTCTCCTTCTGCACCTCTGTTGCTACTTTCTGTACTTCTTTTGCCTCTTTCTGCACCCCTCTTTATTCTTCTGCACCTCTGTTGGTTCTTTCTGCACTGCTCTTGCTTCTTTCTGCATTTACTTTTGCCTGTTTCTGTAACTCTCTTGCTTCTTTCTGAACTTCTCTCGCCTCTTTCTGTACTCAAATGGGAAGTGCAAGCTGTCACGTTTAAATGTGTGTGTGCTCTCGTGACTGAGGTACATGTCTACTTGTATATGTATTCTTACATGTAATATGCATCTCAAGATGGTAGCTTAAAAAGCAGGAAACATCTCCTATAGGTAGTAAAATTTTCTCAGTTCTGCACTGTCATTCGGTTGCACAGGCAGACATGTCTTATGTATTAATGTGTTATAGAGCCCCTCAAATATACTATTGAATACCCATGTACCCTCTATTGTGAGCAGAAAGAAATCTGTACAACTTTGTAATACAAATTTACAGAGTATGCTGTTTGAAACACAGGTATTCAAGTGTTTTTTTATGTTTATTTTCATTCAACATGTCACTAGATAAAAGCATAGACATGCATGCATCTCTTCACAAACTTGGCCAGACTTCCATCAGTGATATGCTTAGGATTGCTGTTTTATATTTGGTAGACCTACCATTCTGAGCAGTCAACTAATAGTGAACCTTCAAGAGAAAAGTGAA
The DNA here is from genome assembly GCF_964263255.1 of Lissotriton vulgaris. NCBI lineage: Eukaryota > Metazoa > Chordata > Amphibia > Caudata > Salamandridae > Lissotriton > Lissotriton vulgaris. The sequence continues at coordinate 337,322,541 of NC_141685.1, read as the reverse complement.
GTTTAAGACATCTTTGGAGAAGGATTAGTGATTAGGGTACTTTGTATGAGTTTGTTGTAAGGTATAGTCAAAGTAGGCCTCTTTCTTCACCTCTGTTGGTTGTTTCTGTACATCTCTTGCTTCATATGTACCTTTCTTTCTCTTTCTGGACTTCTTTTGCCTCTTTCTGCATTTCTCTTGCTTCTTTCTGCCCCTCTGTTCCTCTTTCTGCACCTCTCTTGCCTCTTTCTGCACTTCTCTTGCTTCCTTCTGCACTTTTCTTCCTCTTTCTGCACATGTCCTACCTTTGTACGCATAATTAGAAATTAGCATTTAAAAAACATTAGAGATTCACTGAAAAAACACAGCTTTAATGGACGTTGTAGTTAGTTGGGCATTTCACTCGTATAAAACCAGGGAAATTTGACCGTTATAGTTAGCAGAGCTAACTGTAACTCGCGCCCCCGCATTGCACTGCTGATGACATCACATATTACATCACTCATGACATTGTCAGTGATATCACTGATGACATCACTGATGTCTAAGTTCAAGGGGCAAACTGTTCCATGCTGAAGATTTATAAATGCTTGAATTTTGCTTCCCAGTCTGTTTTTTGCTGAACGGTGCCATGGTAATCCTGATGGCCATCGAACATCTAAGATTGCATTGAGGTTTGCAGCTTGACAACAGTGTCAACATATATTTGCCCCTAGGGCCTATATACTCAATGGGTAGTGCATGGCAACTTCAAAGTTATGCTTTTTTTGAATGGTAGCAATGAAGGTACTGGAGTATTCGGCTAATGACCTCTGATCTTTTAAGACCTTTTTGCTAATCTTGCAGCTTGGCTCTGGACTAGTTGGAGTAGTTGTAAATTCTTTTTTGGAGGTTAATATAAATGTTAATACAATAGCTAAGCCGAGACAATAAAAGTATATTCATGAGGTTCTCTTTGTGATGGAAAATGGATATTAATGTATTCTCCCACAGCTGATGTCAGGGCCTCTGCATTTCAGTGCATGTGAGATTATTTTTCCACCCTTTCTTTGTTTCTCATTCTTCTCCCTGCCCCACCCCTTTCTCAACTCCTGCTCTCTTTGCTTAAAAATAAACCCACCCGATCACTTGCTTGCAACCTTCAGGCTTCTCACAAACTATTCCAACATGGCTACCTAAATGTTGTGCCTGCATTCCCTTAATGTACATATGAAAAGCGGCCATCTTGGAATGCTTTTTAAAGGAATTTTGTAATGTTTTTATTTTTTTTTAAATCCACAATGGTGATTGTGCCAGGGCATGCATAGTAATCTTCTTGGAATCATTTTTATTAAAGCTAAAGGATAAGCATTTCAGGATGCCCATGAGTGAGCATGTACAGCAGTCACCTGTGAAGAACCAAAGCAATGGCAAAGCCTATAGGCCTGCATCACAGTTTTATGACTATGAATTATTACTTTTGCCAATGCTTGTGCACTATTGGCCTAGGCGCGCTAACATATCACCCAATGATGCCCAGATGGATTTCCCAGTGATTAATATGTGTTCACTTAAAAATGTTCATCCATCACTGTTTTGTTAACAATTATTTTACACATACTGTAAAATTATATTTTAAAAGTAAGACTTTAGAAAACATGGCAATTATTCAAAACACCACAGTAACTTAGCACATGTAATTTATTGTATTTTCACCGTTTGGAAATCTGGAATTTGACATCCATCAGCCACATTGGTGAAAAAGACGATCTTAAAATTGTTCTACTACAGAGAATCAAATATATTCACACCTGCCTAAGTCGGGAAACTCTACTTGATGTATTTCAAGCCAGGCTAAAAAGCGCCTATTGACTACAACTTTTTGACTTTGTAACACGTTATGTTTGACTAATCCAAAATATACATTTTCATCCATGCTTGGAGAAACTGAAAATAAAATCCTAAATCACATTAAAATGGACCTCTGAACCATTCCCATGTCTCCACGACCGAGGTGCCATAATAAAATCCAAGACCAGCTTAATGTTCTCACCTTCAGTGTAGACACACGTTTCCACCCTAAATGTAGGCTTTCGCTTCCACTGAAAAACATTACCACACTGCTGTCTTAGCATGAACATAAATTTTTCCAGACTAACATGTTGCTTTAGGAACCAATTCTACTGTGCAGTAAGCTTACCATATGCGCCGTAATGTTTGTGTTCTCAAGCAATACCTCAGCAACCACATCAGGGCAGCCGGAATACAGCAAAGAAAAGCCTGCTTTTTAATTTTATTTTCTGGCCCTCGCAGTCGGAAACTGGAAGTAAAACACGGTGGTCTTTTTTCCTGGCAGAGTCCATCGTTATTTGAACCAGAGATGCTGGGCCGAGGGACACAACTCCCGCCTGTATCTCTTGTGAGAAATTGCACGCTAAATAAATAAACACGCGCCGTTAAAGTGGCCTATATGGCTTTATGGACCTGGTGGAATTACTCAAATTTCCCGGGCCCTAAATTGAGCAGAACTTTATAGTTTAAGACCCAGATGTAAAAATAACCAGTTTTCTCTTCAACTTCTTCATACGGATTTCAGTGTAAAACGTATGCACTAATTTTCATTTCTTTGGAAAGAGAAGTAATGAGAGAATGAACAATGAGAGAAAGGAGGAAAGTCAAAGGAAGGAGGGAGAAAGGGGGATAGAGAGGAAAAAGCATAGAGATGTGATGAGAAGAGGTGATCTACTGTGCCCAGGACCTCGCGCAAGCCACTCTGCCCACTCTGAGACTGATAAAAGACATATTCAACAAAACGCAGGGTTGACTGCAACATTTTTCATAGTTTAACAAGATTTCTGAAAATATTTAAGATTATACACTAACAAATGGTGCAGATTTTTTCATGCAGCAAGTCACCTTGCTGCACTGCATGAAAGGAACAAGGCAGGAATGTGCTGCATTTCACATTATACAGCACATTCATGCTCTCTCTCTGCACTGGTGCACAAAGTGCTGCCTTACATCAACACAGGTGCCCTTGCATCATGGTGCAAGGGTGCGTACGTTGTAAGAAGGATTATTTTTGTGGAGGATGGTTTATCTTCCTGCACAAAAACAATTTCCTCTTTCTATGTGTGTTGCAGAATGCAGCACACATAGAAAGAGGAAAAAACTAGGAGAAATAAAGATATTTCTCCTTATTACGCATCACTCGGAGACATAGCATTTTCACGCATTCAAAAGGACTACCACTAATGACAATGCCCCTGTACTCCATTGCATGGAGCAAAGGTGGCACAACACAATGATAAATTTGGCTCAAAATATACATATTAGAATGGTTTTCTGTTGAATGATTTCACAGTAGCCCTAAAATCACAGCTAGAATCAACAAACAAGCAATATTCTTAAATACTTATTATTACTGATTGTCGGAGACTCAGACTGGACGAGGAGAACTGCATTTTTGTCTATACTGGATGTCCCCTTTTATAAGTATTATAAGTATTATAACCAGGGCCGGACTGGGACCCAAAAACCGGCCCTGGCAAAGTGCTTGGCCAGCCCCCCAGGGGTTTGGGGTTGCGGCTGAGCTGTTTATCAGAGCCGCTTTCTGCCGATTTCATTACAGCGGCCGATATTGCAGCTACGCTGCAAAAATGGCACTGTAACAAAATCGGCACCCAGGGCCCCAAAACCGGCCCCCAACCTTGGCGCCCACTGGGGAAATGCCCGGTGCCCGCTAAGGCCAGTTCCGCCCTGATTATAATGAAGATGAGTGTAGTCAAATAATGTCTATAAGGTTGAAATAATTCTTTCCCCCAAAAACCACACTCCGAAGTGCAAGGGAATTGTCAGTCAAAATGTGGTGCATGTTAGGTCCAGTTCATAAAGTTGTATATTCTGTTCAGATATGCTTGATAGCCATAATTCATCCCTCTATTAAATGAGAATCCTAAAGCCTATTCCAGTGGTGAGCTGGTGCAGCCAAATCTGAACTGCAAATCAGGCTAACAGAGTGGACAAGATGCAAGGCATGTGGGAAGCCAGGTAGTTATTTACCCAGACAAAATCCCTTGACGAATATTTGACTGCAGGGATTGTCCATCCCCACAAACCTTATGGAACCTAACTATTATGAAGGGCATAGACCAGAAACTAGGAAAAGGTCCTCACATGGTCTGCATGGTTGTGTGCATGCTTCGTGTATATTGCATAAGTATGAATGGTTGGATTTTGAAACCACACTACGCAGGGACACTACACATAACTTGGTCCTAAATAAAACATAGTGACCCACAGGGCATTACATAGTCTGAAACATGTCAACCTTTTGATGTCCGGAGCCATCATACCCCTGAGACATCCCACTATTTTCAACCTTGCCTTAGGAACTCCTGAGTAAAAAGCAAGCTAGGATCCAGCTGGCAATTTTATCTCATGAATTATCCCACATTCGTAGTTTAAGTGCTCTGCTTACAAAGTGCATTGAGCCATCCAATCACACTAGGTACTTGTGGGTGAGGAACCTACAAAAATATTCAAGAAATACCAAGATCAAACTAATTCACCTGGGTGTGGGTCTCGCTTTCTCCAGAGATATACTATGAACCACACAGCAGATCCCTGATAACTGATGGGATCCCTACAGATAGGTTCACCCTCTCAAGATGTGTTATTTTATTGGGAGTCATGTTTGGAAACTTTAGAAATCATTATCAATATGCAAAATATTTATGTTTACACAATACTTTGATTTTTGTCATTGTAAAGTTATGATGAAAGGAAATAAATTCATCAATAGAGTTGCAATATACAACACCAGTCTATGAGTTTTTGAGCTGTGAATTTATTGAACTAAACGTGAAGCACTTAACCCTTTCCGTGCTGCGAATGTCCAACGGTCGTCGCATGCACTACCTCGCTGGTGCTGCGCACGACCGTTGGACGTCCGAATCCCGTTAGCGCGATCAAACGTCCGCACTGGGGCGGAATGTTCGACGCGCTAAACGGGTTAAACAAGGTGAAAATGTTAAAGCAAAACAAAAAGTGAAGATGTCAGTCATAGTGAAAGAAACCATAGCTGAAGAGCCAACATTGTTTGAAGTCCAATGTCCAAAATACAACTAGCATCAGAAAGATAAATGTGTCCAGAAATAGTCACTGGAGACGTCTGCCCATGCTGACCAGGTGGACCAGGATCCTCATCATCATCCAGAATACTAGGAATGTTTTTCTCAGTTTTCTAAGGGCTGCCAACAGGCTGAGATCAAGTTGTGATTAATTTTGTCAGTAGGAGCTTCTTTTTCTTTTCTGTTTATTATCTTACTGTAATCATTCTATAATGGTCACCTTGTTGGAATACTCTGTATATAGATGGAGGTTTATTGATGTTGTAGGACTTTTATGGTTTTATTTGAAAGAATAAATAAAGTTTGTTGTTGTACTAGGAGTGTTGTCGTCACTGAAGGCTTGATCCTGGGCTGGAGTGGAGGTGGCAGATTCCTAGAGCTTAAGCCTATTGAAAAATTGAGAATTTTTTTATTAGTAAAGGTATGCATTATACCTCCAAATCTTTTGAGGCAAACAATTTGGATACCTAGAAGTAAAAAGAGGTAGAGATTAATAGGATGATAGCTTTCAGTGGTATTGAACATATTACCCAAACAGTATAACTTCAAATGCGCAGGTAAGAAGATGTTGTAAAATGTTTATGAAGTGATTAGGAAGTATAGCTAACATTTGCCAACCATTTAACCCTACACAGCAGTGAGGTGAAATGTTTAATTAAATATTCCAAGGCCTAGTTGACTTCAAAACTGACAATTGCAATACTTCAATGGATGTTTGCTTTGCTGCTTTGTTCATAACTGTGCCTTTGTTTATTTATGTTCGCCTGATATTTAATTAGCGCTTGCCTGCCTGTACCATCTCCGCTCCGCAATTTGTTTGTAGCGCGATATACCCCCGGCGCCCTGCTCTGGTGTGCTGCTCTGATTATAAGTGTGCCATTGTTCATTTTTGTTTGCCTGTTATTTAATTAGCGCTTGCCTGCCTGTACCATCTCCGCTCCGCAAATAGATTCTAGCGCGATATACCCCCGGCGCCCTGCTCTGCTCCCCCCTCCATTTTGTCCCTGTTGTTGTTGTTGTGCTTGCTGAGCCCGCCCCGCCTCCCAGCTGAACAGCCCTCGCCCCTCCCCCTCCCACTATCCATATATGACAGGAGTCCCCGCGCGCAGCGTTCACGCGCAGCGACCGCGCCCAACCCGCGCCGAAGGTGCGCCAAAGGTAAGCCCGTCTACGCCCGTCCGCGCCTGGACCGCGCCCAGCGCCAGACCCCCTGCCCCTCGCACTGCCCAGCCCCCCCGCGTTACCTACGATGCTGCCACCCTCCTAGCCCTTAACCCCGGTCGCGCCCCCAACTGCATCCAAGCCGCTCCAGGACGCACCCATGGACCGTTCTCCTGCCTCACCTGCAAATTCAGCGGCACCGTCAACATCTCCGCTCCGACCACACCACAGATTCCCGACCCCAACCACCTAGAATGCATCCTTCTCAACACCCGCTCGGTCCACAGGCACGCCATTGACCTTTGGAACCTACTAGACACCATCTCTCCAGACGTCGCCTTCCTAACGGAAACATGGATGAACGCCTCCTCCGCCCCTGACATCGCCATCGCTATCCCTGACGACTATAAGATTACACGCAAAGACCGCACCGACCAAACAGGAGGAGGAATCGCTATCGTCCACAAGAAATCAATCCGCATCTCAACCAGCTCTGACGCCAACCTCGCCAACTCCGAACACCTCCACTTCCAGATCCACATCGACCCCAAGACCACACTCAGAGGCACCCTCCTCTACAGACCACCAGGACCCCGCGCAAAATTCAGTGAAGACATCACGGACTTCATCACCCCACACGCGCTCCCCTCCAAAGACTACATCCTTCTGGGAGACCTCAACTTCCACCTTGAAAAGATCAACGACCACAACACCGCCACCCTCTTAGACAACCTCGCCAACCTCGGACTTAAACAACTGGTCACTTCCCCCACCCACATCGCAGGTCACACACTCGACCCCATCTTCACCTCTAGCAACCATGTCTCTTTCAACCACACTACGGAGCTCCTCTGGACTGACCACAGCTGCGTCCACTTCACCTACAACAAGCCGAAACCCATCATCCACCTCCAACCAACTCTACAAAGAAACTGGAACAAAATCACCACGGAACAGATCTCCTCATCGCTCCTTCAAACCTCCCCAGCCCTCTCTTCTAACGCCAACGAAGCCGCCTCCAACCTCACCCTTTGGTTATCCAACACCGCAGACACCTTAGCACCACTGAAAAAACGCCAACACAAAATCAAGAAGGCCTCATGGTTCAACGAGGACCTCAAGAAATCCAAGAAACTATGCCGCTCCCTTGAAAAGGCCTGGAAAAAAGACTCATCCACCAGCAACAAGGACGCCTTCAAAAACGCCATCCGTACTCACCACCAACTGATCCGAAAAGCCAAAAAAACAGCATTCAAGGATCGACTCGACAACAACGCCCACAACAGCAAGGAACTTTTCAACATCGTCAAGGAATTTTCCAACCCCTCGGCCAACTCCAACGACATCACCCCCTCTCAAACTCTCTGCGACTCCCTAGCCTCTTTTTTCCACAACAAGATTGCTGACATCCACAACAGCTTTGACAACCAACCCGGAAGCCAACCCACCCTACCATCAGCTGACTATCTTCCCCCCGTTAACACCCTCAACGCCTGGAACCCAATCACCACTGAGGACACCATCCGCCTGATGAATTCCATCCACTCTGGATCCCCCACAGACCCATGCCCTCACCACATCTTCAACAAAGCAGACTCCGTCATAGCACCGCACCTCCGAGACGTCATCAACCGCTCCTTCAACTCCGCTACCTTCCCAGAAGACTGGAAACACGCTGAACTCACCGCCCTTCTGAAAAAACCAACAGCAGACCCCACCGAACTCAAAAACTACCGCCCCATCTCACTTCTTCCATTCCCGGCCAAAGTCATCGAGAAAGCTGTCAACAACCAGCTCGCCGCCTTCCTCGAGGCCAACAAATCCCTCGACTCCTCACAATCTGGCTTCCGAGCAAAGCACAGCACTGAGACCGCCCTCATCGCAGCAACAGACGACATTCGAACTCTACTGGACAATGGAGACACAGTCGCCCTCATCCTCCTCGACCTCTCTGCAGCCTTCGACACAGTCTGCCACAGCACCCTTTTACAGCGCCTCAGAAACATCGGAATCCAAGGAAAGGCACTGGAATGGATCACCTCGTTCCTCTCCGGAAGAACCCAGAGAGTCCGCCTCCCACCATTCAAGTCCGAAGCCTCTGAAATCATCTGCGGCGTACCACAAGGATCCTCACTCAGCCCCACCCTCTTCAACGTATACATGAGCCCCCTCGCGACCATCGCCCGCCAACACAACCTCAACATCATCTCTTACGCGGATGACACTCAACTGATCCTTTCTCTCACCAAGGACCCCAGCACCGCCAAAACTAACCTACACGAAGGAATGAAAGAAGTCGCCGAATGGATGAAACAAAGCCGTCTGAAACTGAACTCAGACAAAACAGAAGTCCTCATCTTAGGTAAATCCCCCTCTGCATGGGACGACTCCTGGTGGCCGGAAGCCCTCGGAAAAGCACCCATCCCGACAGACCACGCACGGAACCTTGGCGTCATCCTGGACTCTTCACTTTCAATGAACAGACAAGTCAGCGCCGTATCCTCATCCTGCTTCAACATCCTTCGCATGCTCAGAAAAACATTTCGCTGGATCCCCACCGAAACAAGGAAAACAGTCACCCATGCTCTGGTCACGAGCCGACTGGACTACGGAAACACCCTCTACGCAGGTACCACCGCCAAACTACAGAAGAAACTACAACGAATCCAAAACGCCTCAGCCAGGCTCATATTAGACATCCCACGCAAAGAACACATCTCTGGTCACCTCAAAGACCTCCACTGGCTACCCGTCAATAAGAGGATTACTTTCCGACTGCTTACCCACGCACACAAATCACTCTACGACATCGGACCAGATTGCCTCAACTCTCGACTGTCCTTCTACACCCCCTCCCGCCAACTTCGATCTTCCAGCCAAGCATTCGCCACTGTCCCTCGCATCAACAAAACCACCATGGGAGGCAGATCCTTCTCATACCTGGCTGCCAAAACATGGAACTCACTCCCCGCTTACCTTCGCCTCACCCAGAATCACCTAGCGTTCAGAAAACAACTTAAAACGTGGATATTTGACAAATAATCCCCCTCCCCTCCCCAAGCGCCTTGAAACCCTCTGGGTATGTAGTGCGCTATATAAATTTTATGACTTGACTTGACTTGACATACCTTACACATTTTTTGGTCAACACAGTTGAATGGTTAAATTCATGACATCTATTCAATTGGTTGAGAAAAACAGGAAAACATTCTGAAAACAACACAAACCATTTTCAGAAGAGAGCCTTGAATAGGGATTGATCGCTACATGACACCTTACCATATGTTGAAATCACACGAGAGAATGAGCAATATGTCATAAAAAAAACAGTAACAGGGCATTGTGGTAGTTGTAGTCATTTCAAAGACAACTTCTCAACGCTTATTAAATGGCTAGTTGGATATACCTGTGGATATTATGCAGTTGAAATAGGGCAGACACCTAAAATAGGACGCCCATATGGGTAATGGGTTATATGCTGTTGTAGTACTTACAGGCATCATACGATCATGTGACATGTAATGGAGATTGACACTTGTAATCTTAGGTGCAACGTAATATATTCACGCAAACAAACCAAAATATCTGATACTGATGGCTTTGAGATTTCCCTATTATGAAAATATGTGCAGAATACATTGACAACAGCTGAGTTGAGAACAAACAGGACATTGAGGTATAGTGAGACTTTGTAAAGTGCAACTTTCCAAACTCCACTCCTCTAGGGAGACCTGTCAAGCCTTTTGGATGTAGGATCTGCAAGACCGTCTTTTCCTAGGACATGAGTTGTAAGGGGGGCCAGGGAGAACCATTACCAGTCCTCCATGTGATGCTTGGAAGCCAGGGAATGCACCCTCCCCCACAAGTCGTTCCACCTCTTCCTTATTTCCTCCTGTGTATGCAGGTTGTTAGCTACATAATTCAATCTGTTGACTATTCTGGCCCAAATTTGCCTTTTCTGAGGCAGGGGTGTATTTTGGACTTGGGTTCCAAACAATTGTGGCTCTACTCGTATGATTTGATCCACCATCACTGATAATTCTCCCTCAGTAAAACATAGATTTTTGCATTATGCAAAGAAATGTTATTAATTAAAAAATTAACCATTATGTAATAAATGAAAGGAGAAAAAGGGACAAGGTACAGGGAAAAGGGACAAAGTATCCTGACTTAACGGGCAACATTTCTGATAGAAAATATCATGGTGCAGTGGAATGGCACAGAATTATTATCTGAAATGGGGTGTGTTTTATAGTGTGGTATGTAGGTGTTTCCATTCGGCCAATGGACATCAGGTGTGTTCTACTAGCATCCATCCAATGGCCACAGGGAAGGTGCAAGGGTGCAATGCGTGATAGCTGGAATGGGGTGCAGTAAGGCTTTTTCCCGATATCAAAGAATGTAAGTGAATGCCAAACTGATGTGTTTTAAAATAAGCGAGGAGGCGGAGGTGCAGCTTCTCAGCAGAGATAGAAAGGGGGGTGTGTTAATGCTTACATGAGAAAAAATGTGCAGGCCCCAAGTGAAGTGCTGCACAACTGGTGCTCTGTCCAGGAAGGGACAGCCGACATGGTGGAACATACGGAGTGGTGTAAATGAATACAATACAAAGTAACAAAGTCAGTGAGATACATCCCTAGGCATTTTTCAAGGATTAAAACAGTAGGTTGCGCTTTGTGCTTTTAGGCACTATTTTCTCCTAGAACTTTAAAAATTCATAATGCCGTTCCTACTGATTGGAATTATATTATTTTGCTGAGATTTTATATATTAAATTCTATTCCACTTTTACAAATTGCATTGGGGTTTTTCTTGTTTAGTGTTTCCAATGTATTGCTATTGTTGAGTGCTCCATAATATTTTACACATTGCCTTTAAGTTAAGCCTGGGGGTCCCCTCAGAGTCAATGTGGGCTCCAGGCATTGGCTCGCTAGATCCTCAGTGCAGTTCTCACCCGCTACTGCTCGGCCCTAGAGACCCTGCTCCACCCAGCTCGAATAATCCAGTGGAAGACCGGGCTGAAAGGATTGAGGCTGCATGGCCATTGCAAGCAAAGGACCACCCCACAGTACTCAGGCGGTAGCATTACACCCCGATCCGTTCCAGCACAGGCACTTCTCATTGCAGCCTCACAAGGCCTCCGCTGGATATTCAGGATCCCGATGTCTCAGGGAACCCAGAAGCAGCATCAATTGCGCTCTCAGGTATGGCTGTTATTCCTTAGGTGCTTTTTGGAGGACGTGCAGAAGGATTATGAAGGATTAGCCGGGGGCCGGAAGGCAGCTCGGATGCTTATATCCTGTTGACCATGTTGATTGGCCACTCCCAAGCTTCAACTCTATTTGAGCAAAGCCACAGATGAGTCTTGGCAGGTGGGATAGGACATCACCTATGTGACAAGCAGGTCCCTCCTTCGGACACTGGAGCTGGGTAGCAGGAGTGGTGACACCCATAAGGTATGACCTGGAGTGGACTGCTTAGTGGGGCCTCCAGTTTGAACCAGTGGTGGCATCAGTCGACACCCCCTAAGCAGGGTGTACTTAGATGGCAACCACCACGTGCATATCCAACAGATCGAGAGCTGAGGCCCCTATGCTAAGGGTGGGAGTAGTTGGCAGATTACCACTACACGTAATTCTGCAGAATTAATAAAAAACTCAGTGAATTCCATGCCACAACTCCATTCTATCTCACCTCAATTTATAAAACAGAAACCTCACATGTAACTCTAGTATTACATGCTAAAATGTACATAATCATCTCACAAAAGTGAAAATGAAAATACAGCAAACAGTGAGAGAGGTGATGATTTTGATGCCCTCCTAACCTAAGGAGAAAACCAAGCAGATGCATTGAACACAAAAAGCACATCATGCTGAAGAACTGGTGGTGGTCCCATCCTCGTAGCACCACTCCAAGCACAGTTATGGGCAAAAGTACATTCCCATCCAACGGCCCTACAAAGGATCATGGGACAATATTCTAGGGTGCAGTGAATATTATAATATTCAATATCAAAACATTTCTCAAGGGGCAGGCTCTCCGGCTCAGCTGAGAGCTAATACAATAATATTCACTAAACTCTAGACGCTTGCCCCATAATGCTTTGCTGGGCCTTTGGTTGGCATTGTATTTTTGCCCATATCTTTGCTTGGGGTGGTCCTAGGAGGAAGGGACCACTACAATAATTGAGCATGATATGCTCTTTGTGTGTAAGGCACCTGCTTGGTCCTCCCCCTAGGTTAGGGTGGGCCCCAAAATCATCACCTCTCTCATTGACTGATATTTTTCAAACCGCACTTTTGTGAATTGGTTATGTGCTTTACAGCATGTAAAGGTACAATTGTTATATCAATGAAATATGGCTGCTGTAGCATAATCTAGAGTTTATGCATGAACTGTCTTAATAAAGTTTTAAACAGGAATGTCACATATCTTTAGTAAAAAACAAAAATAAATATATTTGCATGCTTATATACATAGTACCATCTAACAAAAAAGAAAACATAGCAAGCAGTGCCTTTAATTAAAAATTACATAATTCTATCTTTACATACTAAAATGAATATAGTCATCTCACAAAAGTAAAAATGAAAAATAGCAAGCAGTGAGAGACGTAATTATTTTGGGGTCCTTCCTAACCTAGGGAGAGGACCAAGCAGATGCCTTGAACACAAAGAGCACATCATGCTGAAATGATTTGGTGGTGGTTCCATTCCTAGGACCACCCCAAGTAAAGTTATGGGCAAAAATACAATCCCAACCAAGGACCCTGCATAGCATTATGGGACAATATTCTAGAGTGCAGTGAATATTATAGTATCCAATATAAAAACATTCCTCAAGGGGCAGGCTCTCGGGCTCAGCTGAGAGCTAATACTATAACAGTCACTAAACTCTATAATCTTGCCCCATAATGCTTTGCTGGGCCTTTGGTTTGCATTGTATTTTTGCCCATAATTTTGCTTGGGGTTGTCCTGGGAGGATGGGACCACCACTGAATAGTTCAGCATGATATGCTCTTTGTGTTCAAGGCATCTGCTTGCCCTCTCCCTGGGTAAGGGGTGACTCCAAAATCATCACCTCTCTCATTGCCTGATGGTTTTCAAAGTTAATTTTAGTGAATTGGTTATATGCTTATGAACATGTAAAAGTAAAGTTGATTTACCAAAGGGTTGTGGGTAAAGTAGAAAACTCCATTGCGTAACGGAGTGGGGAATTCTTGCATGAATTCCGTGTTTTTAATGAAATGTGTAGTTATCAAATCTACGCAACTTCCGCTTGCAGAGCAGAATTCATCGCCCAGGCTTACCCAATGCATGAGAGTTACTAGCAGTGGCTGCTGGTGGGCACACATACACACCCCTGTGTAAAACCATGGAATATGACACACTAGCATCCCCCATCCTGAAAACACCATCACAAAGTACACACCACTGCACCATCAGTCCCAGACACTCACGATAGAGACAATATGGATGGATCCACTGTCTCCATGCACGTTAATCTCCTTCATGCTAATCTGTGGAAAGTAGCTGATAAAGTCACAACGGCCGAAGGCAACATTGAGATGCTGAAGTAGGAGGTTGCACCTCTGAAGCATCAGATGGCGAAAATGTCCACAGTCTCTGGTGAGCTTGTGTGCAGAGTTAAAGATGCTTAGGGATGCTCCACATGTAGTAACATTTGTGTCCTGGGTTTCCCAGAAGGAGTGGAGCAGGTATTGGCAAAGAATGTCCTCAAAAACTGGGTGAGGACAGTGTTCCCTCTCTGATTCTTAAGCCTTTTTAATTATTTTACTAAGATCGCCTATTGCAAGAACTGAACCATAAGATTTTCCTAAGCAGACATTTGGATGTCTGCCTGAATTCAGATACAATAGAGCGAACGCAGTGGAAGCATGAACAGCATTGTTGTATGCAAATTCTGCCATCCAAATGATGTTTGTCAATTCACCTTCCTTATCTAAGAGGTATGAACGTAGGTACTGCTCTATCTCCTTATTAACTCTTTCCTTCTGACCATGTTGTATCATCTCCTAACTGCTGCATGAAGGCTCTCCAGAATGGGAATCAAATTGGGACCCACGATGTAAAATCACCACTACTGGAAAAGCATGTACCCTGACTATGTGTTATGAAAATAGCTGAGCCAATTGAGAAGTTCTAGGAACCTTCTTCAGTGGCATAAAACAGCTCATCTTGAAAAACCAGTCAGGAGGGCGCTCCTTCTCCTTCCCCGCGGCCAAGGCCTGGAAAACCCTTCCACTCCACCTCAGACAGACAACATCACTTACCATCTTCGTAAGAAACCTTATGACTAGGCTCTTTGACGGACCCCCTCCTTGATGGACTGGAACCTGCACCCCACCCCAACCCCAGCACCTTGAGACCTTCATGGGTGAGTAGTTGCTCTTAACAAACACCTGATCGATTGATTGATTTTTTTTTTTTTTTTTAAATATATTTTTATTGCAGGAATCAGTAAATCGTTACAGAATCGACCAGCATTATATCACAAGCAATATCAGCGAAATACAACCCTCTGTCCCCGCGCCGTAAGTTTCTTACACAGCCATCCGGCCCACAACCCTGGGGTCGGGTGGCAAAATTCAATGGGGGCTCAGAAGGATGTCAGAGCTGGTCCGGATGATCCACTGTCTGTCATCTGCTTTTCCAAACAAGCCTATAAACCCAAAAGGAAATCCCCCACCCTCAAAACACTACTAACCAAAGTAAACCCCACCCAACCCCGCCATCAGCGCCTGGTAACAACCGCAACAGGATCTGCTATGGGACCCACGGGGAAAGCAACAGGACTAACAGTGCAATCGTTTATCGGGACATGGGGCGAGTCGCTTCTTCACCTTCAGAGTCGCTGGGGGCGCAATAATCCCTAAGGGCCTGCACTAACGTTTCCCACTCCAACGCTGCCTCCTGCGCCTTCTCATTACGCTGCCTCCAAGCTAGTTGGTATCTCAGCGTGCTCTCCCCCGCCGCCCACTTCAAGAGCTCGCTATGCCATCGGCTTCCTGTCGGACCAACTCATGCCTTCCAATTCCTGGTCACCTCTCGTTTAGCAAGGAGGAGCCCTAGGTCGATAAATTTGCTGGAAATTTTATTCTTGGGGGTATGAGGGAACCAGTGTAGGAGTCCCACCGCCGCATCAAATGATAGGGACCTCCCCGTCACCTCCTCCAGGGTCTTCCCCACTTCTACCCAGTAGGATGACAATCGCGGGCAGGCCCATAGCATGTGGAGGAGGTCCGCCTCCTGAGCTGGGCACCTAGGGCAATCCGCCGAATTCGTGGCGAAATATCGCCTAATCTTCACCGGGGTCAGATATGCTCTATGGAGCACGTAATAGTGGACCAGCTGAAAGCGGGCGTGGCGTGTGCCCTTCCAGGCTCGCCGCACCAACTGGGACCAGGTCGTCTCCGGGATCTCCCTGCCAATGTCCTCTTCCCAGCGGTTTCTCAAAGTAGTGAGAGGAGCCAATCCTTCGTTGATCAGTCTGCCGTAAAGGCAAGTGACCGCCTTCACCGTGCCCGCAGACATCATCACGTATTGGCACACCGGAGATAAAGTGGGTTCCTCCTGCCCGCTCTTCCAGTGCGCCTGGATCGCTCGGACAATGGCCGAGTGCAGCAGAAAGTCGCCACGGGGGATCTCGAAGCGATCAATAAGCTCCTGAAAGGGCAAGAGCGCCCCGTCCTCATACAGATCCCCAACTAGCTGTAAGCCGGCGTCCTCCCAGGCCGCCAATCGTGACCAATCGCCTCCATGGGGGAGGGCCGTCAGCATCCCCAAAGGTATTTCGGGCGCATACGGTGTTCTCAGATGGCCTCGGGCGTGAGCTCGGTTCCAACACAGGCGAACGGTCCGCTCCTCCAGCGACAAGTCCCGTAGGGCCAAACGTTGTCGCAGCGCTATGAAGGAGAGAACATGCCTGGCCATGCCCGTCCCCCTTCTGTCTTCCGGGCCCCGGAATTCCCGGGCGATCTCCTGGGTGAAGGTCTGGAGCTGCGCCGCCAGATAATACTTTTCAAAGTCCGGCACCGCAAGCCCACCTTCATCTTTCGGCCTCATCAGGGTCTTGAGGGCCACCCGACGGCGGCCCGAGCCCCAGAGGAATCCGACTATCATAGATCTTAGTAGTCGAAACGTGGCCGGTGGGACCCAGATCGGCAGTGTCCGGAAATAATATAACAGCCGGGGAAGCGCCACCATTTTAAGCAGAGCGATCCGCCCCGCCACCGAGAGCGGCAGCGTGGCCCAGAAGACCATACAGCCTCGAAGTGCTCGAGTGCTGCGGGCAATGTTCCCATCCAGGAGGTCGGATGGGTCGTGATAGACGTATACCCCCAGGTACTTAAAGCAGTCGGGTTCCCATCTGATCTCCCTACTTAGAGTAGGGGCGGGGGCGCCCTTGCGAACCGGGAAAAGACAGGTCTTAGACCAATTCACCCGGAGGCCCGAGACCTCCCCAAACTCTGTGAGCGCCGTCGCCGCTCCATGTAGGGCGTCGAGCGGATCCTCTAGGAAGAGCAACAGGTCGTCTGCATACAGCGAAACGTAGTGCGGGCCCGAAGGCGTCCACAGGCCCGTATAATGGGCTCCCGATCGAAGATGCAGCGCGAGTGGCTCCACCGCCAGCGCAAAGAGAAGTGGGGACAACGAACACCCCTGCCTCGTGCCTCGTTCCACCGGATATTGTGAGGAAATCAGTGGTCCCGCCCGGACCCTGGCCGATGCAGAGGCATAGAGAACCGTGGTCCATCTGACGAAGCCCTCACCGAGGCCGAATCTCCGTAGCACAGTGCAAAGGTAGTCCCACTCCAGGCTATCAAAAGCCTCCTCTAGGTCCACCGATAAGACAACCGGGGACGGGGCATCCACAAACGGTTCCCCTAGCAAGCGGAACAACCTGCGAATGTTCATAGTCGTGTTACGCCTAGGGATAAAACCTGCTTGGTCCTCATGCACCAGGGAGCTCATGTGTCCCAGCAGCCTCGAGGCCAAGATACTGCTCAGTATTTTGTAGTCAACCGTCAGCATCGATAAGGGACGGTAAGACCCCGGGTCGGACGAGTCCCTTCCTGGCTTGAGGAGAGGAACCACCAACGCCTCACACATCGAGCTCGGAAGCCGCCCCAGCCTCTTCGCCTCTCTGTAGACTACCAATAACCTAGGGGCTAGGAGGTCAGCATAAGCTGCATAAAACTCCACAGGCAGGCCGTCCAGGCCCGGGGTCTTATTCCTCGCCATCCGTTTAATGGCACTGCGGATCTCTCCCAATTCTATGTCGGACCCCAGGGCTTTCGCCACTTCTTGCTCTACTGTTCGGAGTTCCAGTGGCCGTAAATAATTATCGAGCAGGTCAGGGTCTCGGGCTGAGCGACTGCGGTACAAACGTTCGTAATAATGCCGGTAGCAGCTGAGAATCTCCGGCTGAGTGTACACCTCGGTTCCGTCTGCCTTACGCATACATGTCGTCAATGAGGACTGACGCGTAGGGTTGGCCAACCATGCCAGCAACGCGCTCGATCTATCCCCCTCCGCGATGGACCGGACCGTATAGGCCTTGTAGTCAAAACAGCGAAGCCGTTCGACCTCCGCCGCCACCGTCTCCCTCGCCTCCGCCGTGCGTACCTGTAATTCAGGGCGCCCGGGGCGGCGAATTTCCAGCTCGCGGAGTTTCCGGTCCGCTGCATCTAGGTCGGCTAGGATAACTCGCCTCATGCCTACCTTTTTAGAAATACAGTAACCCCTCACCACTACCTTAAAAGCGTCCCACTCTAACGCTCTCGTACTCGCGGTGCCGCCGTTGGAAGCAAAGTACTCTGATACCTTATCACCTAGGTCCGCCCTGAAAACACTGTCCTCAAGAATCTCGGGCCGTAATTTCCAGGTGGGCACCGCCGGCGACCCGGGGAACCAGCGAAGGTCCAGCAGGAGGGGGTTATGGTCCGAAATGGTTCTGGACAAGTACTCAGACCGGACCGCTGCCGAAACCAGTTCGGGCGAGCCAAGAAATCCGTCCAGTCTAACATGCAACTCATGGAGGCTCGAGAAGTATGAATAGTCCCTAGATGTGGGGTGGTGCGCCCTCCAGATATCCGTTAGACCCCAGTGGGTCTGCCAGTCCTTACGACCCTTAGCCATGCGACGAACCGGAGAATCGGGAAGGGGTGGATGCGAGCGGTCAGTGTCTACGTCCACTACTGAGTTGAAATCTCCCCCGAGCAGAAGGGGCCCGGAGAAGAAGTGGGCCAACGAGCCCGATAACCTGGAAAGGAAGGCAGTCTGGTCTATATTAGGAGCGTACACACAGCAAACGTTCAAGTCCCTCCCTCCCAAAGTGCCCGAAATAGCCACGTAGCGCCCCTCTGGATCTATCACTGTTTTCGTGACCTGGAAGGGGACCCCAGCTCTAACCCATATCAGCGCCCCTCTGGCATACGCGGAGTACGATGTGCAAAAGACCTGCCCCCTCCATCTACGCTGTAGCGCCGCCCCTTCCGCCTTGTTCAGATGAGTTTCCTGCAGCAGCGCCATTTGCACTCCCCTACGCACTAAATAAGCGTGGACTTTGTGGCGCCTGGACATAGTATGAAGCCCCCGCACGTTCCAAGTAACACATTTCAAGTTAGCAACATCAGCCATTGTCCCATATTGTTCTCGCAAAGTCTCCCCATCTGGGTCCCAACAAAGAAAGGACATCAATCATCCCAGCACTGATGGCGGCCATTTTCCCCAACCAAAACCGAACAACCCAAGAATGAACCAGACCCCCAACCACCCTCCCCAGAACAGGACCCAAACAGCACCATCTAGATCCCATCCAAACCATACCCTCCAACAACCCAATAACCCCTACTAATCCTGCGGTCGCCACCATAGGAATGCCTTAAGGGACAGGTGCGGGCCGGGCGGAGGCAGTGGGCCCTCGACGCTCAGGCTACCAGGACTAAAACAAGCCCAGAACAGTGCCGAAAACCCTCGGGGCAAAAACAGGGCACCCCACCCTCCCTGCTCCAGTTGTAAGCATCAATGGATGGCATCCGCCACCCCCCTGCCGGGCCCCCTCCCAAACTGAGGTAGCTCACCCCGTTACCCCTGTCCATCCAGAAGGTCTTCCACCGATTTCGGTATGATCACCGGTGTATGGGCGCTATCAGTCACCGAGTCCTCGGAGTCCGTTGGTGCCCCCTCGTCACCCGGGTCTGCTTCCTCCTCAATGGCATCGTCCCGTGAGCCAGATAACGCAGATAACACCTCCAGCACTCCCCTCCGCTCCGTCGACGTCTCTGCAGTTGAGGGCCCCCCCGAGCGGCCACGGCGACTCCTAATCCTCCTGGATCGCCGTCTCTGTTCCGGCTCCTCCGCCTGCTGGGATGAGGAGCCGAAGCCATCTTTCCCCGTTCTATAAAGCTCGAGCCAGGCACAGACATCCTCCGGGGTGTCGAAGAATTGAGTCTTGTCATCGACAATGATGCGGAGCCTTGCAGGATAGAGGAGCGAGTACTGGATGCCCTCGCTCCTGAGCTCACGCTTGACCGCCAGGAAGGAGAACCGCCTGCGTTGAGTTTCGTAGGTGTAATCCGGGAAGATGTTCACCTGACTGTTCGCCACTTTGAATGGACCATTATGTCTGGCGGCATTGAGGATTAAGTCTCTGTCCCGAAAGTGCAATAACCGCGCCACCACTGGTCTCGGGGCACGGCCCTGCTGCGGCGGCCGCGCCGGGACTCTATGGGCACGCTCCAAGGTGTAGAAGGAGGATAGCCCCTCCGGGGCCACCGTGTCACGGAGCCAGGCCTCCAAGTATGCCACCATGTCGCCATCCTCGATCTTTTCCGGAAGGCCCACCACACGGATGTTGTTCCTCCTGTTGCGGCCTTCCGCATCCTCCACTCTCTGCTCCAGGGTCACAATCCGGGATAAGGCATCCTTCATAGTCGCAGCCAAGGTTCGCTGCGCCGGCTCCAAGGTTTTCACCGAGCTCTCCACTTCCTTGACCCGGTCCGAAAGTTTGCCGTGGTCCGCTCTAAGGAGACCTAGGCTCGTCGCTACCTGAGCAATGTCCTGCTGGAGGGCCGATCGCGTGGTCGCTATCGCCTCTAGGACGCGGTCAAATTGCTGCTGCATCGATGCACCACCAGAACTCACTGGGTCCCCACGTTCCTCTTTGTCCTGGGTCTCCGAGTCTGAGGCGGCTGGGGTAGCCCCCTTGGCTCCTCTAGGTTTCCCCATGTCGCCGGGGGCACTCCGTTCTGGTCCAGGAGCAGGCGTCTCCGAGTGTAGGCTCCGGCTACGACTCTCCCGGTTACTGGACCTCAAATCGAGTACCGGAGATCTCCTTCTCCAGGGCCTGTTGGACCTTCTTCGCCTCGGCTCGCGCCACCACCACGGCGTCCGAGGGCACAGATGAGGAGGCGGAGACAACCGCCGCCAGGTCGGGCAGGCCCGCTCAGCCGCTAAAGTCCCGGGGTGAGGGTCACCAACTCCACCGGACGATTTGTGGCGCCAGAGGGTCGCGCCTCCCATGGAAGTGGACTGGCCAGGAAAATTTAGCTAGGTGCGGTGTCGTGAGTGGGGCCACCGCCGGGATCACCAGACGTCCGCCCGCGGGATCCACTATAGCGTGGGCATCCGCCCAATCACCCAACCGAGTGCATTCTCGTTGTAAAAAGTCCGATCTGACCGATATCCAGAACACAGATCACTGGGGGATGGCAAAGCCGGGGGCGAGCCGCCGCCGGCGACGCTCCTCCAATTCAATGGATCCGGCCAGGGGGACAATGAAGTCCGGGCGCCATGTTGGGTCGCACTCCGCAACTCCGCAAACTTCGGTTTTACGCTGGATCATCACTCGTTCAGGCCGCGCCAAGGGCCCTGGCAGGTCTCCGTCGGTCCGTTCAGCAGAATGCGGGGTCTGGGGTGCCCCCCAGCCTCCGATTTACAGGATAATCACGGGCTCAGTCCCGGAGCCGAGCTCTCAGGCGACCATCGCCATCGGCGCCCAAGCCACGCCCCCTGATCGATTGATTGATCTAGGAGAAGGTATCTACAAATTCCAAAATTGTATTGAATCTCTGACTCGAGGGCAATTAGATCCATGGTTATTGTATGCCAAGGGTAAGGAGCAGTGGGGAGGGTTTGGAGATCTCCTTCAGGGGGCTATATTTCTACTCTTTCTTCACATGCATTTTTCACAAGTTTTAACATATGTTTTTACTTGGGGGTCATAGCAGGTCACAATTCTGTGTTTTTTTTTTATTTCTTGGTGACCTGCCAAATGGTCATCATGACAGGCCTTTAAAGAAGCTTCTTGCAGTTCTTGAGTTGGTAGATACAAGGCCTCTTGGACCTAAGGCAGGTCCTCAATGACTCTCCTGTTCTGCTTTTACCCTGGCTGAGATTTGTTCGTCAAACATGGATTCTTAGATTTTTACATTGATCTCAGAAAACTTAGGAGGCAAGCAAACTTCTCCACTGGAATTATTGGAACCATTTCTACACCTCCTCATTCCGGTTAAGTATCCATTTTTGATAAGGCATCCACCTTGCCATTAGTCTGGTCGATAAGTAATGGTAAAATTGAAATCTGAAAAATACAATGACCATCTCAATTGTCGTGGAACCAGGGCCTTGGCTGACTTCAAGAATTGAAGATTTTTGTGGTCGGTGAATACTGTGACTACGTGTTGTGCCCCAAGCACATAATGCTGCCACTCTTGAAAGGTGTCCTTCGCAGCTAACAACTCTTTGTCTGCAATTGTGTAATTAATTTCTGGCGGAGTCAGTTTTCTTGATCAAAAAGCGACTGGATGCAGTTGCCCAGTTTCTTTGTGCCATTGGGACAGGATACCTCCAACGGCTTGGTCTGAAGCTTCTGCTTCTACATAAAATGGTTTGTTTAGATCTGGATGAAGAAGAATTGGTGCTTAAGTAAACAACTTCTTGAGGAAGGTAAATGTCTCCTCTGCATCACTAGACCAATGAAATACTATTCCTTTCTTTAAAAGTCTGCTAACAGAGACAACCTTCTTAGAAAATTCCTTGATAAAGCAACAATAAAAAAATGGCAAGTGTGGCTCACTGGTTAGAGGAGGCAGACCTGGAAGCAGAGGTCAGCCTGGGACCAGGGTTCGATTCCCGGCTTGGCGGGGTCTTGAGTCCAAAAATGTCCATGGACTCGACAATTCTCGCTCCGGTGCCTACTCGATTCATGAGTTCACAGTCTGCGACTCTGGGCAATAGCTTGCTTAATCTCCACAACGGCCCCTCACGGCGGGATGCCTGGCTTTCACCTTGCGGATACCCTGCCGGGGTATCTCACAGGGGAATACCAGGACGGGTTCCCTAAGCAAGCGCCTTGATGCCTTCGGGTGATTCGTGCGCTATGTAAATCGCAATACATTTACATTTACATGAAGCTTTGTACTTCCTTCACATTCAGAGGTGAAGGCCAATCCAGGATCTCTGGGATATTGACTGGATCCATGGACTCTGAAAGGACAAATCCCAAGAATTCCACTTCCTTTGCAGGAAATACTGGCAGTATTATAATTTTTTCCGGTTACCTTGGTAGGGCTCCTTGCTGAGGCGGCTCCCTTGGGGCGGTATTTGGTGACGGCGGCCATTTTGGGTGAGCCACGCGTCACGAGCGGTCAGCGCTCTAGTCGTTTGACGCTGACCGCCGGCTTCCAGCCACATCTATTTAAACAAATGTTGACCCAGAAGCGCAGCGGCCGAGTGCAGCGGGCACACCAGTGGCGCTCGCCTAAGGCAAGCCCATCTGCGCCCTTCCACGCTAAGTCAGCGCTCAGGGCGAGACACTCTGCTCAACATGGCACAACCACTTCCAGTGATATCTTCACTCATTACACTGGCGAGGAGCTGAAAGTTCTTAGGTCCTCAAGCTGTTCTTTAATTAGCTCTTGTGCCTCTGGCCCCTCTAGTGATTTTGTCTGTGCTGAGTGTGGTTATACCTTTCCCAATGAGCCATACGTTTCAACCTTATCGGCATTTGCTATTTCAATGGGGACCATCAGGGCATCCCTTATCAACGCTAGGTCAGTAAGAAGGCACTATGTCGATGTGGCTGACCTCATCTCAGATAATGATTTGGATATGCTGTTTGTGACCGAAACGTGGTTTGATGCGTATTCCGATCCGATTGTGGCGTTGGCCACTCCAGCCGGTTGTAAAGTTCATCGGCTGGACCGCCAGTTGGGTAGGGGCGGGGGACTCGCCATTTGCTTTAGGGATAGCTGGACTTTGCTTGGTGAACTCTCTTTGCTCCTGGGTGAATGCGAGGTCCTTAAATTCTGCATCCAATTCTCAGCACACTTTACACTCGGAGGCTCGTTGGTCTATCGACCTCCGGGTCCGTCAAAACATTTCTTGGACTTCTGTGGAGACGCTTTAGCTGAGCGAGCGCTGCGCTTTTCTCGTTTTATTTTTCTTGGCGATGTTAATATCCATCTTGACCACGCAGAAGCCTTGGATGCCGCTGTCCTGTTGGATGCTTCCCACCTGGCGAACCTCACTCAAAGAGTTTTGTTTCCCACCCATCTTGGTGAACATACCTTAGATATACTAGGGGCCAATTTTCATCTATTGGTAAAGAAGCGTAGCCCGGTCGCTTGGTCCGACCATTTCCCTATCTTTTTTCTTGGTCCTTGGTAATTCCTCCCCGTTCGGCACATTGCTCTCGGCCCCCTGCCTTTAGGAGACCTGCCTTAGGGTCTCTGAGTGCCGCCCTGGATGTCTCTCGCCCCTCCTTCTGTGGGGAGCTTGAAGACAATGTCGCCCAGTTTGCACAGTGGATTTCGGGGTCTGCCTCAGCACATTCTGCATTGAGCTAGGCCAAGCTGAGGAGAGAATCTCCTTCTAAGCCCTGATTCTCTCCTAGGCTAAGGACTTTGAAACAGAAGTGTAAAGTGGCTGAGAGAGCTTGGCGTGCCCGAGGCTACAGACTAGCTGATAAGAACAATCTTAGAGCAAGACAGAGGCTATATTATACAGCCATCGGAGAAGCTAAGGGTCTTTATTTTGCCACGCGTATTTGTGCTCAGTCGGTGGCCACCCCTACCTCGGATTCTTGATGCAATTCCTTGCCTACCTTCTTTAAGGATAAAATAGCTATCATTCAAGCTTCACTTTCGATCTTCTCAGGGCATCCTGTCCGAGGGTTATCTCCGTCTATCAATGGGGTAGAGCCCCTATTTTCTTTTGCGGACTTTGACCCTTTGGACTTGGCCAGCTCTCTTAAAATCCTGAAAGCTCATAAGTCCGGCTCTCCTAGTGACCCCTGTGCTGCCAGGCTTCTGTCGGATGTGGCCGATATCGTCAACCCAGAGGTGAACTACTTGATTAATAAGTCACTCTGCTCGGCCTCCGTGCCAAGAGCCTGGAAACTTTCTCTGATCCTTCAGTTGCTTAAAAAGCCGTCATTGGACCCTTTAGTGCCAGAGAATTATCTCCCTATTTAGTTTCTGCCCAGCCTGGTGAAAGTGTACGAGAAGGCCGTCACTTTTCAACTTACCAAGTTCATTGAGGAGTCCAAGGTGCTTCACCCGGCTCAGTCAGGGTTCTGTGCAGCTCGTAGCATGGAATCGGCTTTGCTGGAGGTTGCTGAAGCTATCAGAGAGTTTCAAGATGCCGGTGGGAGGGCAGCATTGGTTATGCTGGACCTCTCGGCGGCATTTGACATGGTCCCCCATACCATGCTGCTTAACCGCCTGTCTGCCATTGGTATCATTGTCAACGCCTGGCACTGGATTAGTTCCTTCCTCGAGGGCCAGCAGCAGCAGGTTTGGCTTCACCAAGTGCCTCTGCACCTCTCCCGGTGTCAACGGGGGTGCCTCGGGTTCATCACTTAGCCCCCTCCTTTTTAGCATCTATTTGACCCCGCTTGTGTACCTGGCGGAGTCACTGGGGGCTAAGGTGATGGCCTACGCGGACGACACCCAGCTGCTGTTTACTTGGCCTAAGGAAGTGAACTCAGTCGGGCTGGCCCAAAATTGCCTTTCCTCTGTCTTTCACTGGTTATCTAATGCCCAGTTAAAATGCAATGAAGGGAAGTCTGAGGTGCTGCTGTTTGGTTCCCTCCCTTCTGACTTCAGAGAAAAGCTTTGGCCCCTGGGTTTTTCTCGGCCCTCTGACAGATTGGGCGCGGTAAATAACCTGGGCGTCTGGTTTGATCAAAACTTGCATTTTTTGACGCACGTAAAGAAACTGTCCGGGTCCTGCTTTGGCATATTGAAGAGCTTGAGGAAGTTTCTTCCTCTTTTGCCGTGTGCTTCTAGGGAAACCGTGGTCCGTGCGTTGATCATGTCCCGCCTGGACTACGCCAATGCGCTCCTGGTCAGTTGCTCGGGGTCACTGATTAAAAAACTTCAGGTCATGCAGAATTCTGCGGTTAGACTCCTTATGGGGCTTTCTCCCAGAGATAGTGTGCGGATACACGTGCGCTCCTTGCATTGGCTGCCAGTGGAGTCCCGTCTGAAATTCAAAATGCTTACCATCGCTCACCAGGCCTTGTATGATACCGCCCCCCTGTACCTACAGAGAAGATTTGCCTACTATGTGCCTAGCAGAGCACTGCGGTCCTCTACTTAATGGCTGATGCAGATCCCGAAGTTTAAGCGCCAGCATCTTGGCGGAAACTCCTTTGTGCGTAGAGCTGGTCTGGTCTGGCCTGGAATCTACTGCCTTTACCCCTGAGGACTACTCAGGACCCAGTGCTTTTTAAAAAAAAACTCAAGACCTTGCTGTTTTACCTTGATACATGTTCATCCTTCCTTCAGGAGCTAGCGCCGGGACACTTTGAGTAGCTGTGCGCTTTACAAGCTTAATAAACATAAACATAAACATAAGTTGTTTTCCAAAAGTTTCTTCAAGATTCCTTGTACATGCTCCACGTAGTTCTGCAAATTTTTGAAAAATATTTAAATATTGTGGATGTACACCATTACAATTTGATGCCGGATTTATCCTAAAACGTAGTTCTCAAAGTGTTGGAAGGTGGTTGGGGCGTTACATAGCCCATAGGGCATGACTTGGTACTAATGTAAGTCAAATCTGGTTCGGAATGCTGTTTCTGTTCATCTCCTTTAGCCAGATGAATCAAATGGTAAGGAACATGAAGATCTAGTTTTGTGTAAAACTTTGCATCTTTTACCTGCTCTAATAAAACGGAAATCACAGGCAATGGATATCGATTATTCATTGTCATCTGGATCAAACCATGATAATCAATGCAAGTTCTTAACTCTTGGCTCTTCTTCGGGATAAAGAATAGAGTCGATTAAACTATTTGCATGAGAAGGAAGGATGAAACTATTTGCAAAATACTGTTCTAAATATTCATTGAGCTATTTGTTCTCTTTCTCTCTAAGGGCATAGATTCAACTACAGGGCAAATTTGCTCCTGGTTCCAGCTCTGTCTTGCAGTTTTCCAAAGCACAGACCATTTTAGAAATAGTTCCTAAACCATTAGCAGTAAAAAATGTTGCATCTTCTTTTGAAGAACTGTACCAATGTTTCGAGCAATAACTTGAATTTAACCGGATTGTTCTTTTTTCCCACTTTATTTCCGGGTTGTGCTGTGTCAACCAAGGTAACCCCAGAATTAACTAGAATTGAGGAGCATCAATGAGGTAGAACAATTTTCTTTCTCAATGTCCATGAGGATCCTAAAGAACAATGAGTTCTGTCTCATTTGTGATTGGACCAGAGGACCCATAGGTACCATCTACTGCTCACACTGACTCCACAACTTCTTTCTTTATAAAATGTATTCCTGATATTTTGGCGTATTGGATGTTACAGAAATTTCCGGTAGCACCGGATTTTATCATAGCTGAAGCTTATTTGAGAGTCTTTTTTCCAAAATGGAGGTAGAAATATTTGGTTAAATGTGGGGAAGCAGATTGCAAAGCATTTGTCACCTGTTGGTGTTCTGAGGTTGGCTTTTGATGAACATCCATCAGGGCAACCCTCTTCACTGATGGGGTTTCTCTTTTCCAGAATTAATTATCTTAGGATTCTTAGGGCATTCTTTTATGAAGTGTCCTGATTTACCATTATAAAAAACAGAGGTTTCTGGATTTTCTATTTTCTTTTTCCTCCTTAGATAAAGAAACCATAACACTGCCTATCTGCATTGCGTCCTCTATTGGGTGTCCTTTAGAATTCTGGGAGCTTTGACCTTGCTCCTGTGCAACAAGCACTGATCAATCTGTAAAACAAGATCTATTTATTTTGACACCTCTGTGGGTCGATCTGGTATTCAAGCCAGTGCATCCTTTAATCAGCCTCATAACCTTTGATAAAACAATTGCTGTTCTTTTAACTACTATCGCCATTCTGTCTCCACAATGATTTTTTTAATTGAGCCTAAATGCGAAACCAGATCTCTGCTGCCTTGTTTAACCTCAAGTAGCTCATCATCGGTTGCTTGAGAGACTGCTTTGCGATCACAAATTCAAACAAATCCTGTCTTACATTTTTCAATATTATATAACATAGGGTCATTTTTAGAAACTAATGGCATAGACCCAGACGCTGCATCACCACTCAAATAAGACAATACTAAGGCAGTTTTTGACTGATCATCTGCAAAAATAACTGGTCTGCAAAGAAAGTGTGAAGAACATTGGGTGAGGAAAACTTGGGACTTATGTGGGTCACTATTTAAGTGTACAGGAGGGGTTAGAGGGATGACGGGGAAATAAAATGAATTACCTGAATGGTGTCCCCTGATGTTGGAATTGGGTAGGTTTTACTTGTAGTACCACTTAGCCTGGAATACGTTTCTAAGGTTAATTAATTTAATGTTTGCATGATCTGTTGAGACTCAACCTGGGACCTTTTTATTCCCTCCCTTAAATTCTTATTCTTTTCAATAATCAAAGTCAGTTATTGCTGCATATTATCTATGAGCATGGCCAGAGCATTTACATCCAGACCTTCTGTCAGTCTCCTCAGGGGGGAATATTTTTTAAGGCACTTCAATCTGTCAGAAAACGTACTTAGTGCCGGAACATCCATTGGAGCGGATGCTTATTTCCCAAATCTCTCTTGTAATGCTAATCTCGTCCCATAATGCATTGCAGGGCCTTTGGTTGAGATTGTTTTTTTGCCAATAACTGTGCTTGGGGTGGTCCTAAGAGGATGGGACCACCACTGAAGTTCAACAAAATGTGCTTTTTTTATGCCCCTTGTGTTCAAGGCATCTGCTTGTTCCTCCCCCTAGGTTTGGGGGGACCCCAAAATCATCACCTCTCTCATTGCCTAATGTTTTCATTGAAAAAGTTCACTTTCGTGAATTGGTTATATGCTTTTTAGCATGTAAAATTACTTTATCAAAGTATCTGAGGATGTTGTTTATTTAGCTGCTACACTACATGATTAAGCACAGTTTTTGCACTGTGCTACATGCAATTTGCGGAGTGTGAATTAGTACAAACTATGTATGCTCTGTTAGCGTAGCGCAGTACTATGCCCATGGCTAGAATGAACCCACCTGGTGTATTTGAACTGCGCCTGATATCACACCAATTTCTCAGTCATCTTTGAATAGTGACTACTGATTACCAGAGGTTTGAGCTAAGTTTAAAATATATAAACTGTCTTTAGCCTGAAAGGTTGTTGATCTTCTTCCTTGTGGGTGAGCTTCTGTCCAGCCCAGTTACTAATCCAAATGTTTTCATATCCCCCTGTCCATTATATGAAGCACCATTTAGAGTTCACTGATGCAGGCTACTTGTACAAAGCCAAGAAGTGAAATCTCTGGATTTTCCCTCATTCATCTTCACAAGAAGTGGCATCACTGGTTTCCTGCCAAAACTGTTTAAAAGAAGAAGCAAAGCAAGAGGACTCATTTCCATCATGCACAGAAAGTAACATCACCGAATTTCCCATCTTCTGCCTGCACAGGAAGAGACATCAGTGGTGTCCTGCCAAAAATGTCTTTAAAAGCAGAAGCCAAGCAGGTGGAGTCATTTCCATTATACCTCTGAACAAGAACTGACATTACATGTTTTCCAATCATCCATATGCACAGAAGTGACATCACTGGATTTACCCTCATTCTTCTGCACAGGAAGTGACATCATTGGATTTCCCATCATTCATATGCACAGGAGGTGACATCAGTCCTCTCACCTACCAGGACCTACCTAATGGCTGCCACATATTGTATATAAAGCTGCCTCTCCACACCACACAACACTGAGGGAGCAAGCTCCTTCACTTCATGCAAGTATTCATGCACTTACCCACACTAAATACTCATTGCACCAACAGCACTTAACACGACACTCTCTGACACACAGTCCTGCTGCCACCCACACAACAATCCACACTTGCATGCATGCTCTTTAACACTCATTGACTAACTAAGTGGGCCGCAGAGATCTGAACCTGCTGCACGATAATGCAACATACCTACTTTTTCCCACTGAAACCTGGCTGAACCCTGTATTGGACATGACATTACCACAGCCAATCCCGCTGACAAGTCTGCCAGGCAAGACAAAGTTCACAAGCAAGGAGGTGGACTCAGCATCATCCACAAGAACACAATCAGCTGAACCTCATCAACAGACCTGTCATCCTCCAACATGGAATGCCTATCATTCAAGCACCATGTGACAGTCAACTACACCCTATGCGGCGCTATCATTTACAGACCAATGGGATCATGTATCAACTTCACTGACAGTATCACAGACCTCATCGCCCCAATTGCTGTCAATGTTAGCAATTACATCCTACTTGAAGACTTGAACTTCCAGCTCGAAAACCACACTGACCCCGCAAGCCAAGAGCACTCATTAAAAACCTGGCCCTCACTCAAGCAGTAAAAGGACCTACATACAAACATTGCTGGACACCTCCTGGACCATATTTTCAGAAACTTTGGCAACATTCAAGAGGACGAGACCACACAAATTCCCAGTACAGATCATGCCCTTGTCAAGTCAACTTCGCCATCCTTCTCTAATGCACATGCATCATAGCCAGATCAGCTTGCGGAAAATGGAACAGCATCACTGACAAGTACGGGAACCCCACTCTCAACACCCTAACTGAACAGAGCAACAACCTCCCCAAAGCCATCAAGAATTTCAACAATAGGATCACCTCCTGAGTCGACTCTCTAGCCCCACTCAAGCACAATGTACAACAAGATCAGGACTACAGGTCAGTTGGGATATGGAGAAACTCAGACTGAAGAAACACAACTGCAAACAAATGGTGCACAAATGGAGAATGAGCCAGGACAATATATACAGAAGCACTTTCAAAATTAATCTGAGACACTACCACCCAATGGTCTGGACCACCAATTTGCTGCTGTGGCAAACTGTATAAAACATGGGTAAGCGTGACAGACAGGACACATCTATGGGGAAAATGACCTGGGGCCCATCCAACATCCACATACTCTATGTGGCCTTCTAATTAAGAATTTATGTTCACTGATATAATTGAGTCGACTACAACCTGATCTTATGGGCTATAAGTCTTGTGGACAAGTGTCATCCATTCACTAAAGGTTGGAGTTCACTTTTTCCAAATTAGGACAGGAACTTGACCAATGGGAGAAGATTAGGTTATTGGGATTTGATCCTAAAGAATGGATGTAGATCCTTTTCGACAATAAAGGCATGAAACATGTAGACCTATTCAATCACAAAAAAAATCCAAAGATAAACAACCATACAAGCATCGTTTAGTTTGAATAAAGGAACAACATGTTCCCTTACATTCTCTGATCTTTTTTTAAATTTCCCATATACTCAAATAATGAATAAAAGTGACCAATGATGAAGCATGACACCCTAGGGTGGGCGAGGGCTTTTGCTCCACTTAGCAATTGCTTCCAGTGACCATCAAGTTCTGGATATTGAGTACTCAATCTAGGATCAAATAGAGAATGATACAATTGATTTTTATTTATATACATCTGGGAGAGTGTTTACTGATCGGCATCTCTGTCAGCCCTTCACTTTCAAAATAGCAAAGAAATATTCGTCATTGTGAAAGATTTCACCTCACCAACGGTTACCTT
Organism: Lissotriton vulgaris; assembly: GCF_964263255.1. Classification (NCBI taxonomy): domain Eukaryota; kingdom Metazoa; phylum Chordata; class Amphibia; order Caudata; family Salamandridae; genus Lissotriton; species Lissotriton vulgaris. The sequence goes on along the minus strand of NC_141685.1, from coordinate 337,291,198 downwards.
CAATTCAATCACTCCCTCCTAGACCCTCTGCAACAATCACTCTGAATTGTTCAGCAACAAAATCACTGCTATCAGTAACCTCAGCCAACAACGGCACCCGAAAGACATCATCAAACACCTCCCAAACTTATCCAAAGACCAATGCGAACCACAAGTCCTGTCATTTCCCCAGAAGACACTGCCACCACCACCACCATTAGATTCATCCAATCAGGGGACCCATAAGATCTCTAACTGCACCATGCCTCCTCCTGAGGATTGCAACCTATTAGTGTCATGCTCATACCCATTCTGAATGCCTCCACCTCTGTTGTGACATTCCCAGATACTTGGAAACGTCAAACTGTACTCCCATTGCCAAAGAAATCCTCTACGGACCCTTCAAAGCTTGCCAACTACAGACAGTTTTCCCTGATACTAAGTCTACTGTAAACCTCTTAAAGAAAACCATCAACAGACACCTCACCAAATGCCTCAACTACCATCAAATCCTCAACAATACTTAGGGGCTGATCATGAGTTTAAGGGGTGCAGGAGCAAGCAGTATGCCATTGCAGCATGCCCCGCACTGCAGAGACCGCCTGCTGCCCGCCTGTCAGATTACAACTTAAAAGTGGTCTGGTGGGTGGGCGGCATGGCGGTCCCATGGCAGTATCTCTTTCAAATGCTGGGATATCGTTGAAAAAGCATCATAATGGGACAGCACAACAAGGTTCCTGCACGACATGGACTCGAAAGTCCATGCCGTGCAGGAACTGGTGTGCATGCACACAGGGGGGAACATCTTATGGCCCAGTGTGTGTCCGCATGTGTATGAGGCACAAGGGGCCATGTAGGGCTGCCTTTGATTCATCTCCACCATGGTGTTTGGTAGAGGAACCTCCAGGACACTGCCGGTGGAGACGAAACAATTAATATGCTCGGCGGGACCTCAGCAGTCCTGCCATGAACATTGCAGCCCTTCAGGAAATGAGTGTTTCCTGTCAGTAGATTTGGTGGTCCCTGAGCAGTCCGACTTCCCAACTCATAATGTTTATTTATTTAGTAGTTTGTAGAGCGCTCAGCTACCTCCAACGGAGGTGTCCCGGCGCTGAAGACACTATCTCCAAAGGGTCAGAAGGGGGAGGCTGGGAGAAGGTAGAATTACATGAGGGAAAAAAGCCAGGTCTTGAGTTTTTTCCGGAATATAGGCTCTGAAGTCAGAAATCTCAGCTCTATAGGAAGCTGGTTCCACAGTTTGGAGGTGGCCACTGTGAAGGCTCTTCCTCCTGTGCGTGCCAAGCGGAAACGGGGGCAGATCATAAGCCGGAGATGGTTGGATCTGAGGTTTTGGGGAGCTTGTGAGAGCTTCATTCTGTGACGTAGGTAGATAGGGCCTCGGTCATTAAGAGCTCTAAAAGCCAAAGTTAAGGTTTAAAATTGGATGCGCGGTCTCACTGGGAGCCAGTGAAGTTTGATCAGATGGGGTGAAATGGAATGACGGTATGGGATGTTGCAAATCAGCCTAGCCGCTGCATTCTGGACTCTATGTAGTTGGTTTATGAGGTATGCCAGAGCCCCTGCATACAGACTGTTTGCGTAGTCCAAATGAGCGGTGATGAGAGCATGGACTACTGTTTTACTAGAGTCCAGAGGCAGGTATGGGATGATTTTTTTTATCATGCGAAGCTTTCCAAAGCATAACGAGGTGACTTTATTAATTTGAGTCTTGCAAGAGAGGGTAGTATCAAATTGGAAGCCAAGGTTACGGGCAGCTTGGACTGGTTCCGGGGGAGGGTTGAGATCAGATGGCCACCAGAGAGTGGAAGGTATGGGGGATTTCTGATTGAAAAATAGGACCTCAGTCTTGTCTGTGTTAACCTTTAAGTTATTTGCAGACATCCAGGAAGCGATGTTTATCATGCAGTGGCGAAAGTTGTGGAATGATTTATCGGAGTGGTCTTTGAAGGTGAACACTAGTTGGGTGTCGTCAGCGTAAAAGGTTACTTTGACACCCCAAGATTCAACCACTTTTGCTAGCGGTTTTAGGTACACGTTGAGTAGGAGCGGACTGGGAGCAGAACCTTGCAGAATGCCCCAGATCAATGGTTTCTTGGAGGAAAGAAAGGGACCCAGCGTCACCTGTTGGAATCTGTTCGTAAGGAACTATTTGACCCAAGTAAGGGGAGATGGTGTCGAATGCAGCGGATAGTTCGAGGAGCACCAGCATGGCCTCCTCTCCCCTATCCGTGCATTCTCGAATCGACTCGGAAACTTCGAGCAGAGCTGACTCGGTGCTAAGGTCCGATCTGAATCCAGAGTGGGTGTCATGGAACATGGAGTTTGATTCCAAATATTAGGAAAGTTGCTCTGACCATAATGGGGTAGTCAGACCGCCGGTGCGGTGTTGGCTGGACAGCCACTGCCACGCCCCAATTAGTCTGGTGGTCCTCAGACTGCCAGATTCGTAATGTGGCCTTAAGTCTGGTTTCAAACCCAACCATAGTACATAAACTGCCCTCATTGCTTCCACGGATGACATTAGCATAGCTCTGGACAGAGGAGATACATCTCACCTCATCCTCCTTGACCTCTCTGCAGCATTTGACCGTCTCCCACCCCATCCTCATTCAACACCTATAAGACATTGGAGTTCAAGAGACGCACTCCAATTGATGTACTCCTTCCTGCCTGGAGGGACCCAGTCAATCAGCCTGGCACCTTACAACTCAATGCCAGTGAACTCATCTATGGAGTTCTGCAAGGATTCTCCCTGAGCACAACGCTTTTCAATGCATCCACAATCCTTTTAGCCAACATAATTTACTCTCATTTTATTAGCACCCTCTCTTATGCTAATAATGTGCAACTCATTCTCTACCTCATGGACACGATGCCCAGTATGCAGATCAAATTCAATGTCTGCATGGCTGAAATCACCCACTGGATAAAGACCAATTGACTAAAGCGGAACACTGACAAGGCTGAAATTGTGATCTTTGGGTAGAGTACATCACTGTGGGACTCCACCTAGCACTCAACAGAGCTGAGACCAACACTCATGACTGCCCAAGTCAATGCTGTCACCACTTCATGCTTCCCTACCCTGAAGATGCTGAGGAAGATTATCAAATGGATCCCAGTCATCACTTGCAAAATGGTTAAGCACACCCTATTCACAAGCAAGCTGGACCACGGGCACTCCATCTATCAACAAAAAACTCCCCAGAAGTTAGCAGACAGAACTACTCCTAACCTCCCATAAATGACGCACTCACACCACACCACACTTTAATGAGCTCCACTGGCTTCCCATTCATAAATTAGCACAATTCAAAATCCTCACCAGCACTTTCCAGGCAACACAACACCAGCCCAAAATTCTTCAATAATTGCATTTGCTTTCACAAGCCTGCCAGAGACCTCCACTCATCCGGACTCCTACTTGCACAAAGGCCCTGGGTGGGTCTAAACTCATGCTCAGGGCCAGGATACCCTTCCAGGTGATAATGCACCCTAAAAATCTACATTACATAACATGAAATACCATAACATAAAATACCATAACATAGCATAACATAACGTTAAATAATATAACATAGCATAAATAGCATAGCATAACATAACATACATACATCTACCTTTCTATGTGCTTCTTTTCACTTGGAAGTGACATACATAATCAGTGCAGCCCTTTGAATCTTCACATGTGAACATGGAATGAAAGGTTAGGAATGGGAGGCAAATACGGATACTGATTGCATGTTGGTTTTCAGATAGCCCAGTTGACCCTTAGTACCACCTGGTTCCTACGATACAATATCTGTGGCAACGTTTGAAATCTTCAAAGTTTTTCTCATGCAACCAAAGAGTACAGAATTAAAAAAACAGGGATATGAGCTTCCTTCTAGAGCCAAATTCTGAAGGCATTTTGTGGTGGACCTAGGTATTTATGTCTGCCTTTCTGTAAGGTAAGCTGTGACTGAGGTAGGGACGTGAGCTGCTGCAAGGTTTTGAGTTCTTCAAAATATGGAAGCAGGTGGCGTTGGTGGTACCATAGGAGTAAGAGCAGGTTGAATAAAAGTAATCTACACTTCCCATTTGCCACTGTCCACATGAATAATCACAGTTTCATCATCCTCACTTCCAGGGCTTTTTACAAACTTCCTTTTCTTTTGTTATGTTAAGTAATGTAATGTTATGTCATGTTATGAGTTTTGTGAAGCGCACAGCTGCCCCAGAAAAGGGGCATCCCAGTGCTGACTGTAGTGGATGTTAGGAGGAAACTGAAAGAGAACAGCAAGGCCTATGACATAGGGAAAATATGAGTTTTAATGGCTTTACGAAATACAATATGGTTATTGATACTAAGGATGTGAACCGGGAGAGAGTTCCAGAGTTTTGCAGCCAGGACGTGGAAAGAGCGCCTACCTGCATGCACCCAAGGAACAACCGCCAGATGCAGGCACATGGAGAACGTAGTTGGCGAGTGGGTATGTAGGGTGATAGCAGGTTCGCCAGGATATCTGTGGGATAGAGATTCATGATTTAGTGAGCAATGCAGATGGACTTACATTCATTGTGTTTCGCCACCGGCAGCCAATGAAGTCTGCAGGTTGCAGTTGGTTGTGGGGCAGGTTCTTGGGAGGCCAAGTAGGGTTTTGGCCGCCACATTTTGAGCCTTTTGTAGATGTAGGATTTCAGCCGTATTAGCCCTTAGATAAAGTGAACTGGCGAAATCCAGCCTTGACAGAATGGAGGCCTGGATGATGACTTGGGGGATTGTGGGGTCAAAGAAACCCAGCAGAGGATTGCGCCTGCGCTGGAGTCCAATACAGGTTCCAACTACTTTTTTAGTTTGGGCCTGGAATTTTAGGGAAGAATCAACCCAAACTCCCAGGTTTTTTGACCACGTGTCGAGGGACTGGTGAGCAACCCAACGTCAAAGGTCACCAGTTCTTAGTCCACAGCTCGGTGTCTCTCTCCACTAGCAAAATCTCAGCTTGGTAGCATTTAGCTGGAGGCAGTTGTCAGTCATCCACTCTGCAATGGCTGTTAGATCGCTCCTGAACTTAAATGTATTCTGCATGGAGTCGTCAGAGAGTGCCACTACCAGCTGGGTGTCGTCAGTGTATGATAGTACCATTAGTCCTCGACTCCTTGGCTACCACAGCTAGAGGTTGGACAAATAGGTTGAATAGCACTGGGCTCAGCGCTGAGCCCTGTGGAACTCCATGTTTGATAGTGTGTATCAGGGAGGGGAAAAGTGGTGCCGACACCTGGAAGGTTCTTTCCCATATGTGCATGTCCACTGTGCGTCCGCTGGCACATCGGGTTAAATGGAGGAGAGAGCGGCAAGAATAGACGCAACCCTCCAGCACCCGGAAGTATGTGACCCACAAGGATTGGCCAGGAAGTAGATGAAACGCCCTCAACGCAAACGGCACACAGCCACAGTGGAACGGGGCCAAAAGCACACAGCAGGTGAGAGAGTGAAAACAGTGAAAATGGTGCACTAGTTGATCAGTGTGCACATGTTAAAAACATGAGCTACATAAAAAAACAAAGGAGCAGCAGCCTCACAAGCATCCGCCTACCATGGTGAGGCTTTGGGTTTCAATCCATCTCGCAATCATCTGATGGGGGCTTGGAGAACATAGGGGAGTGTTGTTTCTTTTCCTCAGAGGAAATAGTCAAGACAATGGAAGAACAGTCACTATTTCCTGCTGTGCAGCCAGCTCAACTTTCTGCTCTGCTCGTTCCTCCAGAATGTCAGGTGTCGCTCTAGAAGCTATGAAGTTTATTGGAAATATGTGGTTGCTGATGGGACAGTAGGATTTCAGACTTACTGGTCTTAGCCATTACTGTAGTCACCACAGTGCTAAGAGACATCTGCTTTAGATTTGGTGGTGGTGGTACTATTGTTTATTCAGGTTTGATTATTCTCGATGTTTCTTGTGCACTCCAATTTAAAAAAAAGATGAGAGCTTGTTGCCAGTAGGTGCAACAGACTTCTTCTCACTATCCTCTTTCTTGGCAGTAACCTGCTTCTCTCATACAATCTTCTTCACTTCTGTTATTCATCAGCAACAGAGGCACTTGATAGAGAGGTGCCTGGTCTCTATCATCTGCAAATGCACAGACTTCTCTCTGTTGCATTATCCTCTTATGCATCTGCAGGCAATAACAACATGGAAACATAGCAATTCTAATCAGTGCAATGAAAGTCACCACCATCATAATCCTCATAGCTATATTGTATAAAACGGTTACATTAATTGAAAAAAACATGTGGTGGCTCTCCAGTACCCACACTGGAGAAAGGCAGAGGCTGACAAAAATGTATTAAATGAATAAATAGATTCATGATGTACTTCAAGGGCCCATTGGACCAATTTGAGAATCATGGTTAAGAAGGAAAAAATCATATGAAATTAATAAACAAATATAGGGTGTCCCTTAAACGCCAAGGGAATCCCACGGGAGGTAGCAAAAACACAACCATTTACTACAGACTACTACAATCAACCACAAGCACAGAAAAATTATATGAATATATGAAAAAGAAATATAAATATCATGGGTTTCTAAAAGTCCATAACAATCAATGGGGCATATGTATAAAGCCTATTTCCCGTTCACAAACGGGACGATTCTCAGAATCTGCCCATTTGTGAGTGGGAAAAAGCCTTTTGGGATGTATCATCCTAAAAGGCCCTCGCAAAATAGGGAATCGCAAAATTTGCAATTCCTTATTTTGCGAAAGCATTTAAGGAATCGCAATTTGCGATTCATTAAATGCAATGTAAAAAGCACCCAAGTTGTGCGATTTCTCCTTAAGAAATCGCAAATTATCACCAGCTTCAAGTTGGTGGTAATTTGCGATTTCTTTGAAAAATTCATTTTTTGCATTTTTCAAAGTGCCTGTGGGGGCATTGCACTTAGTATCAACAATGATATAAAAAATCAACCTAAATAAAAACTTTGATGACAGAATAGCAACATTGAAACTGTCAGAAACAATTAAAATAAAATATAAAATATAAAAATGTCACAAACAGAGACAGCACTAGGTAACAATTACCACAGCTAAAGACTTTTAAAATTTGCAGAAAATGCACATTAATCAAACATTTCTCACACACAAGATGGTGCACAAGCACATAGGGAAGAAGTTGGCTGGGAATAAAGGAAAATGTCTGGTGACATGGGCTGGGCATTTTGAGCCACCCTCACCATTGCTATTGAGAGGAATATACAGACAAAAGATAACCTATTTTTTGCCTGAATTAAAGCTCCAAAAATAATAAAAAACATCTCTGGCACAGTAGCAGCGAGAAAGTGAAAAGCAATTCATAAAATACAGCCAAAGCCTACAGCGGACTAAACCCTCAACAGTAAAACGCTACAGTGAACAAATCTCTGCATAATTCACAAAAAAACTCAAGGAAATATATCCCCAGTCCTCCTCCATTGCAAAATATTCACTGCCCTTATATTCCTAGAACTTAATCCCATATGTGCCTGCATGCACCCTCAACGCCACACTCCAAGCCATCCAGCAAAAAACAAACAAAATGTAAAAAAAGGAAACAAAATTAGTGGTGCCTGCCAACAAACACAACTCCACTGACTACTAGATTTTCCTAAAAAGGCAAACATTTCAAGAGTTGATGATGCAGCAGAGATTGCACACAAAGTATGTGAAGAGTAATGCTTTCCCTCAAAATTCAAATACAAAATGACCAATGAATAAAGAAAGTACAAGTTGGAGTCATCAGAATAGAAAGAGGAAGTTGACACTGTATGCACAGTAACCTCACTCTCTATGACACCTCATCTACGAAAATAAATAATAAAGATGCATTTCACACTTAAAAAGAATACTTGAATAGATAACTTAGGTACAAAATCAACTCAAAAATAATTTTCAAGTTAACTTTATTACTGCCGCTCGTGGGCGTGTCAATTGCATTGTTCTTGTGCTCCTATGATAGGTTTCTACCCAAACGACAATCTCATATAAGTGTTGTGACATAATGGCATAATCTTTGGCATTATGCATCATTTCTGCAATACCAAATGCTTAAGATTACGTGAAATTTCGCTGGTCTGACAAAAATGACATTCAGAATTAATAGTAATGTGCTTTGTTATTTGAATAAATAAAGTTTGTCCATCAAATTACTCACCATCCTTTGCATCAGGAGGTCTCAGAAGGTACAATGTTCAGTCGACAAGGGCATATATTCTTAATTACTTAGACTTAATAATTGGACCAAAATAAGTTCCAAAGAAGACAAAACACATGGCTGAAGTAATTTGCATCTTGTAATGTTTTGACTCCAATCAAGTATAACAATCAACAAAATAAGTGATCAATGTGCAGACGATGCAGTGCTCCAATGGTGATTATATATACAAAGAACATAGGGGCAGATTTACAATTACTGGCTCTTACCTGCATATCAGCAGGGATGCGCTAGTAATTGTGCGCCGCAGCTCCGCCACCCTGGATGCGCCGCATTTACAATGCGTCGCACCATGGGGCAAAAACGGCACAGATGCGTCACGCATCTGTGCCATAAAAGCGGCGCATTGCTGGAGTTGCGTCGCAAGCGCGACGCACCTCCAGCAATGCTCTGGGGGGTTCTATCTCCACAATGCTGCATCAATCCGTACGCCTGTTTCAAGCAGGCGCAGGGTTTTGACGCAGCATGGGCCCAAAAGTGACTGAGTGAAATCTTGTAGATTTCACTCAGCCACTTTTGGGAGGCGTTCCTGCACCGGAACGCCTTCCCCTGCGATGGAACACCTCTTTCTTTCATCCCCCAGATGCATCACGTTGTAAATACCCTGCACCATGGAGCATCCTTTGCTCCGCCGCTGCGTAACAAAAGTGACGCAACAGCGGTGTAAAAGAAGCACACAGGCCTTGTAAATCTGCCCCCATAGTGCCTGTTATGACTTTGGTGTAGCGGTGATGGCGCAAAGCTCCATAGCCGTGCAAAGACTGCTGACCATATTATGAGTTGAAAATGGGTAAATCGTAATGCAGTGAGTGGTCCTTTGCCATTCCCATGCAGTGCATGAAAAACAGGCACTCCCATGGGTCCAGCAAAAAGGTTCTGGCACGGCATGGATGTGGACACCCATTCCATGCTGTATCTTTGTGGGGGTACAGACAGGGGGGCATATGTCTGAACATATCCCCGTGGTGGATGCCCATGGGGGTCTTTGATCTTGCACCGCCAGCCTTTACATGGCGGGGCTGCCCCATGAAAAGGCTTTTGGTCCAGGAACTTATAATATGCTGAGCGGGACTGCACCACCACCAGGGATCAACTATTCCCTGGTGCAGCTGACAGTCCACCGCCACAATGACTTTGGAAGTTGTAAAGCAGTGGACCAACACAGCTGTACCACCATGAATCTGGCAGTCAGAAGGCCACCAGACTCATAATCAGGGCCAAAGATACAAGACACTGTGCAATTCCCATTGGATGTATGCAGTTGATTCTGTGCTTATGACACGAATGGCCAATGGTTTCCAGTAGCTATTGGGATTGTTTACTGCATTTGTAGCCAGGCTAGACTTAAGGGCCATATGCATCAACACATTTTCCCATAGACACAGAATGGGCAAAACCCTTTGATGCATCTGGCCCTTAATGACTAATCTCACAAAATCATTTGATATGGTGTGTGGATAAAGCAACACCAGGGTTACATCACATCAGGTCAAAGAAGTAAAATGAGTGAAGCGGTCTTTAGGTTTTCATCAAAATTAGGCTCCAAGTCAGTAAAAACTATGATAACATTTACAATGCCAGATGTATTTCTGTTGTCTTATATGGTGCAGGTGTAAGGGGATTTCCGAACTATCCTCTATACAAAAAAGCGGAATATGCATTTTTTAAAGTTTGCAAATGCTTAATTTAACATAACCATAAAAATAGTACAACTCCAATTAATTAAGTTACAATCTATGTTATCAATAAAAAAGTTTTACATTTGACGACATCAAAATCTAATATCATACTAGAGTTATTAAAATGCAACTCCAATGCATTTTATGTGATTTTGTATGCCAAGAAAGAAAAGAAAAAGAAGAACAAATGAAAAGAAGAGTAAATGGGAGGAGCCTTAGATAAGGAAACAGTAGTGTAAGTATCTACAAATCCACTGGATGAGTATGCTCTGTCTAGTCTGCCATTATGTCAAAGTAAGTTTGATCATGTTGCGAGAGGAATTTGTGTAGTGTCTTTTCATTTTGAAGTTATAAATTGCAAAGAAATAGCAACAGAGAAGTGGAGAAGTGTGGCTCACTGGTTAGTGCAGGCAGACCCTGAAGCAGAGGTCAGACCCGGGACCAGGGTTCAATTCCCGATGCGGCAGGGTCTTGAGCTCAAATGTCAACGGACTCGATAATTCTCGCTTCGGTGCCTGACCTAATCATGGGTTCACACTCTGCAACTCTTGAGGAAATAGAAATTTTACGTGGCCAGTGTGTCCCCCACATGCACCCTATGTATGTACATATACCCCATATATGTCCACGTCATCATGCAATTCCCTTCTCATGCCTGTAATAATAATGCCTCTGCATTTCCGTCCAATGTTAGCATGTCAGTTATCAGGCCTTCCATAAACTAAATGTTAATTCTGCACTGAGGCCTAAGTTGCCAATGCATTTACATGGTACACGTTTAAAAGTCGAGATGAACTCGTTTTCGTAGCACAGCCGAGCGAGGACCCGAATTCAGGCTCCAAGCCTCCTGACACTCTGAAAGCTGCAGTTTAGCTATGTATCCCTGACCTCTCACTTACTTCCTGCTCAGCCGAGAGGTGCCCAGCCTGGCCTGCCAAGACAGTATTTTGCCTACAGTTATCTGCTCTGTTCCACAGAAACACATTCCTGTCTAATGAAAGGGGTAAACATATTCCGCCTGCAGAAGATAGGGCCTAGCCTTTCTGTCTCCATCCAAGTGATTTACAGAACCCAAATCCATAAAATGCCCATGCCCCTACGCAATGCACGAAGAAATATAGGCACACACTAGCCTTTAGTGATGAGCAGCCTTTGCTCCAGCGACCTTTAAGTCAGATAATACATCCTCCAAACTCAAGATATCAGATAATATCAGAAGTGCAGGTCATCCTGACATTCAAGACTCCTCTACTGGCACGAAAGTCAGCTCCCCCCAGCTCTCCCCAGTTACACGTCAATACTACGTCATGACCAAGTTTGCGCGCACTAGTAGGGTAAAGGTTCCTGCTGACCATGCAGACCGCCTCCATGTATCCACCCACCTATGACACACCTATGACTCATCAAGTGAACACTCACGTGTACGCCTTCTTACACGCCCTTTCTCACGCCCATGTGCTCTTATCTCTCTCTTTCACTTGCTCCACCTGGAGTGCTCCGCCTTCTCTAAAAGAAGTCAATGTATGTTTTAATTATATATAATGTGTTCTGTGAATAAAGATCCAGATGACGATCCTTCCTGATCCCTAGTGGTGATGGAACCCGATTCTCCCTTAACTCGAGTTACTGAATTAAAGCCCTTCTGAATCGGACACCACGGACTCTGCCTCTCATTATATGCATGATCCTTATTAATGTATAGAAATTCTGACAGGGTAATTAACTTATTTACCACATTAATCTGGTGCCCGAATAGGGACCAGTCCCCTTCCCCACGCGCCGGCGATGTAGGTCCAGCCCCCTGCCCCCTTCTACAGCTGTGACGGACTTCAAGTGTACACGACAGCGGGACTTCCTGCCTACTCCCTCAGGCCCACGGAGGAGACGGAGACTGCGACCAGGCATCCACACGAGGCGGTGAGGATCGCGGACCATCCCAACCAGAGCCCAAGCCGAGAGAGCAAGGTCCGAGGTATCCCGAGGCCCACCAGTTCCGAGGCGCATGCGCAGCAGCAGCAGTAGCAGTCACGTAGTATCGAGTTTCCGAGGCCTTCAGTTCTGCTTCCCGGTGAGTACCGTTATTGGGAACGCATAGAGACGGGTTCATTTATTTGAGCCCGGTAAAGACGTATCTGGGTACACAGATATGGTAAAGACGTGTCCATTTCGGTGGACGCGATAAATACGTGTCTCTTTACGAGACCGGTATGGTTGTACTGTTTTGCAGTACATAAAGTAAACAGTTTTTCAGGATCATGTTTTTTTTCTGTGTACCAGTTAGGACGTATCTGTTTTTAATGTTTTAATGTTGTAGTGTGAATGGTTGTTTCCAGTCTATTCTTGTGTATATTGTGTTTTCGTTAAAGTTAGTTCCAACATGCCACTGTTTTCAAAATTACGTCAGATAGGGACCAGGAAAGGAATACTCGAAGAGGCAGTTCCCGTCCCGCCTAGAGACACACCTGGTCATTTTATGTATCAGAAGCATGGGCTAGATGCCATACTGTTTTTAGACTTATGGGTAGATTACACGAAGGGTCTGGAAGAGAAGTATAGATGGCCTGCCTCAGGAACATGGGATGCTGATTGCATTATGAGAGTAGAGGAAGCACTATGGAAAAAGAAAGTTAGACAGTCCCAGAAAGATGCCATTGAGTTATGGCGTAAAGAAGCGCATAGGAGAGCAGAGAAGGAATTCCACAAAGCAGAGAGAAGTAAAGAAGCAGCAGAAAAAGCCAGAGAAAAAGAACTAAAGGAAGAGTTGGAACGGGTCAAGGCAGAACAAGCAGATAGAGAAAGAAATGCCCTTATCAAAGGCATGTATCCCGTCTTTGCTGAAGGACTAGCTAAAGTGACCCCGGAAGTACCCGGTAATTTGCCGCCACCACTGATCCCGACTAAAGTACGTAGTCATAAACAGACAGCAGCTGAAGCTTTTCTTTCCTCCTATTTAGAGGAGGCTGCTCCGGATTATGTTAATGCAGGTTTTCCTCCTCCTCCTCCTCCTGGCAACAATCCTTTTCTCCCTCTGCCCGCATCACAGGAACAGCTTACACAAGTGCAGACAATAAAAGACGATTTAGGACAAGGGGCAGTGGGAGGGGGGCCCACAACAACGCCGCAAACACTGCCACCAACACGAGCACTACAAGAATTAGCACTACAACGAATGCCACAAATGACAACATCACCCTATAAGCATAATGTAACGATTTCACATTGTATATACGATCCAGTACCAGGTGTGGGCTCAATGCTCATGTACTCACTACGATTAAGACGCGTTGCAGAGTATCTGATCACATTACCAGGCATGAAAGACAATTTAGACAAAATATACCACTTCATTAGAACGGGTGAGGGACCCGAGAGTATACATGAGGCCATGGCACAAAGAAAGGTGGAGGTTCAACGCGCAATTTTACGTTTTCTAATTAATTGTCTGATTAGGGAACAAGACCAGCCAGATAAAGGAGTAACTAGAGGTATGATTGATTGGAGTGACAACATAGCTGCCGGTAAACATGATACAATGGCAAAGACAGAATGCATGTACAGGAAAATACGAAAAGAGATTTTAAACTTGCACAGGAAAGAGTCTGACGAGAAAGAGGATTTAGCATCAGAGGATGCTGAGCCCGAAACAGAGGAAGTGGATAAAATTAATTACGTAGGCAGAGCAAGACAGTTTGACAGGCCCAAGTGCCTCAACTACAGCAAACATGGACCTCCCATACCAGAAAGATATTCTCTCGAACACCTATTCCAAGCTACCGAGAATGCACTGAAAAGACGAGTAGGGGGCGGGGGCGGGGGCGGTAGACCCCACACTATACACGAACAGGAACTAGCCCGGTCAGCCGTTCAATGGGTGACTAATTCTAACATATATAATAGTGATGTAGTGGCTCAGACCTTTTTGAGCCTTCCCCCGGAAGAACAGCGTTTGGCTGGTATTTACATGGTTCAACATCTGAGCACGTTGTACGAGAGTCAACGTTCTGATCCCGGTCCCTTGTATAAATTACTGGATGATATACTTCTAGAGAGATGGATAGGCCTAGGTACCGAATTAATTAATGTCATTCAAGATCAACGACATAAGTACTTAACTTTTCTGACCACGCACTTGATTCCTGCCCCACACCACGACAGAAAGATCTTACACATAGACAGACAGAACCCCCTACGAGAGGTACATACCGTCAAAAATGAAAATAATGAGCTTCAACGAGTATATGTTTACACACCCTTGACGAAAATAGAAATACTGGAAATGAAAAAGTTGCTGCCCTGCCATGATAAAGACCCAGGGGGGTTCCACCGTGAATTAAAAGACATTCTCCGCATAGGGGATTACATATACGCTGACATCATTAAATTATTAAAGGTATTGTTACCAGCAGGCATTTATGAAAAGCTAAAAGAAAAAGACTGGGAGGTGGGAGAGAAAAAGATAAATTGGCAGAATTGGAAACAGAGGATAAAGGCCGGCACCCTGGTGTTGGTCTTGGGGCAAAAGCTATGGAGCTACCTGAACTCTTGATACAGGTCCTGCCGAGACTATTGGTTACTAAAAAGGAAGATTGGGATGCTATTTCAGCATGTAAACAGAAACAAGACGAAGACACTAGTGATTTTAATTCTACATTCGAAAAACGTTTTACTATTAATAGTGGCCTTAAGCCAAATAGTGAATCATATCCACATCTTTTTGTGAGCAAATTAGTAGAGAATTCCTTACCCCCGATCAAGAAAAGAGTACTGAAAGTTGAGAGTACCTGGCAAGCAAATAGCCCTTCCCAAATGTTGCAAATGTTACAATACCACCAGAACAGAATTAGAGAGGAACAGGAACATGAAAAGAGACGCATGAAAGATACGAAAATGAAAGTGCTAGTCGCACAATCAGTACCAGTTGATGGGCATAAAAAGGGCACGGCACCTGTTAAAGGGAACTGTAATTATTGCAAGCAACCAGGTCACTATGTAAATAAATGTGCTGTCCTGAAACACAATATAGCTACAGGCAAGACAAAAGAAAGGCCGCATCCTCCCAGACAGAATAGCGCCCCACAGAACACGCAAAGGCCACAGAACACGCAACAGACAGTAGCGCTACCCTCACCAATAGCTGCCACACAACATGTCACGCAACAAATGTACCAGTACGCACAGTCAGACTATCCAGAATATCAACAGTACTCATGAAACAGCCTAGAGAGGGAGGTTGGCTTGCCCCTTATTGAGGTTCCCGTAGATGAAGAGGGTCCCTATGTACATAGTCGTGTATTGGGAAAAGACAGAAAATTTCTGATTGACACAGGGGCGAGCAGAACTACCATCAGTCATGACGAGGTTCCAGGGGCACCCCTCTCAGGCTCACAGAATATTTCCCTGGGATTTTCAGGAAAGCCTATTGTTAACGAAGTGTCAGAGCCAGTTTCCCTAGGAGTCGGTCCATTGTCCCGTACTACAGACTTGTTACTTACTAAGTCATGTCCAGAAAATTTGCTTGGTATAAAGACCTTGAAAGAACTAGGAGCAGTAATTTGTTGTTCTCCGGAAGGAGTGCGATTGTTTTTACGTGATTTTAAAGAACATTATGTGTTGAAAGATTTTGATCCCAGACTCCAGAATGTACCACAGCATTTATGGGCACAAGGTCCGACTGATGTAGGTTACATGCACATCACGCCACACTGTGTCACTCTCAAACCAGGAGTAGTACTGCCACGAATCCGACAATACAAGTTACCACCTGATGCCGTAGTAGCATTACTGAAAATTGTTGACGAACTCATTGCACAGGGAGTGGTGGTAGAAACTGACTCAAATGTATGTAATTCACCTGTCATCCCTATTCTTAAACGAACTGACCCTAATGCACCACCGGTCTACAGACTAGTGATTGATCTCCGAGAACTGAACAAATGCATAATACCGCAGTACCCAGTGGTCCCAGACATTTCTTCATTACTGACTGCAATTGATTCCGAAGCGACTTTCTTTACTGTAATCGATCTCAAGAACGCCTTCTTCGGTGTCCCAATAGATCCAGAGAGCCAGTACCTTTTTGGATTCTGTTTAAATGGATGCAGCTTCAAATTTACGAGAGCTCCTCAAGGATTCACAGAAAGTACCAGTATTTACAGTCAAGCATTGAAAAGACAACTAGACAGTATTCACATGCCTGCCGACACCGTACTGCTCCAATACGTGGACGATATCTTGATCACAGCACAAACAGAACGAGACTGCGAACGTGCATCACTAACAGTCTTATACTTTCTGGCAGACAAGGGGCACAAAGTGTACCCTTCAAAGTTGCAATTCTGTGCACAGCAAGTGGTGTACCTTGGACACTTGCTGTCCAAGAGGGGTAGACAGCTAACACAAGACCGCATTCAGTTAATTGCAAATCTTTCACAGCCCAAGACACAAAAGGAAGTACGGGCCTTCATTGGCCTCACTTCTTACTGCAGACAATGGATTCCCCAGTATGCATATCTAGCAAAGCCACTCATACAGTTAACAACACCGGAGGCAGCGTCTTCGGCTGTCCTCCCTTGGACACAAGAACATACACTTGCATTTGAAGAATTGAAAAAAGCTTTATGTCAAGCACCAGTTTTAGCGACTCCTTGTTACAGCAAGCCTTTTACACTTTTTGTCACTGAACGAGAAGGTACAGCATTATCTGTCCTTACACAAAATCAAGCAGGAAAACACAAGCCTTGTGCTTATTTTTCTAGTACATTGGATCCAGTGGCCCAGGCTCTGCCTGCGTGCCTGAAATCAGTTGCAGCAACAGCCCTAGCAATAAGACAGAGTGATTCCATAGTGTTAGGACACCCCCTGACAGTACAGGTTCCACACTCAGTGGAAGTTCTCTTGAACAGGACTCAGACACAACACCTGACTGTAGCGAGATTGACAGGATATGAACTGACATTATTCCAGCCACACATAGAGATCAGACGATGCAGCACTTTAAACCCTGCTACACTCTTGCCCTCAAGCACAGCAGACACTGCACCACGTGACTGTGTGGAAGTAGTGAATACAGTGACGAAACCAAGACAAGACTTGACAGACATTGCATTGCCAGATCCAGACCTGACACTTTATGTGGATGGTTCATGCATGAGAACGAGCACAGGAGAGTTAGTGGCTGCATATGCCGTGACCACTGATACTGAAGTTATAGAGACACAACGAATTGACACATTGTCAGCACAAGCAGCAGAGCTCATCGCTCTGACACAAGCCTGCATACGAGCCAAGAACATGAAAGTAAATATATACACTGATTCACAGTATGCCTTCGGGGTCGTTCACGACTTCGGGGTGTTATGGCAGGAGAGAGGTTTCCTGACCTCTCATGGGGCCAAAATTCAGCATGGTCCCCTCATTCAGGCTCTGTTAGAAGCTATACACTTGCCAACAGCCATAGCCATCATGAAGTGCAAAGCACATACGAAAGTCACTGACACCATTTCCCAGGGTAACGACCTGGCAGATCGAACAGCTAAACTTACAGCCCAGACTCCAACAGACACGAAAAAGACAGAAGTACCATCACTGACAAATTGTATGACAGTCAGGGATCCCTCACAAGATGTACTCGACATACAGACACATGCCACTCCAGACGAAATAAAGAAATGGACTGAACAAGGAGGGTTCCAGACTGACCAGGGATGGATGACAAAAGGCAAAGCTACATGGTTTCTCCCTGACTCTATGGTTCAAGTCATCATAAACACAGCACATAGTCCCGCACACTTAGGAGAAAAGGCTATGCTAGACAGTTTACAGAATATTTGGTTCAACAAGCACCTGCGTGCAGCAGCAAAACAGAAAGTGCGTACCTGTATGATCTGTTGCCAGTTCAATCCAGGCAAAGGCATTCCAGTGGAACAAGGTGGATTTCATCCTCCTGACCACCCTTTTGAAGTCCTCCAGATGGATTATATCCAGATGGACAGATGTTGAGTATACAAATATGTCCAAGTAGTTGTATGTGCACTATCTAGATGGACAGAAGCGTACCCAGTCCCAGATTACACTGCTGTGACCACTGCCAGGCAGTTAGTCCGAGAGTTCTTTCCGCGGTACGGATTGCCCCGTGTCGTGTACTCAGATAACGGTCAGCCATTCTCCTCTGAATTAATGAAGCAAGTATCTCTTCTGTTAGGGTACCAGTGGAAGTTCCATTGTGTACGACACCCAGAGGCAGAAGGCCTTGTAGAGAGACACAATCAGACACTTAAGACAAAATTAGCGAAAGTCTGTGCAGAAAAAGGCGTGGATTGGATGGTAGCCTTGCCGGTTGCCCTCTTTTACATGCGTATGGTAGCTCATTCCAGAACAGGACTGTCCCCTTACGAGGTGGTTTTTGGTAGACCGCCGAATATGTGGGGTACACCTATGCCAAAGAGAATTACAGATATTGACAGTAATATGCTGACAGATTACCTGGCTTCCTTGATGTCTGCACTCCTCTCTTGTCGTTCACAGGTTGAAGCCGCCTTCCCCGACAAGACCGAAGTTAAGGAACACTACATCGTTCCTGGAGATACAGTGTTACTGCGGAACTTTGATCGTTCAAGTCCTCTCGAGCCCCGCTGGCGAGCACCGAAGTTAGTGCTGCTTACAACGAGGACCGCCGTCAAGGTCGAGGGAAGGAAGGGCTGGATCCACGCCCAACACGTCAGAAGATTCCATGGACACGGAACTGTAATCGAAACTAAGGACTGCCCAGAAACCAGTGACTCAAAGCCCCCTTTGCTAGAAAAGACTCCGCAACAGGAGTATAGGTCAAAGTTACGGTCTAGTAAGTCAGACAGCGATTAATTGTTTAAGTCCACCCTGTGGTGAATCGGTTAGACAGGTTCCTGACATGTATAAGATCGTAGACCAGAATAATAGACAGAGAGATAAGAAAGAGAAATACTGCAAGACCTTACGCAGCAGATGTATAGTAACTCTGATCATTATGTTTCTTCTAAGTATATTGATTATATGTATAAGCTTGACGCTACATGTTTTCTTTCCTCCTCTTGGTTCACATATGCATTCTTCCTTTAATGACACTGTAGGGCACACATTCAGTGATCTACCACCCCATGAACTGTCATATCGACTAGCACTACGCAACAATACTTCTATTCGCATGTTGCACCATTCTCATCAGACCAGTAATGTAACAAATTGCTGGGTATGTGGCCGACTCCCACCTTATCAGAAAACGAAGGGAGTTTTGCCCCTCTTTCCTTTCCCGTTCTCGCACAATGGTTCGTGCGGAGCATGGTTTGCTTTAATGTCATCACAAGATAGAAGGTTCACAGATTCCCAGAGTGAAGGGATTTGGGGAGATTAATACGCAGGTTAACAAGAACACTTGAAGCAGTAGTGAATGAGACTACTTCTGCCCTAGCTAACTTGACTGAGGAGCAGTCTGCTATGAGACTTGTTGTTCTTCAGAATCGCCTTGTTCTTGACGTCATCCTGGCAGATAGGGGCGGGGCTTGTAGAGTGATCGGCTCCAGTTGTTGTGTGTTTATTCCTTATAACGCGCCATCTGTATACGCAGCAATAACAAGACTCCATAAGATAGCTCACGAGATACACCAAAACCCAGGTACATGGACTTGGACCGGTTGGCTCTGGAGTGTAATATCAGCATGGGGATGGAAAGTATTG
Organism: Lissotriton vulgaris; assembly: GCF_964263255.1. Classification (NCBI taxonomy): domain Eukaryota; kingdom Metazoa; phylum Chordata; class Amphibia; order Caudata; family Salamandridae; genus Lissotriton; species Lissotriton vulgaris. Next base: position 337,271,580 of record NC_141685.1, on the reverse strand, counting down.
TCATTCCTAGGAATAATATTACTAGTTATATTTAGTTGCTGTCTCTGTCTGCAATGTGGCCCAGCGATTTGCGGCTTGTGTGCCACTGCCTATATTCCCCGTCCACGTATACATAAGAAAAAAGGACGAGCAAATGATGCTGTATGATCAGATATATGGTATCATGAATATAGATGTGTCCTGAAGGGCACAGTAGGGGACAAGGAGGGAATGAGGAAATAGAAATTTTACGTGGCCAGTGTGTCCCCCACATGCACCCTATGTATGTACATATACCCCATGTATGTCCATGTCATCATGCAATTCCCTTCTCATGCCTGTAATAATAATGCCTCTGCATTTCCGTCCAATGTTAGCATGTCAGTTATCAGGCCGTCCATAAATGAAATGTTAATTCTGCACTGAGGCCTAAGTTGCCAATGCATTTACATGGTACACGTTTAAAAGTCGAGATGAACTCGTTTTCGTATCACAGCCGAGCGAGGACCCGAATTCAGGCTCCAAGCCTACTGACACTCTGAAAGCTGCAGTTTTGCTATGTATCCCTGACCTCTCACTAACTTCCTGCTCAGCCGAGAGGTGCCCAGCCTGGCCTGCCAAGACAGTATTTTGCCTACAGTTATCTGCTCTGCTCCACAGAAACACATTCCTGTCTAATGAAAGGGGTAAACATATTCCGCCTGCAGAAGATAGGGCCTAGCCTTTCTGTCTCCATCCAAGTGATTTACAGAACCCGAATCCATAGAAGGCCCATGCCCCTACGCAATGCACGAAGAAATATAGGCACACACTAGCCTTTAGTGATGAGCAGCCTTTGCTCCAGCGACCTTTAAGTCAGATAATACATCCTCCAAACTCAAGATATCAGATAATATCAGAAGTGCAGGTCGTCCTGACATTCAAGACTCCTCTACTAGCACGAAAATCAGCTCCCCCCAGCTCTCCCCAGTTACACGTCAATACTACGTCATGACCAAGTTTGTGCGCACAAGTAGGGTAAAGGTTCCTGCTGACCATGCAAACCTCCTCCGTGTATCCACCCACCTATGACACACCTATGACTCATCAAGTGAACACCCACGTGTACGCCTTCTTACACGCCCTTTCTCATGCCCATGTGCTCTTATATCTCTCTTTCACTTGCTCCACCTGGAGTGCTCCGCCTTCTCTATCCAAGTCAATGTATGTTTTAACTATATATAATGTGTTCTGTGAATAAAGATCCAGATGACGATCCTCCCTGATCCCTAGTGGTGATGGAACCCGATTCTCCCTTAACTCGAGTTACTGAATTAAAGCCCTTCTGAATCGGACACCACGGACTCTGCCTCTCATTATATGCATGATCCTTATTAATGTATAGAAATTCTGACAGGGTAATTAACTTATTTACCACAATCTGGGCATTAAGCTTGCCTAATCTCCACAACGGCCCCCCGCGGCGGGATGCCTGGCTTTCACCTTGGGGATGCCCTTTAGGGGCTATCTCACAGGGAAAAGCCAGGACGGGTTCCCAAGGCAAGCGCTTAGAGACCCCTGGGTGATAAGCACTATATAAATCCAATATACAATACAATACAATACAATACAATACAATACACTAAGATCTACAAACTTTCCAGTCATAGTTTCAATAATCCAGGCATTAGAGGATCCTCCTAGAAAATGTAAATATTGTTGAGTAGTATTTAAACAAAACATATACCAACAACCGTATCCCAGACCTGTAACCAATGAAGATTAACTTGTGGGCAGTCAAAAACTATATGTAAAACATTACTCTTAGCCACGTCACATTACTTGCACTTACCTTAAGTAGAGAGTTTTAAATTGTAAAGAGATTTAGGGGTTAAAAACAGTAACAGTAAATTAAATGTGTGTGGTACGAAATGAGCAAGTGGTGGAGTGTATGTTCGACCAAATTTGATTTAACATGTATATCAGGAAAGATTGATGAAATTCTGTTTCTACTTCAAATTCCACTTCGATTTGTTCTCTGTGGGTGTCTGAGGAAGATAAAGCCTAGTAGATTTGAGATTCTTTTTGTTCAGAACACAAATTATGGACAATGAAGGTAGGGTCAAGCAACTGTATGATATGTAATAATGTGCTATGTAAGACTTGTGTAATGGAGAGATTAAATGTATACTTTGAAGAAGAAGACATCTTAAAAGTATGCAGGAATGTTTGGAAAGACATGGAGTCATTGCCTTTAATGAATTGGTCCACAAACTTGATACCTTTATGAACCCAATCCTGCCAAAAAAGTACTTTATTGTTATTTTTGATGTTTTTATTATATCATATGAGGATAGTCCAAAACTATATAATGAAAGTTGAGTTTGAGGAGCAAAGGGCTTAGCAAGGAATATTGAATGCTTTATGATATATTTGATTAACCCCATCCGCGCTCAGAGAATTCTCCTCCTGTGCTCAGATTTACAAAATCCCATGTTTCATGACGAGCTGGGCTCGGCATCAGCGTGCGAGGAGGCTACGCCATGACGAGCCCAGCTCGTCATGAGCCTGGAAGGGGTTAAATAAAGTGAGGTTTATTTGTAAAATAAACTAGATCTCAGAGTGAAAAATGAGAAATTAAGTTCCATGTTTCTCCAAACTGTGGCAACAACGTCAGAATCAGAAGAAAGTGAGTTTCAAATTTATTTGAGGATAAAAGCTGAGTGTTCACAAATAAAGTCAGGTAAATGAACCCCACCTTTATATTTGGACCTTTTAAGTTTGGGTAAGGAAATGTGTGGCATTTTACCATTTAACAAGAATTTCCTTAGAATGATGTGAATGGATAAAAAAAATTAAGGGGATTCTTGACAGACGGCATTGATAAACAAACGTTAATAACAATTAGCATCATCATCTTAATAGTAGGGGAAGGGAGAAAACTGTGTCTCTGCCAGAGGAGTTTGTGGAGTTTTGCCAACTCCACGTTCTGCTTGGAATGAAGAGTCCCATGCAAAACTCTGCAAACCAATGTGTGGAGGCTTTTTCTCTCGCACGTGGCTCGTCAGTGTTAAGTTGGCGAGCGCAAGTGAGAATTTGCATCTCCTAGCATGATTTAAGGGTGCTAGAATGCCTCCCACTAAAATTTCTCAATGCCAGCGGTCACGGCAGATCGCGATATCCCAACAGTTTGTGACTGTTTGCATTGCAAAAGTTGTCACTTGAGTAGAAATTATATTCAAGTAGCAGAAAGAAGCAGTGCCCTCTGGCATGCTGTGTGGTGCTCTTCGTGCTGATTTTACAGTGAGGAACAAGCTTCCAGCACTAAAAATCCGCACAACATGCCGAATTCTGTTTGCTCGCAGAACTCTATGGCATGTCGCACAGTTTTTATGTAACCCTGTAGAGTAAAAAGTGTTTAATCTGCCAAACAGGAAACAAATAGAGGTAACCATCTCATTCCAAGAGAATTAAGGTTTTGTTTGATGTCCTCAAGATTAATAGCAATGGTTTCACATATTAGAGGAGAGCATTTAACACCCAGACATGTAATACAAGTAGAAGTCCACGAGAAACCAACATTTTCAAACATGTCTTTTACACAAAATGTATTTATTAACATGACATCTCTCTTATCTATATTCAATTTGTATCCTGATACTCTGGAACGTTCATGTAGTGAACAAAAAAAATGGAACAGTGGTTTCAGGATTCGATGTAAATAATAATATGTCATCTGCATATGCTGTAAACTTAAGAGTGAAATCTTTATACTTAAAACCCAGATAGCCATCTGATCTGTGAATTTTCCCCAGAAATAGTTCTAGGACTAAAATAAATAATAGTGATGAAACAGGGCCGCCCTGTTTTGTACCCCTTTTTAAACCACGATAAGGTGATTGGGGACCATTAACAAACCCAGACATTCTGGATGTAGAATAAAGTAGATTGATATTTCTTAAAATATTTGGGTTAAATCTGTCCCGATGTTCTGCTTTCATTAAAAAAATCCAATTTAATTGTTCAAAGGATTTTTCACCATCTAGTACAGTTTTATTTGAATCGAACTGCGAGATGTGTTGTGTATAACGTTAAGGAAAGTTTTGGTATTATCTGTAATGTTTCTACCTTTGATGAAACCAGACTGTTTAATACCAATTTGATTGGGAATAAATGTATCAATTCTAATTCTCAAGAGTTTAACAAACATTTTACACGGTGTATTAATAAGGAAGATGGGTCCATAGTTTTGACAAGCTGATGGATCTCGGTTTTTCTTATGGATAAAACACAACATAGCTTTGAGAAAGGACCCATTAAAGAGAAAAGAGTGAAAAGAGTTTTCCCACTAAAAGTTTGGGAAAACACAAATAAAACTTGACCATAAATCTGTCAGCACCAGGTGATTTATCATGAGGTAATTTAATGAGGCCACCAAAAACTTCTTGAATAGTAATGTGTTTTTCTAACGGGGGAGATCCAGCAGTTGCTGGGAGCATTTGGGTACACAGGTGAAATATTCATCTAATTCACTATCTATTAGTTAATGTTAAGGAGCATACAGTTTGTGACAGTAATTCACATAAAATAGCCTAATATCTCTAAAACTTCATAATGTTTGTGACCCTTTTCATCTGATATTACAGGAATTTTAAACTTTTCTTTTCATATTTTTGAATAATTAGCTAACATCTTTGAAGCCTTATTACGCCCACCTTTATATTTATCTTCAACTTTAAGTAAAGTGCCAGAAGCAATAAGGGTAGAGTTTCTGTTGAAATTAAATTTAGCTTAGGTCAAACAGGCTAAAGTAGTTGGCTTAGGCGAGTAAAACTTTCTGTATTCAAGGTCTTCAATCACTTTGAGGCTGGAAGCTGTCTTCTTCTTGGCCATCATGAAATTAATACCAAACCCTTTAGCTGTTGATTAAAGGCTTCCCAAATTGTGCCAAAGGACATGTCTGTTGTAATATTAATTTTCAAAAATTCATTATAAAACATTCAAATTTGTCCCAGAAAATGTATGTTTTCAAAGTGAATTATTAAAAAGTCATCTATATGTTTTAGGGGAGTCGAGTGCAAGGTCTAGAGATCTATAATGACAGCAGCTGATCTGAAATAAGAAAAATCTCTATTTCAGCATTTCTGGAGAACCTAGCATGTTAGGAATTGCACAAATATCATGCATCCTAGATCTGGACTGATGTACCAGTGAGTAGAAGGTATATTCTAAAATGTCAGGATTATAGATACATCATGAGTCAACTAATTCCCCAGAGTAGATGGAATGCTTAAATTATTTTTGCATCTTACTAGGTGTAGATTACCTTTCAAGAAATGGATCTATAATTTGTTTACATTCACCTTTCATCACCTGATTAGTATTACAGCAAATGTAAATATATAATGTTAGAAAAAGATAAACCGTAACAATTAAATGGTAAGAGCAACAAAGTCTAGCACAAAATCGAACATGATAAAAACAAGTAAAATATCCAAAACTTAAGACATAAAGGAAAAAGAGGGGAAAAAGAGGAAACTTAAGAAGATAAGAAGTAGAGACAGGAGTCAGAGAAAAAAATAGAATAGGGGAAACAAACTCATCCCATAGAGGATAGAGATAGAAGAATGGTAAAATGTTGGAATTTCCTCAACCATAGCAATAACAATAATAACCCTGAGGAAAGAGCCATCATGATTCCATGAGTCCCCATTAAAACAATACTTCAGATCATTGAGGACTGACAATCAGTGAAGGTAACAACAGAAGATTTGCATAAGGAACATATTGGAAACCAGTTGTGGCTTGCACAGGTAACACTGTGGGGTGGCGAGGCGGGCCAGGGGCGGGGCTGGCTGGAGGGCTAGGGGAGTGTGACATACAATGGGAAAGTGCAGAATAAAGAAATGAATAAATAAATGCACTTTGCACGCGAAGCATCGCCAACTCGGCGATGCTGCGAGAGCAAAATAAGTTTTTATTTATTTATTTCTTTACTCTCCCCTTTTCCGTCATATGTCAAACTGCACTACTCCCCCACGCAGGCCTGCTCCCGGCCCCCTCGCCGCCCCACAGCGTTACCTGTGTGAGCGGCCACTGTTGGAAAATCTTACCAAGCATCAGAAGGTCAGGAGACAATTGGATGGGTAAACAATATGATGGAAACATCTATCCTCTTCAGCTGACAAAACAAGAACGATCTTGGCAGGAAAAAGAGTAAAACAGTGAGTCAATGAAGAGGCAAAAATACAAATATAAAAAGAATTTCAGAAACAAAGCAGTAGGACAAACAAGTTTTCCCGACTCCCATACAATCGCCACTATGAAGGTGAATTAAGCAGGATTCTCATTGACTATAATTTTGTCTTTAAATGTAACCTTGAACAAACATGGATGTAGGATACCAAATCTAGAATATATTGACTTCAAGGCAGGATGCATCTTCAGAAACTACTTATGTCACATCTTGGGAAGGCAGACCTTTTGACGCAACCCTAACATCTGTTTCCTCTGTTTTGCCGCTGAGAGTATCATCATAAGGTCAATATACTGTAAGAAGAGAACAATAATGCTAATAGGTTTTGAAGATTGGACCGATGTAGGTGTCTGAGGGCCAAGTCAATGTGCTTTTTGTATGTTAAAAGGAGGAGCATTCAAGAGACCAACCAATTTTGGGATAGTTGATTCAAGAAAAATAATTGAAGCAGAGCCTTCCACCCCTCAGGAATGCCATAAATGTGTAGATTATTGCAAGCGTTCCAATTTTCTGATTTTCTAAATATTCAGTTGTGTTTTAAGAAGAGAAACTCCCTTTGACATCAAATTAACCATGGTGAATTCATCTTACATGCATCTGTGATGCGTTGTTCAACTTTTGCCATCTTAGACTTCAAATTACACTATTTCTCCTCAATTCGTTGTGGGTTGATATTGCTTTCAACAACAACAGTTTTTCATTTCTTTAATTCCTCCATAAGGTCTCCAAAGTTAGTAAAAGTGAGTAAAAGTGGTGTTTTAAAAATGAGTGGCTGTCTTTTTACTGACCTTAAAGCCTCCACCAGAGCTATCTTGATGAGGATGTGGCTGACCAACTGAAGGAGAAGAGGTGAAAGATTTAGGGATGAATGTTGCTAAGCTATCCATTGTAGGAACTATAGGTTCTAACATTTGTAAGAAACTACAATCGAAGTTGTGATAATTATTTTAATGAGAAGTATGATTCTGTTACTTTAATTTTTTTTGTGAAGATCCTTTTATCCAAGACTAGGAATGTTACAAAGGTGAGGAACAACCCTACCAGGGTACTAATTAACTTAGTTTATAAACTATCAGAATTCTGTGTGAGGTAGTCATTTCCCATGATGCAAAAAATGTAATGAAAAGCGAAGTTGCTGAATAGGTTGCACAAATTAACAGAAAGTAGACTTTTAGGTGAAGTTCTTGTGCATGAATGGCTTGGAGTAAACACACAGCAGCAAGTGGCATTTTGAGTACAACAAGTGCTTCTAAGCATAACTGATAACTAAAATGGTGGACACAACGGCAGAGCGCCCCTAAGTTGCTGCCCCCCCGCTCACATCCGCCACTGCAGAACCATTATAAATATGGCAGAAATCCTCATTTGTTCGGCCTGGGGATCAGAAACTTCAGGAACTAGTTGGCATCTTGGAGGGACCATGCCCTCCTCACCTCCCCACTTTTACAATGGATAGTTCTCCTATAGCAATATGGGTCTTATGTGTGATGCTTTGTTTAGGTCTCACACAGACTGATTTGCATAATAGTTACATTTGCGCCCAGAAAGAAAACATTTTTCTATGTACAAAGCCCTATTTTGTGATTCAGTGACCTATTATCAAATCACAAAATGGGTTTGCGGTCCAGCTTTAGGAAGAGAAGTGTTAAGGGGGTCCCTTCCTAATAGAAACTCACAGTGGTATGTCTGAATATTTTGCGACCAAAATGTGCTCACAAAACATTTGCATTTCACTGCTGACTGCAAGTAGGTGGTAACCCATTTGCAAGTGGACCCCTTCCCCTTTGTGAATGTTTGTAAAAACGTTTTTTAGAGCAGGCAGTGGTCCCACAAACCACTACCTACTCACAAAAAATTAAAGAAAAATTGTCATTTTTCTTTTTGGAACACATCCCATTTTCCTTTTACGGAAAAAGTGCTATTTCTTTTTTTTTTTAAAGCAATCACAGACATGGTGGTCTACTGACCCCAGCAGCCCACAATCCCTGTGATTTTTGCGATTCCCAATGAATGGCAAACTGAGACCTAACTTATGAAATGTAATGAGGTAAGTTAATGAGGTAGGTTAATGAGGTAGGTAAGTTAATGAGGTAGGTTAATTTGCGACTCAGTGGGAATTGCTAAAGTGTGAAACACACATTTGTACATCGCTGTTTACGATTACCTAATAGTGTATAGCAGAAATTTGCTATTAGGTAATCACAAACACAGACACAAAGCTATGTACATCTGGCCCTGTGTCACTCAGATTTGGGTGTAGTTTATTTGGAAGAATATGTCAGATTACACCTTTTATTTGCTTTGGTTGGAAAAGGAGATTGGCTTCAATCGTCATTTCTGACTGTCCCATGCCCGATAGTGCGATGTAAATACCCTGCTTTGCCTATCTGAAAGAACAGTTTTCTAGGTTCAGTAAGCCAGAATTCTTCGGCAATCCACGTTGTATAAGCTCTTCTGCAAAAGAGATTGACAAATTGCGGTTTTCTGTCTCCGTGCAAGGAGGACAGAGAAGTACAGTATATGAACAAAAGGATGGTGAGAGACTATCAAGTTCCACCACCAATATAATGGAACCATAGTTGAGGTTTCAACCATCTGTGCAACATAGGTTCTACCTCACTGGGTGCAGGTTTAATAAGGCATACCATATAGTAAGATATCCAGAAGGTGTGTATAGGGAGCCGGATTTTGTGCGTTGTCCATTTCACTCAGTCTTCGTCCAATATACTTTGCATTTTTTTGCATTTTTGTTTTCTTTTTGTATGTTTTATAAGAGCCCTGGAAAGCTGCTTCTGGACCATTCACTGATAACTCAATATTAGAAAGTGCAGAAGAGCACTACTTTATTTACAAATGCTGTCAAAGTAAATTATTTGTTTTATTGTATCCAAGATTATGCAGACCCCTATTAGGTTAAGGAAAAATAGGATCATGAATCTGTGTTAAAAATATATCAATTATCATGCTTTTCGATCATTTATTGCATAAATATTGCATATGTATCGTATTGCTTATTGTTTTATATAGTGGATTTTTCAATTATATTAAATCTTTTTAATGTGCACGTCTTTTATTGCGTCTTGCCTAATAAAGAACTTTCTGATCTAAACTAGTAAAAGATGCTCATTGACAGCTACTTTTAAAACATTGTTTTTGGGGGCACACAATTTATAAAACATCTGTGTTTCCTCAATCAGTCTTTCTTATTTTTATGGAATTAAAATTTCCAGCTGTAAATCATTTACTGAATTAAATAATCCTGAACTGCATAAACGAATGCACACAGTTATTGTTTTATTGTGCATTTCCAAGATGGTTCGTTATTTTTATTTAGTGTATTAATCATCCTATCACTATTTCCAGGTTTTGCATCCACCAACAATAGCATCAGCGAATAAGGTCAAGAAACAAAACAGTATTTTTCTGCAGCTGTGTCTACTGCGAGGCGAGAGCATCCTGGGAGCGCGCACGGTGGTCAGGAATAAAAGAGAAACATTCATTTATGTTAATTGGTTTCAGCTCCCCGTTTGGCTCGTCCCTGTGACCTAAACGTATCCAGTTGTTTCCTCCCTTGCTCGTTGGAGGCTGGGTCACTCCTAATGGTTTAATTCAAGAGAAAAAATGTCCGCCATTTCCTGTAACCTCTGTCTTTTTTTTTCTGCATCTCACGTTCCCAAGTGTTTTTTCTCCTGTGCATCTAGATCTTAAGAAATCACCTCCTGTTTCCTCCCAGGCAAACAAAGTCAATACTGCTGACAGAAAAATGAGTTTAACTCCAGGCAAAAACTTGAGGTACTAATCACCGTGTGTTTGTCTCCACTTTGTGTTCACAGGGCTCTTTCTTGTTTGATCCTGGCCGGTCAGGATTCTGACACGGTGCATGCCCCCTGTGACCGAGAGCAATTTACGAGGCAGAGGGAGACAAGCCCTCCATTCATGTTAAAGAAAGCAGAGGAAATAGCTGTAGATTAATATTTGTGTGTTCGTGGCAGCGTTTTCTGATTGCTCTCTTGCATGCTCAGCCACCCCAGTTCGGCGCTCGAGGGTTCGACCCCTGCTTGGGAGAGCCGGGCTTGTTAACTTTGGACACCTTTCAAAACAACAGCAGCAGCGCAGCTCTCAGTCTGTGTGCTTTGGGTGGCATTTTTGCAGCGCTAACTGATGCTACGTAATTTTTAAGAAACGAGTATACTGTGCAGAGGGCACACAGTGCAGCCGCTCCAGTGTGCACTTACTGAAGGTAAGTGCACACTGGAGCGGAAAAATGTAAGTGCATTTTAATTTCTCCAACTAAGAAATGATGATTCATGGTGCTGCATGCTGGTCACATGTAAGAGCTTTCAATTTATAACTGGGTAATTGTGGTAGCAGCACTAGTGTTTAAGGTGAGAGCAACTTTTTTTTTCCTTTCTCTGGATCCACAGTCTTTTACAAGGTCAGACAAAACTTGATACTGCTTCACCTGCAGCAGGAAGTAGAGAGACCGACTAGAAAGAAAAGTGGGGGCATATTTACAAGGACTTCATCTCCGCTTATTTGGCTAAAAAAGCGGACATAAAAATATCACCCTATTTACAAGAGGATGCTAACATGCATAATCACATGTTAGCACCCTTCTGCACTACGCCTACCTTTGCATCTCTAGTGAGATGCAAAGTGGGCATTCCTGACATACACTGCATGTCAGACATCAATAGTGCAGCTTCGCGCTATCAGCAAGGATGCCCTAGCATTTTAGCAGATGTTAGTTTTTGCAGAAAAGTGCTGTTTTCTCCAAAAAAATAAAGTCTTCTAAATTCTTGATTTAGCCACCGCTAACATAAGGGGTGGATTGTGCTGATACGACCCTCTGGGTCGTATCAGCAAGGTTATCGCACTTTTGCAGAGAACATGGCTGGAAAACCTGCGTTGTTCCTTGCAAAAAGGGAGATAACCTCGTTATCTCTGGAATTGTTATCGCCCTGGAGTAACGTGTTGTTAATTACGCGCTACCAGGGCGATAAAAAGCAGAAATAGTTTATCTCTGTCCATTGCTAATATGCCCCGTGATCTTTTACCATAAAGACAGTGATACAGTCAAAGGGGCATATTATCAAGGAATGGCTTTAAAATTATCGCCTCTTTAGCGGCAGGAAACTGCTGCTAAAACGGTGATAATGGGCTTGATAATATGCCGTTGAGAATTCCAATAGAAGCCCATGTTCTGGTGTTCACATGGGCTTATATTGGAATTCTCTTCGGGATATTATCAAGCCCATTATCACAGTTTTAGCGGCAGATTCCTGCCGCTAAAGCAGTGATCATTTTAAAGCCATTCCTTGATAATATGCCCCTCAGTTTGTTTAGAATATGCCCAATTTTTGTGCGTGCCCTGTTTGAATCTGGGGAGGTCTTGAACAATTGTGACTCATCCCAGTGTACATTTCTATAACCTAATGTCCGGTTAGTCCTAATCTTTCAGTTCGTTTCTCCTGCCTTCCTCAGGCGAGGCTGGTCTCAGCCCTTTTCAGCATCAGGAAACCCTCCAGGTTGATAGTGCGCTATACAAATACACACAACATAACATAGCAAAACAACCGTTGCCTATAACTGCTCTTTTTTTTGGCAAGAGTAGCTGAAAGAATAGTCGCTTATGACTGTCATCACACCTTGAATATAAAACCCTCTTAGATAACTTTTAAATAGCCTCCTGCCCTAGGAGAAGCATGGAGAAATGCCTGCTCACTGTCACAGATGTTGAAAGACTAATAGTAGATAAGGGAGCCTCAACTCTGCAGCATTCATTTTCTTAGATCTCTCTGCAGCCTTTGATAAGGTGGATCACAGTATCCTGTGTCACATATTGAGGAACTAAACATTTCAAGGAATGCTGTCAAATGGCTAAGCTCTTTCCTTATGGACTACTCCAAGGCATTGAGTCTTCCTTCGTTGAGAATTACTGTGATAGCTTAGTGATACGCAATCTTATACAGGATTCTTCATTATCCCTGATTCTATTTAATATATATTTCAAACTGTCATGAGTCTGATTAGAATATGAAGAAGGCTATGGACTACCAGAGTCTGAACACGGTGCACAGCTTGAAGGACAACTATCTGTTGTCTCCCAGTTTTTTACAATGTTTAGACAATAAACCAAATAGACTCAATTTTCATTCAAAGCTTTGTTCGTTATATATATAATATTTTCAGTAGAGCAACATAATTATTACACATTCACAAAAGAAGTAATGAACATAAAAAATATTATCAACAATTTCAACAAAACGAATATCTGATGTGTTTCATGCAATCTTTAAAGTATCATTAAACAACTGTACAATGAGGTAAATACTGATTTGACAAAACGAAAATCCCAAATCCCAATGAATTTCGGGTTCCAACATTTGAACCCTTTGTCAGGGGAAAACTATAGATGAACAAACTATAAACATAGTTCTAAGAATCTGCAAAATCCTCCAATTGTTATCATCATCCGCAGGAAGCCTACAACACAAAAGTTGACTGCTATCAGTTCTAAATGGTATGCATTGTCATACCCAAAACCTTCACCTGTTGTAGAGTAGTGAGGTAGAATTTGCACTCATGTGATGAATAAGTGAAACATGCATGAAGATGAAATAGAAAAAAGATATGAAAAAGTGTAAAAACACCCGAATGGTGAGAGTTGTGTGTAGTAATGCTCGTTGATTATATCCGATGCAGAGTGATGAAAAAGTGATAAAAATGTGTCCTTCATGCTGGAAACCGTGAATTCAGAAAAAAGTGAGCGATCTACCATAACCCCAACGAGTTAAACAAGCCGTATTCTTACCCGTTCTCTAGGCGGTGGAACAGAAAAAAAGTTTGAATGCTCGAAGTCAAACTCTGGGTGGTCTAAGTGTGCGTCACAAAGACGTGTATATGTTCTCTCTAGAGGGTCGAAAACAGAATCACTAATCTATCTGCTAAACCAAACACTTGAATATATGTTGGATTATCGTGATGGGCCGCTTACCGGTAATCTGTGTTTATGCGAGAATTTCAGTCTTCATGTCTCGTGGTTTACTAATCCGCCGCTAAACGTGGCTTCAAATTCTGTGCCAATCAATGAAAATAAAACTAATGTAAATGATGAAGAAGGGAAGAAAATACTACGATATATGTGGGAAAAAGTAACCAACTGTTACCTTCAAAATCGGGTCCGTGCTCCTATTCTTTGCCTACGCTTCCGCGTTCGAAAACGCTATCCCAGTATGCTTTGCCATTTTAAAGGGATATCGTCGCAAGTTATCGGACTTATGAACAGGGTTCGAATCCCGCGAGTGCAGAGTCAGGAATGACTACGTTATTTTGTAACCTAAATACATAAGTGCTTTTTATAGCATCAAGGAGGAATATGGATACAAAATATATACGTGAATGGATGGAGTAGTATTTACATGTGAATGAAACTATGTTGTATCCTGATATTTATGTTTCGCGATTGGGAATGCTATATGAATATATTTGTGATCACGGTGGTTTGAATCAATAAGAGTTAGAAAGTTAGGAAAATTAAGAAAAGGTCCTCTAAAACTCACGAATGATATTGTGACCTATATCAATTCCTCTAATAAGAGTCAGCAAAGGATGGTTACACACGTGTAGAAGAGGGTAAGTGAGGATGAAGTAAGGCATGAGTGCAAATTCTGTACATTAGTGTCAAATTGTATCAAAGCAAACAATTACTTCACAAAAAACATAACATTTCATAATGGTCATTTAAACCAGCTGGCGCCACCGTTCCCAACATTTTGATCCAAAATGTTTCTCTGCGTGCTAGAGCTGTATGTGTGTTTATTCCAGAGTGTATGCTTATGCATTCTAGCACTGTGAATCTTAACTGTGGTATGGTGTGACCTGCCTGAGTCCAATGAACTGCCAGCGGTGAAGTGGTATTTTGATTCCGAATCCGGCTCTTGTGCTCTACGATTCTGGTCTTGATCTTACGACTAGTTCTTCCAATGTATACCAAGCCACAGGGGCATTTTATGGCATAGATGACCTGTTAAGTATTGCAATCAGATATGTGATGTAGTTTAATCATTTTGCCTGTTTGAGGGTGTGCAAAAGTGTCTCCCTGGATTACATTGCCGCATTGCCCGCAGTTGTAACATTTCCTCATACCTTTATGTGTGACAGGTTTATGTGGGATAGTTTTCAACAGTTCTCTTAGGTTCCTAGGTCTGGTGTGAGCAAAAAGTGGGTGACCTTGAAACAAGTCTTTAAAGTCTGGTTCATGTTCAATGATGTCCCATCTGTTTCACCCTTTTTTGTATCAATGAGTCTGATTACGCCTTTTGGGATCTTTGTGGTTAGTTACATAGATGACACTTTTAAAAAGTTTTTTTTGGGGGGATGACTATCCATCTCAGGAAATAATCACAACTTATGTTTGGGTAAACCCTCAAAGTATCAGAATTAATCTGCGCTCTATCCCCAGGTAGCTATGACAAAGAGTAGACAGACTTAACTTGTGTAAAATATTTATGCAGTACTAAATCAGTAATAAAGTCAAAATATAAAACAATAAACACCCCAAACCAAATTAGAAAAATAGTGTAAATTGTAATATATACAATTACACCAGAATGACAAAACTCTAATAAAGGGAACCATAATTATGATTTTTTAAACTTTTAAGTAAAAATAGAGCCAAGAAGCACAAAGTGCCAATGATAAACAATGGTCGCTGTGGACTGGAACCAAGTCGCAATTTGATGCTGACCGCGATGGAGCTCAGGTCTGATACATTTACCAGGCTCATCTTGGTCAAAGATTTTACCTTCTGACTCAGTCCTTTAAGTCCCAATCCACTACTGGAATACATGTCTAAAGCCCCCAGGACCTTAGGAAAGGCACTTATAGAGTCACAGGGTGACAGGCACAGGCCAAACAACAGGGTCCAGTCCAGGTCTAGTTGACACTGGTCAGCTGGGCAGTTGGAGAAAAATGCCTCTTGTCGCTTCTTCTGGCCCTCTAGTTTTAATAGGAGATCTGTCTTATGGCACTTGGAGTTCACTTTCTTGCCCTTGGTACAGGAGGGAGAGCAGGCCAAGTCTTTTCAGCTCTTCTCAGGCCTCAGACTGCAGTCTTCTGATCTTCCACAGGTCCAGCAAGGTTCTGAAGTGTGTGCCTGGAGAAACCACATTTAATTCTGGCACAAGGTAATGGGTGGGATTGGCTTGGGGGCATGCTATAACCAACGGGGAAAACGTTTCTGGGGCCAACTCTACCCACTTGGTATTTTTAAAATGATGAAAGTCTTTGGCCAAACAAAAATTGGGCTCTTAGAGCTTTGGAGTTTATGGTGAGTAGACTAAGGTACTTCTCGTGTGCTCCCAAACCTAACCCTAAAATTCAGTTTGTGGCAGTCACTGTACCACTAATAAACCCAGAGATAGAAGTCTGGTAGAAAACTGCAGGGTTTTCCAGCAACCAGACACTGGATATACACACATTGCTTTGGCATCCTATTTTCACCCCTTGAAGTGCATCTCAAGTGTTATAAGTAAAACCCAGCAGACCTGTCAAGCAGGATAGAACACTCGACCAGGATCTGAGATGGAAAAGAGGCCCAATGGAATTGCAGCATGTCTGTCTCGGGGTGGGGGGCAAAGGAAGGGGCCTGCCTAGGTATAGGCTTACATTTGCCTGTGCATGCAGAAGTGGAGAAGCATCTTTGAAGTGTGCCCTACATTTTATCAAGCAGGATTTGATGCTGTCATGTCAAATAGGATGCTCGTAGCCCCACCTTGCATATTTTGTCAGGTCTCATCTCAGTCCACTCAGGTCAGTCTATTGTTTTCTTCTGAGAGGCATTTCACACCCATTCACACCTATTCAGATGCAAATTATTGGCTGGCAGAAGTGGAAAAGCACATGCAAATGGGCCTCCAAAGTCTTTAGGCAGGGAAAAGGTAATATTCTAAAAGTACCTTTTCTTTAATTGTTATCAAATATTCAAGTTCACCATTAAAATGGAGTTTTAATAACTATTAAAAAGAGATTTTTCATTATTTTTCTAGCTGTTTCCTAACCAGAATGAGCATTATTTAATCGAGCTCAATGTTTGCCTATGGAATAGTCAGCCTTGCTACAGTGAAAATAGCTTTTTGAGCTTCTTCACTCTAAGGACATGTTTAACATTACATTTCCACATTTATTTTTAAATACCATACACCCTGCTTTTTTTGAATAAGGCCTTCATAGGGGTGACTTATAAATATTTTAAAGGAATATTTTGACCTGTCAAAGGGAGTTAATTTCACCGGTTGTGTTGGAACTGGCCCTTCTTGCAGGGTCATCCCCAAACTTTTTGCTTCTTCCTCCCTTATTTTTCCTGACCCGTGGCTGTTGGCAATAGGACTCTGAGCACTTTACCACTGCAGATCAGTGCTAAAGTGCATATGCTCTCTGTGTAAATTGTTATTGTGATTGGAAATACATGATTGGCATATTTGAATCACCACAAAGTCCCTAGTAAAGTGCACTGGATGTGCCAGGTCTAGTGATGACAAATGCTACTAGTGGGCCTGCAGCACTGATTGTGCCACCCACATGAGTAGCCCTAAAATGGTGTCTCGGGTCTGCCACTGCAGCGCCTGTGTGCAGTCTAGGAACTGCCGTATCCTCCTGGTCAGTGTCCCCACTGATCAAGCCTAACCCTTCCCTTTTTGTGCACATTAGTCACCCCTATGGAAGGCCCAAGATACCCCCCTGGGCAGGGTGCAGTGTATTTGAAAGGTAGAGCATGTACTGGTGCAGGTGGCATGCTCTGGTAGTGAAAGGCAGCCATTTTCGTTTTTCACTATTGTAAGGCTATCTTGCTCCATAGGTTAACATGGTGATGCCGGCTACAGTGGCTACCAGCATTTCTTCCCATAGGAACAAGATAGGACATAAGAGTCGAGTATCCCTGAACTCAGAATTTAATAACACATCTTTTAGGAAAGGTTGTTTTTAAATCCTGTGTTTGAGAACAGCACTTTTAGAAAGTTGTTGTTCTCTTGTCTGACCCTTCTGTGTGCCTTGGCCTGTTTGTGTATTGACTGTCTGGTTTGAGAGTGACAGGGGCTGAGGATTCCCCGGGAGGCTGGCTGAGTCAGCCTTAGGCTGAATGACTACATTTGCAACCTGAGTGGTGGGAGGAGTTAGTACCTGGGCCTGAATAGGGCTGTGCCTGCCTGTCACAATGCTGGCTGTACCTCCTGCTGGGCATCTGACGACCCTGCCCCTCACTCTGAAAGGAAAGGAGAAGCCAGGAAAACAAAGTACTTAAGAAACACCCATAACTGGTTCAGACCGGGCTCAGGGCCCACATGCACTAAGAAAACAAAGACTTTTATGGGTATAAGTACAGGACCCCTGACAACAGAAAATGTGATCATCCTGGAATCAAGAAGGAACCTCTGCCAAGGAGAAAGTTGAATCTGAAGAAGGAAGACTGTCCTGCTGTTGCTCTGCTGGACTGACCTGTTGCTTTGCTGCCAAGGAGAGGGGAAGGACTTTGCTGTTGTGCTGTGTCCCCTGTCTTGAAGGAATCTCCAAGGGCCTGAGAAGAGCTGGCTCCCTGTTCTGAAGTAGACCTACAACAAAAGACCCTGTCGAACGGACGTCCAAATGTGTCAGTTACTAAGAAATAGAACAGTCTAAGTGTACTGATAGCTATTCCAATCCCTTACAGTTTATAAGGGGGTAATTCACTGCACTGCGTCCCAAATTTTTATGTTAAAAAAAGGCCTAACTTCCTTGACAGATACACAGAACAACAAATGCAACTTCTCTGACCCTACAGGGTCAGTACCAATTATCCACACCAACAATGTTGGACAAATATCTGCTTAGAAAAAATGTGTGAGAAACAAGTGACACCTCACGGAAACACCACCAACGGGGTAACTGGTATGTAATTTCCAGACAAGCCCCTGTCTCATCATCGGTAGTCACTTGATTCTCAAAGAAAATCAAAAAGAGAGTGTCCAAAACAAACAACCAAAGACGTGTAACAAACAGTGGAAAGCAGAAGCATCTGCTAGTGACAAACATACAACATAAATCAGTGCACAAAACACAGCAACCAAATCCCTTAACCAATTTTATTCATAGGGAAAGAGGTGTGCTATATATATATATATATATATATATATATATATATATATATATATATATATATATATATATATATATATTTAGGATCACCTGATTCTTTCTCTTAAGCGCAAAATAATCCAAAGCATTGGAGTTAGAAAGGCTATCTGACTGAAAAAGTGCAAACACATGTCCAAGTCTAGGAATATCCTTTACTGGTTCTCTATAAAACAGTGTATCACTTCAAAAGTGCTTGTCTGATGCATAAAGTTTACTATAACACTGATACTTCATCTTTGACTTCCTAACTCAGCAGACACTCTTCTAACAAGAGACTATACTCTAATTTTGTTCTTTTGTTTTACTCCCTAGAGTTAAGTGTACATGATCTGGTAGTAGAACTATCAGCTACCTACGGTCCTGAACTTCTAATAATCTACCAAAACATCTCCAACAAATGAAATTATACTTATCACTTGTAACATCCTTGAAAATAAACTTGTTCTGATAGTCTGGAGGCAGCATTGCCATGGCTGATGCGTTCTATCCCAATTCAGACTCTGCATGTGTCTGAGTGAACATGTGCTTTAAAAATCTATTCTTTTCTAAATTCACAGCAAAAATCTACCTCAATGTCTTTGGGAGGAGTGAGAGAGTGCGCCCCTGCCAGCACATCCTAATGTGGCAATAGAGACTCGCTTAGGCCTTGAGATGCGGACAGCACACCTTTTCACCATTTGAGATTCCCATTTGACATCCCTACCCAAGGGAGTATTCTTCACTTCATTAGGGCAATCCATTCACTAGGACATTTAGACAGTACTGTCTTGGTGAACCTAGGCTTCTGCTGTCCTAACTGCTAGTCTGCTGGATAGAACAAAGGGAGTATTGTATGGGCTTGAGCAGAATAAAAATTCTAATGTTGTACTCACTGAAAAATATACTATTCTCGATTGGTGTGTTAACTTTACAAATTACTTTCCAGAAAAAATATCGAGCATGTTTTTTTCCCTCAGTAATAAAACAAACAGAGAGGCAGAACACTCTTTCAGGGATTGTTCAATAGCCCACCGTAGGTTTTGGTTCTAAAGGCATCCAGCTCTTGGTCTCTTGCAGGGAAAATGACACTCAAGCTTATTGTTACAGATATCCTTCCCAAGGAGATAAAGTAGCAGATTACAGTGGCTTGCAGGCAATTTAGCTTCTGAACCTCTTAACTCATAGAGCACTATTTGTGGTACTGTCACATCAAAGTACCCAGGTTTGTAACCTGGTTTTACTATTACCGACGAGACGTTGACAGGAGGAGTGCTGCTTTCACAGATTCCTTTGTGGTCTCGGACGCACCCGCCCTTCAGACCACTTCCGATACCTAGCTCTCCACATAGATTTTACCCGCTTCCGGGTTGGAATTATCACCGGATTAGGATTTTTCTCAATTTAGTAGTAGTAAAGTTAGGACTCCTAACTTTACTACTACTAAATTGAGAAAAATCCTAATTTTATTACTTTCGGTATTCAGAGAAGGCATTTAGGCGTCCAATAGTTAGTAGTCCTAACTTTACTACTACTAAATTGAGAAAAATCCTAATTTTAGGACTTTCGGTATTCACAGAAGGCATTTAGGCGTCCTAAAATTAGTAGTCCTAACTTTACTAATACTAAATTGAGAAAAATCCTAATTTTAAGACTTTCGGTATTCACAGAAGGCATTTAGGCATCCAAAAGTTAGTAGTCCTAACTTTACTACTACTAAATTGAGAAAAATCCTAATTTTAGGACTTTCGGTATTCACAGAAGGCATTTAGGAGTCCTAAAGTTAGGAGTCCTAACTTTACTACTACTAAATTGAGAAAAATCCTAATTTTAAGACTTTCGGTATTCACAGAAGGCATTTAGTAGTCCTAAAATTAGGAGTCCTAACTTCTGTGAATACCGAAATGAGTAAGTTCATTCTGTGAATACCAAAATTAGTAAGTGCATTCTGTGAATGCCAAAAGTAATAAGTTCATTCTGTGAATACCAAAAGTAGTAAGTGCAATCTGTGAATACCAAAACAGTAGTAAGTTTAGGATTGAGTCTTAAGTTTGTTTTGTGAATCGGGCCCAGAGAGACTTTTATGCAGCCATCCGGGAGGCGAAAAGCAACTTTTATGCGGAATGCATTGCTAGGTACAACAACAACTGTAAGGAAATTTTCGCCATCATCCAGAGTTTTCTAACTTCTTGCGCGGAGCGTATTGCTCTCCCTGCCTCTGCGGAATGGTGTGAGGAGTGATTATGATTCTTTATTGACACAATACAGGCAATTCAGGACAGCCTAGGGACTAGCTCCCTTGAGCAGGCAGGGTCCCACATCCCGAACATTTTAGTTCCCACTCCGCCAGCTCCCCCGCAGATGGAATTCTCTCCTATTGCTTTGTTGGACTCATTGTCTTTCCTTAAATCACTTAAGTCGGGCTCTCCAACAGACCCTTGTCTGGCTAGGTTACTAGCAAGGACTACGGAGCTGGTAAATGTCATCATTAATTTGTCTCTCCAGACCGCCACTGTTCCATTGTCATGGTAACAGGCTAAACTGTTACCGCTTCTGAAAAAGCCCTCCTTAGATCTTACCATACTGGCTAGTAATCGCCCTATCTCCCTTCTTCCAGCTGTAGCAAAGGTGTGCGAGAAAGCTGTCTGTAGACAGCTTGCCTCCTTTGTTGAGTCAACTGGGGCACTTCACCCTGCCTAATCCAGATTCAGGGTGACTCACAGCACAGAGACTGCTCTCGTTGAAATGTCGGAGGCATTAAAGATGTGCTTGGGCATAGCTGGCAGAGCGGCTCTGATTTTATTAGACCTCTCTGCCTCCTTTGATACAGTGCCCCATCAACAACTACTTGCCTGTCTTTCAAACATTGGTGTGTCTGGAGGCACCTGGGATTAGCTTAAATCCTTCATAGAGGATCGCACCCAGCAGGTTTGGCTGCCACCATTCTTGTCGGCCCCCAGAAGGGTGTCCACGGGAGTCCGGTAGGGCTCTACTCTGAGTCCTCTGCTTTTTAATATCTATATCATGCCCTGATTTATCTTGCAGAAGAGCTGGGAGCCAAGATCATAGACTATGCAGACGATAACCAGCTCCTCTTTACTTGGAGGGAAAACAACTTGTCCCCGGACACAGCTCATAACTGTCTTTCTACCGTTTCCAAATGGCTTGCACTAGCACAGCTCAAGTGCAACGAGGACAAGTTGGGGGTCCTTGTGTATGGATCTTTCCCCCATCTTTCAGGGAGGCTCTGTGGCCCTCAGAGTATCATCTGCCCAAGTCAGTGGGTAACCCTGCTAAGAACTTGGGGGTCTGGTTTGGTGAGGACCTTAGGTTCTCCATGCAGATTAAGAGGCTTTCTGGGGTCTACTTCGGAACACTCAAATTGCTCAGAAAGTTTCTTTCCTTGTTGCCCAGATCAGCCAAGGAAATGGTGGCTGGTGCTCTTATCTTGTCATGCATTGATTATGCCAATTTTCTTTACAGACCTAGCTACCTGCTACAAAAACTGCAAACAATACAGAATGCGGCAGCCAGGCTTCTGCTGGGCATTCCAGGAAGATCAAGCATGAAACAGCATCTGCGGGACCTCCACTGGTTCCCTATGGCCCATAGAGTTCCGTTCAAAGCCCTTACTCTGGCTCACAGAGCCTTGCATGGACTAGGGCTGGTGTATCTTAGGAGGCGTTTTGCCTTCTATGTCCCTCGCAGAACTTTGCGTTCTGCTGTGCAGCGATTGGCAGTGGTCCCTCGCATCCGGAAGACTCGCTTGGGGGTTTGCTCAATTTCCATCAAAGCAGCAGAAGTCTGGAACTCCCTCCCCGTGGAGCTTCGAAATACTCAGGATACTAGGCTGTTCAAGAAGCAATTAAAGACCCTACTTTTTAATAAGCCCATTTAATCTCAGAACAACCGCCTTCCCGCTCACCGCCCGCTCCGGGACACTCTTGAGTATCTGTGCGCGATATAAATGTATTATAACATAAACCCAAGTGAGTCTATTCATTATAAAATAAATTTGGAATGTTACAAATTATGCATGTGTTACAATGTATGTGCACAGTGATGCTTTGACAACTTAATTCTAAAGGATGATAGAGCGTCAGATTAAAAGTTTTAATGCAGAAGTTCAAATTTAGTACTTTAATATTTTTCATGTACATATGTTTAAATTACCTATTTTAAGTGTTTAAAGTGTGATGAAATGTATATACTGTTTTAAAGTTGTAACCAATGCTTAATTTGCGCCAGTGTTTGCAGATGCTTGGCACCACCACTCCATTAATTTCACTAGCACATATTTATGACAGTTCAGCACAGGGTGGCGCTGTCAGTCTACTTTGTTTAATAAAATAAAGCATGTGAGCAAATTGTTTAATAATTCAGTACACACATAAAATCAATAATACCAGGGTGCTCTCCCATTCTTCCAGCTTTGGATTCCCTAGTAGAGTGTAAATTGTAACAGTTGTGGTAATGGTAAGTAGGTGTTGTTGGTACTGGTATTTGGCAACGCTGGGAGGGACCTGAGGTGGCACAAGCAGCAGTGGCCTTTTGAGAAATATCATTGTCTCTGGCACTTATTATTTTACAAATTAAGCACTGGTTGTAACAAGTAAAAAACATGACTTTTAAAGTAAAGCAGCAGGCATTTGTATTACAACGTGACGTTCACTAAATTGCCTTTTGTAGTATGTTTGTCTAATGAGCAAACAAATTGAGTTCTGAGAGCCTGCATAACATAATAAACATGTGTGCTTTATCCCAGGTGTTGGCATAAATCAAGCTAGTTTATGAAATTGTGTTAAAGCATCCTCTTCACCAAGCCTTAGTTGGGTTGTTAGCTTTAGATCATCTTGTTCAGTGTTAGATACCTTTGCTAACGTGGTTGGCTGTCTGCTGGTTTCACTAAAGAAACATTCAATTCTAAAAAATAATCAAATATAGATCTTATGAAATATGAATTTGTAGAATCAAGTGACGATAGGGAAGGACTTATTCGAAACACTAAACTTTAGTATGCCAAAATAATTAGAGAGAGGAAGACGGAAAACTACAAAGTAAATTTGGATAGGAAGGACATTAGCAATGTTAGCTTCAAAGGGCAGGAAGAAAGTTTAGGAACTGGTAAAGGAAGGTACTAATAAGAACAGGGAGGCATTGAGTTGTAAGATTTCATAAGAAGCCTTGGTTGACTTTTTATCAGAATTGTATATGGCAAAAAAAGAGGTAGGAAAAGAGGACTGGATGGGCCCAGATGAAGATCTTGTGTACTGTACCACTACAACAGCAATAAACAAGCATTGGCAGAGCCAATAGGTCTCGCCTTTGGGACCTTATAAGTGTTTAGCCAAGCAACAGTTGATGTTTTTGCACCAAGGATATTGTGCTGCATAACTAAATACTTATAAGTTCCCAAAGGCGAGACCTATTGGCTATGCCAATGCTTATTTGTATGTGCTTACACTTCCAATGCGATCTATCCTATTTTTAGTCCATGCAACATGATTTATTTTGACCAAACTACACAAAAAGTGATAGCTCGTATTTGTCAGTACCGCAACCACCTTCGATGCAAGGTCGCAAATGCCCCACTTGTGGACCACTTCTGGTCGAAAGGACACACAGAAGACAATATCTGTTGGCAAGTCATCAATGTGGTAAAACTACCACCAAGAGGTGTTGACATCCAACAACTCCTCAACAAAGAGGAACTGAAGTGGATTCTTTGCACCAAGAGTCTCTACACAGGTCTGAATCAATTGAAGGACTGAACCACCTTCTGTGACTCCTAACGAGCATCCTTAACAATATTGAATTGTATTAATTTCTAACAATCTTCCTTAGCGATATTGTACAATTGCAATTTTACATTGTGCACCCAACCTTTTTTCACCTTGTAAGTTATGTTTGCACCTTATGACCTGTGATTACGGACTTGATTTAAGTGGAATCAGTCTGCCACTTCCAATTCTCAACAATGCAATAACCCTTCAATATAATGTATTTACGCTAGCCCTCATTTCTACTCTCTCAATTTAAGCAGATTCATTTTTAAATTTGCCATTTCATATATATAATTAGTTACTGTCTCTGAAGAATATTCATATCTCATATTGCCTCTCATGGTATCGGCCTTCACAATCTCTCCTCATTTTCCCCTTTCCTCTCTCCACTCTACTATTATTCTATTTAGTTGAAACACCTCCCCCAACATGGCCATGATTTTTTCTATTCCTTGCCTATACATGGAGTTGCATGCGTGGCGAGTACATCATCACGTTATTCACCCACAACTCCTCCCACCCACTTTATCCTCTCTGCAGCTCCCAGCACCCAATTGCTGTCACTCCCCCTGGAGATTCTTCACCATCGCACAACATAGTAAGATTTTTAGACATAGGTGGGGCTATCATTGATGGACTTTAGGTCGGATTTATAAACAACTCATATACTTTAATTTTCCAGCGTTTACGCCGAACAATTTAGTCTGTCTCAGATGCAATGCCTTTTTGGTTTTCTCTCTGATTAGCTGGTAGGGTATGTAACTTTATGCCCACTACTTTCTACGGTTGATCCGTTCTATCACTGTTGTTGGTTATCTACGTAGACGGCAGCCCCCATCACCCGGAATATAAATTGCAGGAGAACCACCAGCATACTTACTGTAGGCAACACCCTGAATTGGTAAACTAGCCTAACTAGATTCTCATTTCTTGAATATACTACTATTGACTTCTGGTAAACGTGACTACTGCACAGATAATTCACGTTGGAACTCTGTATAAATACAAACCCCTTAAGAGTATGATTAATAGCATACCTCACAATTGTTGCATGCTAATTATTGATCATTACTCTACGATTGACCAGGATTCCTCCTTCTCCCTCTAATTTTCTCCTTCAGCTTCTTGTCCCTTTCCCCCTCCTTTTACTTTCTAGACTCCAAAAGGCATCGTGCTCAGGCCCCTATTCCTTAGTCCTGAAGATGATTCCAATAATGTGTTGAAGGGATTGATATGTCATTGACTTATAAGCGCTCTTAACCCAATCTTCTAATTATATCTGTATGTGCGAGAGTGCATCAATGTATAATGTTTGCTGGCCCAATTGATATATTTTTGGGGCCATGCTCCATGTAATGTCTGATGTTTTCCTTTCTTTGTTGTACATGTCCCAACTTGTATGTTGTTTCTTCATATTAAACGATTTTGTCCAGTTGAACAGCCAAATATAGACATCATTGAATTTCTATATAAATAATCCTTCAAAATTGAGTTCGAGTTAGGGACCATTGTTCTTGTAAAAAATAGAGTAAGGAGAGGCCAGTATTGAAATTAGGCCCAACCGTTCTAGCCCAGGGACTCAGACAGTATTAATGCCTGCGTTCTAGCAGCAGAATGTTGTGTTTATCCCAACCTGAAATCCAGGAAGGTCAAAAGCACCACTAAACTCCAGGGAATTCTTATTTTTATTATATGTGGCCTTGGGCCGCCCCATTTGACTTTGGGCTGCCCTCCTCAACCACAGTGGCCAGGACCGTCTTTCTGCACCTCTTTGTAGGCTCATTGAGGAGCTTAACCACAATCTGCTCACCTGTGGGAAGTTAAAAGTACTAATGGACATCAAAGATCACTTGATGATTTATTTTATTATGTATGATAGGAAGCATCCCTAATTGGCACTGGACCTCAATCCTCCACCCAACGGTCCCACCCAGTTTTTCTGACATTTGGGAGGAAGAATGGGGCATTTAGTCCCACTCTGCCCAAGTAGGAGGGGGTAGAATCGACCACTAGA
This sequence comes from Lissotriton vulgaris, assembly GCF_964263255.1. NCBI lineage: Eukaryota > Metazoa > Chordata > Amphibia > Caudata > Salamandridae > Lissotriton > Lissotriton vulgaris. The sequence goes on along the minus strand of NC_141685.1, from coordinate 337,245,422 downwards.
CAAAAAATATGATGTTTCCTATCATGTATGGCTAGTGTTTATTGGAATCAGTCCGCTTCCTTCCACCCTAGAAGTCCATAAAGCCTTTTTGCCCTGAATGGAGGTAGTTTGAAGAGTTTGAGGAGTTAATCCCAAGTCCATCTGCCCAGGATTGGCAGGAAGCACCACTAGATACCTAGGATTACTTAATTTAATTGTATTTTATTATGTAAAGCATGAGAGTCTGACCCATCATGACACTGGGCTATCCCCCATCTGGGACCAAGACAGTCTAACCACCTAATATTGCTTTTTCAAATTATGTATAGGTTGGGAGGCTGACTAGTCTTGGTATTGGGTCATGCCCTGCACCCCTCGGGCCAAGACTGTCTTCTGATCTCAGAGTTAATATGCACTCCCAATCTGCCCCTAGTCTAGTATAAAGGCCTACCAGGCCACCAAGGTTAACATGTATATAAAAAGGTATGGGTGGGTTACTCGCCTATAAAGTGTTGAATTGCCCCAGCCCATGGGCCCCATATAGTCTTTCTTCCCACTATGAGGGAAGAAATAATGAGGTTTGTAACTTTTCTCTGTTGTCCCATATTTCAAAAGTATGCCACAAGAAATCCCAATTTCATCTCACTAGTCTCAGGGGCAAGAGAAACCTACCACCCCTGGGAAAATAGGAAATCCTGGGGCCCATGTTAATCCAGGATGATGCAACTTGATGGATCTGAACATACTGTCTTGCCTAGAATTCCCTTCAAACATGAATACTGTGCCTAAAACACCAATATCCCTCTCACTTTTCATGGCAGATGGCTGTAACATTTGGGCCCAGAGATGGATGGCACCAAAGAAACCATTTCAGTCCATTTTTTGCAAATTGTTACCCAGGTGAAATAAAGTTAGTTTGGGTTGCTTGGATCTCAGCACGTTTCCTTACTTAGAATACACTGTAGAAAAAAAAATTATGGGTCATAAATGCAATTTTGCCTTCACTTCTAAGAGTGGAAGCTCTGGCATTTTGAGCAATGCAAAAAATCTTAACATTTTGTATTCCCACATATCTCTCGCGAAAAACAGCACCTCACGGGTGGGTTGGGCTAATACCTGTGATAGGAAGAAACCATAATAAACTTGCAAATGCCACATTTACACCAGATTGACTTCACCTACTCCATGTTTTCACCGGCTTCTATCCAATGACATTGTTCCACCCACAAATGGGGGGGGGGGGCATTTTCATCTTGAAGAATGGAAATGCATTAAAGTAGAGATTTTGCAGTTGGCTTCAAGTCATGAAATTGTATGTCACATCAAACTGAGGAAGTTAAAAGTTTTGTTTTGCCCATACTTTGTTTTTTTATAGGGTATCCTGCATAAGTAGGTTACCATTTTGTTTGGATCAATGTGGAAACTCTGAGTAGTAGGACTTTTGTGGATCCCTACAGATTTCATAGTATGATCGAAAATCAAAGGAAACATCTTGCTATTTCTACGTTGTATTTTGGGAACTTCCCTGTCCTAGATTATAGACCCACTCACACAAGTAGGGTACAATGTTTTGGGGATTAGTGTGGAATATTTGTGTGGTAGGACTCTTGTGATTCCCTACAGATTCTGGATCTTTCCCTCCTAGAAATGTGATGAAATTCAATGATTATGACCAAAGTGTGATGTTTGCCGGGCATTCTATGTATGAAAAAGATGCCAGTGTCCCCAGAATAATTGTGTAACTTTCCCACACATAAATGTGAGGAACATCAGTGATTTCAGTCAAAGGTTCACATTTGCAAGGTACTCTGGGTGAGAAAGAGTAGTAGAATCGACAAAAACTACTTCACCATCAACTCAAGTTTTCAATTTTCCGATATGTCAGGGTTTGGATTTCTCTGGTGTAATCTCACCCTAGACTCTAAAACTGCAGCTTCACAGGTGCCTAAAATGGTGTACAGCCTTAAAATTGTTTACAAATATTGTTGCACACAAATGTTGTGACAAAAATATTATGCTTTTGGGAATTGCATGGGAAACAATATTGCCAGTAAGAATCTATTATTTAAAGTATTTAATATATTATTATATAATATTATTGATAATTAATTTTTATGTGTTAGGTTTTATGGATTTTAATGTTCATGGTGTGTAATTATGTCTAGCTCATTTGTGTTTAGGTAATGCATGTAAAGAATTTGTTTTGATTTTATATCAATTTTGTTTATTTATTCGCAGGATTTAGGGTTCGTCAGTGAGCAGGGGGGAACGTTTTTTTAATATATATTATATAATTGAAAACAATGTATTTATTTAATTAAGTATTGGTGGCAAATTAATTATGTAATTAATTTATTTGGTTTATTTGCTTGATTAAATTAATCTACCATACTATGACTTCGTTTTTAATAACTGGTTTTATAGAAGTATATTTTTTAATCATTGTGTAACATACTACTAACAGTTTGATTAGTGTTGTGGGTTCTTGGTTTGTTCGAGAGTAAGGTAGTAAGTGTGTTTATAGTATATTATGTGTTTTTTATATAATTTATGTATTTATTAATTTGAATCTGTTACTTTGATCTTTAATAATGTATATTTTTTATTTATAAATGATTTAATACAGTTGTATTGTCTTAATAAGTTTTTATATTTGTTAAAGTTATTATATTTCAGTGTTGTTCCACCAAAATATGGACCCCAGCAGCTGGTGCCCTGTCCCTGGAGCTCAGCCAGTGAGATTTGTCCATGCCTCATACATTGAACCAAGCAAAAAGAAAGTATGAGCGGCATACCATGATGGTGTGATCTTTCATATCTAATAAGGTGACAAAATGCAAAGAAAATACTGCGGTTGCAACCGTGTGCGTTCTTGGTCACAGCATATAAACGTCTCTCTGTTTCCTTTTTATTTGCACATTTTCAGGCTCACTGTCAGGGCCTGCTCCGCAGAATCCGATTGATGAACAAAGGGGTCCACCTCCTGATGTTACCAACACCCTGAATGTGTACACAGGGGGTTCGAACCATCAGGCGAGGGATAAATAATGAAAAGAGACCGGGGACGGGAAGGGGTCAGCAGGGACAAGGGATCTGAAACGACAGAGCATACGTTTATAACACCAATCAAATATCAAGACTACTCTCAGTAATACTCTCTCAAACTCTGAATACCTTGCAAGGCTGTGCACTTTCCTCCAACAAGTTTAAATGAGATACCAGTTCAACTTCCTGAAAGGAAACACAATGGTTATCATAACATATAACACACAGGTGTAAAATCTAGCAGCAGTGTACCCTTTGTAATACACACCGTGTTATGCGGAGAAAGAACCTTTGTAATAGACCCCCCCCGGGTAAAAATGACTTGTTCCTCTAAATTAGTCTTTGAGATAATGCACAAGTCTATCATCCGGATTTATTCTAAAAGAGTTTGTGGTATAATCCCCCACGTTGTCACTCCATTAAGCACAGTACTGTCCCTTGCATTCGCATATGATATCTTTAAGCCCAAAAGATGCGATACGTTGGTGTACACTTATGTAGTAACAAGAGTCTTCTAAGCCATATAACGGCAGTGTGTGGTTGTGACCACCACCACGCTCCGCTATTAGAATCTGATTCAGATCAAACAAAAACAACTAGCCGGCAGTAGGTAGTGGAATACCACTCTACTCCGGACATTGCAGAACAAGAAATGATCCTTCCACGGTAACTTGCAGCAGCCGCCGCCAAGCTCCGGGAACAGAAAACCCAGTAGAGCCGGGTTTGGAAATGGCACACACAAGACAGTGCTTTCCTTAGCCAAGGAAACAAAGTAGCAATTCTCACAATGCTGGCAAGCGCCCGTGAACAGGGCTCCCAGCTGATACAATGTTACAATGCCGGCAAGCGCCCGGACAGGGCTCCCAGCTGATACAATGTTGCACAGCGGCAAGCGCCCGGACAGGGCTCCCAGCTGATACAATGTTGCAATACCTCAATGCCGGGAAATCTTGATCAGCTCTCTCACTTCACAAAACTCTGAAGCAGCTCGATAGACGCTGTCTTCTCCCAGGAACTCGAAAACACAAAGAAAGGACACAAAATTACGAGCAACTCTCTTCCTGGAAACACCTCCCTTATACTTCCTCCCTACAAGGATCATGGTAGATGTAGTTCCCTAAAGATTGGGTAGGCGCGGTGCTGCAGGAACCTGACACTCACAAATAACATTTTAGAAATGTAGCCCAATATTCTTTTCTTTGTACACTTAACTGGGAAATGCAGTACTTTGTTTGTATTCCCCAGCAGTCAATTCATATATCTCATTCTATAATGTTCGCACCATGCTGAAACTTCCTTATATTTCAATTATTTATTAGTATATGGTTGTTCATATGTCCCTGAGTTAGAATCATAGATTCAAATGAAACTAACAGTTCCCCATTTATTACACAAGATGACGTCTATTGGTGCTAATGAAAATGTATATCTCTGTTTGATTGTTAGTAATGTGGTTTCTGGTTGTCAGAGGTATGCACCCTGTCCAAGCAGGAACCACCACTCTGGTCAGGGTAAGCTAGATACAAATTGAAATATAATCTGTGCCCCCCTCTGGTAGCTTGTCACAGAGAACTCAGACTTATCTAAAGAGGCAACGTACAAAGAGTCTGTGCAGCACACACAGTAACACAATGAAAACAAAACAGAAAGACTCCACACAGGTTTACAAAAATACACAATAATGTTATGAGTAAACCAAGACCAAAATGACAATAATTCAATAAGTAGAAACAGTATGAATTTTTAAATAAAAATATTAAAAATTAGTGCTTAGAAGGAAGTGGAACTTAAGTGTTACATTAGGTGGCGCTGGACCTGGGTAAATCCAAATTTCAGGCTGACCGCAATGGAGGATAGTCCAGCTACAGGACTCATGCAGGTACTGCTGAAAAAGTACCTTGGATGGAGCAAGAGTCGACATTGGAGACTCAATTCATTGGTTCCGATCCACAAAGGAGAAGACCGTTTCATCAACGAACCCCTTTACGATGCAGGCACCGAATTGTCATCAAGCAGAGTTGGATGTTGTCATCGAGCCGGGCAGTCCGTAAAAGCGTTGTAACCATTTGGCTCCTGTGTTGGATTTAATGGGGAATGCATTGGTTCCAATTGATGCAAAGTCATCACAGTGTTGATTTTGATGGTTCTGTAAAGCAGAAGTCACCTCTCAAGGGCCCAGGACTGGATTGGCACCACTTGGAAGGGCACAACTCACAGATGGCAGAGTCAGGTGCTGTTGCAGGGTTGAATGAAGTCTTTGATGACCCTGAGATTTCAGAACAGTGGGCAAACCAGCAAGGCCTTGGAGTCAGCCTGGGTTCAAGTGAGATGGGTTGAGTCCTTATCTTCAGCAGGGCAGAGATTGGCACAGCAAAGCAAAAAAGCAGTTCTTCCAGAGCAACAGTCCTTGTAGGAAAGTATTTTTTACTCCTGGCAGAGTTCTTCACAGGTCCAGCAGTGTATTGTCTTGGTAGAGTCGGAGGTCCAGTACTTATGCCAAGTTGTGCTTTAAAGTGGGTTTGACTTCAAAGAAGGTCCATGAAGTGTAGAGGTCCCCCTTTCTTTCCAGCCCTGGTTCCAGACTATCCGTAGATGGTAATCAGCCCCTTGTGTGGCAAACAGGACACTTACTATTCAGGTGTAAGTTGCAGATCCCCCCTCTCTTCATGCCCAGGAAAAGCTATCAGAATGCAGATGATTGCAGAAGATTTCTCTGTCAATCCCACCCTTCCTGTGCTTGTGACTGTCTAGAGGGACTACACAACGTGTAGCTGTCACCCACCCCAGACGTGTTTTGGAGACAGACTGCAAGGCACACAGAGCAAGCAGTAAGAGTAGAGAATGCCCATTTTCTAACAGTGTCATTTCTAAAATAGTAATGTTAAATCATACTTTACCAGTAAATAGGATTTAACATTACAATGCCAAAGATATAAAACATAATGCAGCTACTTCTTTCTGATAATAAATTACAGCTTAAAAAGTTTTTAAAGAAATTCCAATGTTAGTCTATGAGAGGAGTAGGCCTAACAGTAGTAAAACCTGTGAAATTGGATGTTTGTCACTGCCTGGACATGCAAAACCTAATACTACATGTCTTATCTTTTACTTACACAGCACCCTGCCTTTTAGGCTAGCTAGGGTCTACATTGAGGATGAATTAAGTGTAATAAAAGGGGAGTTTAAGGCTTCCTACATCATTGTGGTTGTAACAGAAGGTTATATTCTATCTCCCAAACAGTTTTACTAATAGTATACATTTTTATGCTCCTAGTTAATAAGACATTGTGAGATATATGGCATTATACGGGTACGGTCAAGTTAGCTAATATGAATGTGGGAGGTGTACTTGGGGCCTGAGATGTTGGAGTAGACAATGGATCTTTGGTATTCAAAGTTTCTAGCGTCTGATCCCATTCCATAGAGATGGGTATTTTACATAGACCACAAAATTCTTCTTTTCTAATATTCACACTCTCTGCAGTACCCCAACAAGTCATTTCTGCATGCCATGAATGTGGTGTAGAGGAAGGCATATTTCGTTATTAAGATAGCCATGTCCGCAAATCTGTAACTGACTTTTTGCCCTTTGGGTCACCTGTGCAGACACAATAGGCAATTCTCTGCTGTCAACCAGACATCAGTATCAGTGATTTCTTGCACACTGTATCTTATTGAGTACTAAATTCCACTTAACCGCGGACAATAAAATGGTAATATGTATTTTTGCTCATGTATACGATTACAGTTTGGTTGTATTGCTGTCTCACAAGAACACCTGTTTGAATTATATTCTTTTTACTGACCAGCTATGAATCTCACATGCTATAAGAATTGAAAGAACTTAATAATAGTGTTTTAAAAAGGGGGGAGAGTTTAAGGCTTGGTAAGGGGCTTTAAATGCAAAGTCGAAGTGGCAATACACTGCACACACAGGATTTGCTATTGCATTTAGATTACAGGCCCAGGGTATATGGTATACCACTTTACAAGGGACTTAAAAATAAACTAAATATGGCAATCATGTATACATGAATACCACCATGTTTTTGGGAAAGCACATGCTCTTTAGCGCTAGTCAGCAGTGGTAAACTGATCAGAGTCTTAAGGCCAACAAAAATATACAGCAAAAAGAGCATGTAAGCAGGCAAAATGTTTAGAGGAAGACCACCCCAGGGATGACAGGTCTAACATGTACCCCCCTAGCTGAGAGTTGAGAGATCTACCCAACCTCTAGGGATTTCTCATCATAAGGCAGAAGAAGCTAGATAGACCATCAGCATTGGTGTGGTCTAGTTCTGATCTATGTTCCACCCTGAAGTCCATACCCTATAGAGAAATGGACCACCTCTTCAGTTTTGAATTCTCGATCCTCATTAGCCACATGATGGGCCTGTGGTCAGTCTGAATAAGCAAGTGAGTGCCAAACAGGCATGGCCTCAACTTCTTCAGTGCCCAGATTACAGCAAACACCTCTCTTTCTACAGCACTCCAAATATGCTCCCTGTAGAGTAACCTTCTGGATATGAAGGCTATAGTTTGTTCTAGGCCCCTTTTATTTAGCTGTGATACAACTGCCCCTATACCATGTTCTGAGGCATCTGTTTGAATGATAAACTCCATGGAGAAGTCAAGGGCCTAGAGCACAGCTGCTGTGCACATGGCCTGCTTAAGGGAGTCAAATCCAGAGAGGGCAGTCTTGTCTCACAGCAGTTAACAACACCATCAACCAGAACACCAGCAACAACAGCATCGGAAGGACCGGCCCCAATCTCTGCATTGTATTAGTTTCAATTGGCAGGGCTCAAGTCCAGTCAAGAAACAATGGCAAAACAGGTTGAACAAATAGCAGCACCAATGACCATCCACAAGATATTTCAGGAGTAATTGGATGATCCAAAAAGGTCTATGTGGATTAAAATCCATAGGTGCATTGGTATGGGAACATGCACCCCTGGCTAGAGCTCATCAGGTTGGCAATAAAGTATCTGGCTTGTCATGTTGCCAATGTATCTGCTGAATGTGTATTCAGTGCAGCTGGTGCGATTGTTACAGTGCGAAGGACTAGTATCTCACGTCAAAACTGGAGAGATTGACTATGATCCAAATGAACCAACATTTTTTACCACACAATTATACCATTCTTGAAACAGAAACACAGGAGGAGTAGGGTGATTGGTCGGAAATTTAATCAAATGTGTTAGCTGACCAACTTCTGGGTGAACCACCTGAATTTGAAGACAAACTCTACTTCCCAGACTAAGTATGCCAGTGCCCATATAAGACTTTTAATTATTTCTTGTTGAACTTAGTTGTATCAGTGCCAAAAAAATAGCTGGTATAACATTATTATTTTAGTGTAGGATTTAAGCTGTCCAACCTTTTATTTCGTCACATATATTGACGTATTGCAGTTGGACCAGTGTGTTTTGAAGAAGCCTCCACAATTCCTTTATGACATTGGGGACAATACCTGCCCCCTCTCATGCCTGTTGCTTAATACTTTTTGGATCTCTGACTCTAGAAGGTCTGTCCCAGAATATCATTTACTATCTACAAGACCGCCTGCCAATACCAAATTCCAATATGTTGCCAGCATAAAAGATACCTAAACTATCTGTACTTAGATTGGAAGAGGTAACTTCAACTATTGCAATGGTGAATGACTGATTCTGTGAGTGATGATGATGATTGATGATTCATGGGGTGACAGACAGTAAGGGAAGGTGTTGAACTGTAATGTGAGAACTTGCCTGAGATCATTGATTTGCAATGTTTGTGGCCTGAGGGATGGGCAATAATTTTTCCCTGAAGGTGACTGGCCTTCTCAAACTTACTTAGTGAAAATGAATGAACCTCTATGGTCTACTCCTATGATCCTTCTGGTTTTTTCCAGCATCTAGGATGGCTGCCCAGACAGTCGTTTGATTTAAAAGACTGCCAAATTCCAATCTGTTCCTTGGATTAAAGGGGAAATAGTGTACCTTCCATTGTGCTTGGATTGGAACAGGTAACCATTGCACCAATAAGTGATCAGATTCTCAATTGACTGTGAGTGATGATTTATGTGGAGGCTGCCAGTGAGTGAGGGTGTGTTCAACTGTAATACAATAAATGTCTTGAGATGATTACCGATTTGCAATGTTTGGGGCCTGAGTGATGAGCGATTACTTTTTTCTCTGGAGGTGATTGGCGCTTTCACACTTAGCCGGATTTAATTGCAGGATCCTTTCTTTTTTTCTGGTTCTTCAGAGACCAGAACAGTCACTTTAGTTAACGAACAAAAACCTATGCAAACACTGCAATTATGTTTCTTTATTTGTTCTGCAATTCTGTTTCTCTATTTGTTCCTACACAGCAGTTCAAAGAACAGAGAAAGTGAATGAAAGAGAGAGACAGATATAGAGAGAGAGTGAAAGGAAGAAAGGGAGAGAGAGTGCTGACACTGCAGACCCAGGCCTCACTGCTCACCTGCTGCCACCAGTGTGTCTCCAACCACGTGTGGTATACACTGCAGTCCACCAGGTCCCTTATCTGAAACAGAGTCCATAGAGTTGCACATGCCAGCAACGCTTGCCTGCCCCTGTGCACAAGGCATCATCGCAGCTGCAAACGTGCTCAGCTCTTTAGGTGCCACTAACTCTGCGACCCGCGAGGCAATGCATTATGCCACATGGCGGTAGGCCCGCGCTGCCCGTTGGCTCAGACCTACTCTTCGGTCCAGCCGGGCTCACACAAATCCTTACCAATCCGGACCGCCAGGATGGGTCATCATCTCAGGCTGCACATCCGCTCAGCACTTAAGGTGCCCGTACCTCAGGGCATTGAAAGTCACTGCCCCATGGAGGTGTACCTGTGCCGGGTGCAGTGTATCCGGTGCCACCAAGTATGTGCACCCCAAGTCATGGACCCCTTATGATTGAGTCTTGTGTTGTGGATGTCATCATGTCACCTCCGGCACTGGGTAAAGTGAGGTGGCAGGGCCCTAGGCCCTCATGCATAAATAATACCCACACGGATACACCCAGATAGAGAGTGGAAATGGCATCCAGCATGTGTGCCAGGCCCTTTTTATTGGCAGGGTCACATGTCCTGTGATGCCTTTGTTGTATGGGTGTGGTGTGGGTATAAACCAGCTTTGAGGGAGTGGCTGTGGCATGCTGACAACTTGACCTGTGATCAGCATATCACTACCAGGAAGACCTGGCACATGTAGTGCTGTCGTCCCCCCTGTAAGCGTAAGCAAATTGGGCTGGCCTTGCATGTGCCAGTCCAGCGTATGGGTGTGAACAATGACCCCGGGGCTCTGGGCTTGGTTCTGTCATGGGCTGGACAAGGAAGTAACTAATGCGTGTGTCTCTGTTGTAGTGTTGGCACCACCCGGACCGCAATCAGCATGTGTCACCCTGTGAACCAAGCCACACAACATGAGCAACATGGACGTAAGGAGGAATCACTGGCCCTTCATTCATCCATACTTCCACACTTGAAAGAACAGAGACATGACACATCTGTGTGAATATGAATGTTTAATGCACATTCAGTGGAGTGGCGTAGCTGAAGCAGTACAGGGCCATGCAAACCCCAATTTACATTGTTTGTTCGTGGAGGGCCAGCCAGAGTCCTTTAGGGAACGACAAGTTCATCGGTAGATGAAGAGTACAGTCTGCAGTCTGAATGCTGTGTCATTGGTGACTAAACAACATATGGCAGTCCATGTTGAGTTCCAAGGTGAGTGTCGCAGAGTGAATCGGGGGATAGTGGAAGGTGATGATACAGAGGGCAGAACCAAACAGAAACCGGCCATATGGCAGAGATGACTGCTACTCCGTCCTTCTTACCATGAAGACAGATTCATCAGCATCTTCATCCTCTGCTGTTTCATGTGCCTCAGGTCGTGTTCAGTCTCCAGCACTGTGTGACAGTGACACCTCAGGGGCCGGAGGTGAAATGTCTGCCACACTGTGTCTCACTGACACTTCAGGGGGCAGAGATGTGGATGGAGTGGGTGGATGGAGTGGTAGCAGCCGCATGCATAGGCGCCAGGCCTTGTGGCAGCAGTGCCATGAGGAGGGTATTTAGCGCACTGAGGAACCCAGCTACCTCTCGCTGGTGTGCAGCAATTGCAGCTGCTCTTTCTGCCTGCGTCCGCTCCATGTTCTCCATGATACTCCACATATGTCCCAACTCCCGGGTGACATCGCTGGAGCCACTCTGACTAGACAGTTGTTCTTGTCTCTGACTTCGGTGATGTCAGCCATGGTTTGTTGGAGAGCATGAAGCGGACTTTGGGTGTCCGTTTGGGACTGTGAGTGGTCAAACCCCACCTGTTTAGCCAGCGTCTCCTGTCACCCCAACACATAGCGTTAGCAGGCCATGTGTTCTTTGTGGGGGCCCTGGGAGGCAGCTGTCGTGGTGGGTGCTGCCAGCTGTGTGTTCTGTGTGGGGGTGGGGTATCCTCGTAGCAGCTGGACTGCCCTGCGCCTGGAGGTGGGGGTGCGGAGGCTCTTCAAAAGCTGTTGGAGGGCATCGGAGTCGATGGTGTAGTGGTCCTCTTCTCATCAGAGAAGAGAGGTTCGGCCTGCTCTGCAGGAGGTGTTTTATTTTCCTCTACAATGTGAAGGGGAGATGCAGTTTAACATTGTGTTCACATGTATGTTGACTCATTGTACATGTTTACATTCAGACTGCATGACAGTGTACATTGTGACTGTTTGTGAGGAGCTGTCTATTTGATGCAGACAGTGGCCATTTCAACAACATCACGGATGTGTGTTTGTACTCTTACATTGTCAGCTCATATTTCTCTGCAATGCCAAATGTGATTGGCCAGTATCTAGACACAAGCAGTACCAGTTGTGTCCTGTTGTCTCTGTCTTGCGTTTTGTACCACATCATTGTCAATGTTGATGTGCTCTGCATGTTATGTGTGTGTGCTGCATTTAGGGGTAGACACACCTGCAGCTCTGTTTTTGCTGCCCCTTTTCCCTTTCATGCAGTGTGCATTTGACTTCTGTGCTTATACAGTGCTGAGATGTTGCATACTTGGATACGTTGGTCTCCTGGTGGGAACTGGGGATCTGGGGCATGGTTTGTCCGCATTTGTGCTCTACTTAATTGTGCATGTGTGCCGTTGTGTCCATCTCCCCCGACCCCCCAGTCCCTGGTCGTTACTCACCCTGGTGCTGTTTTGTCCGGTCATGTTGGGCAGTGCCCGGTCCCCCAACTCCTGCCACTGTCTCCCGACTGATGACTGTGGACACCATTTCCTCTATCTCGTCCAGGTCCTCCTGTGGCACCGGACTCCCACCTCCAGTCTGCATTACTGCCATCCGGTTGTTGGCGAGTTTTCACTTGGTTTTGCACTTCACATCATTCCAGCGCCTCTTCACCTCTTCCATTGTCCTCCTCAGTACTCCGACTGCATTCACCTTGTCCACAATTTATTTATTTAATTGCTTATATCGCGCCAGAATCGACCTCAGAGGGATCTCCGCGCTTTGCTCGCAAAAGGTTCTGGAATATGTTGACTCTGTGGAACCACAGGAAAGGTTATGCTACCTGAAACAACAGAGTTTTTAAGGACTTCCTATAACATAGATGGTTGTCGTTGTGTCTTAGGTCAGATGGAAGTTTGTTCCACATGGTTGGGCCTATGAATGATAGGGCACGTCCACCTTGTCTGGCTTTTTTTATAGTGGGGATTTCCAATAGACATTGGTTGCTGGACCGCAATAGACGTACAGGTTTGTATGTCTGAAATTTTTGTGCCAAATATCTAGGGCCTTGCCCATAAAGGCATTTGTGCACTAAACAGCAGATTTTAAACGTGACACGTTGTCGTATGGGCAGCCAATGAAGGTGTGTTAACAGGGGTTTTGACGGGGTCCTTGCGGGAGCATTTAGAATTAGTCTGGCCGCCGTATTTTGGACCACCTGCAAACGATTTAACGCCTCCTCATTGGCTGATATGAGGAGGCCGTTGCAGTAGTCGAGGCGACTTATCACCAGGGCCTGTACAAGGGTCTTCCTGTGATTATCAGGCAGCATAGGGAAAATTCGCCTTAACTGGCCAATTGTTCTAAAGCAGGCTCCTGTGACATAGTTAGCATGCTCCTTTAAGCTCAAGTTCTGATCCAGTTTCACCCCCAAGTTCTTAACAGTTGGCTTTGGGCATGGGACGGGGCCAAGATCTAAAGGCCACCAGTCGGGGGACCAGAGCATGCTCGCTTTCCCAAATAGCATTACCTCGGTCTTCCCGACGTTACACTGGAGGCAGTTGGTAGCCATCCAGTTGGAAACTGCTCTCATGCCCTCGGCAAAATTGTTCTTCACATCGGGCGTAAGGGAGTTGAAAGGAAAAAGCAGCTGAGTGTCATCAGCATATGACACTGGTGTGAACCCAAACTTTCTCACAATCTCTGCAAGGGGGGCCACATACACATTAAATAATGTGGGGCTTAGGCATGAGCCCTGTGGCACCCCCTTAGTGAGTACCCTCGAGGTGGAACGATAGGGTCCCATGCTGACAGATTGTGAGCGGCCTGAGAGAAAACTCTCCAACCAGGACAGTGCCAATCCTCCAATACCCACTCTCTGTAATCGGCCGAGAAGAATCTCATGAGACACAGTATCAAAGGCTGCCGACAGGTCTAACAGCACCAGAATCATTGATCCTCCTCTATCCTGTGACATCTTGATGTTATCAGTCACGGAGAGGAGTGCCGACTCTGTGCTGTAGTTGAGCCTGAACCCAGATTGTGACGGGTCCAGGCCCCCTGTCGCCTCTATGAACCTGGAAACATGGATGTTTGCATGCTTCTCGGCCAATTTACTTAAAAAAGGTAAGAGAGAGATGGGGCGGAGGTTGGAGAGTTCTGTCCATGGCAGGGCCGTGTTCTTCCGTATAGGGTTCACAACTGCCTCCTTCCACTGCCGAGGGAGCTGACCTTCTTTAAAGGAGAGGTTTAAGATCTTTTGAATTGTGGGACAAAGAATATTATTCAAGGTAACAGTTAGCTTAGCTGGTATCAAATCAAGAGGGGATCCTGTTTTCATATTGTTTATTAGTGTTTGGGTGTCACTATAACTAATCTCAGGGAAGGAAAGTAGAACACCTCTAGATGTATCGGGGTGATTCATACTGGGTTGCTCCAGATCACTAGGGTGTTGGGCAATAATAATTTTTTTATAAATTGCCTCAATTTTGTCCTCAAAAAATTGAGAGGTGTTATTACACAGGATTTGTGAAAATTCGTCTGGACTTTCACATACAGTAGGTTTAGTGAAAGTATCAAGGATTTTGTACAACTCTCTTGGGGAATTGCCAGCTTCCTCTAACTGTGTATTAATACTGTTCTTTCTTGCCTGCTTAATGTTTTTATAATAAGCAGACATAGCTTTTTGATAGTTGATCTTATTTTCACTGGTATGAGTTCTCCTCCAGAGTTTTTCCAACTTCCTACATCCTTGTTTTTCTAATTTTAAGGACTCAGTGTACCACACCTCTCTCTTGGCCACAGATGGTTGTTTAATTGTCCTTAAAGGGGCCAGATGGTTTAGCATGTCAGATAAGGTGGCATCAAATTTAGACAAGGCTAACCCAATGTTATCGGAGTCCAAAATTACGGGCTCATTCCAGACTTCTTCCGCTGTTTTTAAAGTAATTTTATGCCAGGGCCTTCGTTTGATGGTTGATATGGTAGGCGGTTTATTTGGTTTCTTTAGACCCTTAAGGATAAATTCAAGCATACTGTGGTCTGACCAATTAACTGCTTTGGGATGATGACAGTATATCGAGGTGCAAATAGTGAATATTAGGTCCAGTGTATGGCCACCTCTGTGAGTGGGCCCACTATTCTGTAACTCAAGACCCAGTAAGGCAAGGTAAGATATTAAGGTTTTAGTCTCTGGATGGTCAACATTGTCTACATGAAAGTTAAAGTCTCCCAATAAAATGAACTTTTCTCCAACTTTCATGTGTTGTGCCAGTAATTCCATCAACGCTAAGGTAAAACCAGAATTAGGTCCAGGGGGGCGATAAACTAAGGCACCCTTCCAGCGCTCTTTAGGTCCTATTACAATTGAGAATATCATAACTTCCATAGCAAGCTGAATAATCTGTTCTAGAACGATTACTTTAAGATGTTCTTTATGTATAATGGCAATACCACCACCGATTTTATCAGGACGATCCTGCCTTAGAATTTTATAACCAGCGGGGATCCCCAATGTGATGGAAGGAGTAGTGTGTGGTTTTAGCCACGTTTCAGTGAGGAAGCTAATTTCAGGTTTAAGGGTATGGATGAGATCCCATATTTGTAAGTGATGTCGTGGTAAGGAGCGAACATTTAGCAGGAAGCTTTTCCAGCCTTCCACCATTGGAGTATTTTTCCTACTATAACCCCTAATAATAGAGGTGTGTGTAGCCTGAAACTTACACTTGGCGTAAGAAAAAGGTCCTTCAGGACTTGGCCAACAGTCACTAATACAACTCTCCACTCCCTGGGGCATTAGATTTAATAGATCGTGAGAGGAGTACCTGATGCGTGAGTCTGGCAGGGATGCCATCACAAAAGGGACAGAGTAACCGGCCCAAGGCCCGTTCTGGCACGGACGGGCACAGACGGGCCACTCTTTGGCTTCTCTTCGGCTCCGCTGCGCGCTCCCGCTGCGCGTACACAGGGAGGCGAGGGCTAAATAGCCCCGAGCTAGTGAACCGCTAGAGCGCTGACCGCTAAGCGGTGTCCAACAAGGAAGTGGTGTCCTCCCACCCTTTCCAGATCAGGGCTCAGGAGGAAGCGCGAGTAACGGGCTGCAAAGCTGTTCGAATATGCTAATAAGCCACCAGCAGTGAGTGTGGAGATAAATGTGTGCAATGTAGAGTGTCACAAATCAATTTTAAAAGTCAATTTTAAAAATTCGTACTTTTACATCAGTATCATTTAAAAATTATCTCAAGCATAAGCGCACTCAGCACAACATAGGTTTTCAATCAAGAAGCTTAGGCCATATTCCATTTCTTGTTGCCAATGACACAGTGGCGGTGACAAACAGTAGTTGATGGTGTTCAACTACCTCTGTTATAAAGGATCCTGTTTTCCTGCAGACTGAACAGCTTCTTCCGACTCTTCTTGTCCTTGCCCTTCCCTGACCACGAGGTCCCAGACTGATCCTCCGGGGGGCTTGTTGGGTTCTGGATGTCCCCTTGTACTTGCTCCGGCTACCTCCATTGTGCTTCGCTGTTGTTTGTATGTTTTTTTTCTACTTTTATCGGGATTTTTCCCGCATGACGCGTGGGAATTGCAGGCCTGTCGCTGGTTATTGTTGATTTTTGTATTGCGATTGGCCTCATCGCTACTATTTTCGTGTTCATGTTTTGCGTTTTTTCGGAATCGCGTTAATTGTTACGCGGTCATTTGACGCATTTTCATGAGACTATCGCATGGTACTGCCATGTTGAGAATACAACCTTATCACAACGTTATTTTCCCGCGATAGACTGCGATGTGAAGAGTTGCGTTGAGGTGATTTTTTGACAATTATCAGACGTTCTTGAGAATGTGCCCCTGTGAGTCCATTTTTTGTAACTAGATGATTTCACAAATAATACTACTAGCTTCCCATTAGCCAAAACTTACTAGTTTTGCTATTTCTCTATTTTAGCACTATCCGGCATTCTTGTTGTGTCATCATGTAGTACTCAGGTGTCAATTCTTTGTAAAGCTTTGATAAAATATAACCCACAAACTTAGTTTTTTTTATTTCCATTTATTTCATTCAGATTAATCCTACAGTTGGAGCTCACCTGGATGGAACTGAAAGTGGGACCTCGCTTGTGAAGCTGTGATGCTTTCCCAGTTAGTGCTTCATCTACATTCAGGTAAGACACCTAGTATGGATGAAACTGAACTAGTTTACTTAGTAAGTAAGTGTTAGACTTGGCTTTTTCAGCAGGTTTACCGCCAGACTTTTTGCTTTTTGGCCTCTTGTTATTGGCTTTATACCCTTGGAACTTTAACACTGCTATATAGTGCTAAGGTACATATGTTGTCCATGTCAATTTTGCTCATGGATTGGTGTTTCCATAATTTGCAAATATGATTTGCTAATTAGTCCCTAGTAATGTGCACAGGTGTGCCCAGGGCCTGTAAATCAAATGCTGTTAGTGGGGCCTGCAGTAGCCATTGTGCTACCCAAACAAGTAGCCTTTCAAAGAGTTCTCAGACCTGCCACTGCAGTGTCTGTATGCAGTTTGATTGCCATGTCCCTTTTCCTACATAAAAAGACACCCCTAATGTAGTCCTAAGATACCCCTGTGGGCAGGGTGCCATGTATGTAGGACTCGTACTGGTTTGTGTTACATGGCCTGATTGTGAAATACTGCGCATTTCATGTTCACTGTTGAAAGGCTATCTCTCCCATATGTTAACATAGGAGCTGCTTTGTTACACTTTTACAAATGTGGCTGGGAGTTGCTAAAACAGTAGCATTTAGCATGCCTCAACTCAGAATTTGAAATTACATTTTTTAGTTAAGTTGATTTTTATATTGTGTGTTTGAAAATAACACTTTGGGAAAGCGGGTATTTTCTTCTCTAGCTACCCTTTGTCCCTCTGCCTTTTGTATATTCCCTGTTTGGGTTTAGAGTGACAGGAGTAGGGGCTGTGCATTCACACAATACAGGGAAAAAGATTGTTTGTAAAAGTATTTGTAAAAGTATTGGGGAAAAAGATTGTTGAGGTGTGTTCTGCCTTTCCTGAGTATCTCTTAGCCAGGCTGAATAGCACTGGCTGCAGCCAGTGTAGTGGGAAGAGTTGTCAGCTTCACCTGAATGGACTGTGGCTACTTCTCACAAAGCTATCTCCACCTCCTGTGGTGAACCTGGCCTGAGCCAGGCTGAACTGGTTTATGTGTGCCAGGAGAACTTTGTTTGCGCTAATACCACAGAACTTTAAAAAGCAAATGTGGTATTAATATTGTGGCCCTGATCCCAGAACTTTAGATTACTGCTGAACTAAGGAACATGCATTTAGGAAAAGCTGGAAGAGCTGTGAGGAGAGACTACCACTTTGCTGTGTGCTTTTCTAAGTTGGCCTGCAGTTTCTGTTTCTGTCTTTGGCATGGAATGGACTGGACTGTTCTTTCTGCATTCTATGGTGCTTATTTATAAGGACTTTGCACCAGATTTGCGTAATTTTTAACATGGGAAAATTTGATGCAAAAGTGGAGCACGGTGCTTGTAAATCTGCCCCTAAGTATCTCCAAGGGTTTGATGTAGAGCTTATCTCCTGTTGGATGTCTCAGGGTTATCAAAGACTTCCACAACCTCTGGGTATCGGTTTCTGAAACTTGATGTTTCAGCTGCCACAGAGGAAAAAGTTAGTCCAATGCCGTCATTGACGCTGCTGCTGGTCTCGTGGCCTTAAGGCATCGCAGAGAGCACTGGCGCACTTTGCACCGCAAGCCTTGTCTCACCGATGACAGCATCCAATTCTGCCACTGAGCTGCTGCTTGCACTGTGACCTGTTGGCACCACACTCCACACCTCCTTGCTGCACACCGCCGTCCTGGTATCACCAACGACATTGCAACGCTGTCACTGGCGCCTCTACCTGCATCATGACCTGTGGACACCGCTCGTAGAGAACACAGAGCACCATCGCGCTTCACACCGCAGTCCTGGTCTCACCAATGACGACGCTCCAAGCTGACATTAACACCATTGCTTGGACCGTAGTTTGGTGGCACCACTCGTTAGTTACATGATGCACCAGCCGGTCCCACATTGCAGCCTTTGCCTCCGACATCAGTGCCATCGACTCCAGTTTGTCAACTGATTTTGCTGCCTGGAGCACAACCTATGGGGCCTGCACACCGCATTGTCCCATCTCGCACCACAGCCTAGGTTCTACCAACGACAACGCTTCAGTAACAATGGCACCGTGATCTGTTAGCAAAGCAATGAGCACCAACCCACTTTACGCTGCATGCAGCCCTGGTCTCACCGATGCTGCTGGATGACCGTCACCTATCCGCTGGCTGCACCGCGATCTGAGGGCACCGCAATGTCACACTGCTCCGCTTCTCACCTCAGCCCCTACGTCTGCCAATGCTGGTGCTCGTGACTTCAAACTCACCGAGTTCAACCCACAACGCATGTGACTTTAAGGGCCCAACGACTCCTGCATCGACTCATGAAACTGATGTCTGCCAACTCCGCTCCTCCAGAGCTCCCTGCAAGGTCTGACACCCTGCATCTCCAAAGGTACAGCTTTATGGGTCTCCCCGACACAGTAGAGGTCCTGCAATGCCGGGAGCAGCCAGAACTGTTATTTCTTTGCTCACAAGGCTGTGGTAGTTTGTTGTGTGCAAATGCCTTACACATTGCCTCTGAGATAAGCCTGACTGCTCGTCACAAGCTCCCAAGAGAGTGAGCAGGGCTTATTTTAGATGTGCATTCCCCTTATCCTGACTAGAGTGTGGATTCTGTCTGGCTTAGGTGGAGAAGTGTGGCTCAATAGTGTGGAGAAGTGTGGCTTAATGGTTAGAGCAGGCAGACCTCGATGCAGAGCTCTGGCCAGGGACCAGGGTTTGATTCCTGCCCCGGTGGGTCTTGGGCTCATTAATTCCCCTGACCGGATATTCTCGCCTCAGTGCCTATTCTGATCATGGGTCCCATGCTGCAACTCTGGGCAATAACTTGCTTAGTCTCCACAACGGCCCCCACAACGCGAGGGATGCCTGGTCTGCACCATGGGGGTACCCAGGAGTGGACACTTCACAGGGAAAGCCAGGAAGGGTTCCCTTGTGGTATTCGTACAAGCGCCGGGAAACCCACTGCGGGTAGCAGTGCCCTATACAAGTACAAAAACATTTACATTTACATTTTACCCTAGCCAATCAGAAAACCTAATTCTAACTTAGCTTGGGCGGGGTTCACAGAGTTGCACTATGCGTAACTCTGCGAAGTGGTAATAAAACTCTGCCGCGCTACGCGGATCTCCACAAGGGGCGGAGTTCCATAGAAAATGCTGTTCGCAGTGATTGCACAGTGCAGAGGCTTGTCCGTGCTGTGCAATCATCACGAACGGCACCTTGCACAATGCAAGCGGTCCCATCTTTACCTTTTCTGCCGCTCAAGTAGATTTTTACTCGAGCTGCAGCTTTCTCAACGCGAACAAGCAGTTTCTCATTGCGAGCAGTCGCAAGCATATTCGACCACTCACAATGAGAAACCTGACCACCCCACGTAGAGAAATCTCGCTGGGATGTTTATTTTCCACGCTTGTGCTTGATATTGACGATTGCGAACGAGGAACAATCTCGTGGGAAGGTTGAGTTTCCTCGCTTGTGGTCCCAAACTTGACGTTGGCGATCACAAGCAAGGAAAAAAACTCTGCTCTGCTACATGATGCAGAGTTTTTTGGAACTCCGCGAGCTCCACGCAACGCGGACTGCAGGAAACTCTGAAAACTCTGCAAGCAGAGCGCAGATCTCTGCCCAGGGTTATTTCTAACAGTATATAACCTACTGCTAATATTCTTTATCTAGAATGTTATAGACAATATAGGTCATCATAGCAGCATTTCCCCTAATGGTCAAGATAGTTAGAGATGTATAACTCTATAACTAAGCACTACAGTCTCTCTTACAAGCATGTAAATAAGCTGCGTAAAACTAGCTGAAAGCAGCAGTGCAAAGTAAATGTAAAAAAACTACTTCAGGCATGAATTTAGATTAAATAAAATAGATTCCCCCTTTATTTTTTTTTACAAAGAAACCCACCCTCTCCACCCAAACAATATGCCAACTCCTCTCCCCAAACAGAACTGACCCAAGCCTTTAAGTTCTAAAACTCAACATTTCTAAAGAAAAAAATAACTTTAGTCCCAACTCACTTCCCACCCTCTCCACCCAACCCTAACAAACTAGTCACTCTCAAAAAGCAAAAAAATTGCAAAAGAGCTAGATTACGGATGTGTTGTTATGGAGCTGGTCATGGCTCTGCTCTGTCATGGTGAGTCGGCCGTCGATGGAGTCCAGCTACCCAGGATGCGGTGCAGCAATGGCCTGTTGTCAATGTGGGAGGGGGACAGGAGTTGTCCTCTTCTAGGGCCACAAACCACTGGTACTCTTGCTGGTTACACTCCAGCCTCTGCTGCAGCAAATGGATCGCTTTCTTCTGCCTGTTGGGAAGTCCGTCTGGACCAGCAGGAGCAGCTTTATTGATGCCGCTTTCCATATTGTTTGTTTAATTATCGTGTCATTTCACTTTGCCAGCGCGACTTTGCTGCTCTTCGACTTTTCCCCCAAACGCCCTCATTGAATTGCCTGCTGTGCGCTGTGTATGCCGCTTTGCATATTGTTTGTTTAATTATCGTGTCTTTCCACATTGCCAGCGCGACTTTGCTGCTCTTTTCGACTTTTCCCCCAAGCGCCCTCCATTTTGTTGTTGTTGTCCTGTTACCTAGCCCGCCCCGCCTCCCAGCTGAGACGCCCTCCCACAAAGTTAAAGAGCGCTCCGTTACCTAGAAGCACCGTGACTCACTCTACGCTTCCCAGCCGAGTGGTCGCTCCCTTTGGCCCGGTATCGTTTTCCTAACGCTTTGTGCTTTGTGCTGATATCTGTGCTCATTGAACTGCCTGCTGTGCGCTGTGTATGCCGCTTTCCATATTGTTTGTTTAATTATCGTGTCATTTCACTTTGCCAGCGCGACTTTGCTGCTCTTCGACTTTTCCCCCAAACGCCCTCATTGAATTGCCTGCTGTGCGCTGTGTATGCCGCTTTGCATATTGTTTGTTTAATTATCGTGTCTTTCCACATTGCCAGCGCGACTTTGCTGCTCTTTTCGACTTTTCCCCCAAGCGCCCTCCATTTTGTTGTTGTTGTCCTGTTACCTAGCCCGCCCCGCCTCCCAGCTGAGACGCCCTCCCACAAAGTTAAAGAGCGCTCCGTTACCTAGAAGCACCGTGACTCACTCTACGCTTCCCAGCCGAGTGGTCGCTCCCTTTGGCCCGGTATCGTTTTCCTAACGCTTTGTGCTTTGTGCTGATATCTGTGCTCATTGAACTGCCTGCTGTGCGCTGTGTATGCCGCTTTCCATATTGTTTGTTTAATTATCGTGTCATTTCACTTTGCCAGCGCGACTTTGCTGCTCTTCGACTTTTCCCCCAAACGCCCTCATTGAATTGCCTGCTGTGCGCTGTGTATGCCGCTTTGCATATTGTTTGTTTAATTATCGTGTCTTTCCACATTGCCAGCGCGACTTTGCTGCTCTTTTCGACTTTCCCCCCAAGCGCCCTCCATTTTGTTGTTGTTGTCCTGTTACCTAGCCCGCCCCGCCTCCCAGCTGAGACGCCCTCGCCCCTCCCCCTCCACCATCCATATATGACAGGAGTTCCCGCGCGCAGCGTCCACGCGCAGCGACCGCGCCCAACCCGCGCCGAAGGTGCGCCAAAGGTAAGCCCGTCTACGCCCGTCCGCACCTGGACCGCGCCCAGCGCCAGTCCCCCTGCCCCTCGCGCTGCCCAGCCCCCCCGCGTTACCTACGATGCTGCCACCCTCCTAGCCCTTAACCCCGGTCGCGCCCCCAACTGCGTCCAAGCCGCTCCTGGACGCACCCATGGACCGTTCTCCTGCCTCTCCTGCAAATTTAGCGGCACCGACAACATCTCCGCTACGACCACTCCACAGACTCCCGACCCCAACCACCTAGAATGCATCCTTCTCAACACCCGCTCGGTCCACAGGCACGCCATTGACCTTTGGAACCTACTAGACACCATCTCTCCTGACGTAGCCTTCCTAACGGAAACATGGATGAACGCTTCCTCCGCCCCTGACATCGCCATCGCTATCCCTGATGACTATAAGATCACACGCAAGGACCGCACCGACCATACAGGAGGTGGAATCGCTATCGTCCATAAGAAATCAATCCGCATCTCAACCAGCTCTGACGCCAACCTCGCTAACTCCGAACACCTTCACTTCCAGATCCACATCGACCCCAAGACCACTCTCAGAGGCACCCTCCTCTACAGACCACCAGGTCCCCGCGCAAAATTCAGTGAAGACATCACAGACTTCATCACCCCACACGCGCTCCCCTCCAAAGACTACATCCTTCTGGGAGACCTCAACTTCCACCTGGAAAAAATCAACGACCGCAACACCGCCACCCTCTTGGACAACCTAGCCAACCTCGGACTTAAACAACTGGTCACTTCCCCCACCCACATCGCAGGTCACACACTCGACCCCATCTTCACCTCCAGCAACCACGTCTCCTTCAGCCACACTACAGATCTCCTCTGGACTGACCACAGCTGCGTTCACTTCACCTACAACAAGCCGAAACCCATCATCCACCTCCAACCAACTCTACAAAGAAACTGGAACAAAATCACCACGGAGCAGATCTTCACATCGCTCCTTCAAACCTCCCCAGCCCTCTCTTCTAACGCCAACGAAGCCGCCTCCAACCTCACCCTTTGGCTATCCAACACCGCCAACACCTTAGCACCACTGAAAAAACGTCAACACAAACCTGACATCAAGAAGGCCTCATGGTTCAACGATGACCTCAAGAAGTCCAAGAAACTGTGCCGCTCCCTTGAAAAGGCCTGGAAAAAAGACCCAACCACCAGCACCAAGGACGCCTTCAAAAGCGCCACCCGCACTCACCACCAACTGATCCGAAAAGCCAAGAAAACAGCATTCAAGGATCGACTTGACAACAACGCCCACAACAGCAAGGAACTTTTCAACATCGTCAAGGAATTTTCCAACCCCTCGGCCAACTCCAACGACATCACCCCCTCTCAAACCCTCTGCGATTCCCTAGCCTCTTTTTTCCACAACAAGATTGCTGACATCCACAACAGCTTTGACAACCAACCCGGAAGCCAACCCACCTTACCATCAGCTGACCATCATCCCCCGTTAACACCCTTAACGCCTGGAACCCAATCTCCACTGAGGACACCATCCGCCTGATGAATTCCATCCACTCTGGATCCCCCACAGACCCATGCCCTCACCACATCTTCAACAAAGCAGACTCCGTCATAGCCCCGCACCTCCGAGACGTCATCAACTGCTCCTTCAACTCCGCTACCTTCCCAGAAGACTGGAAACACGCTGAACTCACCGCCCTTCTGAAAAAACCAACAGCAGACCCCACCGAACTCAAAAACTACCGCCCCATCTCGCTTCTTCCATTCCCGGCCAAAGTCATCGAGAAAGCTGTCAACAACCAGCTCGCCGCCTTCCTCGAAGCCAACAAATCACTCGACCCCTCACAATCTGGATTCCGAGCCAAACACAGCACTGAGACCGCCCTCATCGCAGCAACAGACGACATTCGAACTCTACTGGACAATGGAGACACAGTCGCCCTCATCCTCCTCGACCTCTCTGCAGCCTTCGACACAGTCTGCCACAGCACCCTTTTACAACGCCTCAGAAACATCGGAATCCAAGGACAGGCACTGGAATGGATCACCTCGTTCCTCACCGGAAGAACCCAGAGAGTCCGCCTCCCACCATTCAAGTCCGTGGCCTCTGAAATCATCTGCGGCGTACCACAAGGATCCTCTCTCAGTCCCACCCTCTTCAACGTATACATGAGCCCCCTCGCGGCCATCGCCCGCCAACACAACCTCAACATCATCTCTTACGCGGATGACACTCAACTGATCCTATCTCTCACCAAGGACCCCAGCACCGCCAAAACTAACCTACACGAAGGAATGAAAGAAGTCGCCGAATGGATGAAACAAAGCCGTCTGAAACTGAACTCAGACAAAACAGAAGTCCTCATCTTAGGTAATTCCCCCTCTGCATGGGACGACTCCTGGTGGCCGGAAGCCCTCGGAAATGCACCCATCCCGACAGACCACGCACGGAACCTTGGCGTCATCCTGGATTCTTCACTCTCAATGAACAGACAAGTCAGCGCCGTATCCTATTCCTGCTTTAACATTCTTCGCATGCTCAGAAAAACATTTCGCTGGATCCCCACCGAAACAAGGAAAACAGTCACCCACGCTCTAGTCACGAGCCGACTGGACTACGGAAACACCCTCTACGCAGGTACCACCGCTAAACTCCAGAAGAAACTACAACGAATCCAAAACGCCTCAGCCAGGCTCATATTAGACATCCCACGCAACGAACACATCTCTGGTCACCTTAAAGACCTCCACTGGCTACCCGTCAACAAGAGGATTACTTTCCGACTGCTTACCCACGCACACAAATCACTCTACGACATCGGACCAGATTGCCTCAACTCTCGACTGACCTTCTACACCCCCTCCCGCCAACTTCGCTCTTCCAGCCAAGCCTTCGCCACTGTACCTCGCATCAACAAGACCACCATGGGAGGCAGATTCTTCTCATACCTGGCTGCCAAAACATGGAACTCACTCCCCGCTTACCTTCGCCTCACCCAGAATCACCTAGCGTTCAGAAAGCAGCTTAAAACGTGGATATTTGACAAATAATCCTCCTCCCCTTCGTAAGCGCCTTGAAACCCTCTGGGTATGTAGTGCGCTATATAAATTTTATGACTTGACTTGACTTGACTAGAAAAAAAAGATAATGCTCTGTGCAAACAATTGTTTTAAATTACTGGGTGGCAAAGTAGCAGTACATTGCTGATCACCTAGGGCCATTGGAATTTGATGTGAATATGATTAGGAAAGTCACATGAGTCATTTTATGGTTTACCCACACAAGCCTTTTATAAAAAAGCACTGACTGTGCGGCAGCAAAGTATTAAAAGGCAGAATAACACCGGATTAAAAAACACAGCAATTTGATTATTTTTTTCTAAAGGCTTTTCAGGTAACTATAAACAGACACTTTGAGTTGAAGAATACAATACCTCTCATTAATTAAGATGGCATTATGCACTATATCGAGTACAAGTTGTGTGTTGTGCTAAAATAAAGAAGCCATGCTCATTGCTAGCCAGCACATCGGGTAGTTTGCCTCTGTCTGCAGGTAGAGTAACTGTGGTTGACAATTATCTATTTATAATTCCAATGGCCCTGCTCTTCTCCAAATGCATTTCTCATACTACCCTGACTCCAAAGAACCAGATGAATAATGAACAGGATACTTTGTCAAACACCTCACCTCAGCAAACTCACCCTGAAATGAAAGATCAACAGTCACCTCCAACTGCTTCCATGCTCTTCGCATGCTCAGAAGAATCTTTAAATGGCTCCCCATTGGCATGAGAAAAAAATCACCTTTGGCCCTAATTATTAGTCGAAAGGCAGTGAAGGCGGAGGTGGAGGCCCACAGACTCAGACAGGCGGCCTGATTGATCGGGCACCCCGAGATGGCATATTAATTACGCCAGTTGATTGGAAGCGAATAGAAGCTTGGGAACACGGCGATTCTTTACCGGTTCCAACAAAGTCCACTCCTGAAGATCAAGCTAACAAGCGAGGAACTTACCAAAGGTCCAGTACTGTTGGTCATTTGTCGTCCGCACTTGAAGTACTCTCACCTTATATTGTCCTGATGAAGACCCCAGAATGAGGTGCGAATAACCCTTATAACAAACGGGGTCGAAACGTAGACTACAGCAACACCTCACACTAGTGGGATTTAACTAGAATTGAGGAATCCATCCCATGTGTGAAGAGTTTCAGGGAACTTTCGATCTTGTTAGACTGTAAAGGTCTTTCTTCAATTGTACTGTGATTGTGTTATTGTCGCACTACCTTTACCCAGTCCCCCACGTACCCAATCACCCCATCTTACCAAATTACCTTTTCATTCCCCTCACTGAGAGCACGCTCAATTTTAATAGTATGCAGATAACTTTGATTAATAAAAGTTATGTTTGTATTTTGTTGATTTAATATTGTGAATAATACTTTTTGGAGCTATATAATTGATTTTGTGTCTCCACTTTATTCTATGCTCATTAAATCCATTGTGTGCAAAAGCTATGAGATGGCGATATGATGAATTTTTGCTTTTTTTCATTAATTCTCTGATGTCTTTTTGGGAATCATTCCGTACGTGAATGATCAAACACTGGCCCTTTCTCTTATGTACCTAATTATAAGCTGGCTGGACTATGGCAATGCACTATATGTAGGAACCAACACCAAACTCATGAGAAGACTCCAGACAATGCAGAACTCAGTGGACAAACTCATCTTCTACCTGCCCAAACAAACCCACATAACTGCACCACCTGCTCCATGTCTAGAAAAGATGCCAATTTAATTCAATTTTGATGCATGCCTACAAAGCCCTCCACAAACAGGGACCAGCATACATGAACCACTGACCGAGCTTCCACCAACCATCCAGAGACCTTTGCTCAGCCTCCCTTGTGCATACATCATGCATCTGCCACAGGTGAGGCCGTTCCTTCTCCAACCTTGCCACCAAGGCCTAGAATTGCCTCCCCTCCACCTCATGGCATCACAATCACTGGCAGAATTCAGGAAGAGACTCAAAACCTGGCTTTTCAACTGAGCCTAGCAACCTAGTGTCTGGATACCCTCATGGGTGATTAGTAGCACTCTACAAATACTGATTGATTGATTGAAGGTCTCCAGATTATACTCTTGCAAAATTGTCTTGAGGGGCAGCTCTGAAAAGAAAATATGAAAACTATTGAGAATCAAAAGCAACCCAACCTTATAATGCTGTACTGGTGAACTACAGCAGCAGATTTAAAACAAAAGCACTATGTACATATCGTATATGTATACCCTCCTAGAAGACTGCATGAATAATGCTTAATGCATCAGCCTTACTCGTGCTACTGACGAGAAAGTCATAGGTAATCTTGAAGTGAGAAGTGAAATTCATTGAATATTTCAGTATTTCATGGTTTGGCATGATAACCAAGAACATTATTTCTCTAAAGCAGAAACATGTGCATGTAAATGTAAGAAAAATGTGTTTTACGCTCTCATAGCTGCTTTCATACATGAATGGACGGGTATTATTTTATTGAAACATCACCTATTCCCAATCTAATAGGGATTTCTGAGTCCTTTATTTGGTCACTGCAGCTTCAAGCCCTACTTCTTGATCTTCTAGAACTCCTAGGAGGTCTTTCCAACGTACCTGCTGCCAAGAAAAATGTGATGAGCACCAAATTGAACGAACACCTCTCTGCACTCATGTTTTGGCAACCCCTTGAAGAAACTACCATAATCATTTCTGGCTATGGAGTGTCACAGAAAGCATAATCATGTCAGACACCTGCTCAGTGGTGGCCAGAAAATAAATCTTGGAGGGGAGTGGGGCCACACACACATGCACAATTATTTACACCCATGCATTCACAAGCAGAGGCACACACACACTTATTCACAACACTCACTCAGAAATAAACATACATTCATACATACATGCACACACCAAAATGTCACTTAAAACATAACACTTACCCAGCCCAGCAAAGTTTAGCTCGAGTAGCAGGAGCCTGCCTATTTAGAGCATGCCTCGCTCATTGCTGCCTGTCTGTCAAGTTAACCTTTGTTCAGTCTGACAGACACTCCATGTCCAAAAGATGTGAGCATCTGCTGTACCTACTTTAATTTGTTCCAAAACTATACAGTTGTGCCAAGTTTAATAGTACTTAGCAAATGTATAGCTATGAAGTGTCCTGGTCAAACAGTGATATACCAAAACCCAACCGAACATCTACTTTTGAAACAATCATTAGAAAATACTCTTTAATTTTTATGATGTACAGCCAAATCTCGTCTCCAGATGTCAACATAGTTCATAAACTTTTGTGAGCTAGCTATAAATAGTTAGAATAGGGCTCTCAATTGTCCTAGAAATGGTTGTCAGTTTAGCAGTTCAATGT
Source organism: Lissotriton vulgaris (assembly GCF_964263255.1). Taxonomy (NCBI): domain Eukaryota; kingdom Metazoa; phylum Chordata; class Amphibia; order Caudata; family Salamandridae; genus Lissotriton; species Lissotriton vulgaris. The sequence goes on along the minus strand of NC_141685.1, from coordinate 337,216,533 downwards.
ATTGAAGACTGATCTTACACTTAAATTTACCTTATTTCAAGGTCTCGTATGTAAACCTTCACCCATTGTGGTGTTCGTATGTTTTTTTCCATAATAATAATAATATTAAGTTGTTTAAACATATTACAGAAATGGGCAAATATTTCAGTGGCTCATACATTGTTTGAATTGTGGGAAAGGATCACATTTGTGAAGCTAAGTTCCAAATTGCTCACGGAAAGCAAGAGAGAAGAAGATGGTAATAGTGAAAGGCAGTTAGGGAGAGAGAGAACAAGAAAGAGTGTTACATCTCAAAGCAGTTTTAGAGCAAAACTCACCAGTGGAGGTGTGCACCTTTGGCTTTGTGCTGTGAACCACAAAAAATAAGTGCGTCACTGATACACTTGTTCAGAGATTATGATTCATACCATGTTGCCTGCATGTCACGCATTGGGTGTAGGAATATAATGGTAAATTGTCAAGGTGTGTGAATGTGCATCTTTTTTGTGATCAGACACATGTTTTGTGGACTGATGTCCCTGGGTTTTTAACTATGCACAGTGAGACTCTGCTGTCAAGTCCCCAGTGTATGTGCTCTGACACCTAAAATATACTAAAGCATTTGAGTCCAAATTGACATATTACAATTTCCAGTCTGGCCATAATACATCATGCAGGAAGGTCACCAATGGCATAGAAAAAAGTGAATATGTCATTTTTCGACTGCAGAAGATAATGCAATCGACTACAGTGACAAAGAAAGTATGACTCCAGGCCTACCTGTTTAGCCTGATTCCTGCAGCTTTTAAACCTGCAGGTGAACCGGTCAAAGTAACTGTTTCTGAAAGGGATTAAACTTACTTTCAAATAATAAATAAGTCACCCCTAATTAATCCTTGTAGCCATCAAGGTGGAGTGCTCTACAAGGCTGTGGCTGTCCTTTGAGAAAAACTGAAGTATGAAATAAAATGATAATTCTACTAACTCTTGTTCGGGACCTGCTACTCGAACATTTCCAACACAAATTTTAATGTTTATTGAACATTCATTTCAGTAGTGATGTCAAAATTCTAATACATACTTTGAAAAAGTGACATCTAAAACTAGATGTTTTCTACATGAACCTCCAGTGGCTAATTAGCATTGCCCTCTACCACCAGGGCTTCAGTTTAGTTTGATAAAGTAACTACTCCCAGAGTAGAAACAATGGTTAATGCAGTTTGTCAGGAATACCTGGGCGTAAGGTAAGACCTGTATCATTTCAAAAAGGGCAGCTAGAAAAAGGTTCCTGAACTTCATTAATCTGAAAGAGACATGGTTCAGGTCAGACAATAGTTAATTGCAAAGAAATTACTGGGGAATAAAAACCTTCTATCCTCTAGTTTGGGTCCGCTGTAGCCAGTTTGGCATGAGCCCAGTGGGAGGGGGAGCTGGTACCAGAACTAGGGGTGAACAGAACATTCCATTCTGCCTGTGGAATGGCAGAATTTTTGCCACTCCGTGTTACTTTTTAATGTGAAGTTCAGGCCAAATTCCGCCAGTCGCTGCACAGTGGATTTTTTCTCCTGCGGTGCTCCAGAATAAGGAGGCGTGATTTGATGTCCCCTAGCGTGATTTCCTAATGCGGGCAGTCACCAGTGTTCATGAGCGGTCGTAGTCAGAGGGTTGCCATTGGAGTAGATTTGCTGACACTTGAGTAGATTTTCTAAACAAGCAGCATCAAAATCGACTCAAATGGGCATGCATGCAATGCATGGTGATGTACGTGCAGATTTTCAGCTCTTCTCACACTACCTGCATTAAATTGCAGCGCGACCTGCATATTTTAAAACCTGTTGGAAGAATTCTGAAGACTCTTGCTGAGTTTTTCTGTATCTCCGCGTAAATCCACAGACTTCCTAACACCCCTACCCAGTACCAGATTGGTGTAGCTGAGGAGGAAAGGGCTGCTCCTTTCTCTAAACATATCCCTAGCTGGCATACATGCTACTTTCAAGGGCAGAAAGAATCTGCCATATTGGATATTCCCCCACATAGAGCAGTGTGGGATAGTTTGAGCAAACAGGATGTGTTACAAAAGTGTGAAGGGTTATTCCTGCGAACTTGTTTCTCCTTGGTTAGAAACTGTCCAGGAGTCAGCCCCAATCACTGGCTAGTAAGTCCTGAAAGAGTAGCACCTCATTCACAGCTCATCAAAATACTGTCTAGACCTGTGGAAGAACAGAAACGATCTGGATCTGCGGTGTGAAGACCACTTGTATTTAGGACTCAGAAGTGGACTCCACGGGTCATTAGGTTGAACTCCTGTGCGGCTACAGAAGGACAACAAGCTACAATAATCCTTTTACCTGAAGTACCCAGCTGACCAGAAGAAATTGAACCTAGAACTGGACACTGCTGGATGCCTCTGCTGGAGTAAGCCTTGTTTCCAAAGTGCTGTCCCTGAGGTCCTTGGAGCCTTAGAAGTGATCAAGAAGAGCTACTCCAGAACTTCTGATAAGTTGGTGCTCTGAAAATATTTGCATTTCCAACACCTCTGGAGAGTCAGTGGGACTTCGCTGCAAGGGTGCTGGAGGAACTTCTTTGGATCCAGCTTCAGGCTTCCCCCTGGAGGATTCGGACCTGCGTAGAGAAAATCAAGTAGAAATCTAGACCGAGGGAGCGAGCAAAAAGTATCCGCCTGATGTGGGGACTTTGGCAGCAACAAAACTTTAATTCTCATGCTCAGAGCTTCTCCAGCCACAACCAATGGCTTTAACGTGATGTGGTAAAATGGCTATTTGGATTCTTCAGGACTTTGTTGGATGTACCCTGCCAACATGCCCTGCTGTGGGATTTCAACTTCCATTTCAGAGACAAAGTCAGAAGGTGAAATCTTTGTCCTTCTTTCTTCATCTTCCTTTGCAAACCAATATTTGGAAAGAGTAGACCGATATAACTTTATACCTACTCCTGTCCAAGATGGTTGCCTGAAATTTCCAAACCAAGATGCGTTTTATCTTTCTTTCTTTGATATAATTTCATGAAGCAAGCACGTATAGAAGAGATTGCAACACATCAATTCCCTGAGTTTCTGTTGCATTCGTCGCTCATTGCTGTTCACTTTTGTCCCTTTTTTCATTAGGATTTGATCATGGATTTGGCCTTCTTATGCAAGTATCTTTAGTAACCCTGATTTAGTGTGTATATGGTGACTTGAATATAAACCTTAGTCTTCCCTCTAAAGTACATTCGAGTAACCATCTAAATTGTGAATTTGTGTTTTTTTCTGTGTGGCTTTTTCTTCCTAACTGTGAGCCTTTTGAGTAACACTTGACACCATTCATATGTAGTAAGGGGAGAAGTCACTCGTTTCTTGTGCCATCAAAGTAAAAACTAGAGATACTCTTTTTCGCAATCCAATCCTTGAATGAGAGTGAGATAGAGAGAGTGGCAGAGAAAATAAAATACAAAACGTCTGGAAAGTCAAAAACATTTAAAAAAACTACATTGAAATTGAATAAAGATGTTTTTTTGCATGGAGAAGTAAAATTGATAGAAGTGATGAAATGGCAGAAATCAAGAAAGAGAACATGAACAACAGCTGTTGTGTCTCTGGCACTCCTTTGTAATGTGTAACAGTTCGGAAAATGGTGGGTTGGGAAAATTGTAAAGTAAACACAAATTAGAGAACTGATTATTCCAAATCAGTTCATGGAGAATAGGTATTTTACCAACCCATGATGGGCCCCTAGGGCAACTTCTAATTTGAAAATCTAGGGGCTTGATTCACAGAACTAACTTAAGACAAAATCCTAAACTTACTACTTTTGGTATTCACAGAAGTTAGGATTTTGTCTTAAGTTTGTCTTAAGACAAACTTTAGACAGACTTAAGTTAGGATTTTGTCTTAAGTCTGTCTTAAGTTTGTCTTAAGACAAATTTAAGACAAAATCCTAACTTCTGTGAATACCAAAAGTAGTAAGTTTAGGATTTTGTCTTAATTTTGTTCTGTGAATCGGCCCCGTTGACACTAAATAAATGTAGTTAGAAGTTAAGCAAATAATCATTATCACTTGAAAATGTGGTTTTTGTAAATAAGCAAATACAAAGCATAAACATTGAATAGAACCTTCGGATATATGATGTTACAACGCGGACTTTTACTCCGCATACCGTTACAACGCGGTTTTTACAACGCGGATCATGTTACAACGCATGTATTTACAACGCATTTTTTTACAACGCAGGTACCTTTACAACGCAGACCATTACAACGTAAGTATTGGTAAGTATATATTAATAAGAATAATATAATAGTAACTTAATTTTAAAAGTATAATTTAATGTAATTTTAAATAATTTAATTTCCGTTAATTAATTTAAATTTAAATTAATATTACTTTAATTTTACCATGTACCCCTGTACCCCAGAAACTCTAAACTGACCCTAAACACCCCAAAAAAAATAAAGTAATTTTTTTAAATATAATTAAAATTAAATATTGTAAATTAAAAAAATTATAACTTTATTTTTACCCTATACCCCTGTACCCCAAAAACTCAAAACTGACCCTCAACCCCAAAAATAATGCAAAGTAATTTAATTTAATTTATTTACTATTAAATAATTTAAATTAAAATTAAATGTAATTTATTTTTACCCTGTACCCAAAAACTAAAAACTGACCCTGAACCCTAAAAATACCCCTTTACCCAAAAACTGAAAACTGACCCTGAACCCTAAAAATACCCCTTTACCCAAAAACTGAAAACTGACCCTGAACCCTAAAAATACCCCTTTACCCAAAAACTGAAAACTGACCCTGAACCCTAAAAATACCCCTTTACCCAAAAACTGAAAACTGACCCTGAACCCTAAAAATACCCTAAACATACCCCTTTACCCAAAAACTAAAAACTGACCCTGAACCCTAAAAATACCCCTTTACCCAAAAACTGAAAACTGACCCTGAACCCTAAAAATACCCCTTTACCCAAAAACTAAAAACTGACCCTGAACCCTAAAAATACCCCTTTACCCAAAAACTAAAAACTGACCCTGAACCCTAAAAATACCCCTTTACCCAAAAACTGAAAACTGACCCTGAACCCTAAAAATACCCCTTTACCCAAAAACTGAAAACTGACCCTGAACCCTAAAAATACCCCTTTACCATAAAACCCAAAACTGACCCTAACCCCTAAAAATACCCCTTTACCCTAAAACCCAAAACTGACCCTAACCCCTAAAAATACCCCTTAACCCCAAACATATAACATTTAAAATATAACTATATACTTACCAATACTTACGTTGTAATGGTATGCGTTGTAAAGGTACCTGCGTTGTAAAAAAATGCGTTGTAAAAACATGAGTTGTAACAGTATCCGCGTTGTAATGGATGCGTTGTAACAGTAGTGCGTTGTAAAAAATGCGTTGTAACAAGTGCACACCGAACCTTCACATATTGTGCCTGTGAGACACACAGTGAGAAAAAGGCAGAAATATGACATTTTGTAAACCTACATTTAAACAGTCAGATGAAGCAATCCAGTGACCCCTAACATGAATTTCCAGGAAATTCAAACTGAAAGGTACTGTGATAGAAGTCTTCACTAGTCAGGCAATGCACTTGCATTTCACAAACGCACAGAAAGGTGACATCAGACAAGTACAGCAAGAGTATATGCAAATTCGGAGATTCGCCGGTTGCACAAAACTAATCTAAGTATATTTTTGAGATGTTGTATTAATTTTTTCCTTCACAAACCCCAGAAAAACATAAACGTGTTGTTTATGAAGCATTTTCTGACGATGGCACAGAAATAGCAACCTCCTCATGAAACCCCCTCTATTTGGAGCTGCCTGTCTGTCTCAAAAATAGGATCTTGCAACTAGCACTCCACTTTTAAAAGGCATATATTTTACGTGAAAAGGTTATGCATTGATATATTTAGACAAACTAAAGTACATTGAGAGGTGTAAAAATATGTAAACTCCATTCTCGTAAAATATTGCTGCGCATATGACTGGTGTCCTAAACAGCAAGGAAAGTTCCACTGTGCAGAGTTCTGTGGGTAGATAATGAGACATTGAGTAAACAAACATTCAAGGAGGTTCAAGTCTAACCAACATTGGTCAAAACACACTACACTTGATCACAGACACATATGAGGAGCGGATGTAAATGTTGGTACGTGTTTATACTGAGACAGTCACAATGATCGTGTGTGAGGACATCGGACACCTTGACTGTTTGTGTGGGTGACTCAGTCGTTAAGGTACCATGGCAACGTATACTTTCAGCTGGCACAGTCGAGAGAGAATAGCAAAGATGTATATTGAGCATAGTCCAGTGCAATAAAACTGACAAGAACTGTTAGTATACAATAGGGTTTCGTATGTGCTATATGTTTTTTCTGGAACACTGGAGAGATTGAGAGAAATGTGTGATGACGTCAAATATGCATACTGCAGCAGCAAGAAACAGTACAAGAGGTGAACCATGAATTAGAAATTACAAATTGGGGGCAGTGCCTATCGTGGCCAACATGGAGCTTTGTTAAAGCTCCACACTGTGAAATGCTTCAACGTCCTTCATGTATTCAGGCATGGATGTCAAGGACGAGAGTTTGGCCTCCCCCGTTACATTGACTAACACGTGGGACACTTTTCTGAGTAGTGCTGAAGCTACTACAGCCAATTCCTTCTGTTGTGAGGACAGAGGTGGGGCTGTGTCATGGGACATGCTGTAATGATGGGGACTCAGGGTCTAAAGCGGTGATGGGGACTTCGGGTCTAAAGCGGGTGAGGTTCATGCATAGTGTTGAGCATTGCCACTTCTGGTGATTACTGAACTGGGCTAAATGGCTTGCGCCACAGGATGCGATGGCAGAGGTCAATTAGGGCAGGGCACTACCTGGCTCCTGTGTCCTTGCTCCGGTGGCTTAAAGAATGGCAGACCTGTGCATGTGCTGGATCCTGTGGATGTTGTGAGCTGCCTTAAAACCTTGGGGCTGGAAGTCCCCACTTGTCCTTCTAATTGGAGGCGATTGCTGGGGTCTCAGATTGAGGGCAGTATAACTCCATGGCGGTGCATGCAAGGAGGCATTATGGACCATTGTGGACTTGTGTTGTTTCTGACAGCATTGCTGGGGGTCTGGGACCTCAAGCCCTTCACTTCTAAATGCTTATACTCTCTCTCGCCCACCCATTGCAGAGCCTCCAGGCTCAGAGAATGAGTTAGAAAGGAAATAAGTTTCCCTCTATCGAGGCCAAAGAGAGTGGGCCATCAGACCTACCCCTCAGCATGGCTTCATAACAGGGATGCTCGTTTTCTACATGGATACCGTGGGATCCAGGTAGCTAAAGCAACTAGACAAATTACCTGTGAGTGGAGAAAATAAGACTGCTGATTCCTCCTGAAGCAACAACCACAGGTATGGAGGGTTCTCTTCTCTGGCATGAGGCCCCATTTCTTGCCTGTTACTTGGACTGTGCCTCGTGTAATGGTGTAAGTGGATGTGTACTATGGGAGAGGAACATTTGTGTGCATGTGATTGTGCTCTTGAGGGATGTACCTCCTTGGTTTTGGTCTCCCGGGGAAGGCATAATCACAGTGTTTCTCATCTTAGGGTGGGCTGGAGGTACATATGAGAGCCCTGCTGACCACCTGCCCCTTATGGTCCCAATGACTAACAGATGTACTTTGTCCCTCATAACTAATCTCATCTTCAAATCTGAGTGACTGTGGTAAAGAGGTATTGACTCAGAAAGTGATCCATATTCCAGTTATGGTGAAAGACAAATATGTATTTATAAAATCAATGAAGGGAGAAAGGAGAAACTGTGATGCATTCAGCTTCCTTATTCATATATCAAAAAAATCAAATGGGGAATGGATCACTTGTCCTGCGTAACCAGGGTTCTATGGAATTTTCGTATAATATACAGATAAAAAACCCTCATTCACGTACAGAGGTTGGTAGTGGCGGTATATCTTGGTTCTCCGCCTGACTCTTTAAAAACGTGACAGCATCATCAGGGTTAGTACTTATGCTTCCTCCTCCCGCAGGTGTACCCCTGGTTAGAGTAGTAGTGATTAGTGATAAAGGGTTCTTGTTGTAGTGATTCTCAAAGCAGGGAAAAGCAAATATATTGAAAAACCTTGTATAACCAAATTCAAAGTTTTAATGGTTCTGGGTTCGAGGTTGGCTTAAAATAGGTTCAGTGCATAGGGGGATTTTTAGGGATCTCCGGCACTTAACATTGCCCGTAAAAAGGTCAACATGTTTCAGCTTCATTATATGCCCTTAAGGGTCAGGTGGGCTTTCTTCAGGACCTAGGGTCATAAGAATATGGATTGACAGTGATAGAGACCTTTTGTGTCTCTGTGAAAGTAGACCTATGAGTGCCCGGGTCTTAATGGATCAAGGTGTATTAACCTGATTCCCAAGAGGTCAAGTAGTACCTGTAAACATAGAAAAGTGAGGGTGGAGGAAACAAAAATAGATTGGGGATATCTACAATCCATTCTCCAAGCTGTCTCTGACTCTCGAAAGAAAAGTAACTAAAAAATGGCAATTCTTTAGGTCAAGGCAAAGTCCTTCTCCAGACTGTATTGGCAAAAATTCTCTCTATGTTCTCTCTAAAATGTGGGGTGTACCGTAGTATGTACCAGGGAGAGCGAGGGGTTAGATGTTTTACGCCATTTGCTCACCCCTTTTGTTATGCAGAATTAGTGTGCATCTAAATGAATCTATACCTCTATGAATTCATTGTTTGACTTATTTCAAAATGAAGCACGTCAAACAGCGTTGAGTGTCGTGTTGTTATGTGTCTAGAGGTAGTGTCTTGCTTGCCACATATGAAACTAATACTCTTTTTTTATATCTTTTGCCGTGTGCAGGGACATAGTATTCTTTAATGTATCCTCGCTATTGACCTTTCAGTACTGATTCGTATTGCAAAATGGTAGATGTTGCGCTACAATAAAAACGGAAAGAATACCGGCAAATTGGGATTATACGCACTTGTCTTTAGTTGGGGTTATTGTCAAAATAGCATGCATGTGAGTGTACAGATGAGCTAGGCCTCTTTATGCATCTTTTCATAAGGGCTTCCTGATGTTTCTATTTCTATAGGCTTTGGTGTCGTGATACTGTGTGATTTGCTTAACACGGGGACGTTTTGAAATACCTCTTGCGATAGTCATATTCTTTATTTCTATCTATTTACGTGTTCTTGGAAATTGAATACTCCGATATCTCCTTGCTTTTTGCCCTCAGTACTGATTTGTATGGCAAAATGATAGATGTTGCGCTACAATAAAAACAGAGTGAAGCGCGCCAAATTGAGACAAATACACGGTCATCTTTGGTGGGGTTTATTGTCAAAATCGCATTGTGTGATTGTAACAAAATAGTTAGACCCTGTTATGCATCTTTTAGTAAGCGCTTACTGGTGTTTCTATCTATATAGGCTTTGTTGGCACGGTACTATGTGAGTTGTTTTACATTGGAACATTAAAAAATGTGTGCGCCCGCACTCGTGAGCGTATAACTATTATTCCTAATGCATGTTGTTGCGAATATAGATTTCTCATCTCTTGTTTGGTGAAATATTTAAATGTAACGTACAAGTGAAAATGTGTCAGGATGCCCCATTTTTTGGTAAGCACTTCGTGATGTTTTCTCTTCCGTACATTTTGCTATCCTGAAACAGTCTATATGTTAACCTACATATTGACATTCAGACACTTGCGAATAGAGCCCGCATTCGTGGGCACATACATTTCAGTCCTATTGTTCGGACATCAGTGGGCGGCAAGGGAGTTTAAAGCATGCTGGGGGGCAGACAATATAAACAACAAATTACACTTTTCATAAGGTACTTTACAGTTTTGCTGGTCAGCGTTTCCTTCATGGCTTGCTTCTACCTGTGGTGCAGACGCAGTACGACTTGTGCTGATTCTTCCTCTGGAGGCCCGGTTATGTGTCTCTTCCGGGTGTTGTGGTTTTAAGAAAGAAGGTCAAACAAAGATAGAAAAGGGACTATGTGTAAATGCTCCTTGTGTATCGATGGAAGGGAGTGTCCAAGTATCAATAAAGATTTGGTGTTTCAATAGTGTGGAAAAATTGGGTTAATTGGCAATTTTGTTGTTATTCTGGTTTCTGACCCTGATATTTAATGATTTACACAATTTTGAGAAGTAAGTAGGAAAACATAGAAAGTAAAGGGGTAACAGAAGAAAAAATGTTCCCTTATTATTACCTATGTCTTGTTAATTTTATTGTTTCCTTAGTGGTTAGGTAGGCCTTATCCTTTCTGTTTGTGGCCATTGTCACATGTGGGAAAGTGCCATAGGTGGGTGACGTCGCAGCTTTGTAATTATGGAACTGTTTACTTGTTAAAGCTCAGCCAGTGTATATTGCATTGAGATCCTGTTCATTGGTTCTAAGGCGATGTACCAATCTTTGTTCTTTTTCGAACAACACTTTTTCTGCATTGTAATTCTTTGACGCAAGAGTTTCCAAAATGACCCATTTCAGGTCATCCACTGTGTGTTTTGCCTCAATGTAATGGTTGCTCATTTTTGTCGTATTTTTTTTGCATTCGACATTGCTTTAATGTTCGCCAATTCTCTGTTTGACTTTGCGGCATGTCATCCCTATGTAGCGTTGCGTACATGGACAGGTGATCATGTAAATTGCATGTGTGGTATTGCAATTCGTATGGTATCTGAATGTCCACTTGAAGCGTGGTAAGAGTTGTATACTTTTCGTTACTGTAGTCAAGTTGCAGACCGAGCATGAGCCACGCGGATAGTGTCCTAGAACTGGGGGATTATTCCAAAGTCTTGGGGTTGTGTCATCCCGTGTTTTTGTGGGTGGTCTGTTGTGGACAAGAATATCTTTGAGATTCCTGGTTCTTTTGTTTGCGGATCTGGGTTTTGGCCAAGAGAGGGATCCTGAGGTCAGTATTCTCCAATTCTTGTTAATTATTTTCTTTACATTGTTAGAGGCTGCATTATAGGTGGTTACGCAAGTCATCAGGTCGGTTTCCGGTGTCTTCAGAGTGGTGTCTAGAAGACTTTCCCTGGGTTGATTTTTGGCCCTTTTTTTGCATCTGTTTATGGTACTTTCAGGATATTCACGTTTCCTTAATTTATCACACAGATCTTCTGCTTGTTTTTTTGTAGTCTTGGGTCTTGCTGCAATTGCATCGCAGTCATAGAAAGTGACTATAGGGAAGGTTCTCCCTAAGTGGTCGTGGATGGAAGCTCTTTTAGGAGAGCAGACTGTTCTTTGATGTCAGTTTGAAGAAAGTTCTAGTTTGCAATGTGTTGTTTTCGACTTAAATAGTGATGTCTAAAAGTTGAGTCTTTTCTTATTTGCTGTGTACGTACATTTGAGACACTCATCCCTGGTGGTAATCCATCTGTGGAACTCTTCCAGGCTTTCCATATTGCCTTCCCAAATCAGGATGATGTCGTCAATAGACCGTTTCCAGAACAAAATCCTCTGTTGGTAGGGATTTGTGATCTTCTGTACGTGGGTCTGTTCAAAGTCACTGACGTATAGGCCTGCTAAACTAGGGGCAAAAGTGCTGCCCATGGAAGTCCCGTGGCATTGCTGGTATAGGGTGTTGTTGTGATCAAAATAATTTTCGGTTAAGGCTAGTCTGCAGTATTCCAAGACAAAGTGTCTCAGCGTTTTTAAGTTCCATTCTCTGTTGAAAAATAGTGTTTCAAGAGTATCTAGTGTTTTTTGCTGGGGAGGCTAGTGTAAAGGCTTTCTACATCTAGCCCCACGAGTAACATGTTCTCCTCCGAGTACCTTTGGTTTTTAAGAAGGTTTAATAAATCTCTACTGTCTGTCGAGAGTCAGAGACAACTTGGAGAATGGATTGTGGATATCCTCAATCTTATTTTGTTTCCTCCCCCCTCCCTTTTCTATGTTTACAGGTACCCCTTGACCTCTTGGGAATCAGGTTAATACACCTTTATCCATCAAGAATTGGGCACCCACCGGTCTACTTTCAAGAAGACACACAAGGTCTCTATCACTGTTAATCAATATCCTTATCACCCTAGGTCCTTAAGAAGGCCCACCTGACCCGTAAGGGCATATATTGAGGCTGAAACATGTCAACCTTTTTATGGACAATTTTAAGTGTGGGAGATCCCTAAAAATCCCCCTACGCATGGAACCTATTTTAAGCCAACCTCGAACCCAGAACCATTAAACCTTTGAATCTGGTCATATGAGGTTTTTTCATATATTTACTTTTTCCTGCTTTGAGAATCACCACAACAAGAACCCCTTTATCACTGATCACTACTGCACTAACCAGGGGTACACCTCTGGGCGGAGGAAGTATAAGCACTACCCTTATGATGATGCTGTCACGTTTTTAAGAGTCAGGCGGAGAACCAAGATATACCTCCACTACCAACCTCTGTACGTGAATGAGGGTTTTTTTCAGTATATTTTACGAAAATTCCATAGAACCTTGGTTACGCAGGACAAGTGATCGATTCCCCATTTTAATTTTTTGAAAGACAAATATGGCGAGATACCCCAAACAAGCCAAATTAGTCAAGTTTACTATGGGTATCGCCAAGGCTATTCAGTTTTCTAACTAATTAATGGATAACCCAACTCCAGCTCACAAGGACTCCCTGTCCCCTTTAACAACCTGGTCAGGTGGCTTAGTGGGCTAATGCATCCACTATGGGGGCCTGTGTTCAACCTCATGGCCACAGGCTCAAATCCTGGCGGGTCCACAAAGCCTTTCATCCTTCTGAGGTTGAAAAAATGAGTACCATTGAGGAGGGTGACAATAAACATCTGGTAATCAGCGCCCTAATACCCTTAGGTGAACGTGCGCTTTACAAATGCATGTTATGTTATGTGCCCTTTAACAACCTCCACGAAAGTCATCCATAGGCCTCTCGGTCTCAACTTGTGACACTGATAGGGAAGTGTGGCTAGATGTGACCCTTTTCTACCGAGATCTCTTTCAAATGTCATTGGCAGGGTCACTGAAGCAGAAGCACAAACTTCAGGTCTGGAAGACATGGTCCAGACACTACAGGCTCCCTTAGAGTCCTTGAATATGATTTCTAAAACTCTAGAAGAGCAGATGGAGGATGAAGAGGAATAATCTTGATGCCAATTCCTCTGAATCTAGGATTTTCAATGACTGAGGGATTCAGTTCCAGTTCCTGTGCTCTCACCTTTTTTGCTGTTGAGGGCACGCACTATACTTAACCAGAATACTCAATTACCAAGACTGGGATGCATTCTTACAGCATATATAATGTCTTAGAGCAGACTCCAGGGGCGGCTCCTCTGATATGGCGGAGATGCGTCACCCCACTGATTTCTCGCAGTGGGAGAAGCAATAACATAAAATGGTAATACATTTTAGTTATTACCATTTTATGTTTCCTTTCCTGCAGGCAGGCTGGAGTGGTTTGCCCACTCCTAAGTGCCCGCCCTCTCGAAACGCCCAAACCAGTCATTCACACTTTCCCCTTCTCCATGCAAGCTGCTTTACAGCCTGCATGGGGAACATGCACCAGCCCTTCAGCCCCTGGCTGTGCGCCGTGTCACAGTGCTCAGACCAAACACAATTGCAGCATTGTGAGTGGCTAAGAGGAGGGAGCCTGGCTGCCTGCTTCCTGTTCCTGAAGTTGGAAGCAGAAGAGCAGGCGCAGAGACGTGGGGGCCCAGCGGCCACAAAGCAAGTCATTTTTATTTTAGTACTTTTTTTCCTCACTCCCGCGCCCCAAGTCCCCGCGCGACCACCGCTCCCTGTCACCCGCCCCCTCACCCAAGAGGCATGCCGGGTGGATCTGGCAAACTAAGTAAGAATCTGCCCAGATCATGGTATATCCAGACTACAGCCAACAGGTTCAAGTGATGAGAATGTCAGTCAAAGCAGTCAAAAAGAATTTGAAAACTATGATACTTTGCTACATGCTCCTCTAAGCAGATACGTTGAGTGTAATTCCCATGTCCAAGTCCTTTTTTTTCAACACCCCTGAAATGGTATAGGAATTGGTGAACGGGTGACATGACCTGGGCTGCAGGACTCACAACACCAAGAACTATAGTGGAAGAGAAATTTCTCCAAACACAAAGCTCAATGGTCTGGGGAAATGGGTGCTCCCCTGAGTCTCCAGATCACACTCCTTTGACTCTGACGCTACACTACATCCTGTAAAATCAACCAGATGTCTGAGAATTGACTCTGTGGCTTGTGGTGATATGACCTTATTTATTTGATTTGGAGAGTTGATGGGGCAGTTCAGTAATGGGGGCAATACCTATGAAACCCTTGATGTTGAACATCTTAGGAGCATCACTACTGAAGCCCTCTCCTCTATTTCTATTACTGTGCTCTAGGATAATTGGCTTCCTGAGGTTGCTTGTTTGTTACAGTAACAAACGGAGTCGTGTGTGTCCGTTGGATTTCACTTTTGTCCTCTTTCTTGAATGGGCACAAACTTGTGCAACATTGTTTTCCTGTATTCTGCCAGGTGTTTTTGCCTAACTGCCTTGATATAACCTGAAAGATGCCTGAAACACCAGGATGGGTATGCCCCACCTTCGAATCTCGTTGTTGTACAATAATGGGCTGAATGACAAGATCGAGGGGGGACTTCACTCAAGGCTGTCAAACAGTACTCTTTAGATGCACTACTTCTTCACCAGACACACTTAACTGGTTCTTTAGACTCCCTTCTGGGGAGATATGGATTTATAGACATACAACATTCTAACTTCTTCAGAGGCTTGTAAGGTGTGATCCACTTGCGATTTACAAACTCCCCATTCCATATCCATGCTACTAAGAGGGATGTTCAGGAGTGACAGCTGATTGTCTCTGGGTCATTAGATGATAACGCAATCACCTGTCCCATTGTTTACACTTTTTCTCTGACATTAGCCAATTTACTCTTTTTGATTATGCAGGTGATATTTGTAGATCCCAGGGCACCTTTATTGCTGTGGAAAGCTTCAATGTGGTCATGGAGTGGGAACGAGATAGGCACTTGCACAACCTCATGACAACTTCTGGCAACCTTTGGGACTTTGTAGTCTCCTTCGGATTGGTGGACTCCCGGCAATTGATCCATCCCATTACCTTTTTCTGCCCACCATTGACTTACACCTTATCTCTGAGATGAACATCCTTCACTTGGAATCTCGAGCCATTTTACAGAGCTAATTTCATTGGGTCACCACTTTTTTTTTTTGTTTAAATCTTTTTATTGAGGTTTCTCATATCACGTCCCCTCGGGGGGTACACAAAGTTATTACACATTTTTACACACATTGGAGGATATCATGACAAAGAATAAAAGTACATGTAGTGGTCTTCTTGTGTCAAGGGTCCGTAATCTCGCCTGACTTGGTCGCCACCAATGGGTCCATCAGCATGTAAAGTGAAGTTTTGGGTGTATGATACGGGGGCCCTTGTCTCCGTGTTTGCGTAATTGCGTGTCAGTAGAGGCGTGTGCGGGTGTTGTTCCCGTGTGTACTGTCTTTAGCCTGTAATCTCGTGATAAATACGGTGAGGAAAATGTGCACCGGTCTCGGAACTACCGGTCTGTAATTAAAGGGAGATCTTGTAACCGTGGGGGGAAACTTTTCCTAGTGTAACATACAGTGTTGGACGTATGTGGCTCATTGGTCTGGGACAGCGAGCGCGGTGCGCGGAGGGTGCTAAGGAGGGAGGGGGGGGGGCAGCCACCGGGGTCAGAGCAATTGAGCTGCAGGGGAAGCCCTCAGCTGATCTTTCCCGCCCCGCGCGTGGGGGGCCCAGGGGTCTGATAATTGCGACAGGTTCCGCTGGGAGGCCCGGGTGTGAGGGGGAGACAGATCTGGTATGACTTCTGGGGTTGTTTCGTGTTTAAATTGTATGAGCAACTGTGCCCATTCTAGAGAGATGGGGTTCTTTCGCATTCCCTTCACTTCCTCTTCTCGTAGAAGCTCCTCTTCTGCTGCCCCCCATTTGTGTAACGCTCCTTTCCAGGCTGCTTCCGGGGGGCCTAAGGGGGCTCTCCAGTGCATGGCAATAGCTCTTTTTGCCAGTTAGAGTGCAAAGGAGGAGAACCTCGATTGCAGCTTCTCAGATTTCTTTCTGCTGTAAGTCCCTAACGTGCAAACTTACCAGGATTCTATTTGTGGTAGGTTGACTAACGTGCGAAGCGTTTGGTATATCCTGGTCCAGTATTGGCCTAGGGAGGGGCAATCCCAGAATATGTGCATAAAATGTGCTGCAGGGAGGCCACAACGCGGGCATAGAAATGGGGTGTCCGGGTAGTATCGTTGGAGCTTTTCTGGCGTGAGGTAGGCCCGGTGGAGGATGTTGAATTGTATGTTTTTAAATCTCGCGTTTCTGGATACTTTTTTGGTGTATTCTAGGGTGCGCTTCCATTCCGCGTCATGGAACACCCTGCCCACGTCCTCCTCCCAGGTCTGTCGTAGGGTGTCTAGGGAAACATTTACCAGTTCCCTGATGGATTTATAGTGCCATGTTATTAGATGTCTGCCGGAGCCCATTCGAAGTATTGTATGGAGCACTGGGTGTGTGGGTGGTTCCCCATCCCGCAAGTCCCAGAGCGGTCGTGTGTTCTCTAGGAGTTGTCTATGCATGAGGAATTGGCCCCTCGGGAGGTCATACTACTCCACCATCTGGTCGTATGTACGCAGTTGTCCGTCCTGGATCAACTCTGCTACCTCTGTTACGCCATGATTGGTCCAGGTTTGTAAACTCCTGGTGGTGAAGTGGTGTTCCTTTCCGAGGGAGACCCACTAGCGGCAACAGTGGGGAGTAGAGCAGCGCACACTTGGAGAGTCAGTGAATGCACATCATGCACTTGCGTGCTATAGATACCTGGAGTGGGTGGGTGTGGGACGGTTTGGTGCCCGGCAGAAGCATGCGTCTGATGACCGGGAGAGGTATCATGCCGGTATCTGTTGTAGTTTCCAATACATGTTGCTCTGCCATCCAGGGGAATAGCCATTGTAGTTGCGCCGCCAGAAAATATGATTCGAAGGACGGGGCACCTACGCCGCCCTCTGTGGTGGATAACTGTAGTTTACTGAGTGCCACTCTATGTCGGCCGTCGCCCCATATGAGCGTTGTTAGCAGAGTATCTAGCTCCCGGAAAAAGGATTTGGGTGGGATCACCGGTAAGTTGGCGGAATGATAGAGTAGTCTGGGTACCATTATCATTTTCGCCAGTGCTACCTGGCCGATGGGTGCTAGGGGTAGAGTTTTCCAGAAGGCCACTGCCGATCGTAATCCAGACAGCACCTTGTGGTGGTTGCCTTCGTACAAGTCCGCTGGGGATTGGTACAGTCGCACTCCCATGTATCGGGGGCCGCTCCGTTCCAGTGAAGCGATTGTGTGCCTAGCGTCACTGTGTGTGGCGCTAGATGGGGGATGAGCGGGTAGACGGTCGACTTCTCCCAATTGACCTTAAGGCCTGAGATAGCGCCAAAGGCCTACAGGGTGTCCCAGATCAAGGTGAGATCTCCGGTCACGTCGCAGACATAGATTAACAGGTCGTCTGCGTACAGGGAGGCACAGTGCGTTGTCTCCGCGATCGGTATCCCCCAGACTTCGCCCTCCCTTCGTAGTCGTATGGCCATAGGCTCGACCGCTAGTGCGAACAGGAGGGGAGAGAGTGGGCACCCCTGCCTTGTGCCTCTTTCGATCGGGAAGGGATCTGAGATAAGTTTACAGATTTGTACCCTAGAGGTGAGTCCCTTGTACAGGAGCCCTGTGTATGCTAGCAGGGTCGGACCATAATTTAATGACTGGAGAACCGTGAACAGGTGTGACCACAACAGTGTGTCAAACGCCTTCTCGAGATCGAATATTAGGCATGCTGCTTGGGGGTACCTTTCACACACCGCCCTGGATGTGGAATAGCCTCCTCAAGTTGTGTGAGGTGTTGCGTCCGGGGGCACGAAACCGCATTGGTCTGGGTGGATTAGTGTGGGTATGAGTGGACTGTAGCGGTCAGCTAATATTTTTCCCAGGAATATACAGTCCGTGTTTAAGAGTACAATGGGTCTGTATGAGGAAGGGTGTGTGGGGTCCCTATGTGGTTTCAAAAACGTTACCATAATGGAATCCCGGAACGATGCAGGTAGGATCCCTGTTGACCTGGCCTCCTCGTATGTGAGTGCGAGATGGGGTACTATCTGTGCTTTGAATTTGCTATAATATTCCAGCGGGAGTAGCTCCATCCCGGGCGATTTATTTCGGGCAAGGGACCCTATGGCATGCTTAATCTCTGTCGCTGTGATTTTGCTGTCTAAGTCTCTTTGGTTATCTGGGGATATGGCGGGATCTCTGTGAACACCTAGGAATTGTTGTAGTGCGTCGTGTGGTGCCAGCGCAGGGTTTCGGTATACTTGTAGTAGGTGCGAAATGTGCTAAAGATGTCAGCTTGGGTGCACTGGAGTCGGCCTGTTTTGTCCAACAGTTCCGTGATAGGCAGCGAGGTTGTGTCCTGTTTGGCCATCCATGCTAGGAGGGCGCCCACCCTGTTACCCTCCCTGTGCATGCGGGTCGCGTATTTACGGAAGTTGTATTTCCGTAGGTCCCTGAGCGTTTCCGCGTAGGTTAGCTTTGCCGCCCCTATTTGTTCCGGGGAGGCCCTGCCTTGGTTCGAATCTCGGGATAAACTCGCCAGGGTTAGTTCCGCTTCACTCAATGCCCTTTCTAGTGTACTCCTTACCCCCACTGTTTGATGGAGTTTCCACGTGCAGTTAGCTTGTACGCGTCCCATTCTATGCATCTAGAGGAGGCAGAGCCCGCGTTGCGTTGGAAGTGCGCACTGATGAAATCATCGTGCAAGTGGCAAAAGACTTGGTCAGTGAGGCATTCCTGGTGGAGTCGCCACGTGGGGACCGGGGTGTGGGGCGGCCGCCGGCTCAGGGTCACAATGTGTGCGTCATGGTCCGATACTGTGCGTCCGAGGTAGTCAGTGTGTTATATCGTTGGTATTAATGTAGAGGAGCATAGGAACCTGTCCAGGCGCACCCTAAGGTCGTGTGGGATAGAGTGGAAGGAGTATAGTCTGGTTGTTGGGTGACACGCTCTCCAGGTGTCTACCAGTGCCCAGCGACTCACTCAGTTGTGGAAGCTCTCTGTTTGTTTGCGTGCTGGGGAACTCCACAGGGGTGTGTGACCTGTCGAGGAGTAAATCTAATACACAGTTATAGATTCCGCCTAATAGCCACGGTCTCGCAGTGTAGCGGGCCAGGATTCCTGTTAGCTCATCCCAGTATCGGTCCTCCTCTGTATTGGGGGCATAGATGCTACCGAGTAGTATAGGCTGGCCTTCTATTAGGCCACTAATAAAGGAGTATCGTCCGTCTGTCTATTAGTCTGGTTTGTTCTTTAAATGGCTCTCCGGGTCTGATCCACACCAGCGCGCCTCTTGCGAAGGCAGAATATTTTGTGGCACATATGATTCCCCGCCATTTACGGTGAAGGCGGCCGACCTCTAGGTCTGTTAGGTGAGTCTCCTGTAGGAGGGCCACTTGCACCTGTTGTCGTTTTATGTAGGCATAGATGGAGTATCGTTTTGTGGCTGTGTGCATCCCCGTGATATTTAAAGTTATGGCTTTGAGATCCGAGTTTGGCGCCGTGGGTGTCATGATGTAGTTGTGTCATGTGAGGTATTCGTGGGCCACCCGACCATCTCTCCCCCCTACAACCCCCCGGCCCCCAACCCCCGCCGACCCACCGATCCCCGCGCGGCGCCCACACCATCATGTCCGTTAACTGCTCTGTGACTAGGAATATAATAACATACAGGGGAAAGAAATTGTAACTTCGGGAAACATTCCCAACTAGGGGGACCTATCGCTCGGGGCAATACGTCCAAACTGTAGAACATGTAAGTTCATTAATTAGTTGCTATGGGGTGGTGGCTAGGTTCCTTTTCGGCGCCGCCAGCTCCACTATGAAAGAGAAGTTTAGTGACTATGGAAGGGGCTCCATAAGTGTCTTGTTTGCCACCAGGTATGTCCGGGGCGGTGTGACGTCCATCTAGCTGCGCCCAGGGTCCAGCTGCCGGACACAAATTCTTTTACACCGGTCTGGGCCTCTCAGGATCCGAGAGGCGGGGCAGCACGGGTCCTCCTACTGTGGTGGGTGATCTTCGCGTCTGTGTCCAATGTTACATCAGTAAGTCTGAGGTCTGGGGTGTCACTCTCGGGGGTGTTTGGGACCCTTCACGGGAGACCCGAGCATCGCTGTTTCTTCCTCTGAGCTAAACAGATGCGGTCCGTTGTCGAAGTCTGATGCTTCCTCAGGCTGCTAGTGCAGTCACAGCTTGGAGTGCTCTCCTACGTTCCGCTATGATCTGGGAGAGATCTGGGGAGTCCTTCCCCGGCGGGGTGGAGCGGGTGCTGAGTTGTGTCATGGTGGTTTTGCGGTTCTGCCCCGTGACCGCCGCCCAGGTGGATTATTTTGTGAACTCGCTGGCGCCGGGTGGCGTGGAGTGTGTTGTTCTGCCAAGGTATCTGCTTCTTTCGGGTCGGTGAAGAAGTGTGTGGTGCCCTCGTGGATCACCTTAAGTTTGGCCGGGAATAAGAGGGCATATTGAATGTTCTTTTGCCGAAGTGTCCGTTTCACCATTTGGAAGGTGGCTGTTTGCTGCTGTACTACCCGGGAGTAGTCGGGGAAGAGCATGACTTGTTTATCTTCCACTTGCAGTCGCCCGTGTGTTCTGGCCGCTCGAAGGATTGCGTCTCTGTCTCTGAAGTGGAGGAGTTTCAGCAGGAACGGCCTCGGGGGTAGGCCCGGTTTCGTCTTGCGTGTTGGGACTCGGTGCCCCCGTTCCACCGAGAAGAAAGGGGTCAGGTCTGTGGATGGTGTGAAGGACGCGATCCAGTCGGTGATGTACTAATTGGGGTCCGCCCCCTCCGCCCCCTCTGGCAGGTTCATGACGCGGATGTTGTTCTTACGGGAGCATCCTTCCAAGTCGTCCGCTTTATAGTCCAGGGTTTTGAGTCTTGATTGAAGGTCTGCAATGTCGCGGTGGTGTTCTTGTACCTGCGGGCGGAGCATCTGTAATTCTTGTTCCTCTTGGGACACTTTGTCCGACAATTTCCTATGGTCGTCTCGGAGAAGATTAAGGTCCGTGGCTAAAGAGTCAAATTTTTGTTCCATCGCTACTCTGGAATGTTCTATCGCTGCGAGCACTTGGCCCAATTTTCTGGACGTGGAATCCACCTTGTCCTGGTCGTCCCGTTGTGCTGTCTGTGCCGGTGTTGGGCATTGCGGTTTCTGTGAGTCTGCCCCTTGCGTGATCGGTGCTGTCCCACAACCCATCGTGAGAGGCAAGGGGTCTCCATAGTTTTGGCGTCCCCAGGGCAGCGGGCGCGGGTTCGATCCGACCGGCAGAGTGCTTGGTTCCGGGTGGGCCCCTTCGTCACCCGGGTCCTCTCCTGATGTCAGTCCATATGGGCCTCGCAGGTGGCGGATGGTGGGGGCCACCCAGCGACAGGGGCGTCCTGTGTTCTATGGAAAGGGGGGGTTTGGTGGTAGTGATCTTGTGCCGCTGCTGATGGGCCCGTGGTGGCAGCGACGGAGTAGTCCCAGAGTCGCAGCGATGACGGCCTCCGCTCTCAAGACTCCTGCTCTCCCCACCGCTGTCCGCCTTCCGTTGGGCGCTCCCTCTTGTTGGCCTCACTGACTTATGGACAACTTGCCGGGGGCCGTGTCTCAAGTGGGGGGCTCACCGAGGGGGGAAATCCATGCCGGGCTCGGGGCAACCACTGTTGCGTTCCTTCAGAGTCCCCGGCTGCTGATGTGGCAGGGGGGCCGAGGGGCTTTGCTCGTGGAGGATGGGTCGCCTCCAGTCGCGTGAGCCGTCTAAGTTCCCCAGACCTCTCCTATTGTGGGGGCGTGCGGTGCGCGTTTGCCCCCCCCAGCCGCTTCTCCTCCTCACCTGCCGTACGGTCTTTGGCATCTCGCCAGGGGGTCCGCCACCATCCACACCACGGGGAAGCACCCCGTCTCTCTTCTGGGTCAGAAGTGCCCTTAGATGCCACCGAGTGGGCTGCCCAGCACCACGTCTTCCCAGGTCTCGGCCTCTAGTGCATTGCTGGGATTGCCGCCAAGGTAAGCAGCCCGCGTCTCTCCTGCGGTCGCGTCTCTGGCGGGCAAGGTCCCTGCGGCGAGGCGCCTGCCCGATGGGGGAAGGGCCGCCCTCGAGTCGGGCCTGTCCGCTCTTCGCTCCTTCCACTTACGTTGCTGGCTCTCTGCGGCACCGCTCCTCCTCACCGCTGACTCTCTGCGCCATCGGCCGCAGTCACATCGGTTTTGCACCGGGGCTTCCTAACCTCTGTGCTGTTGGAATGCGCGACTCCCCAGCCGAGCCGTTTCACTCCGCAGCCTCCATCTTGCCGGCGCACTTGAGTGACACAGCGCAGCTCTGCCGGCCCGTTCT
The DNA here is from genome assembly GCF_964263255.1 of Lissotriton vulgaris. Taxonomy (NCBI): domain Eukaryota; kingdom Metazoa; phylum Chordata; class Amphibia; order Caudata; family Salamandridae; genus Lissotriton; species Lissotriton vulgaris. The sequence continues at coordinate 337,194,076 of NC_141685.1, read as the reverse complement.
GGGTCATTTCTTGTTGTTGCGAGCACCTCCGAGCCGTCTCCAGAGGTTCCGATGGCTAGATCCGCTTGCAATACCCTTGTTGCCTCATGGAGGACCTCGTAGCAGGCCTTTGATGGGGGCCGTCAGCAGGAGCCTCAGCAAGATCAGTCCGCCATCTTAGGCGGCTTAGCCACCCCCCCTCATTGGGTCACCACTTAGCCCTCTGTGGGGGTATGTGGAGAATCACACCATGGTGGTTGCCGACAAAGTCTTCTGATCTTAACTCTTTGAGGAGGCGGACTCCTTCTTTCAGGTCACTATCGTTTTGGTTGAATATCTATTCACGCTCTAGGAGGCCTTCAAGAGAGTGATTTAGGGTCAGCCTTTGAGCTTCATGCACTTACTGAAAATGGAAAAGAAGGAGGAAATAGCACTCTTCAAAATTGGACTTCTTGAGCTTAAGCAAAATATGGACATGCTTATGAGATTTATGTGCTCTTCAAATTAGATTTTGTACAGATCTTTTAAAGACAAATCTTAACATAAGTGGTAAAATGCTAATACTTCCCTACTTAGAGCTACATCTATAATTGTTCTGATGAAGTCAGTAAAGATCTTTATTGGTTATGTTGCATAAAGTACCCATCCCAACATGTCAGAGAGGTGAGCTCTGCTAAGGGTGTCCTTGTTGTCCACCTTAAAACTGTGGTGTGATGCGCAATCTTTTACAGCCAGCTCTAAAGTTGGCGACCTGTCTTGCTCAGCATGGGACTAGATCATTTCATAGACAGTATTACACAACCATCACTATCAACAGCAGCCTGAGCAACTGATCTCAGGAAATGAAGCTGGTGATGTGATTTTCGAACTGGCCTTGTGTAAAACAACAGGGTCAAATGGATCTGCAAGAAGTATTGATCATGGTCCTGCTAAAATCTGGCTCAATGGCTAAGCTCTGCAAATCAAATAGACCCATCTCACTGTCTATCACAGGGGGCATGGCCAAGCCAGCCAAGATGGTGGACATGCTTGACTGAGACTCCGTGAACTGGCTCGAGCCTCACCCACAATCCGTGTGGGAGTTGCCACCAATCGGAACCATCAGGCCCTGTGATGCTGCTGCGACAACAGCGCTCCAGTTTCTGACCCTGAAGACCCGGTGATGTGGGCAACATGGTCCATGCTATGTGTGGTGCAGCACCAACATGGCGGCCCCCAAGTGAGAGAGGGGAGCTCGATAGCCAAGAAGCAGCTGGGGTTGCCCCTGTAGTGTAGTTCCTATATCACTAATATGCTCTGCACATTGGAATAACATACACTATAGATTTGACATAGGACTGAGGTCAGTATGTCTCTATCAAGTATATTAAACTTAATTGTGTGTGTGCCAGCTAACTCCGAGGTCACTAGAAACTTTCTTGAATAAACAAGAAGGGATTAGTCTCTGACAACCGCATAAACATGACAACTTTGTTTCCCTAGAATCAGAACAATATCTTCAGAGTCGTGGAAACAATAGATAACTATTTCACTCAGTCAATCATGCATGCTTCGTTTCTACTGAGTTGCACAGACATAGAGAGACGGGCGTTTCAATAAAAGGTTTATTGAACAGTCTTCTTTCTCATGCAAGAGATATAAACTGCTACAACCGTAAGACAGAATGTGAAATAGACATTCTGTCTAGCAGTAATATCAAATAATATTGTAATAGCATGGTTTTTTTGGCTATCACATACTCATTAAATAAATACATAAATAACATAGGCTAAAATACTCAACTGGTGCTTCTAAATAATCCTACCCAAGTGTACCTAACCTAAGTCTAGTACTAGGGAAGAAGTAGGTGCTGCTTTAGCATAAGTTTAGTTTTGCCAAGAATCTGTCAAAAGTTTCTCTAGGTTCTAATCAGCTCCATACCCTAGAATGAGAGAGGTTAGTATCTCTTTCTTGGGACTCGATTTCCCAACACCCTGCAAGGGGAGTCAGAAAAACTGGAGCTAGATTCTCGGCAGGGGGATGACAGCGTGTGGTCAGTGCGTTAGCTGGGGAGTTGGCTTCCTTCGGTACTTGCTGTAGTGAGCTGCGTCGTGCAAGCAGGTAGTCGAACTGCACCGAACCACACTGTGCTTTGCCATAGCAAGTGAAGGTATATTTATACCCTGAGGGCGTTTAGGAATGCCAGTATTGATGTAAGAGTAGGGCATATGAACATCATGAAAGAACCTCTAGGGGATAGATGTTCATGCATAATAATGAGTTCTTGGAGAAATCAATATTCAAGCAAGGGGTTGTCCCTAACTGCTAAAGAGTCTGGTTTTCCAAGACCTCGTTGTGACGTTGATGAACGAATGGAAGTAGCCATGCCTGTATTTGGGTAGCATGGGCAATGCTACCCAAGGACTGGATTTCTATGCCTATATAAGGGTAATGTGAATTGTACCTATATAAAGGCATGAATCGAGATAATTCAGGCAGAATCTAAATCGACACACAACACCCCAGCATGCACATCCTAATCCATCCCCCTGGATAAGCCCACAGGTGCTACGGCGCTGGGAGAGCACACTGGACCAGCGGAGCAGACATCTCACTGGTGTTGCTATGCTTCGGTAAATGCTGGGCCTTCCCCGCCACGCAGAAAGGCAACAGAGTGACATAGGGCCTAGCCTACGGGCTCCAATGAAATCACAACGACGAACACCGTAAAATTGTGATCAAAACCTAATATATGGTGGCTAAACCTAATTCTGCGAATCCATCTGCAGGTCCAGGCCACAAACAAAAACACTAAAAATAACAGAGTCAATTTCCTTTTGGGGGCGCTAATGCGCTACCTGCACCCAGCCACCTTTGGTGCAAATCGACTGCATTTGAAAAAATGCAGACCTACTATCTAAGCACAAAGTGTAGCTCTCAAGCACACACAGTGCAGTTTTGTTGTTGATTAATTCATTTCTTTATCAAGCTCCACTCGTCCAGTAGTTGAATTCAGTCACAAAGCACAGTACTTCAATCTTGTTTGCTTCAGAAAAAAATTATTTATACAATAATGTCCACGAAACACCGCAGTCGACACGTGTTTTGTCCTCCTAGACATTTTCAAGGCTATACGTATGGATTGATATCCAAAAAAGAAAATTTACGTCCCTCCTTCTTATATATTGAAATTGCAAGGTTAATGACTAAGCATGGGTGAAATTTGCGAATTCGCGTTCCGCGAATTCACGGATTTCCCCACGAAATCGCAAAAAAAAATCAGCGAACTCACGAATTTTCCCACGAAATCACGGATTTTTTTGCGATTTGCCCTGGAGTACTTTCTACTGGCTAATCCAGTAAGTGCTCCCTCATTGGGTAAATGTATAGTGCTTTTACTGCTGCTGCTACCTCACAAAAGTGACCCAACTGCGCCGCAAAAGAGGCGCAAGCGGCTTGTAAATCTGCCCCATAGTGCTTTTACTACACTGTAGCTGCGTAAAGGGCCAGAAGATGTGTCTCCAGTGACCATGTGTGCCTGTAACACAGGCACTGGCACACATAGTCACTGGAGACACATCTTCTGGCCCTTTACGCAGCTACAGTGTAGTAAAAGCACTATGGGGCAGATTTACAAGCCGCTTGCGCCTCTTTTGCGGCGCAGTTGGGTCACTTTTGTGAGGTAGCAGCAGCACAAATGATGCGCCATGGTGCTGGGTATTAACAACGTGACGCATCTGAGAGATGCATCACGTTGTAAAGCCCTGAGCCATCAGGAGGCGTTCCGGCGCAGGGGAGGGCGTTCCTGTGCAGGAACTCCTCCTAAAAGTGGCTGAGTGAAATCTGCAAGATTTCACTCAGTCACTTTTTTTGCCCCATGGTGTGCCGCATTGTAAATGCGGCTCACCATGGGTGGCGGAGCTGCGTCGCACAATAACTGGCGCATTTCTGAGGATGGGCCAGTTATTGTAAATCTGCCCATATACATTTAGCCAACGAGGGAGCACTTACTGATTAGGCAGTAGAAAGTACTCCAGTTGAGTAGAGGTATTGCACAAAAAGGTGGCATCTTTGTGGACAAACACGCAGGGCGGGATTTATTCTGCCCCCTTTTTAGACTCGTTTTTTGTGCCTTTTTGCCCTCTGTTAGACTCGTTTTTCCCCTGTTTTTCTGCCCTCCTGCCCTCTGTTAGGCTCGTTTTTCCCTTGTTTTTCTGCCCTTCTGCCCCCTGTTAGACTCGTTTTTTGTGCCCTTCTGCCCTCTGTTAGACTCATTTTTCTCTTATATTTCTGCCCTTCTGCCCTCTGTTAGACTCGTTTTTTGTGCCTTTCTGCCCCCTGTTAGACTCGTTTTTTGTGCCCTTCTGCCCTCTGTTAGACTCGTTTTCCCCTTGTTTTTCTGCCCTTTGTTAGACTGCTTTTAGTGCTTTTCTGCCCTCTGCATCACCACATCATCACTCAGCGCTACCCCAGCATCACTCAGCACAACCACAATATCACTCAGCACCACCACATTATCACTCAGCACCACCACAGCACCACTCAGCACCATCACAGCACCACTCAGCACCACCACAGCATCACTCAGCACCACCACAGCACCACTCAGCACCATCACAGCACCAATCAGCGCCACCACAGCATCACTCAGCACCACCACATTATCACTCAGCACCACCACAGCACCACTCAGCACCACCACACAATCACTCAGCACCACCACAGCACCACTCAGCACCACCACAGCATCACTCAGCACCACCACAGCACTACTCATCACCACCACAGCACCACTCAGTGCCACCACAGCATCACTCAGCACCACCACAGCATCACTCAGCACCACCACATTATCACTCAGCACCACCACAGCGACACTCAGAACCACCACAGCATCATTCAGCACCACCACAGCATCACTCAGCACCACCATAGCAGAACTCATCACCACCACAGTACCACTCAGCACCACCACAGCATCACTCAGCACCACCACAGCACCACTCAGCACCACCACAGCATCACTCAGCACCACCACAGCATCACTCAGCACCCCGATAGCATCACTCAGCACCACCACAGCACTACTCAGCGCCACCACAGTATCACTCAGCACCACCACAGCATCACTCAGCACCACCACATTATCGCTCAGCACCACCACAGCACCGCTCAGCACCACCACAGCATCACTCAGCACCATCACAGCACCACTCAGCATCACCACAGCACCACTCAGCACCACCACAGCACCAGTCAGCGCCACTCCAGCATCGATCTGCGCAACCATTCAACAACAACTGGTTCAAATATGTTCTGTCAATGTTTCAAGCTTTATTATAAATGTCACAAAAAGATGTTAATATTTCACTTATTTTCTTGGATTTTCGTCACAATAAAATACACTGGACATAATCTTCACAAAAGTTGTTTAGTTTAAGCTATTGCCATTATAAATTAAAATCACTTTTATTTAAATATTAATTATTAAAAAAAATTAAAAGCCATTGTAATTTGTAATATCAATACATCTAAGTCACGTAAATACAAAACATGTTGCATTACAAATGCTATAGGTGTCACATTTGCGAAAGTTATAACTATTGGCAAATCTATTAATTTAGCTATTTTCAAAACCAACACATAAATAAAAAAAATTGTCATTTACAAGACCAATAGCTCAAACTTTCCTAATGCGAGACCTATTGCATTGTAAATGCTTGTTTTTATATCTGTCAGTGCTTCCTGTTAAGGTTTAATTTTCGTGACAGGCGCCTTATTGCCTACTTGTAACTATTCTCTGACCCTGCTTCAAGGGTCAGAGCAGGGTCAGAGAATAGTTGCAAGTAGGTAACGAGGCGAACGGAAGCACTTACAGGCTTACAGCAGCAAGTGCCCAAGTTGAAGTTAATTTCTTTGTAAACCTTTTGTAAAAGGTTACACAAAATTAGCTTCAACTTTTGCACCTGCTGCTGTAACCCTGTAAGCGCTTGGTTGAAAATTCGTCCCCGCTGATTCGCGGATTTTACCGCGATTTCGCGAGATTCGCGCAATGCGAAATCACGGAAAATCCGCAAATTCCGCGAGCGGAACGAATTTTCAGCCCATGCTTATTAATGACACAGTCTGCAGACTGCGTAGCTGTGTAGGCTGTCCCAATGAAAGGCGATTTAGAAAGTATTCTTCCTCTAAGCTTGTGTCAGCTCATGTGAAAATTCTGGGTAAAAACACATGCGTCCCCAAAGTAATAAGGATCCACTCGTCAGAGGATGGGCAGGACCCTGATAAGCCTGGAGTTGCCCAGCTAGTGAGATCCAGACGGCCACCCCTCTTAAGAGGGACATCACAGAAGGGTTACCGATGGTGGGAGAGGCACCTAAGCGAGGACAGCAGTAGGCGCAATACGAAGAGTTAATAGACGCACCCTTCCCCATTGGCTCCATTGTGCTGAGTGAGAACCTGTGTGCACCTGGGGATGCAGTCCTGCATCAGGCCCACATACAGCTCACGCATGAAGAAGCCGGTGCCTTCAAGGGTACCTTTTGGAGCACCTCCGCAGAGGTCATGCTGCAACTCCTCTCCTTGCCAGGGCTCCTTGTCTATGGACTCGGGCAGGGGTCCATAGCTGCAGTGGTGAGAGCCACACTGCTCGGTGAACCCCAGCGGACTCCCAGAGGTTCATCCCCCATAACCTTGTCTAATACCGTCTAATACCAAACGCATGCCGTGAGGCATGATTGGTGTAGCAGGACAGCAAGCAGGTCCATGGCCTCCTCCCACTGGGCCCCCACTGCAGACCCCAGGGCACAACCCACATAACAAGAAGGCCCAACGCATCAGGAGGACCTGAACAATTTCAAATAAAAAGCACGCGCCATATGGCACCCAAAATCAAGGTGCGGCCCTGGGCAGCAGCACCCACAAAGCCTCTACTTATTCCAAGATCTAAAAACTCACCCCACCCACCTCTACTAAGGTTTGGACAGAATATATGTGGTAGGATGGCCCACGGCAGCCATTATGCTGCTCCTGTGTTTGAATAGAAGCCTGGAATCCACAAAAAGCATAGCTCCCACAAACAAAACTGGATTAGTCCCAGTGTCTAATCCAAATCAAGATGACCAAGGTCCCCTATCCAATCCAAATATGGGGAAACTTTGCGCCCATACTGGACCCCCGGTGCCCTCCACTGCACAGCTACAGCTCAGCAAGGAGAGGCAGAGGCCACTTTCGCCCTAACAATGTCTGACAAATGTAATAAGGTATTAGCGGCCACTGACCACTCCAGGGTAACAATGGACGAATGGTTCGGCACTCAGGCTATAGGTCTTAATATATTACGCGGCGAACACCGTAAACATACGGACAATGTAGAGGACGGAGAGAAAACTATCGCCACTCTACAGCCTCTGTCAAAAATGCAGCAAGAAACACCACGGACACTGCAGAATCAGGTAGCGACCTTGGAGGAGCATGCAGATCACCTTGAAGGACGCTTGAGAAGATGCAACATTCACGTTTTGTTTTACCTTGCTGAAGGCATAGATGGAACAAATCCCATTGACTACTTAGAAACCTGGATAAACACATTCCCACCGACTGCGGATCTGACTGCTTTCTTCTCAATGGAGAGAGCACACAGTGTGGGGGTTTGCCGCCCACTCCCAAGATCCCCCCGTCCATTACTAGATAAGTTTCTCCATTATAGAGACTGAGACGCGGTGCTCCACACCACCAGGCAACGTGGGCCCATTTAAGATTAAACACATAATGCTCTTTCCAGACTACTCTCGATCAGTGTAGTGCCAACAATTTTCGTTTCTGGAAGTCAACCAATGAGTCTGCCAAGAGGGAATCCAGTATTCGCTGTTATTTCCAGCACGACTCAGAATTATGCATGATGGAACCACTATGATTTTTTCAGACCCCGCTGCAGCCTATTAAGGGATGAAGCAAAACTGTCAAAATCATCCGCACCAAACCTCAAAAAGCAATGAACAATCATAAATGCGGAAGAACAGATGCCGCCATCCCAAGAAACTCACCATCATGCGCTCTAAATCCATGACCCAACTCTGGTCACTTGGAGCCTCAACGGCAACAGACGAAGATAGAACCTCACACATCTTCACCTCGCAAGAAGAAGGCAGCAACAGGAACATATCCCGGGCAGGCTCAGTGAATCCACCGCTGGTGACCCCGCAAACTGCAGACATACTCATTTGAACTACATCAACTCGTTGGACATATATTTGTATCATATATTGGATAATTACGATGTTACAGTTTGAATGTATATAGCAATCTACTTTGGGTAACAGGAATAATGCGCAGAACTGAGGTTCTCAGCTACTTATCCCCACCACTATGGTATTTTGATCATATAAAGAACTAGGGGCCCGATTCACAGAATGAACTTAAGACTCAATCCTAAACTTACTACTATTTTGGTATTCACAGAATGCACTTACTACTTTTGGCATTCACAGAATTAACTTACTACTTTTGGTATTCACAGAAGTTAGGATGTTGTCTTAAGTTTGTCTTAAGAAAAACCTAAGTCAGACTTAAGAAGACTTAACAAAGACTTAAGACATACTTAAGACAGATTTAAGACAAAATTCCAACTTCTGTGAATACCAAAAGTAGTAAGTTCATTCTGTGAATACCAAAAGTAGTAAGTGCATTCTGTGAATGCCAAAATTAGTAAGTGCATTCTGTGAACACCAAAATAGTAGTAAGTTTAGGATTGAGCCTTAAGTTTATTCTGTGAATCGGGCCCATAATACTGAGACTTCACAAGCAACAATAACTTCTTCTTCTTTGTTTCTTGTAAATTTATTTTATTCTTTCTTTAGATCTTTCATGTCAATACAGTAAACAGCCTTCAATACAGCAAACAGCCCACTGCGCTTCATCAGGGCTGATACCAACACAAAATTATGTATAATTTTAAATCATCCTAAAGCATAGAAAGTAAATATTCCTGGTTCATTCATATTTGATCTATATTGATCTACATCTCTATCGTTTGCAATCCTCTTTAACAAACACACTTTGTAATGCCTCCCAAAATATATAAATACATTTATATCTCCTTAGATACAGAGAATACATTTAATAAACAATTACAAATACATTGGATGTATTACAATATATAAACACTGGCTACATGGGAGTAGGTAAAAGTGAATGTCTGATAAAATTCTTGTAAAACCGCATGGCAGTTATCTCTCTTTATTTTTAGAGCTCCGTATAGACACTGGTTATTTATCCCACTTGTTTCCTGCACTTGAAACTATATTTATCCATAAAGCTTCCTGTGGGGTCACCTGATTAGCAATACATTTTGTTATGAATTTTACCTCTCAAATCCATAGCTTTAAGTCTTCCTGGTCTTATACTAGCTTCCAATTTTCTCTTCATGGTTCATATATATATATTAGTCACTGCATTGGAGCGGGGATACATGGAGGCAGATGAGACTCCTTTTCTAATAAATCACCTGTATTTCCTTTAGAGAAAGCCATTCCTCCCCCCATTTAACTTTGAATTCATGTATTCTTCAATAATTCAAATTATATTTTGCTAAGTATTCGAGTCAACCTTGACATGGGTCTGCAATTGGAACTGAGTGATAAAAAAAACTCCTAAGCAAACAAATGATGTACGGAATGCTGAATAAATCATAAATTCACCCCCAGTCAAGAGATCTGGGTTAAATCCATTGTTCTTTTGCTCACCATGCCACCCCAGTTTAGACCCATCCATGTGCAAATCAGTCTTGACCCAGTGCCTCAAAGGAACAGTGCAGACCGAACTGCCAATCCAGGTCCTCCCTAGACCGGAAACAAGCATCCTAGGAACGGTTTCTGGGTATTACCCTTCATCAGCCAGGCTAGCTTTAATCCAGTGACACAGTAAGCAAGGGACACAAGTCTGGGCATACCCATCCCACGTAGGGTGAAATGCGCTACCCAAACAAATGATGGACAGAATGATGAATAAATCATACATTCATCCCCAGCCAAGAGATCTGGGTTGAATCCATCGTTCTTTTGCTCACTAACCACCCCAGTTTAGAACCAGCCATATGCAAATCAGTCTTGACCCTGTGCCTCATGGGATTAGTCCAGTCCGAACTGTCAAGCCCGGTCCTCCCTGGACCGGACCAAGCATCCTGGGAACAGCTTCTGGGTATTGCCCTTCATCAGCCAGCCTAGCTTGAATCCAGTGGCACAGTAAGCAAGGGACCCACATCTGGGCATACCCATCCCACTTAGGGTGAAATGTGCTATGCAATCAAATGATGGACAGAATGCCGAATAAATCATACATTCACCCCCAGTCGAGATCTGGGTTGAATCCATTGTTCTTTGGCTCACCATGCCACCCCAGTTTAGACTCAGCCATATTCAAATCAGTCTTGACCCTGTACCTCATTGGACCTGTGCAGACCAAACTGCCAAGCCAGGTCCTCCCTGGACAGGAAACAAGCATCCTGGGACCAGTTTCTGGAATTTACCCTTCATCAGCCAGGCTAGCTTGAATCCAGTGGCACAGTGAGCGAGGGACCCATGGCTGGGCATACCGATCCCACTTATGTTGAAAAGTGCTATGCAAACAAATGATGGACGGAATGCTGGAAAAATCATAAATTCACCCCCAGTCAAGAGATCTGGGTTAAATCCATTGTTCTTTTGCTCACCATGCCACCCCAGTTTAGACCCATCCATATGCAAATCAGTCCTGACCTTGTGCCTCATTGGAACAGACCAAATCGAATTGCCAAGCCAGGTCCTCCCTGGACTGGAAACAAGCATCCTGGGACCGCTTTCTGGGTATTCCCCTTCATTAGCCAGGCTAGCTTTAATCCAGTGGCACAGTGAGAAAGGGCCCTACGTCTGGGCATCCCCATCCCACTTAGAGAGAAAGTGCTACGCAAACTGTCATGGTTAAGCCATAAAGCAGTGAGAACACTAGACAAATACATCTCCCAGAATGCCTGAAGCTTTGTCCTACTTTCCTTTCCTTTCCTTCTGCCTATCTAAACCCGCTCCTCCCTTTCCTCGGTGCTTGTCACCTGAGGACTTCTTGGAATTTCCCCAAGCCGAGTTCTCTTATTTGTCCTTTCCCAGGTTAGCTGGGGTTTTCAGCGAGACTATTTCGAACGCCGCGCTGGAGCGCATTCGCGTTTGTTTAATCTCTTCAGTGTTTTCCAACATCAGTGTCAGCGCCGGAGCGCGATCGCGGCAACCGCCACTTCCTGTGGTATTCTTTGTTCCTCGATGTGATGACTGTGGAGTAACGAAGGAGTTACCTTTTCCCGCATTGAACAAACCTTATCGGGAATGGGCTTGACTTTTTCAGTTATGCGGAATTGACAGAGACTGAAATTGCCATCATCATTTATCGCTGTTTTATGAAGGAAGAAGCAGCGCTCGTATTCATATTTGGCACACCAGAATCGCATGTTCAGTCAAATAACTGCGCCAACGTTCTTATGGGCAGCTAAGTAAATTTTTTGGTATTTTCCTTATTGGCTCTCATTGGTAAGCTCATGCTGCTGAATCTCAGCTGAATCATTGACATTGAAAAGCCCCAGTGTAAGTGCATAGACTGATGTTCTTACTTTATTAATATATCCTTTACACGGGCAGGGCGGGGTCTCACTCACTGTTTGTTTATTTGTGTTCTATGCAGGAAATCAGGGGCGCGTAGAGAAGTGAAGGCTGCTACCTCCCATACACGCCGAGTCTTTGATTTACCGCAACAACTTTTTTGTTTCCTTTGTCCCTTTTTACCCTTTCCCCGGCTATGGTATGATCTGTAGAGTCCCTTCAAAAGACTCACAGGTGTTGCCAGAGTAGGGAGATTGGTATCCTAGCATCGCTCCTGTTGTATCCGGCTTTTGAGGTTAGTGAACCATCACTTTGTGACACAAACAAATGATGGACGGAATACTGAATAAATCATACATTCACCCCCAGTCAAGGGGTCAAAAAACTAGTCAAATTGGAAGACCATATCAAGGCAACTGAGGGAGCATTTTGTACCTCTGGAAAAATGCATCTTTTCCCGTGTATTTCCCTCGAGTATATGTCATTATACTCTGAGCTCCAAATCCCTCAACTAACTCTCTTGTTATTTGGTTGCAGCCACTTCTCATACTCTTTCATTTGGTAATGAAACTCCATCACTTTCTCCTTTAGTGATATGGCCATTTGCTCCCGTGCAGTTAGAAAGCTACTGCATTAAGCTCCCTACACCAGTAAAACTCTATAAAACTTATTATTCTTATTTTTTTAATATAGTCTTCTTCTTTTAACTGAACATAATTATCAAATAATATTCCTCACTCTAACGGGGAAGCGAGCAGATAGTCATTGCGCTCACGTCTGTATTCGCAGTCCCCTGAGCTACTGGGGGTTATTTACTTCCTTGATTCTCGTCCCCTAGTTAATTATTAATAGAATACATTTTATTTTTGTCACTCTATTCCAATATTCAATTAGAGAATTTCTGGGAGTTAAAACCTAAAGGACTAATATTAAAGATATTCAATTAAGACTAGAAAATTTCACACACCATGTCAATTTTGAGGCAAATAAATTAAGGTTAGAACATAAAGATTTACAGCCTAATTCATGAAGCCCGATTCGGCTCGCAAAGGGCCAGATTCTGAGAATCTGGCCCTTTGCGAGTGAGATTTTTGCATTTGGGATTCATCATCCCAAATGCAAAAATCGGTAATTGCGTTTTCGCAAATTTGCGATGGATTACATTTAAGGAATCTCTATTTGAGATTCCTTAAATGCAATTCATCATCCATTTAAAAATTGCGAAATCGCAATTTCGGCCCGCTATTTACCGCGAGGTCAAACCTCGTGGTAAATAGCGAAAACTCAGAAAAATGCTTTTAAAAGCATTTTTCTGAGTTGCATGTTGCACACGCACATGTCCTTTGGACATGTGTGTGCGCAACCCCTGTTCATATTAGCATTTAAGGGGTGCTACAGGGTGTCCTTTGGACACCCCTGGCACCCTTTCAATCGCTATCTTATTTGCGATTAGCTGATTGCTAATCGCAAATAAGGAATACTCCCCATTCATTCCTATGGGCCTTTTGGCCCATAGGAATGAATGGGGAGTTATTCCTTATTTGCGATTAGCAATTTGCTAATCGCAAATAAGGAATTAGAAGGAATCGCATTTTTTTTGCATATTCCTACATGAATCCCGTTTTGCGAGTCCTTAATAGCGATTCGCTATGAATCGCTATTAGGGGCTCGCAAAACGGGAGTATGATGAATCAGGCTGTTAGTTTAATAATTTATTCACTCAGAGGACCTTGTTCAAACACGACCCTGAAGTGTTAGTAGTGGTGGTCCAATATCAGAATGGCCACCCCTCAAAATTATCATTCTGTGTAAGCGGGATATTTTTATGCAGAAGTCTGCAACCAATCATATTATTTCCGTAGTGGAAAAGAGGAGGTCTTGGATTGGTTTGTGAGCTATTGCATAATTGCCATTAGCTGTAGTTTGTCAGTCTGTTCTAAGGCTTGAGGTTTGTCGTGGAAAGGCTTACCATTTTTCGATTGGTTGTGAGTTCCGCATGTCTCACATGTGTCTGGATCCATACTTTGGTAAGCTGATATTGCTGGTGGAGTGACTGAACTTGGCTATGCCAATGTTGTGCCTTGATTACAAAGTGCTGTTGGCCACAGGCACAATGAGGAGCAGTCCAGAGTAGAAGTGAGAACAGAGCAGTGGAGCTCTGGCTGGCTCACAGTGCCACCATGGTCACCTTTTATGAGCAGTGCCACAGCCACAGATACACCTTCTGCACCCTTAGGCTCTAGTGTAGTGAGTAGCCATTGTTGCCTTATTTAGTACAAGCTGCCTGTTTAGTTAGCCGTATCACCAGAGTCTGACAAAGGGGATTTAAACTAACTTGCTTTATGGGGATTAGACTCTTGGTCCCAATTTAAGCTGTTCTGTAGCTTTCACTTTGTCGTATTGGACTGCATAGGGGCTTTGCAGTCCCATTGATTTTTGTCTTGCATGTTCAGGGGAGAGAGAATCATTATTTTTGTCATATAACAAATCCTTTGCACTTTTTACATGTTGTTGCAAGTTTCCAAGGCATAAATGAGATATTGTTAGTTTGGACACTCTTTATGTCATGTTATTTTTTAGGCTGTTAGTAAAGACATAACACATTTATAAAAAAACAACAACAAAAACAGTAGTTTTTGCTCTAGCTGTGGCAGACAATGGATACTATTACTGTATTTGCCCAAACGTACATTATTTAAAACAGAAGAAGTTGAAGTTTGTTTCCCTTTAAAGGCCCTGCAGCCTGACCATGGTGCTGGAGACCGCATGTAGTAACCGATTCACAGAATTAACTTAAGACTCAATCCTAAACTTACTACTATTTTCGTATTCACAGAATGCACTAACTACTTTTGGCATTCACAGAATGAACTTACTACTTTTGGTAATCACAGAAGTTAGGATTTTGTCTTAAGTTTGTCTTAAGACAAACTTAAGACAGACTTAAGACAGTCTTAAGACAAAATCCTAACTTAAGTCTGTCTTAAGTCTGGTTTGCATCCAGCTAGCAGCCACGTACCACGCCGGATCCGCCGAGATGTGGCACTAAAAGCGTTACACCGAGAGGCCCTCGTCCATACCCAACATTACGAAACGTCTGAGAAACTGACCCTACATTACGGAACCGAGCCTCTTGGCCGACCGAATAATAGATCGCCTAGAGTACCTTCGTTAAATAAAGATATTTCAACGATCATACAATCAACAAAGAGAAGCTATCAATAATAAAAGATACCCTACGAAGCTTATACCACAAAAAACAGAGCTACATCTGGACACCAATTTTCGGGACGGCTATTTACATATAATCCGGCGGATTCATGATATCATAGGTATTCAATTTATGACAGAAACTTAGAAAACGCGACTATTAGCAAAGCGTGGCTATTTGAAGACCACTAAAATCTCATCCAAAGCAATACACGGCCACCTGAGGAAGGCTACACTGGCCGAAACGCGCGTCGTGAACCATCTTGCTGTATTGCTAACACCTTTTGTTCTCTTTTCATTCACTGTCTGTCTATAATTGTTTTATGAATTTATGTATGTGATTTATCAAAGATATGATTAATTGTTATATAATAATATGAAAAGAATTTTATAAATAACAAGAATACTACAAAAAGAGATATATATATTTGAAAATAACTTCAATAATAAATAAATGAAATAATCTTTTTCTAAATTGGTTTGCTGGGTGACTTTTTCACTTAAACACTGGATATTGACCATAATAAATATCATACAGTTTTTATGAGATTCGAATACTTGGCTGTAGACCGTTTCCAACCTGATTTACTTCCCTATGTATAGCAAGTACATTTTTATTAATATATAGGGGTCCCCTACTTTCAAAAATAATTAAGTCTGTCTTAAGTCTGTCTTAAGTCTGTGAATACCAAAAGTAGTAAGTGCATTCTGTGAATGCCAAAAGTAGTACGTTTTTAGTAACTCTGCGGAATTCCGCTGAGTGAAACTCCGGGAGCTCTTCCCAGGCCTACTCATTATTTCTTTCTCTTTGCCTCTCGCAATCCCTGTTCTTTCACTGGCTGTTGTAGCATCCGCTCTCAGTCTCCTGCTAGTTTTTTTTTTGTAGTATTTTTATAGCGATAGCTCAACCCAAAGGGATAGGAGCATATTATAGGAGCACCAGTTACATTACACAAGGATATATTAATTTATTGGTAGCCCTGGGGTGCTAAAGAGCTTGATTTAGATCTTAACAAACAGGTTACTCCGTCACAAGGGTGAAGGATATCCCGTCCGCCAAAATATAAATTCCATTATATCCAATAAGATTTATATTTCGGCTGAAGGGATATCCGTCACCATTGTAATGAGGTAACCAATCTGCCGACCAGTCTACTTTCGGCATTCACAAAGGGCATTTAGGAGTAGTAAAGTTAGGAATCCTAACTTTAATACTCCTAAATGACTTTTGTGATTACCGAAAGTCGTAAAGTTAGGATTTTTCTTAGTTTAGCAGTAGTAAGGTTAGGAATCTTAACTTTACTACTCCTAAATGACTAAGGTGAATACCGAAAGTCGTAAAGTTACGTTTTTTCTCAGTTCAGGAGTACTAAAGTTTGGAATCTTAACTTTACTACTCCTAAATTACTTTTGTGAATTACGAAAGTCATAAGGTTAGGATTTTGTCCGAGATTACTTTTGTGAATCGGGCTCTTTGTGCCCTATTACGAGTCTGGCAGTTCGCTGACCGCCAGACTCGTAGTGGTGCGGCGTATCCAGCCACCGCAACCCCTTAGGGGCCTTTTATGAGTTTTTGGCAAATCGGTACACCGCCACGCCACGGCTCCACTAAAGGTTGCTCTGGCCGTCCGCCAGATAATGACTTTTAGTAGTCTGGCAGGCAGGTGACATGGTGGTCCCAAGCCGGTTCCTCTTTTAAAGGCAGCAGTGCCAATAAAAAAGGCACCGTAATGGAACCGCAGTACACGGTTCCTGCACACCATGAACTCAAATGTCCATTCCGTGCAAGAACATATGTGCATGCACACAGGGATGCACATGCTATGCCCTCCTGTGTGCATCCGCATATGTTTGAGGCCCTCGTTTCCTCTGTGCCAGGGTTTTCATGGCGGAGAGGATACTTGTAATATGCTTGGCGGAAACATGGCGGTTCTGTTAAGTATATTGAGGCCTCTGACTGCAGCTCCTACACGAGGGAACAGCGGTTCCTGGTGGAGCCGGTGGTCCCAGGGTGGTCTGACTGCCCGATCGTCCCGCCGGTGCAGCAGTGGCTGGATCCGCCACCACTGCACCACCACAAGTCTGGCGGTCCTCAGACCATCAGACTTAAGATAGGGCCCTTACTGTTTCAAAGTTCTTTAGCAGTTTTTTTTGCACTATATGATAGTATTGGAGCGCTTGTTCTGTACTCCATGTTCCCATAGTACCAACACAATGCAATGTTATTGGAGTGCTTTAAGTGCTCACCAGTTACATTACACAATGACACATTCATTGTTGTTGGCAGGGGAAATGTAAGTGATTTGCCCAGAATCACAAATTGTTCAGCCGACCCCAAGATTCCCCCTGTCGGCAGCTGTGGCCATTACACCATAGGCTTGCTTTTCTTCAAAGCTCCTGTACTGTTTCTCACTATCACTTTCACATTTGTTCAGCAAGACCCCGTCAACACCGAACAAGCACTGGCAAAGCCAATAGATCTCTGCAATGCTCGAGCTATTGGCCGTGACAATATGAAAGCCTTTTAGCCATGTTGTCTAGCAGCACATCTGCTGTTCAGAATTACTAACAGTCACTGGAAAAAGTGTTATGATGTGGCCAGTGCAGGACATGTCATAGCAATGTTTTGTGTTGTACTATAAACTCAACATGGGTGGTGAAGAGACTCTGCAGCTTGAGATTCTGGACTTGTAGTGACATTAAGCCATGCTGTACAGCAGATGTGCTGCTAGACAACATGGCTAACAGACATTCACATTAACAAGGCCAATAGCTCGGGCATTGTCGAGACCTATTGGCTTTTCCAATGCTTGTTATATTGTCCTACTGATAAATGTTTTTGGTGCCTTTTAAGAATGCATCAAATTGCTGATTTAATGTGCTGTGATTTGTTCGATGATTAGGTGTTTTTCCTTTTCTCACTCTTGTTCTCTTTTTTATAAAACTTTATTCAGAAAATCACAAATTGCATCGTAGGCAGGTAGTGTGGGTGGAAGGAAATTGAAGGAGTGCGTTCCAATTTTCAGTGGTATGCCAGTGGTGGTGTATTTGTGGAGATGTCTCAACCTTACTCTTCCTCGTGTGAACATGTAGCCATTATGGAGAAGCAAGTGTGTGAATGGTTATCAGCAATGGGTGCCATGGGCATTGTGCCCGTGTTCCCCTATTTCACCCTCTTTAAGAATGAGAAGAGATCATTAGGAGGCCACACTATGGGATTTGCTCAATTTCCTGAATCAAGACCTTGGTTCGGAAGCAATCAATGCTAGAGCCATAACGGTATAGTTCTAGCACTTCATGTGGTGCGTTGACGCTGGGCTGTCCAAACTAGTATATAGGACAGCCATAAGGGATAAAGTTCAATCCAATAGCTTTAGACAACATGGTCCAAAATGTTCTGCATTTTTTATCATTGAAGGATTTTACATGCAGCTACATATCAATATTATAAGAGAATTGTATGTGGTTAAGTGAAATACCTGTCCCCGTTACTCTGTCATGTTTGTTTTCCCTGACTAATACAATGCCCCCTGAGTTAAACCAGCATTTCATTGTCGGAGAATTTTCTTGTCACAAAGTCCTATCTTATATTATTACTTTTGATAGTTATTATTGCTTTCTCTCAAATGTATTTCACTACTCAAGAAGCCATCCCTGGACCCTTCAGTGCTAGATTATTCTCGTCCGATCTCATTGCTACCTTTCAGTGCCAAGTTGATCGAAAAAGTAGTCAACTTGAGCTATCAAAATTCGCTATTACCAGCTTTCTGCTTAACTTTTCCCAAGCTGGCTTCCGTCCTTATCATGCAGTGGAAGTGGCCCTTGTGGCTGTTCAGATTGAACTCAATATGATATTTGAGCCAGGCATTGTCCGGGCTCTTGTCCTCCTATGCCTTTCCATAACCTTTGATACTTTGTGTCATGGAAGGCACACTGGTGGACATCGGAGTGAGGGAGGCATCCGTGGGATGGATCAGGTCTTTTAACAGAGCATGTCCAGGTAGTGTCCATGATTTAGGTATATCCTCCTGGCCAATGGTTTGTGGAGTTGCTTAAGACTTTCCTTTAAATGCCATGCTTTTCAAATCTTTATCTTGCCTACCCCTCCATGATTATCAATAACTTCTAACTGTGTTATGCTGGTAATGCCCAGTAGATTTTCAGTTTAGACAGCAACAGTGAGGAGGCTCATCTTAATTGTCATTCTAGTCTTAAAGCAATAGTTGACTTGATGACCTGTAAATGTCTGAAACTTAATTGAGGTTACACTGAAGGCATGGTGGTCAGTGGGTCACATATGCTGGTGGCCTATTGAACTAGGAAATTATCCACCACCATCTCATACCTTGAAAAATCAGGCAATGATATTCAGAAATGTATTCGCATTTATAACACAGATTACCAAACTTCTTGACATCCTAAAGGTCTTGAAAAAAAACCTCAGTTTTCTGCCACAGAAAAAACATCTTATTCTGCAAGCAATTGTCTGTTCTAGGCTGATTATGCAATTTTTTTTTTTTTTGATATGCCTTGATGCACTATTTATCAGCTTCAAATGGTTAAAATGCAGTGGCTCAGTCTAACTTACACTTCTGTGTCAGGATTCCATCTCTGTATATTTACAGCCCCTTCGCAGGTTTCCTATGCACAAACACTTTTTTTCTAATTCTCTCTGTCTGTTTTAAAGCCTTTTACTAGAAAGGACCCCATATCATTCCTCATCTCCCACACTTGTGTCATCCCACAAGCAGGTGACATTCTACATAAGCCTATCTCTTAAGCATACCAAGGCGTGAGAAACTAGATTCTTGCTGAACTACCCTCCCACTTTTGCCTGGTTTTAAAATGGATTGGGTATTTGTCATTATTGGTTTCCTAGCTCCATGATGGCTTCACCTTACCCTAAGATGTTTGGTACCAAAAATCTTATCCTCAATGATGACCGGGGCTGGATTTAATAATAAATGCAAACAGAAGACCCTTTAAAGGGTCCGCTGTAAACCTACTGCGCACTGGTGTGGTCTCTGACTAGTCTTACCCAACCTGCCATCAGCAGATATGTTTCTGATATCATGGGGTGAGGACCAGCACTCTCAGTGGCCAGGAACAAAGCCTGATCTGGGCGGAGGTGCTTCACACCTCCCCCAGAACAGGATGGCCTTCCAAGGTGGGAAGCTTCAAAGGCAATGCTGCCTTCGAAATGCAAGCCAGGCATGCTCCATGTAGTGGAGGATGCCAACCTCCCTTCCCTGCTCAATAATTGGCAAGAGGACAGCTGGGAAAATTAGGTAAAGTAGAATGTGAGTCCATATTTTATTTGATTTATTTGAAGGGTTTTATATAGCGCTGGCTAGACCCGGAGGTATCAGAGCACTTTACATGAGTATAAGACTAAAGTTGCAGGTTACATCGTAACAAAGGTTACACAGTTATTAGAGCATAGCTACATAGTTACATGTTTGGTCGAGACTAACAATAAGGGCATATGCTTAAGGGAAAAAGTACACGTAACTGGGTATGGGCTCCCAGGCAGCAAGGCCAAACCCTGCCTTAATGCTATCAAAAAAACAACTGCCAGTGCTGCCAATATGAATTACAATTCTTATTTGTATCAACCACATACAAATTAAACGTTATGTAGGCCAAGTCAATTTTTTGAATCAATCTCTTTGATTTTTATTTTCATTTACTTTGTCATTTTTTCATGTATTTTAGCAACTTATTCAATAGTCAAAGGAAAATTTTTAAACAAACATCAATCAATATACATGTAATTTTTTACAACATTGAACCCTTTCATAACTATCATACACATTCTTTCCTAACAAATCTGTCACATCAACCACATACACACTCAGTAATACTAGTAGCAAAATTATTCAGGGCAATTCATATCATTTTTACACAAGAACCATAGTATACATTTTTCAAATAACTTGATCCAAATACAGATAGCACTTTAAATATCCTATCTATTAGATGGCGACCACGCTTACTATCCCGATCACGTGACAAGACGATAAACAGTGGCGCGGCCCCGGAAACACACAGACGGGCCGGGACGTGGACGTGAGTGTGTATGTGGTTGATGTGACAGATTTGTTAGGAAAGAATGTGTATGATAGTTATGAAAGGTTCAATGTTGTAAAAAATTATATGTATATTGATTGATGTTTTGTTTATAAATGTTCCTTTGACTATTGAATAAGTTGCTAAAATACATGAAAAAATGACAAAGTAAATGAAAATAAAAATCAAAGAGAATGATTCAAACAATTGACTTGGCCTACATAACGTTTAATTCATATGTGGTTGATACAAATAAGGATTGCAATTCATATTGGCAGCACTCGCAGTTGTTTTTTTGATAGAATTAAGGGAAAAAGTAGGCAAGGGGAGCGGATCAGGGGTGAGGGGGTAGGAACAGGGGAAGTAGACAGCGGATAAAGGAGGGAAAGAGGAGGGGAAGGGTGAGAGACACAACATGAAAGAAGAGGGGGAAGGTGATGGGGCACAAACCGGTAGACGAGTAAAAGCTGTGTCCAAAGTCCAATAAGCTGTGATCCCAGGGGAAGTGATATCATTACCGCAACTCAGATGCGAGAGGCTCCCTTTACACAGTGGACTCTCTCAGAGGGGTCTCTGAGACTCCAAGGCCTACCTATTGGATCCTTCCCCAAAAAGGGGAAAGGGAGTGCTTTGGCTAGGGGCACCATACAATGCCTCAACTGTGAGTGGCTCCCTTAGCACTGTGGACTCTCTCAGAGGGGTCACTGAGACTCCAGATTATAAGTAGTTGAATCCTTCCCCAACAAAGGGAGACGAATATTCAACCAGAACCACAGCTAAGGTGGGACAGGTGATGTGGACCACATTTTTCATTTCCCTCCATCTTGGTGTGATGGGGAATTAGCCAATAAGGGTCAGGATGGTGCTCCTAGCCAGAGGAGTGGTTACTAAGAGGGTGTGAACACTCTAAAATTAGGTGGCCCGTTGACTACTACCCGTCTCTCCCTTTAATGCCCCTAAATTTAGTATTTAAGTGGCATCCCTGGACCCTGAGCTCAGATTCAATGGACAAAGAAGAGCTGCTGACCCGAAGACTGAAGCCCTGCTGTATAAAGTTGATGCCAAACCATGTGGAAAAGTAACGAAATTGATATACATAAGCAGCGTTCATTTGCCCTTTCCCATTCCCTTCTCTATACGTTAACCACACCACTCCGCCAGTAAAAGCCCGTGCCCACATGTATCTGATAGCCATTTTAGGCACCATGGCCTTTTGCCCACTCATCAGAATCCCCGGCTTCCCTCCTGCGCGTATTTTAACCCCCCCCCCCCCTCACATGCATAGACCATCAAACCCTCTCCCTCTGCGCGACCCTGCTATGAAAGGCAACCCTCCTGCTTGACCCACGCAAAGTCCCCCATTTATGAAAGGCAACCCTCCTGCTTGACCCACGCAAAGTCCCCCATTTCCTCTTGAAAAAGCATCCCTCGCCTCAGCTGACATAAACCCCCCAGCTGTATCCGACTGCCCCCGTTCTCTCTCTCTGTGCGACTCTGTCCCTGTGCGCACCCTGGCTCCCCTCCCCTCCCTCACATGGGCAAGTCATAAACCTCCTTCTTCTGCAAGACCCCGTCCTTGGGAGTCACAGCCGCACCTGACCAGCACCTCCTTTCCTCTCATGAATAACCCCTCTGTTAGTGAACCCTCCCTCCGCGATGGACTGTCCACACATGTCCGAGGCCATCGCTTAAGCCGGAAGATACTGTTTATTGCCCCTTATTGTATGGAGTCACTCCTCTTCAAAGAACCCACTATTGATCCTGGCTTCCCCCCCCCTTGGGATACGATCAGGCGCACATATTCTAATAATCAGCGGAACACTCAGCTACGTCATTGCCCCTTCTCTTATCTACAGTTCAAGGGTCTCTATTGATAACATATGTGGGGTAGGATTGACACGAGGATTATGGGGATGTCTTTTCTTTGTGTCACGTTGTCCTGATTGTAATGCCAAGTGTTTTGTAAGGTATAAAAGACGATGTCTCAGCTCACTTGTTAGAGCACCTCCCGACAGACACTGTGTTTCGTGTCCGAAATGACAGGCTCTCCTCATGAGTAATAAATCCTGTTCTTGTGATTCCTGCTACCAGCGCCCGTCTCTTTATTTTGGTAACTATTCAGAATGGGAACTAAGAGGCGACTTGCGCCAGCAGCCCGGGCATCGATAGTAATATGGGCTCACTTTCAACAATTGGCGTCCCAACGCGGGGCCCATCAGTGACATAAGGTCCAGTAAGAGAGATCCAGACGAAGAGGTGAACATCTAAAAGATTGGAGTATACCTGCCTTGAGAGGGCCCTCGTCCGGCTGCCGATCGAATGAACTTCACCGATTCTGAACGGACCTCTCTTGAGTGACCTATTGTCCTGACTGGGATCCCACAGGAATGCTGCATGGAGTAAGAGAACGATCGGGCGCTGGAGGAGGAAGACAAAGAACTGTTCGTATGGTCCGGTCCGGGTAAGATTAAGTAGGGCGTTTTACGCCTGATTGGTAGGATGGTTTTATCCATCTGATTGTTTGATTGATTGTATTGGAATCGGTATTTAAATACTGATATCGTTTGGTTATTGGTTCATTTAGCTTTGGATGCTACTTGAAATATTGGTTCTCTTCTTGAGAACGAGACATTCTCTGTTTGCAAACAGCGGCGAATAGGAACGTTCGTCTCTCTTTGCAGATAGAGAAGGGTAGGTAATGCCCCTTTATGATTCGCCATGCCTACCTTTCTCCCCACTGATTGTTTGAAATCGATTAAATAATCGATTTTTGCTCTTTGAGATCTTCCCTGTCCACAAACAGAGACGAATAGGAATATTCTGTCTCCCTTTGCAGATAGCGAAGGGCAGGTAATGCAGACGTTTGTCCCCGTTGTAATCCGTCATGCCTGTTTTTCTCCCCACTGATTGATTGATTGACTGGACATTGTTGTCCAAGGAATTGTTTGTTTGAGGTATTTTCTGTTTGCAAACAACGTGGAATAGGAATATTCTGTCTAGTCTTTGCAAGTAGTAAAGGGTAGGTTATGCCCCTTTATGATTCGTCAGTCCTACCCACTCCCCACTGATTGACTATTATTTGGGGGGTAGCTCACCTGGTCCGTCCAGGAGGCTACCCTAATGGAGGACACACGCCCCCATTTGTTGGCCATTTATTGGAAGTAACCCATCTGGTCCCTCCAGGAGGCCACCCTAGTAAGTGGAGGTACATCATTTGGTCCGTCCAGGATGATACCCTAACGAAGGGATATGTGTTCCCCTCTGATTGATAATCTAGTTCCACCCCGGACCATTTATTGGAGGTAACTCACCTGGTCCGTCCAGGAGTACCCCTAATGAAAAGCACATATAAAATATGAAGTGATCACCGTACCCTACTAACAGAAAACTTTAGCACGAAACACGCTAAGGAAAAGAAGGAAAAATAAAAAGAAATAGGGCTAAGTCAGTAACCCCCTGATGAGCTTTCGACTTCACTAAAAATAAGAATTATCAGAAACAGTTCGTAATAAGAAATATAAAATGGCGAAAAATCGACAGCAAGACAGCCACGAGGTAGCTAGGCTCCACTGCCTATTCCTGCTCCAAACATGTCTGCCTCATTGCCCACCACGCCCAAATAACGGTAACATGAAATAGATACAAATCAATAAAAACACCTACCCCCATTCCGGAAGCTCCCGAAGTGCAACAGGTCCGCGGTTACGCCCATCCGGAAGGCGAGGCCTCGATGCGTGCAGGGCTCAGCTGGCCGCAGTCGGAAGGGGAGGATGTGGGGCGGACGGCCCGCAAATCGCAATGATCTTCCCTTCTTTCCCTCTTCTGCTGCCCTGCAGGCCACGGGGGGGGGCTGTCTTGCCTCAGCCACCGACCACCCCCCCTCTCTCTCCCCCTCTCTTGCCTGATCTGGTCATCATCCAGGACCGGAGCCAAGGCGAGGTCGGACAACCCTGACAGTTGCAGGTAGTCCCGCCACATGGCCACGCCTGAGAGTTGCAGGTAGTCCCGCTACATGGCCGCGCCTGAGAGTTGCAGATAGTTCCGCCACATGTCAAAAAGGGGGGGGATGTCTTGCCTCAGCCACCGACCCCCCCCCCCCATCTTCATTAGCTGGCACGGCCAATACCGAAGCGCTGGAGCTGAAGAACGGCGCAGGGTCGCTGGAAGGGGGAGGCGGCGCGAACGAGCCTCCCCCACCTCCCTCCAGGTGGAGGCTTCCAGCGGCACCCCAACGCTCCTGCTTAAAGAGGGTCCACATCGAAAAGCGGGTTTTTGCCTGGGACGGGTGCACGCCCCGTGCCTTCTCTCCTCAACTTTGAAGATTCTATGAGAGCCGGGGGGGCCCCCGACCCCTCCGCATGGGCGCCCCCGTCCCCCTCACTGGGAACCGCGACATCGGCGCACTCCTGCCGGCGCCAGCCTCAGTTTGGAAATGGCTAAAAGACAGCAAAGGTACAGACATGTTCAGTTCTGGTGGAACACCAGAATGACCCGGTAGGAAAAATTGTTACCGCCCTCCCCTCTTTTGACTGATGGTCCATATTGCTAGACTGTTACCCCATTGCGAAAAACTTTTTGAACTGCCAAAAGAAGTTCTGGTCCTACTACGAGTCAGTGGAGGCAATCTGACTATACTGGGACTTGCCTGACCTCGCCCAAAATGGCGTCGATACAAAAATGAAACTTTCAAACTCCTTGTTCACCTTGATTACTCAAACCTTGATGCTCTGAGATGTGTATGCAGTTTTTGGACAACGAAAATAGATAAGATGGATATTGATCATGTGTTCGGAAAAGAAAGCGATATAAGATAGATAGCGGTTATGTGCTGGGACAATGAACTGATTTAGGGTGGGTACTAATTACGTCTGGGAAGAAATGAATTGGTATGAAATAAGAACTGATTGAGCATTTGGACAATGAATTGGTAATTATTAGGTCTTGAGTAATAGTTGGACAATGAAATAAAATTATTGAAAAATTGAATTATTGACATGCATCATACTTGCAGTGTAGAAAAGTTTGATATGATTTTATTGCACTGCCGCACTTTTCTGAAATAAATAATCTCCAACCTCGTTCCCCTTATGCACAGTTCTAGTCTGCTCCGTGGCCGGCCCACTGGGTTGTAGGCCCGTATTTGTGCACCAACATTATTAATTAAAGGTATTCCGAAAAAGAAAGTATGAATTGTAGCAGCTGCATTAATGAGTTCTTTAATGTGTTACTACTGTCTCTAATATAAGCGAAAAATAAGCAGCTTTATTAAGGTTGAAGGGTAAAACGGCCCGATATTTAGCAGCTACACTACGTATCACAGACAGCCGGAAAAGTGTTTTTAGACACCCTCGAGCGATACCACAGAAGTGCCACCTGATTGCCACCCTTGCACACGACCTATAAGGTCACGATCGTGTGATTCATGTAGATACGCAGATCATCGATGATTATCTAACTGACGCTACTGGTCCCTCTGGGCTTAAACGCCAAGATGGTAGAGAATGCGGCCCGTGGAGATAGGTCGAGTATGTGGTAGGTAAAAACATTCTAGGATTTATGCAAGTTGATGTATTTTGGATGTTGCCCCCACCCCCTTCCTTCTTCTTCCCCTTCTGCAGGTCACGTCGGAACGTCGGCTGAGGTATGGAAGAGTGGTGATCGAACGACCGACGATAAGGGAAGGAGGGGATTTGAGCATAGTACTTATGCTAGACTTAGATATGACTGTTCCTCCTTAGAACATAGCGACTGGGAGAATGGACTGACATGGAAACTTGACGGGAAACTGTATGACGGACATTGACTCGAATTAGCACATTGGATAATATAACTATGACGATTAACTAGATAGGGAAAGGACAAAGGAGAATCCTGGGGTAAGGATTCCCAGGCACCACCCATCTGGGAAGTTAGAAACGTTGTTGATGTTCGAAATGTACCACCTCCTTCTCACCCTCTTATAGATATAACCAAGCTGCCTGACTGTTATCCTGACCAATACCCTCTGTTGCCTCAGCCTGGAGAACTTCCAACCAAAAGAAGACACTCGAAAGTGGTTTAAGATCCACCTATGGGCAATAGCCCGACCAGGTTAATTTCTGACCGGCTGACCGAGGTATAAGTATTGGCAATTGGGAGCGCTCGCAAAAATAGCAAACGAGAAGAAAAGGAGGAAAGGTAAAAAGAGCTCAGCCCATGGATAAATAGGATATTAAAGATGCGCAGCATGCGCAAGGAGATTTTTGTTTGGCCAACAACTGTTTTATGTTTTGTCGTGAACGCTTTTGTATGTGACACATGTACTGTCTTCCCTTGTCTGAGTTTGTGTGTATGTAATGTACGGGTTTATGTCTTCCCTCTGTCTGTGTTTGCGTGTTACCTGACCCCTGTCGTTCTGTGTTGTGAGCGCACTAAATGACCTATTACCGTACACGTCTTTCTCTCTCTCCCCCCTCGATCTCTCTCTCTCCCTCTATCAGTCTCTCTCTCTCTCTCTCTCTCTCTCTCTACATGTCATATGTGTACTGAATAGCTCGTTTAGGTTGCGGACGACTCTGACTCTCTACGAGAGTCCTCCTGTTCCATCTTCCTTTTTTTGTATATAAAATTGTGCCCAGCTGGCACCAGTCTGATTGGATACTTATCGAACACGAAGGTGTTCGGCGAAATTGACAGAAAATAAAATGATTGTAATTTGCCATATTACTACCACTCCTTTCTGCAAAATGAATGAACTCAAATTGGCTAAGAAATAAAGGACAGGTGGGACGACTGAGGTCCCCTAATCTGGCCTCCTTAAAAGGGGAACTATATGTCAATGGCACCCTATTTTTGTTGTTGTTAGAAACAAGCGCCAATGTCTAGATTGACCCCCAATGCCCAGATTGCCCCATCCCCTTTGCACCCAAGCGCGAATGCCTGAGGCGTCCCCGCCCCACTTGATTGACCCCATCTGCTGTCCCCGATATATATAATGGCCATGAGTACCTGTCGTCCCTCGAGAGAAACTTGTTTAATCCTGTCTCACGATGATTGCACCCTCGCTCTGTTTAAAGGATTAGCCGGCTCTAAAAAGGGAAATGTAAGACTACCAAGGCTCGGGTTGGAAGGACGAGTCTCCCCTGAATGTTTATTTTTTTTGATGAAATACGCAAGTGATAGGAATCTGACCTCTGTCCATATATGCATGAATGAATGCCGATTAGACTTGGTGCAATCACGGCAGAAATGCCCACATACTTACTCCATGGTGATAGACTTCTGACTTTGACCAATGAGCATAACACCCAGGTGCTAGGATTGCGGGTGAAATTCGAATGTAAAAATCTCTTCTCCTGTCAGTTCTCTAAAACTTGTTTTTACCCCTTCAAAGATATACGACCATCGGAGGAGAAGGGTCGGACGTGACACACAGCCTGGCTACAGATCCTGGGACGCATGCGACCTCGACCAAAGGTGGAGCCACAGCACAGCAGGAATACGGGACGAGGCAGCACTCTCCAATGTGGTAAACGAAAGGATGAAAGGCTGTCCTGAAGCCCTCTGTCCGCCTACCCACGCGTGCCTGAAGCCTCCGTCCCCCTTTTCAAGCCCGGTTGATGGGCCTGCCCGCTTGTCATCCATTGCTCCCTTGGTCCCTTTGGCGTGTCCCAGGAAATCCGACCCCACTCCGCTCTCTCTCTCTCTCCCATCGACTACTGAACCATACCCCCTTTTCCACGTGACTTTTCGTCGAAAGGAAGAACAGCATTTAGGTGGAAACCAACAGGTGCCGAGCATAAGGCGCCACTAAAAGGATTGGTTAGGGAACAGGACTGTGGTCTAACAGCAGAGGACTGACCGCACCCTGCAACGCGTAAGGTTGGATCCGAGCTGGACCTATAGCTCCACCGCCGGTGCTCAACAGCGCCAACGAAAGGACACGGACTAAAGCCTACCAGTGATGGCTCACTGCTAAAAAGCCACTGTGACGAAGAGATCTTGTTTGGACTGAATTCCTCCCTCAATTGCTTGGTCAAAATGTTCATTGGTCACCTTGTTGAGAAAGTCGGAAGCATCTATGCTATGAAGTTCGTTTGCAAATGCAATTTCCTATGTGCTGCATTCTGCTAATCACACCAACTGTTCATGATTGTATGCAATATGTTAGTATTGACAAATGCCGTTTCGTCAACCACACATGATTATATGTACACCCATTTACTAGGAAGAATAGGGAAATGAACTTGTTATGTAAAAAGCGGCGACTGTGGAAAAGTAACGAAATTGATATACATAAGCAGCGTTCATTTGCCCTTTCCCATTCCCTTCTCTATACGTTAACCACACCACTCCGCCAGTAAAAGCCCATGCCCACATGTATCTGATAGCCATTTTAGGCACCATGGCCTTTTGCCCACTCATCAGAATCCCCGGCTTCCCTCCTGCGCGTATTTTAACCCCCCCCCCTCACATGCATAGACCATCAAACCCTCTCCCTCTGCGCGACCCTGCTATGAAAGGCAACCCTCCTGCTTGACCCACGCAAAGTCCCCCATTTATGAAAGGCAACCCTCCTGCTTGACCCACGCAAAGTCCCCCATTTCCTCTTGAAAAAGCATCCCTCGCCTCAGCTGACATAAACCCCCCAGCTGTATCCGACTGCCCCCGTTCTCTCTCTCTGTGCGACTCTGTCCCTGTGCGCACCCTGGCTCCCCTCCCCTCCCTCACATGGGCAAGTCATAAACCTCCTTCTTCTGCAAGACCCCGTCCTTGGGAGTCACAGCCGCACCTGACCAGTACCTCCTTTCCTCTCATGAATAACCCCTCTGTTAGTGAACCCTCCCTCCGCGATGGACTGTCCACACATGTCCGAGGCCATCGCTTAAGCCGGAAGATACTGTTTATTGCCCCTTATTGTATGGAGTCACTCCTCTTCAAAGAACCCACTATTGATCCTAGCTTCCCCACCCCTTGGGATACGATCAGGCGCACATATTCTAATAATCAGCGGAACACTCAGCTGCGTCATTGCCCCTTCTCTTATCTACAGTTCAAGGGTCTCTATTGATAACATATGTGGGGTAGGATTGACATGAGGATTATGGGGATGTCTTTTCTTTGTGTCACAATGTCCTGATTGTAATGCCAAGTGTTTTGTAAGGTATAAAAGACGATGTCTCAGCTCACTTGTTAGAGCACCTCCCGACAGACACTGTGTTTCGTGTCCGAAATGACAGGCTCTCCTCATGAGTAATAAATCCTGTTCTTGTGATTCCTGCTTCCAGCGCCCGTCTCTTTATTTTGGTAACTATTCAGAATGGGAACTAAGAGGCGACTTGCGCCAGCAGCCCGGGCATCGATAGTAATATGGGCTCACTTTCAACAACCATGCCTGCTGCCTGTAGGATTCGTGGATTGTGGTATGCCATCTCGTCCTTCAACTGTGAGCTCTCCAAGAACACCGGAGAGCTTCCAGCCTTCTACATATTGCAAAGAACTCCCTTGGAGTCTAGGTCCCACTCCCCTGCATCCCGCCGGCAATGAACCTCAGAATCTGGGTTTGCCGACTTGCTGCTCCCCGGCGACTTCAATGCAGCACCCAAACCAAAAGTGGAACACGAGCTTTGGAGGGTCGCATCTATCTCCCCATCAAGCTTGAAAACAGTCTACTCTGTACACAGCCTGCCAGGGTACTGAAAACCAGATGTGCTCCTGTAGTCCTGAGGCCCTTTGTACCTGGTCCCTAAAGCCCCCTTGTGCAGTGTGTTTTCAGGTGGCCCTCTTGCTCGTTGCGCACCAGCTACCAACGACCTCAGCACCCTGCTCCAGGCCAAATTTTGGATACTCCAGAGGATCCGCTGGTGGAACATTAGGCCTGGCCTTGCTACTTAAATCACAAAGGTGAACCTTTTGAATTCCTTTGATTTTCTTGTTTCTTCCCCTTGACTTCAATGGTACGTAATAGCGCACAAAAGTAATTCATTTTCCGAATTAAGTTCTTGGTCTGAAAAAACCATCAAAATCGGTGTTATTTTTATAAATTGCTCCCAGGTTTATATTTAAGTGAGTATCTCATTTATTGCCTCTCCGAGTACAACAAATGCTTAGAGCTAACCCCTGACAAGCCTAACTGCTCACCCACACTACCACAAATAGAGCGTTAGTATTATCTAATTTTGCACATGTAAACCAATCTGGGACTCACTGGACTCTCTGCACAGTGTACTTCATTTTAGTTCACTATATACAGAGTCGACGTCCTATAAAAGGACAAGGAAGTCTATACAAGGTGGCTGACCTTTCATGTTTCAGATGGCAAAGAAGCGAATGTCATGGCTCTCGCTTTAAAAAGTTAACTAAAGTACTTAGTTTTGAAAGAACAACTGGAAACTTGGGGGCATATTACCAAGCAATAGCGATAGCGATAATTATCGCTATTGCTTGGTTAGAGACAAAAATTTACAGCTGAGCTGCGGCGATTTTTACCGCAAATAAACCTTGGTATTACCAAGGTTTATCGTAAATGCGATAAAAATCGCCGCAATGCATGAATATCGCTGAAAAGTCAGCGATAATCATGCATTACCGAGCTAATGCACTTAGCCATGTTATCCACCTACCATTGGATAACATTGCTAAGAACTGCTCAGGGCAGGTGTTAGCTTTTGGAGATATTCACGCTTAGCGCGAATATCTCCAAAAGTTGGTAATAGGAGATAGCGATGTTAGCGACTGTTTTCAGTCGCTAGCATCTTGGCACGCCCACTTTGCATGTCATTAGTGATGAATATCACTGACATGCAAAGTGGGGCCCAAGATGGTCGCTATCTCCTACTAGCTGTCGCTAACTGGTGTTAGTGACAGCTAGGTAATAGGGAGATAATTTTATCTCTGCTTTCTTGGCTTTTAAAGCCAAAAAAGTGGAGATAAACCCCCTTGATAACATGCCCCTTGGATTTTTAGGATCTGGCTTTTCATAGTGCGCCCAGATAGTCCGGGTTTCTAGACGCAAGATACCTTTTCACACTTTCTAGGTTTTCTAGGTACCCGCAATGAAGTAGGCCAGTGGGTTAGCCCACTTCAGCCATTAGCCAACTTCATTGTGAGTGATGGTATTCTGCCCTTCAACAATAATCACATCCTCCACCAGAACCACATCCTCACATAAAGTAGTTCCACTAAGTGCTAAGAACTACTATGGCAATGTGTACTTGTTGATACTATTTTTATTTTTATTTGTAGCCAACTTTTTTTTTTACATTGACTGAGTCAGGCAGCTTCTCCAACCATAAAGCTTTGCAAAAGCCATGCCGAAATAAAATAAGCATAGACAATGCTAAAGGCTAGCGGCCAGCGTCAGCCTATGGGCTCTGCCAATGCTTGATAGAAAAAAACGCATTAGGATTCTGCCAGATCGAGTTACGGGAATCCCTCTTGTCAATGACACAGGCTAATAGGACAGCAATTGGTGCCCAAATATGATGTGCATCTGTTGTGAATAAAAGCCACTAAATCCTATCTAACTGTGCAACGGGGTCAGTTTTTCATTTACAAGTTGAGAGCGAGCAAGAAGACCCTGCGACAGAGAGCTGAAATTTATTTTGGTTCCACTCCACGTCGAAATCCAGGCTTTCCGTGGCTTCTAGGCCCTAAACAGAGAATGTGTGTGGTGATCCGCAGCTAAGAAGACCACGTTCTTTGTATAGCAGAGGCTTAGGGGCACATGCCAGCGAGAGAGGAAGCAGGCCCTACAGCAAGATATCATCAGCTTAAATAAACAATATGTATGAGGTCCTGGAGAAAAAATGTTCCACTCGTTCCAAGAGCACAGCAGCTGTGCACAGAGCCCTAGCTGGACGCGTGCCCACTGTGCATCTTCGAGATTTTTCTGTGCCCAGGGTCATGATCACATTGCTAGACTGAAAGTCGTGATGGTTCGTGCGTTGATTTTAGTGTCGGGAGAACATTCTGGATATGGAGTGTGTCCACATGTGTCCACATGTGCAAGCACAAGACAAGTGCTGCGCTCCAACAGATTTTGTTGGTTCTCTGCTGGCTTTGTGTCTAATCTGTAGGAATTAGTTTTAAGGTCCTCATTTTGACTTCAGTGCTAATCTCAAATCGGGTTTATATGGGGATTTTCGCTAGAATCAGGATTATTAGTGTAGGTAAAACCTGCACCTTGACATTTAAAAACCGATCTGTGAAAAGCAGGTTCCCCGAAACGAGGTCAAACATTCCGAAATCAGTGCACAAACACATTTTACACCAAGTAAATACCGAACCCTTCAGAATCAGGAGAGCGTTTACATTTGATGTGGGTTTGTTCGTAAGACCAGGGCCGGCGCTAGGCATGGGCAGTGTGGGCAGCCGCCCAGGGCCTCGCGCTCAGGGGGCCCCCTGCTTCACCGTGAAAGGCCATGCTTTCCCAGTTAACCTCCAGGGCCCCCTGCCCCACGCAATCAAATTACAAATGCGAGGTGTCTTGACCTTGCTGTCAGGGTGTGATGGCATTCTTGGGTGCACAGGGGTGGGTGGGAAGGGACAAACAAAGTAGGGATTGCACCGCAACTGGGCGAGCAATTATGTGTGCTCACAGTGTCAGGGGGAGGCAACACCTCTGCTAAGTACCGGCCATTGCCTTTCTGCATTTTGTTGCTAGGTGACAGAAGGCCCCCTTTGTTAGCAGAACCAGCCAGACACAGGTAAGGAGAGGTGGGTGAGGGGAGGAGGGAGCAGCCAGATCAATTGGCTTGTGTTTACTTTTGTATTGCCTATTTTTTTTATTGGAATGTGCATTTAAAATGGATGTAGAACTGTCACGTTAGTGTTTTACGAAATGCTTCTTTACTGCTTGGAGGCCCAGGGGAGGGGGGCCCCCTTTCCCTGGGCCTCTAGGCACTAGAGCAAGATCCAGGTGTGGGGCCCCCCTCCTTGTGCCCTGTAGACATTACTCCCTCTTTCCTTTATTTGTCCCCCCACCAAAAAAACCATGCTTGCTGGAAAGGTTGTCTTTTTCTGACATTTTTCACTTTAAATGTGCTCCCTCGGGACGGACAGAAATAAAGGTTAAAATTGAAAAAATACCTAAAGCAAGACAGTGTGGATCGAAAAAAGTGGCAACATTGATTTTATTCAAACCCAAAGCACATTAGTGCCACTTTAAAGAGTTTGCCAGTGAAGCACTACTTTTGCTTTTATGAGATGAGGCAGAGGCAGGGTGACAGAGGCAGGGTGACAGAGGCAGGGTGACAGACGGAGAGAGACAGACGGAGAGAGACAGACGGAGAGAGACAGAGGGAAGGAGAGAGATAAGGAGGGGGAAAGACAGAGGGAGAGAGACAGGGAGGGAGGGAGATAAAGGGAGGGAGACAGAAGGAGAGAGAGAAAGAGATGTGGGTATGCTGGTCTGGTGGCTCAGTGGACAAAGGCATCTGCTGCAGGGACCTGTGTGAAACCTTATGGTCACAATTTTTTTTGCTTTCCCCCTCTGACCCCGCCCCCACCGGAGCGGCCCTCGGCCAAAAACCACACTGTAAATTTGCCCCATCCCCCCCACAGAGAAAGTTTGTGAGTTCCAATGCCCTAGATGGTCAGTGACCCAGTCATTGAGGTCACAGGACCCTTGAGCAGGGAGGCTCTAGGGCGGTGGGACCGGTGACATCGCACTGAGCGCTCACTTTAGGTGGGGGCGTCATCTTTGCAAGTATATTATGTTTTTAAAAGCACTTGCTGCCTCCTTCCTGGCCTCCAGCAATTTTCGGCAACAATAAAAATGTCATGATCACTCCAGTGATTAATGTTCCTCCTTGAGAGAGATCGAAGTTTAGTCTAGTGGAAGTTTTGACTCGTGGAAAGGTAGAGCAGAGGATTAATGTGCCTGCTGCAAAGAACATGTACCATGCAGATCACAAAGTGCACATATTGTAAATAAGTCAGTTAATAAGTCAAAATCCTAACATTGAACTGTGAGCTATTAACTGTCATCTAAGAGCTGCATGCAAACTTCAAGGTATAAATTGGAGGATTATGTTTTTTCCCCAGTCTTTGGTTATCTTAATGTTGCAAAAAGGATTCATTGGGATATAATTCAATTCTGGCTATTAAAGAGAACCTCCAACCATGGTATTACGTTCTAAATTCAGAGTTTGTGTTTATCCAGACCAATCACTAATAAACTATAATGCCTAGTAACATGATTGTCTGATGACTCCTACACCTTGTAGTCCTTTGTCTTATGTAACATTTCCTATACAGTGATTTAGACATTTATGAGAGATTGTCTCTGTATAATGTGTGTGATATACATTTCTCCGACACCCTACACTGGTATCAGTAGCGCTGTAAATCAAATTAAATGCATCTCAGTGAGAATGTGGTTATGGAGACTCGAGGGGCACTGTTAAAGGGTGGTAGTGAGGGAATCCGTGGCAGAGGAAGTAATTAGGGGCACTAACAAACATTGTTGCATAGGGCTCCACCAGCGCTAAAGCCGGCCACTTGCATTTCTAACACCAAAGCAAAAACTTTGATTAAAAAAAAAACTTAAATCAGCAGCATACCTTCAAGTCAATGTATGATTTAGTAGTGGTCTCGGTTGTTCTAGGTCTTTTTTTTATTTATGTCCAATCTTAATTTATTCGCAATGGTGTCTTGTAATTTTGTATTATATGTGTTGTGTTTTTGCACTCAACATAATTCTGGCAAGTAAAGAGCCCACACACAAAAAAGATTGTCCTACGACTCCTAGCATGTGCGTGTGGTATACTGGTGAG
Source organism: Lissotriton vulgaris (assembly GCF_964263255.1). Classification (NCBI taxonomy): domain Eukaryota; kingdom Metazoa; phylum Chordata; class Amphibia; order Caudata; family Salamandridae; genus Lissotriton; species Lissotriton vulgaris. Next base: position 337,158,462 of record NC_141685.1, on the reverse strand, counting down.
AAGATTTACGTTAAAAGAAATGACTTAGTATTAATGTCATCCTAAGGTGGCAGCATAATGACACAAAATGGTAAGGGAGACTTTAGAAATGTGTGAGGTTTGCTTTTGTGTCATTTTATATTTTGAATGATCCCGCCCCTCATTACTTCAACAGGATCTCCCCCCTTCATGAGACAGAACTGGAATTTCTATCAAGCACTCATCTGGAAACGATCAGTTAACATTGAGTGAAAAAACATCCATCTTTCTAAGACCTGGAACTAGCTTTTCCATCCAATGTGACAAATGTAATCCATTTAATACAGTTTGAAAATATATGGACGTATTTCATTTGTATATTTATCTTTTTGTCATTGTTACTGATATCCACGTTAGGTCTCTTCAGTGATGCCAAATAAGATCAATAGTCCCGCAATGTCACTTTCTGTGGTCACTTCTTGTAGTGTTACATGCAAATTAGAGGGGCCTCACATCTTCCCTTTCGCCCGGGGCCCCAAAAGTTGTAGGACCGGCCCTGCGTAAGACAAAATGAGGCACAATTTGTCTACTAACAGTGACACCGTTTCATGGCACTGAAGGTGCCGATAGATCCTATGAAATGAAAAATGACGCCTCGCGGTATACAATGCTGACAAAATAAAAACAAATCTTATACAGAGAGAAAAATTAGACACATGCCTCAAATCTGCTGGCATCATGGTCAGAAGATGTTGATAAGTATGTTTACATAACAATTGTACGATTACGGCACAGGTTAAAAATTGTACTGATAACAGCATTACATTTTGTCATGTGTGGAAATTCATGCACAGACTAATGTCTCAATGTATGTGTAGGTAATCATCTAGTAAACACCTAGGAGAGGGCAGCAGAGTTGTGTACACTGAGGCACCCAGGTGAAACAACTTGGAGGAGATATTATTCAATGTGGACACACAGGCAGGAGAGATGAGAGTCTGTAATCTCTAACGCCTTAACCGCGGCAGGAATTCCGCCGCAGTGCGGGCGTTCTAAAAGGCGGGTGGGGCTGTGACGGCCGTTGGCCGTTCGCAGCGCCAGGGAGGGAGTGCTCCTGTTGGCCGTTTGGCCGACGGGAGCACGGAAGGGACTAAGGGCCTCATTTATGAGAAGTGTTGCATCAATGCCTGAAAACAGAAATGAGACAAAAATAATGCATCATATTTACTCTAAGACTCATCATGTCACAAGGAATGACAGATACATCAGTATTACTGAGATATCTGTCGGCGCAAAAGTGACGCATTGCTGGAGTTGTGTTGGAAGCATGACGCAACTCCAGCAATGTTCCTTTCACATGGGGCAAGCCCTGTGAAAGGGCCAGCGTCACCCTTACGGTTTTGAAGCATTAAAGTCCTACAAATGGCACAGCAACATCTCATAGATTTCATTGCGCCACTCCTAAGACCCTTTCTTGTGGGTAAACGCCCACCCTGCATACATTATACCTGACGCAGGTATAATATAGAGCAGGGGTTTACAAAGTGACACATCTGCCTAGACGTGTCACTTCGTAAATATGGTGCAACATGGTGCATTATTTACACCACCGATACGTCACTAAAAGTGATGCAACCATAGTGCAAAAGTGAAGCAGGCCTTCATAAATAAGGCCCTAAATCAATTAGGATGATCTTCAAATTTGATACTCGCTGACAGCATTACAAAAAGTGATGGGTCGAATGCTTGAGTTCATCTCAACCCCTGCTAATTACTAGGGCCACATCCAAGTTCATTGTTTTCTTGCCTACCATGCCATCGTAGACAAGAACTAGAAATATGGAAATCAGTCTTGGTTCTGAACCAGCTGGAACAGAGCAGCCTAGACTTCCATGCCAGGTCTCCTCTGAATGACAACAAAAGCAACCCTAGATTGGACTATTGGGCCTTATCAGTAGATTGCAGCTTGACACATAGGCCACACCAGGCACAGAACATACCTGCTGCATTTAGGTGTAACACTGAGGAATACAAAACAAGAAATGGTGGAATGCGTGATTTTATCTCAGTCTCTGGTAATTACTCATGTCTGCATCCCAGTCCATTGTTTTCATTTTGCTATGTTGATGCTACAACCTGCACGTCCCTGTTCATGTCAGTGTTCTCGGAGGAGGAGGAAGGAAGCAAAGCCTAGGCAAGGCAATGGCGAGTACAAAGCGTTACACGCTACGCGGGGGCTTGAGCCACGTGAATCGCTTGAGTCGGTGACTCGCAGATGAAGATTCGACCTGCTCAGCCCACCTTGCAACTTTGTTCCCTTAATCTCACTCCAGCGCGCTGATGAGGAGAACGAGAAGAACAACAACAATGTCTAGGCATTTGGTATTCGGGGTCTGGTGTCCACTCTTCTCGGTGCTCCTGCCACTCTATCAGCCTTCCAGTTCAGCATCTGGTTTCCAGATGTGCATGCGAGCAGTGAGCAAGCAAGTTGGCAGCAAGTAAGCCCAATATACATTTACACCCAGGCATATGCAAGGGGTGCCAATGTTATAAATTGTTGTGCTAAAACCATAGCCCCCAGCCTCAGCCATAGCTCGGTTTTCTGCCCTCAACCTGGTGTTTTAACTCCAGTGCTTCAGCTGTCTTGTGTAGTATCGTGAAAAAGAGTTATATGTGTAAATGTTGTATAAAAGTATAACTTGGGGGACTGAGCAAACCGTCAAAGGCAGCAGAAGCGTCAGAAGCAGCTCAGCCTTGTTCGGGTGCGTCTTGCGGCCACTGGGGGGCTAAGGGGAGTGGTGTCAGCTACATCACCAAAACAGCATGTCTCTTTGGATACCTAGTTGGATACTTGGCTGGGCATTTCACTGATGGTGGAGTCATTATTATACCATTGCCTTGCCGCTGCCTGATTGGTTTGGGAGATTTATATAGCACTTTGCAGCGCCAGATTAGGTTGGAGATGGGGGTTTTCCCTGCGGAAGCGGGCAGGCGAGGTGCTGGCGTGGCTGGCAGGGCTCCCTTCCTTTCTCTCTATGGAGCTTGTTCCTAAGTACTTTGTGGTAGTGATTTGGATTCTATGGCAGGACCGGAGGCTTCGGATTATGCCTTGCTTTCTTCACTTTATTTCCACAGCAGCAAGAAAAACATATAAAAACTACTTTTCCAATGAACACTTGGGGAAAAACAGGAAACTGAACCATAAGTCCTTCGTTAGTCTCTATACTCCTGCAGGACCCATCATGCTTTGCAGCTGCCTCCTCTTCCTCTTTCTTCGCTGCTCAGCAGCAAGTTAAGTGCTTTTTCCAATCTCTCCTGTGTTTTGGGGGTATCTGTGGGTAGCGTTTGTCATTTTTGCTTAGCGCTGATGGTTTTGAACCCCTACAGGTTCCCCTGGTAATCGCGGGACGCTTTTGCGATCCTAACAAGATTTTTGGCCAAGTAGAGTGCGGTGCGCCTCTGGACCCGCAAGGGGGCAGTATTCTCGCTGCTTGTAAGTGCGCTGGAATTCACGTTTTAAACGTGTTTTTTACCGCATTTGCGCAGGTTAAACACTGACCCTGGCCACCCGGTGTTGACACCCTACGGGGTTGTAATTTAGGTTTTCCCCATATTTTCTGTGACGCCCAGTGTGGGTTGTATTGTGTGGACGAACCCCCTGAGGGGTCGAAACAAGCGCTGGTGTGCAGCGCGAGGGGGACGCTTGACCAGTTTGTGCCCTGGTACATAGATGGCTGCTGCGTCCCCTGGGCTAGTCCCGACATTAGTGCCTTTGTGCCACCATATCTTCTGGGTTGCCCCAGTCCCACAGTGTACCCCCAGGGGTTTTTCGCAAGCGGCTGTGCCGTACCTCGATTACCTGTAGAGCCCTACTTACCTCAGTATGCAGGGGGAATCAGGCCAGTACACGGAGGAGGACCCTCTAAATTATGTCTCCTTTGATGAAGACTTCTACCAGGCAGTTGATGATTCCATCTACAAGGCAGTGGATCAGGCAATAGCGCCCCTGGAGCAACGCCTTTCGGGGCGCGTTTGGAGGAGGCGTACGCAAAGATCGCGGCCCTCATTCCAGCGCCTGCCCCGGCACCGGATCCTTCCACCTCAGTGGTTCCCCCCCACCTAAGTAACCATGTACTGAGGGGATTGACCCGGTGTCCTTTGATAGGGTTAGGCACGCCTTTAGGGCGACTGACGAACCCCTGCCCTCTCCCGCCCTCCCTGGGGAAGTCCCACCGCCTAATCCTCGCACTATGTCCCCGGAGCCACAGCAGGATGATGACTTCCCGGACTCGGAGGAAGAGGCCTGCTCTTCTAGGTCGTGGCTTCCATCCCAACCGTCCGCCACCGCGGGTCCTTCGACATGTTAGACCCGGATGACATTGTCCATCCCTGGTCCTCAGAATGGGTCCCAGGGGATAAGGTGGCCCTCTATGTGGCGAACTGTCTGCGGAGACCGGTGGACAAAGACACGCGCAGCGGCCTTAGGGTGGAGTGCCCCGCCCCTCCTGGAAGGGAAGGTAGCGATGACCCCCGACATTGACCCAAAAATGGGCACTTTCCTAGCTAAGTTTGTTAAAGATCCCAGGAAGGGTATAGATAGGTCCTGGTGTACTTGCCAGGACAAGCTTCTAGACGCAGTGGGCCCCAGACCAAAATACTTGACATGGCAGAGGAGGCCAAGGTATCAGGGAACCTAATTTCTCCAGAGGTCTTGTCTAACTGGGCGCAGCGTGCCATTATATTCCTAGGCAATGCCAACTGTGCCCTCTCCACAGAGAGAAGGAGGTCACTGTTAATTAAAATTGATCCTAAAATGGGTGACCTCACCTCTTCGGAGGCTGGCGCGGTGACGCAGGGAGTTTTTTTTGGAGATCCCTTTATTAAGGAGCTCGGTAAATTTTTAGCTACCTTCACGTCTCTGGACCGGGCCAGCCCAATATTAAGAAAACTTTTGCCCCTCGGGTTTTTGAGAGGGTCGGTCAAGGCAGTCCCTCAGACAGAGGTCAAGGCTCCGGACGTTGGCAAGGACAGGATAACTCCTGTTTCAATAATTTCTACCCCATGAGAGGTCAGAAGTTTTGAGGCCGTGGGGGACACCGAGGTCAACAACAGGGTGGACGAGGTGAGTGTGCTTCCCCTTACCAACGATGCCTGGGTACTACAGATGGTTCAGGGCTTCCAGCTGGAGTTCCATGGCCGTCCGCAGCAGCCCCAACGTCCTAGCCCCATTACTTTCTCTCAGCGCGATGGAGAGTTGGTGCTCAAAGAGGTTTCCGCCCTCCTTCACAAAGGGGCGATTTGTTGCGCATGCGAGCATCCGGGCGGCTTCCTCAGCAATATCTTTTTAGTCAACAAGGTCGACGGAGGCCGCCGTCCGGTTATCAATTTGAAGGAGTTCAACGAGTGGCTGGTTTACCGTCATTTAAAAATGGAGGGGATTCACCTCCTGAGGGATGTGCTGCAGCCGTCCGACTGGATGGCCAGGCTCGACTTAAAAGACGCCTATCTGGCGATCCCGGTCTTCCCTCCACACCGTCGTTTCCCCCAGTTCACCTGCGCCCGGTGGTGGAGGCTTTGCGGGCGCGCGGTGTCCGAATGATAGTGTACTTGGACGATATGCTCTTCATGGACCAGTGTCCGAAACGGCTAGCGTCCCAGCTGCAGAACGCGGTGGACCTGTTGAAGGGTCTAGGATTCGTTATCAATGAGAAAAAGTCTCTCCTACTCCTGACGGAGGGCCCAATTCACAGAATGAACTTAAGACTCAATCCTAAACTTAGTACTATTTTGGTATTCACAGAATGCATTTACTAATCTTGGTATTCACAGAAGTTAGGATTTTGTCTTAAGTCTGTCTTAAGTCAGTTTTAAGACAAACTTAAGACAAAATCCTAACTCCTGTGAATATCAAAAGTAGGAAGTTCATTCTGTGAATACCAAAATAGTAGTAAGTTTAGGATTGAGTCTTAAGTTCATTCTGTGAATCGGGCCCCCGTTGCGCCACCTTTCTCGGGTTCAGCATCGACTCGGTTTCAGCCTTGTTAAGTCTTCCCGCCAGGAAGATGTCGAGAATTCGGCACGAGTTGCACCAGACGCTAGCGAAACCGCTGATATCGCTGCATCATCTGGCAAGGATAGTAGGACTGTTGTCATCCTCGATTCAGGCCATCTTCCCGGGCCCGTTGCACTACCGGGCCATGCAACGTTTAAAGGCAAATCATCTCAGGAAGGGTCTGACATACTCTCAGCTGATTCCGTTGTCGGAAGATGTGAGGGACGAGATGCAATGGTGGCTGATGCACATGGAGGCCTGGAATGGTCGTGCGATTTTTGGCTCCGCCCCAGACATCGTGATAGAATCGGACGCCAGTCGTTCGGGGTGCGGAGAGTTCTCTACGGGCGGCGCCTGGTCTGCCCTCGAGCAGTCATTACATATCAACTGCTTGGAGTTGCTGGCGGGTTCCTTTGCGGTCCAGTTTTGGACTAAGGATCGTGTCCAATCGTGTGTTCTCCTGAGGATGGACAACGTGTCCGCAGTCCGTTACATCAACCATCTGGGTGGCACCAAATCCAAGATGCTGGCGGATCTCGCAAGGGACTTTTGACACTTCTGCCTGGACCGTCAAGTTTCAGTCACGGCGGAGTATTTGCCGGGCCATGAAAACGAGGTGGCCGACTTGCACTCCCGGCACCTTCTGGATGCCAGCGTATGGAAACTGGATCCGCTGGTGTTCTCCCAGCTGATGGACCGTTGGGGTTCGTTTTCAGTGGACCTGTTTGCATTGCGACTGGACCACCAGTTACCGAGGTATTTCAGTTGGCGTCCAGACCCATCGGCGGAGGCGACAGATGTGTTCCTCCAGGACTGGTCCGGCGAGCAGGGTTATGCGTTTCCTCCATTTTCAATGATAACACGGGTATCAGCGTTGCTGTGCCGCCAATCGGTGCAGGTGGTGATGATCACGCCATGGTGGAGGTCTCAAGTTTGGTTTACAGTTCTTCTGGAACTTACCTGGGATTTTCCAATCCTACTCCCCCACTCTCCTCAAATTCTCCTTAATCCGGACAGGAATCCCCACCGGTTGGTTCAGGAGGGCTCGTTGAGACTGATGACATTTAGGATCTCCGGCATTGCTGGTCTCTACCAGGCCTTTTGGGAAAGGCAGAGGACCTGCTCTCCAAGGCCTGGGCGGATAGCACCACCAGGAGATACTGTTCAGCGTTGCATAGGTGGCATGGCTGGTGTATGCGACGGAGTTTCAATCCCGTGGGGGCAGATGTAGTCCATGTCCTAAACTTCCTTTGCCGCCTTGGCGGAAGAAGGCTTAGCCTATAGGTCAATCAATACCTTCCGCTCGGCTATCTCGGCGGGGCATAACCTGGTGCAGGGTTCCCCGATTGGAGAGCACCCTTTGGTTTGCAGACTTTTGAGGGGGATTCGCCTCTTGCTGCCGCCCGAGCCGCGGTATTCCGTCCTGTGGGACGTGAGCAGGGTTCTGAATTTGTTTCTTTCCTGGCAACCGAACAGGTTTTTGCCTCGCAAAGAGCTTACTGCTAAGTTAGCGATGCTATTGTATTTGATTTCCTGCAGGCGGGTCTCGGATGTACGAGCGCTTGATGTTACGGCCAGGGTGTTTTCCCCGGATGGGGTGTCCTTTACAGTGAGCAGGAAAACTAAGACTCTCACAAGGGTTATTTCATATCCAGCTTTCCCGGATTCCCCCAAGCTGTGTGTAGTGCAGTGCCTCCGTGCATATGAAGAGATGACTGATGATATTCGCCCTCTGGGTGAGAGACAACTTCTTATTGCCCTACGAAGACCGTACAAGGCTGTTTCCTCCCCAACAATCGCAAGATGGGTGCGTTGGGTGATGCAGGAGGCGAGGATTGATACAAAGAAATTTGGTGCTCACTCAGTGAGAGGAGCTATGGCCTCGAAGGCTTTTGCCCTAGGGGCTCGGTTGGAGAACCTGATGAGGGCTGCAGATTGGTCCGCGGACTCCACGTTCAAGAGGTTCTATTTTAAGCCAGTAACGGAAGTGGCTCGGCTGGTTGTCGATAAGCTTTGAACTGGCATAATCCGAAGCCTCTGGTCCTGACATAGAATGAAAATTTGCCTAGCTTTAGCGCTGGTAAGTTCCAAATCTATTAAGGACTCGGAGGCGAGGAAAATCCCCCCCAATGACTTGCTCGAAGTGGACCCTCCCCGTACGGAATGTAAGTAATCTGTTCACAGAATTCTTGATGTTGCAAATGCTATTGATCTGTATGCATTCGATGTCACGTACCTGGTTATTCTCAAGACGGTTGGAGTCTGACTGTGAGTTTTCTTGCAGGGAATGATGGTCCAAAACAGGATGCGTGAGACGGCCGGAACATGGGCTTCGCGCGAAGAAAGAGGAAGAGGAGGCAGCTGCAAAGCATGATGGGTACTGCAGGAGTATAGAGACTAACAAAGGACTTATGGTTCAGTTTCCTGTTTTTCCCAAGTGTTCATGGGAAAAGTAGTTTTTATATGTTTTTCTTGCTGCTGTGAAAATAAAGTGAAGAAAGCAAGGCATAATCCTCGCCTCCGAGTCCTTAATAGAATTGGAACTCACCAGCGCTAAAGCTAGGCAAATTCTCATTCTGGGCAATCCTATTGCCAATACCTGCAGTGGCTTAGTGGCAGATTGTTCTTCTGCAGCCTGTGGAAAGGAGCCTGACTGGAGAGCCTGTTTTGTATTTGTCACAAATCCTGCGATGCTATCTACCTCCTGGAGAAGCTCTGGAAAAAGAAGGTTTAATTATTTAGTTCGGCTATATCCCTCCTACACGCTTCCTCTGTATCTGCTTGCATATATCATGACAGCAAAAAGGTTAAGAACAGAGAGCTTAATCTCCTCAAGGTGTTTTAAAAAGACCAAAGCAAATCCATCAAGGAACAAGGCAACACATTTGGGTATGTTAAATGAGAGATCAATGATTAAGACTGATTTTATTAGGGCTAGTGAAGAGCACCTTAAGATGGAAGCTGATTTATTATCTATGGAAGATGATTTGAAAATAAAATCACAAATAAAAGCACAGTTAGATGTCTCCTTGGCTAACATGAAGGGTAATCGTCATGCTTCATCTGGTAGTAGTAAAATCACTTCTGATCCATCTTTGCTCTTTATCAAGAACAATGTAGGTCCAGTTTTTAAAGAACATTTAATGCAAAGCTATTTGGTTTTAGATGAACCTGCGTCTCCTCAAGAGAAAAGCAAGATTGTTCACCAGGAGGACTATCATATAGATCTTCCTTAATGGTAGAGTATGCTCTTCCAGAGATATCGCAGTTTAAGGATACATAAAGTGAAAGTAGCTCCGAAATTGTACCGTTAACATAGAAAAAGAGACAGTCAATGGAATCATTCAGTAGTACACCTAGTATTAACATCTCTTCACAACTCAATCTTTCTCAGTATCTGAAAAACCGCTCCATCCAGCAGTGAATTTCCCTGGTGAGTATGTCTCTTTTCCAAAACTCTTTGATGCCTTGAAAGAATTCTGTCAAATTCAAAAGAGACTTTATTTCGGTTTGATTCAACCATAAAAGTACACATTTCATACTGTACATACATAAAACATTGGTGAAATATAATTACAAAAATAAATAAATATCCCTATTTCACAGAACTGTAATTCATTAGTATATTAACATTCAATGATACAGACAGATTCTCATTCTAAGAGACAATTTTAAAAATTCAATTATTTGGAGGATACTATCACTGTGCAGCAATTGTAAGTATAAAAAGGCTGGTCGTATCTGATTAAAATTAAGTTTCTTTAAAAGATCAAGCAAATAGCGTTTACGTGGATAATCATAAAATCTACATAAAAACATAAAATGCAGAATATCCTGTGGAGACTTTCCGTCGCAGCGACAGGATACAGGAAGTTTACTATAAGCATCTTTTTTTGGTCTTATAAGCAGATGATGGAACAAGTTCATTCTAAATCTTGTTAACAAGAACTTTTCATGGGTGCTAAATGTGGCGAGTAGGTAAGGCTCCATTGTCATACATGTTTTAACCATGATATATTTCCTTACACTTGTTTTCTGTAACTCAGCACCCTCCCTCACGGCCTTCCGTCTCTGGAGAAAAGACTGCTTAATTGCTTCAACATCCCCTTTTACAATTTCAGTCGGACGGTCAAATAGTTCAGGGCGACCCAGCTCACAGAAACTGGTTTGTAAGTACTTTAGCCATGGGGTACCTAATGCCTTATCATGAGAAATGAAATCACTTACAATTAGGTGCGTTAGGGGGATGTCTCGACTTAGCCATAATTTCAGCCAGCAAGTCAATGGGCGTAAGGAGAGAATATCGCTCAAATATTCTACTCCCAACTCCTCATGGACTGCAAAGTTAGAAGTGGCAGCCGGGACACAAAGAAGGCGTTTTAAAAATGCGTTTTCTGCAATCTGTAATTGTTCACAAGCAATGTAACCTCAAAGTTCACTGCCATAGGCTGCAGTTGCTACTAATTTAGCATCATATAATTTCATCATTGCAAGTGTTGGCTTTTTCCCTAATTTTGAAGCAAAATTAAAAATGGAAGCGTTAACCCTTACCACATCACCTTTTTTCTTTACAAGTTGTGGACCCCATGACAATTTAAAGTCAAAAAGGACTCCTAGATAAGACAATGTATTAGAAAATGGAATTACTTCATTATCTAGTTTAAATGTGTAATGTCTTCTTGGTCGATTACCAACTTGCATAATAAATGATTTGGAGTTATTAACCAGCAAATCTCTTTCTTCCATAAACTGTTTAAAAGCATTGAGTAACAATTGAAGGCCTTTTTCAGTTCTAGATATTAAGACTGCATCATCTGCGTATAAAAGAACGGGGATACTCCTTCTCCCCACCCTCGGACAGTCAGCTCTCACCTCCTGCAAAACGCTATCAAGATCATTTATATAAAAGTTAAAAAGGAAAGGGGCTAATATGCAACCTTGGTGCACACCCTTCCCAGTTCTAAAATTCTCAGTTATGCTCAGCTCTTGGGAGTACCTGACATTCGCATTTGTATTACTAATAATAAATAAAAATAATCCACATTTGTAAAGCGCACAATCACCCGTAAGGGTCTCTAGGCCCTGGGAGCCGTCGGGAGGATTAAGCAAGCTATTGCCCAGAGTCACATGGTGCTGGGCTAATCTGCCGCCGGCCCTGGGGATCGAACCGTGATCCCCAGATTCCGGAGTCAGACCTCTATGTAGGTCTATTAGAAAATTGACAATCCCACTGTCCACTCCCTTCTCCCTCATGGACCCCCAGAGCCTTCCCCTGTTCACACAGTCGAAGGCTGAGGATAGGTCCATGAAGGCTAGGTGAACAGTGCCTTTTGGGGCAATGCCGTATTTGCTGAGTATTGAGAAAAGGTTTATACATTGTGTTATGGTTGATCGGCCACTGCAGAAGCCATACTGGAAGATAGACATGATGTTATTGTCCATCACCCAGTTAGAAAGTCTCTGCAGTACAATTCTCCCCACTATTTTGACCATGGAATTAATTAGGGAGATAGACCTGTAGCAGAGTGGGCTATCCCTTTCCCCTTTTTAAAAAATCGGGACGATGGTGGAAACCCCCCAGGAAAATAGACACCCGACTCTGGCGGCTGCATTGATAACAGCCTCAACAATCGGTGCCCAGAACTTGGGATCAGACTTAAAAAGGTCTGGGGGTAACCCATCCGGTCCTGGTGCTTTGCCAGCTATAAGCCCCTCTATCCCTACCATTACCTCACCTCTATTTACTCTGAATGATGTTGTCCCATTTTCGAGGTCAATATACGTAATATTGTCCACCGATCCGCCATATAATTGCTTAAAGTGTACAAACCACTCCTCTTTAGTTATGACACTTTCTAATCCATCTCCTGGATCTTGCACCAGAAATGGTTTCTTAACTACCGCCCAGAATCTAGAGCTGTTTTTCAGGGTTTGTGGATCCAAGATCCCATTCCACGCCTCGTTCCTCAAAGATTCTTTGCGAGAGGCAGTAGCTAGTTTGAACTCTTTGCGACACCCTTTGACTGTCTCCTTGTTTCGTGGGTTTGCTGCCAGGGCAGATCTCAGGTTGCGTGCAGCTTTAGAGCATTCCTGATTAAACCAACGCGGTCCCTCTTTCCCAGACTTCTTTGCTGGCTCTGTCATTAAGATAGAGACTTTGTCTGTTAGACATTGAAATGCAGACAGTACCTGCATAGGGTTAGAGTCAACCTGAGTGCAGCTGTTAATTTCATCACTACAGGTATCTTTGATATTTTTATATATAAGGTCAGGAGTGCACATGGCCCATTTTAGGCGGCATCTTCCATCCGTTGTCTTTACCCTTCCCATGGACTGACTGCAACTTGTGTTAACCACCCAAGGACCCCTAAGGTGGATAGTCAAAGGGTTATGATCATTAAATTTATTATTTTCAATGGTAAATGAATCTGCAAAAACCTGCATGGGCAAAGTAACTAACATATAATCTATAAATGTCCCTTTCCCATGCCCTATAAAAGTAAGTGTCAAAGCGCTTCATGGGGTCGCACAGTGCCATAGTTAATGTAAGACCATGGTCATTTAGTAACTCATTAAAAGAATCCCCCTCCAGTGTATGTTCCAAATGCAGGCCCTCATTTCTAGCACAATGCATTTCCTGAAGAGTTTTCATTAGAGGGTCCCAACAGGGGTGAACATTAAAATCACCCATGATCATTAGGTTATGTGAGCAGTCCTTCATAGAAGAGCTTACATAGTCATTTAAGGTTTTTAGATTGTTTGAAGCTGTGCATATATTGGTAGAATTATAAAAGTTAATCAACCCAACCATACAATTATCTTTTGCTAAGACTAAACCTAAAATACCAGGGTTACTTGATGCCCTTCTTTGCATTGTACATGTCATAGCTACAGAAATAAACGTGACCATCCCCCCCATTGGCCTACCCCTGCTTACTGCTCTAGCAGGTACAAAGTATGCCTTGTATCCTTCAATAAAAAGGTCACACTCTACTGACCAAGTCTTTTGCAAACATATAATCTGGAAACATTTATTATATTTGACCCAATTCTCATCTTGCATGTTAGTGGCCAAACCAGCAATATTCCAACAAAGAACATTATTTTTGTGTATTGTGAGCTGTTTTGCCTCTGTTGGCTGATCTACAGGGTTTCGTGCTGTACTTTGACCCTCATGCTCCTCAAGTCAATCACAAGCATCCAGGCCCGAAAACAACTCGAATCTATTCTGTGTGGCCACATTAAACCCTCTCCAACTCTGATTGGCAGCATTATTATTCTGTACAGGCAGCTGTCAACTATTTACCCCATGGCTAGCAGTATTATACATCTATGGTGCTGCCGATATGGGTGGTCGAGTTTGAGACATTAGCCTGAAACTTCGAAAGTCTTTGGGGGTAGTTGGCCCAGGCGCATAGAAATATCCCAATGGATGCACACAGACGCTGTTTGGGCTATATACTAATAAAGATGCACGCAGTAATACTGTAGCAACATGTTGTGGGTCTTTAAAATTAATAACCAGACAATCCCCAGTTGTTGATTTCCTTGAGGGGCCAACCCAGTTGACCCTTTCTGTTGAAATAATTTGGTCATAAAAGTGAGTTGGAAAACCACAATTTTTATTTAACCAGGCCACTGTTCAATTTTTCAATGAATCTTGAGACTCCCCAAGTGGCGAAGCAGAATGTTCTTCAAACCGTGGGACATTTGTCAGCACCACCACATAGGGCACACAGTCAGGCGGGAGATTTAGGTTCCTAGGTCTTATTCTCTGGGTTGACACTGGTCCACTACTCACAATAGCTGGCACTTGTTTTTGTGGCTGGGTTGCTGGTGGAAAATTATTAATAGCCCTGGTTTCTACCGGGCCTTGGGGACACCGCTGCTGCGCACTCTGTGTCCTATCTGTCTTTCCCTTCTCAGCTTTGTTGGAATTAGTATTTGGTACATTCACTTTCGGAGCAGTGGCAGGAGCCAGGTGTGCCACCAGCAGTGAGTCCTCCCAGCCTTTCTACTTCAGAGGCTACAGCATCTAATCTAGTTAATAAAGGATTAACTAGTTTGGTGATTTTCTCCTCCATCTTACTTAATAGTGTGCTGATCAGGTTCTCATAGTGGTTAGAAGTTAATGTAAACCCTCCTTCACTATTACCCTCCAAGTTACCAACACCTGTTGCGGGGTTATCAACCATATTCGTTTTAGGACGGGAACTTGCAGCTCTTTTTTTTGTAATTTTTCCCCCTCGTTTTGCCGGAATATTTCTACACTGTCTAATTGGTCTTGGTGTTATAAGGGTCGAGTCTAGTTCTTCACTAGAGGAATTATGCAGGTCTAAATGCGCCTCTGCATGTACCTGTACCTGTACCACGGTACTAGGGGCCCCTTCAATACTTAGATTAGGGTTCCCTTCTGTAAATTCCTCTGTCCCTTCTGTCCCTTCTATCACTTGAGTGTGCATATTTGCTGGTAATACAGGAGGGTTACTAGGTTCTAAAGAAGCCCTGCGCTTATTATTGATTTGGTTAGACTTTTTAACCAAAAAGTTATCCATAGTGTTCAGGCCAGCAACTGGCCTGTCTTTGATGAGTCTAGACATAGCAATAACACTAACAGCTATACTCTTGCGTTTAAGTTAGTAGATCAGGCCACCAATAATAACAGACAATTTTTACCGGTAAAACAAAAATTATTAAAACACAGATTAAACCTATTTATAAGTCCGAAGTCTCACGTGAATGATGTAGTTCATAAAAAAGATCCCGGGTCTGTGGCCCGTCCCGGCCTCCTCCCACCTCTGAGGGCCACAGAGGTCCCGCCCTTTGCCCGGGCTTTGCTCGGGCGCTCCCGCGCGTGACTCGCGGGGCGAGAGGCGTTCCTCTCTTTTAAGGCGCCTCCGGGCGCAAAGGTGGCGTCAGGGACGCGACTTGGCCGCCGGGGCACCTGGGAGGTGTAGTTCTGACGACCCCCGGTGGCTGCAGGCCATGTGTGAGGCAGCCGTTACCCTCACGGCGTCTCCCTGACCCAGCAAGCGGCAGCCATTCCCCTCACGGCAGGTTAGTGCAGCTGTTAGGCGTCCCTCTGAGCGCTCGGCGCTCCTCTCTTTTCAGGCACCTCCGGGCACAAAGGTGGCGTCAGGGACGCGACTCGGCCGCCGGGGCACCTTGGAGGTGTAGTTCTGATGACCTCCGGTGGCTGCAGGCGATGTGTGAGGCAGCCGTTCCCCTCACGGCGTCTCCCTGACCCAGCAAGCGGCAGCCGTTCCCCTCACGGCTGTCATCTATTTCGCAATTATTGGAAAGAACTGCGTGGAATGAGAGGCAGTTGTTAAGGTACCAGGATCCTGCTTCATGCAGGACTTTGTAGGCATGTGTGGGGAGCTAGAAGGTGATTATTTTGTTGACTGGGAGCCAGTGGACGTCTCCCAGGTGGCTAGTGATGTGATTGTGATGGGGGACATTTAGGATGAGTCTGGCAGAGGGGTTCTGAATGTTCGGCTGTTTCTTGAGGAGTTTCAGTGTAATGCCAGCCTAGAGCGCGTTGCTGTAGTCAAATCTGCTGCTGATGAGTGCATGGGTGACCCTCTTTCTGGACTCGATGGGGATCCACTTGAAGATCATTCAGAGCAGGCATAGCCTGTGAAAGCAGGATGATGAGATGTTGTTGATCTGGCTGTTCATGCTGAGCGAGTAGTTTAGGAGGATGCCAAGGTTTCGTGCATGGTCTGTGGGTGTGATGGGGATCCAAGATTTGCGGACCACCATAAGTCGTCCCAGGTGGAGTGAGAGGATCCAAGGATGAGGTGTGTGAGTGAGGGCAGTATTTTCAAAACAACTAATTTTGTTTTGTTGTGTGGGTTGTTTTGTGGTTTCTTTGAGTCTCTCCACCCCTCTATGTGTGTATAAGGAGCCCAGGATGAGCACTTCAGTCTTCTCTGAGTTGAGCTTGTCAGCGCCATAGTCACAGCATTTCCTGATTTTGCATGTGGTGTGGCTTTTTTGTGGCAAAAGTCATGTGAGCCATATTTAATTTTCACACAAATCATCAATGGGTACATGAGACACATACAATAGCAGACAAATCATGAATACTTACCAACTGATCTACCAACATCTATGACAACTTAGTCCAGGAGGTCAGACTCCCTGTCACAATGTTTTAGCTGGTTGGTGCTGCAGTCCACTCAGAACAACCTCTGCATCTGGAGCTGAACACTCTCCCAACTTTATTCGTGGACCTTCATGGGGTATCCCTGGATGACACGTCCCCCACTGGCTACCATGGCAGGCAGGTAATATGTGACCAGCCACAGGAAGCTCCCAAACTCCTGCTCAGTCATGTGGTGCGACTGACAATTCCCCGGCATGATCCACCCAAATTATAACACCCATACATATCGGAACCCCCAAACATCAGCTACTACCCCTATAACACATTTAGCCTAAAAGACAAACATCCGACATCACACAGGATAGTATACAAAAATACACAACAATTGAGCTAAAAAATTATTTGAGGGATCCGACACAGTCAACAGACACGACATACCAGCTCCACAAACCAAAACCACTCTCCGGTGCAACCAAATCACAACCACTCGCAAGCTCAGACAATACAACTGTGACTTAACTTAAAATGAAAGTAACTTCACAGTTCCTGGTTTGTAGCATGCAGGATCGATTACATCACTTCCCTTTCTCCATTTCTTCAGTTCTTGGGTGGATGCGTCATGTTTTCAGCTGATGTGTCTTTTTTTTATGTTACCAGTCAATGCATCGATTTCACACAAGGCCTGACAAGACACAATACGTTATTTTAGACATGTCAGCTGGTAAGCATCATTTCCAGCTGAAGCGGTGGCCGCAAAAATCATAATGCTCTTTATTATGCAATATGGCAAATGTGTGTTTTTTTATTGTACTGGTATGTGTAATGCATGTAATAATGTTCCTCAAAACAAGAGAGTTATCCAGGTAAACCAGGAAGGACTGGGAATGGCAAAGTAATAACAAAAATATCTTCCTTTCTGTGTTGTAATAATGTACAGGGATTGTAGTGTTGGATGTGAATAGTGGAGTTGGCCTGTTCACAGTCTTTTCATGTATTTACTATGTGTATTGACAGTGAGCATATGTGGGAGTTAATGCTGTTCAGGGATCATACTACGGATAGTGTCCAAACAATGTGATAGCACAAGGGCGCAACTTACCAGAGGTGCACTGTGTGCTAAATTAGTCTTAGCACCCGTTGACACTGTATTAGCTTATCTCAGAGATGTATCAAACTAGAACTGCCATTGGGTCAGTGCACCCACATATACAATAGCACAGCCTACTATCAAACAGCGCCATGGGCCATGGTGGAGGCATCGGGCAGTGGAGAATATTTGGAGTGTGCAGTGACTGGCCGCACCCACCTAGACTATCTGGAAGGAATTGTTTGGATGGCACCATTAGAGTGTTTGTGTATTTGCCACTCACATCCAAGGATCACACCACATAGGAAAGTAACAGTCTCATCATTTGTGGGCAACATTATTCTCACTCATGCTGATGGTGCTATGGTAGTTCACCATGCATGCCGTGGCGTGACCTCCTACATATTGCTGATAGTAAGGCTGCCTAACTCACACCATAACTACACTCTGCATCAAGGCCGTGTTCCTTGTCCATAGTAGTGGGTGTTCACATGCAGCTCAGGCGCACTGGCAAAGTATAGTTTGTAGAATATGTATATTTCAATGAGAAAACCTAATGGATTTAACATGTGGACAAAGTTATTGATGTAGCAAATATAGAATGGAGCTTTGGGGCTGTGTTCCTTTGCACATACTATGTGGAACATTTACAATTATCATACTATGGGTGGCCTCTACTATCGTCCACAAGTATGAGGCCAAACAAATGGCTAGCAGCAGGAGAAACTCACACACAGGCATTGCATGCTATCTACTTTACCAAGCCAGCAATGGTATTGTGGCTGGCAATGGAGGACTGTTTGCTACAGGCAATTGATATGCACACTATTTTATTTGTACGAATGATGTTCATTGCTATTTGTTACACATAGCTAAATACTTTTTCTGTGTGAAAATTAGTTTCAGGTCAAATGTGAATGTTTAGGTGATCACTGTGACTATGGAATCAAAATGCATATACACAGTGGTAGTGCTCATTCCTGATTTATATATAGAATATCAAATTTAAATCTGTCTTTATTGACTGACATCATATACATTCCTCATTCTTCTGTGAAGAGATTGTTGATGATCTGGTCTCTCCACCATCTTGCAGCAACTGATGGTACAGTTTAATGAGGCTCCTCATTTTCCTCCTTCTCATCATCCAGCAGTTCCTGCTGCCCAGTGTCATCAGCCCATGGCACATTTGTCCTTACACATATATTGTGCAATATGCAGAGCCCCAATATTATTTTGCACACTATAGGTGGCACGTATAGCAATCGTCCCCTAGATATGTCGAGGCTCTTGATAGCTCCACTGGGCTTCTGTTTGTGGAATTTTCAGGGCAGCAGAGCGTATCCTTAGTCCACTGCAAAGACAGGAGGTGTACAATTAGTCAAGAGCCATACCAAGGGATAGTCCAACTTTCATGTCATTCTGCTATGTGTCCTGATTGATTCATACCCCTTGCTTACTGTAAAAGACGTGCAATGGCATTGTGTGGCATACACACAATTAAGGATTGGAAATGCCTTACAGTGTGCTACACATACAGGTGTACTGTCCTCTGTAATGCACTTATTATTTGTCATACTGGTGATTGCCAATGTCATGCAGGTGAGGATTTGTCACCAGTAAAGGGAGTCAATTTACCATTGAGTAGACACACATCTCAGATTAATCTGTTGTGTGAATTATTGGCAATTTTTGCCTTTCCTGTCTGACTTTACAAAATTTAACTGGAGCAGGTGATGTGGTGTACTTCAGTCACACATATTTTGCAATTAGAATTGGAGTAAATGTTATTCAATGTGCACTACTAGGGGAGGATAGAGAGTGGATATCAACTTGGGACATGATAGTGTACACATGGCAGTGCACAGTGTCCACTATGGTGACAGTACATAAGGAATTAGAGATATGTGTTAATCGTTTACTGTACAGTGCAACTGGTAGACTGACTACACTACAGTACCACACGAAAAGTGATCATCAGCACAGTTCACTTGTACATGTGGCCTAAAGTGGCATAGGCTGTCTTGACATGTGTGACTTGTAGGATTGTGTTGCGCATATGCCATGTAGTACGGCAAACGTATGTAGACCCACACCTCCTATTTATGCACTGTCTCATTCAACCCAAGACTGATATATCAGCGTATTTCTACATATTTGACTAGCATATGCTTGTCATGTGCTTGAGAAATACTTACCAACCAGAAGGCCATTTCCATTGGCTCCATACTGGAAGCGCTCATTGAGGGTGGAATGCTGTAAGCTGAAGGAGTCATAAACATTGCCAGGGTACTTTTCAAGAACATTTATGAAGTGGCCCAGATTGTCCACAGTTGCCTTTATGTTCATTAAATAGGTGTGCCTTCTGTTGCTGTAGATGTGTGATGTTGCCCCTGGATGCAGAAGTTGGACATGGGTTCAGTCCATTGCCCCCAACACATGTGGAAATCCTGCAGTGGCATAAAAGCCTTGCTTGTTCTCATGATGTTGCTGCGTCGTATAGGGGAAGTAGAAGTACTGGGCTGTGAGGCTTATCAAGGACAGAGGGGAGGAAACTTGTGAAGGATCCCGGGGATACTCCTGCCAACCTGGCTGTGATGGGTAGGAAATTTCCTGATTCCAGCATATGCAGGACAGCCAGTAGCTAGGCCTGTGTAGGTATGTTGGTGCAGCGCTGCAATTTCTTCACCCATGGTGCTATCTGGTGCAGGAGACGGACAATGGACTCCCTCCCAAGCCTGTAATGGGCAATGACCTCCTCATCCTCCCTAAGGTCAATGAGGGTAATCCTCTGGTGGTTTGTCTGCTCCCTTCTCCTGAGCTTCCTCTGTGGTGGTGGTGGTGGTAGTTCCTGTGGTGGTTGTAGATCTCTCCTTGGTGCTCCAAGCTGCAATAGTAGTATATCCATGCCGTAGTTGAGCTTGCGAAAGTGATTTGGGTATGTTCAGCCAGTGTGCATGAGTCATTTTAATGCTTGCTTTTCCGTAGCAGTAAAAAGCAGCTGCTTGTAAATATAGCTGCGTCAGTTATGCAATGCTTTTTCCAGGGGCACGCCTACCTTGCATTTCATTACCGGAAACTGCATCTAGCCATTTTTGCGCTGTAAAAAAACAGGCACTAGCAGTGAAAAAGTGAAAAAAAGCCTCTGCAGCATCAAGAATGTGACATTGCGGTGATGTGAGCTCCTTTTTTTAAAAAAATATTTTTATTTTATTCAGTTCATAGCATATATATTAAGAAAAAAAAATCATATAGAAATCAGACAGTATTCAACATTCAATGTCCTGTGGATTGAAAAAATTAAAAAGAGAAAAAAACGGACAGTGCAAATAAAGTAGTTAAACAGTGATCATACGAACAACCAAATCAATAGTACGGATATTAATCGGAAAACGAGCACGCCATATGCTGTATCATGGGCTGCCAAATCTTGATCCCTAATTGCTTTTTCTTCAATGATTTAATACGATAAAGTTTAAATTCTAAATGGAATACATTATAAAATTTTGCACGCCACATCTCATACGATGGTGCCTCAGGTTTCAGCCACATAGTAGCCATACATAATCGAGCGACTGACATAGCCATTAGCTCCTTGCAAATATGGACCAATGTTTCTTCAGCCAACGAATTTGGCTAAAGAATTTCTTCTCCACGCATTGATAAAAAAGTTGATATTGTACTAATGTCTTCTATATGTATCAAAACTAACAAAGTCGAGTAGAAGTAGATATAATAAGAAAAGGTCAGCGGGATGATGAAAGTCGATATTTTGAGTGCAATTAATGCACATTGTTATTATTTAAAGGCAATGTATTTGCAAGATTTTGCAAGCAAACAATTTCCTGAGCTATATATATTAATGGTTGGTGTCAATTATGTTGTCAGTGATGACAGATGCTGCATTTGTGTGTTATATTGAATTGTACCGGTTTTGAAAAATATATTGTATTTTTATGTCTAGGGACACATACGTAGTGAATCATTCATTCATGTAGACTACATGTGCATTTTGAGGACTTTTTGGTATTTGTGACAGTTTCTGAAACAGATATGCAACACAAACACAAGCAAATGGATAAAAATAGCTTATGTGGTGTGAACATTGATTTTGAGACTGGCTATTATTTATAAGCCTGTCATAGTTAAATCATGTCATACACTGACAGTCTAAGGATCCCATGCACAGTTGTCCCTTATCTCTTTCATCCAATGGGGACTGGATCTCCCATTCCAGTCCTTAGCAGGTTAGACACACAATTACACACTTCCATTGCACACCACTTCTAAACTTTTAAACATATGAATTTATACATTTAAAACAGTTTTATAATCCACATGTATTATTTTAAAAGTTTATTGCTTCTTTTTTAAAATCACTTTCCTTTTATTCTATTATCGTAATTGAAATGTTTATATTGTGCATTCACTCTTTGTAAAGATTTTAAATAATCAATCAATAAACAACGTCATTGCACACCAACATTTTTTCAGGCATAGTCTGTGGTTAGGTAACATTTATTTTGAGAGGACTTGAAAACTCAACACACTATGCGTTCTTAACTACTTTCTCAACTGTGTAACTAGCACCTAGTTCCCATTGAAAACAAGTTTTTAGTAACAAGGAAGGTCCTTCAAATCTCAATGCCAGAGGAATTGCACAATCCGTAGCAGACACCTTTAATATCACAGAGAAAACCATGCTCATTTTGCATTTTCATCTCAACACACACAAAACATATACTGGAAAATGATCCCTTTTGTTCTGCAAGCTAAACACTTTGTAGAAGAACTGGGGACAGACATCAGGTAGAAAAGATGAAAAGGATGCAGGGTAAAAGTGTTGCTTTGAAAAGTATGAAAGCCTTTCTAAGAGGTGCAATTATTGTGTCTGAGACACATAAAAATGGACGATGACATCGAGTTGACCAAACTTAAAGAGGAGTTGAAGAATCTGGCTTTCCAAGCATTGAGAGCCAGTATTATCTCCAGTGATGTATGGAATTACAGAGAAGAACTAAATCAACTTCGCAAACAATTCACACCTATTTTATGAATAAGCTGAATTTGCATTATTTAATCTTTAAAAAGCGTTTTTAAAAGGGTTAGACTAAAGCAAATGTAGAGGGAGAAGACAATATTTGTCACAAAAAAGCATTCCATTTTACAAGACTTCTCAGGACAGATTTACTCAAAGTTCATGTAGCACAATGCAGCAATTCAAGTTGCTAAGTTGCATGGATGGAATAGAGCAAAAATGGGCCCTATTTACAAAGATATGGTGCAGTTCTGCTCTCTCTCGTAGGGCGCTTGTGGCTGCCTAACACCAATGCAGACAACCTTGTACCAAGATAGTTTTTGTTTATAAAGGTATGCCTTCCTGCACAAGACCTATCCTTGGAAGCTTGTATCTCTTTGAATGCAGCACACATGCAAAGAAGAAGCAGTATAGAGAAATTAGGCAAATTCTTCTTGCTATGCTAGCATCTGGTAGGTGCACCATTTTGGTGCAAGCCCATGTTTATAAGTATTTAGTATTTGCATCAAAATACATAGTTGGATGAACACCTAATGACCATGCTTCACCCGTGTATTGCCTACCTCATGCAAAGTAATGCAAGGAAGCCATATGCCTTGCTTCACTTTTTTTTAAGTACATGTAAAGGATACACAAACCCATGCAAATTGGACTTATGTGGCTTAATAAAATAGAATTTTTTTGGGTTGTTTCACAAAATGATGCACTTTTGACACAAACTACTAGTAATCAAAACCTAAATTTCCTTTAGCCCCAAAGAATATGAATCAGGATTTTCAAAACAACTATTCACAATGAACAAAATGTCGCTAACGAGTTGTCAGAAAACTCTTTCTGAGACATAAAAGGATTTGTGATCATATCTGAATTGCAAAGGGATGCATCAAACATTTGTGATTCCAACTGCAGTCACACGCAATTGAAAAGTTACTACCTCTTGGAGTGGTATATGATTTGCAAAGGGGAACACTGTGCTTGTGGATGACTTATTTTTTTGGATATCCTGTTCCCCCAGATGTGTTGCCAAAAGATAATTTTTTAATACCAAACCCTGTCTGCTTCAAGAAAATATTTTCTGCTTTGGAAAGTACAAGGATGTATAGGCATTTATATAGCGCACTACTTACCCATAGGGTCCCAATGCGCTTCGACCGCTGCGAAACCCTTCCTGGCTTCCCTGAGAGATGGTCCCTTAATGGGTATCTCCAGGGTGAGACCAGGCATCCCCGGCGGTCTGGTGGGGCTGTTAGTGAAGATGAGGCAAGCTAATGCCCAGAGTTGCCGAGTGTGATCGCTGATCAGAGTGGGCACCGAGGCGAGAGAATTATCGAGTCCGCTGACCCTGGTCCAGAAACCTGCCGCGCCGGGAATCGAACCCTGGTCCCGGGCCGTCCTCTGCTCTCGGCTCTGCCGCCTCTAACCAGTGAGCCACACTACTTCACTACAGGATGGATGGTTGACTGCTGCTCTTTGTGCACCACCATAACTGCATTTGAAGCAATTTATAGGCAGCTGCAAAATGGGACCTGCCAAATTAATATTCATAAGTTAGTTTGTTTTGTGACCCCTGCAAATAGATACATTGCAATGCAAGGTATTAGTACATAGGTCATATTCCAAATCACACCCCTAATTCAAAAACCAGTCATTGTGCAATTTGCATGTTCCTGGTTTGGAAACAGGGACAAAAAGTAAAGCTATCGCCCTGGTGCCACAAGGCTGTATCCAGTTACACTGGACATATAAAACAGTGGTATTCACTACATCACAAGAGATATTACACAGCAATTAACTAAATATAAATATTACTATGTATATCTGTATATATATATATATATATATATATATATATATATATATATATCTATATCTATCAATATAGCACTCTCTCTTGCTATATAAGCAGAATTTTAAATTGGTAAGTATCAAGGTATTTTATTTTCCCATCAAGTTCTGAGTGAAACCATTTGCAACAAAACCTTAAATTATATAGTGTTTTGGTCTTTAAGGGCATGGGTGATGAACCAATAAACTAAAATGCTAATTCCTGCCTCCACTGGTCATAAAGTATCTCAGATTTTAAACCTAGATGCGACTTATTATGACTCTTGCTGGACATTGTTCTGATATTTTTTCATTTTCAAAATTATTTAATGTAATGCCCTCACCACAAAAAAGAAGCTTTAAGACACCTGTCTGAGCTACCTTCAAAACCCATTCAGTCAGTTTAGGGATGACTCACACATTAAGCATTGAAAGGCTTCAGTAGGCATGTTCTCCTTTTATGGTCATTGACATTTGCCAGTGCCCTTTTCTCGAACTTTTAGAACAGGGCCTTCGGCTCTGTCGGTGTCCAAACTAGGTAACACAAGCCTATATGAAAACAAATGAGGACTTTATCTAAACTGTGAGAAAGTGGATTACTAACTGGCATGGGTGGTAGTGATAAGATGAGTAGTCAAGTCAAGTCAAAAAGACTTTATTCGGTTTTGATTCAAACCATAAAAGTGCATTTACAGTATAAACAATTTAAAACATATTAAAACACACAGTCATTATAAAACATGAGCGAATAGTGCAAAAGTGCAGTGTACAGCAAATTCCATACATAGCAAATTCATTAGTAAAGATAATCAAATCAACAGAGATACCATCATTGGTCCAAACAATTTCTCAACTTAATAGACAATTTTAAAAATTCAGTAACTTAAAGAATACTGTCACTGTGCAAAAGTTGCAGATACAATAATGCTGGTCTGATCTGGTTAAAATTACGTTTCTTTAAAAGATCTACCAGATAGCGTTTGCGAGGATATTCATAAAATGATGAGTATTGTGTTAGGTCTACTGCATGTTTCAGTATGTTAATCCTGGGCTCAACCCCGGGTACTTATGGCACAGAGCAGACAGGCTCAACGTAGAGAAAATGTGTAAAGCTTTTAGAAATACAAAAACAGTTAAAAAGCCGAAAACAGAACACAATAAAAATGCCACTTCAATTTATAATAATCGAGAATAATTTAATGAACAAAATGATACCAAAATTTAAAAAATCCAATAAGGGGATAGGCATTGGACATTGGTTTTGGCCAGAAAACCCCAGAGCAAGAAAAATCTAATTTAGCACTCAGAGAAGATATATTTCTGGCCAAATACTTTTGGCATGATAAACCTGTCAAGATTTTTACAATTGGACTGAGCCTCTTTTTTGGATATATTCTCACCAATGGCTTGCTAAATCAGATTTGCTGCCGTTGAGAAGCTCCAAGTGGAACGCCCAAGAAAAGTGCATTTTGGGAAGATTATCTCACAGGTTTGTCTCAGTCCTCCAGAGGTCATGGAGCTGAAACGGTTCTAATTCCCAGCTTATCAAAGATGATAGGAGAAGTGAAGTTTGACACAGTCAAGGGTACCAGTACCTCAGTACCAACACATGAGGGTATAGACTTGCTCCAGCAAAGGCAACAAGCATGGTCCAGGTCAGGAAGTAAGTATCCAAAATATTTTTGGGGTGAACTTTCTGGTTGGTCCCTAACCTGAGATCACTAAATTAATATCTAATGTTGTTTATGTTGCTTCCAACTGTTTCTCTATGGACCAGCCAACCTTGTTACAGTGGAAATGGCTTTAAGGTGCTAGTCACTATAAGGCAGGGGTCTCCCATCTTTTCTGTAATGAGAGCTACTTCTGATCAGTGAAAAACATTGTGAGGTACTGAAGGCAAAGTAACACATGGATTCTTATCAGACACCACCCACCCAGCTTCATTGACTCCAAACCTAATCCCCATGGAGCTCGATACCTTGGTTTAAACAAAGTATTGTGATTAGGGGTACTATAATAGAGCTATCATGTGCGTCAGTGAGAACATGGTATGTGGGAATGTATGAACATGTTTGTGAATAAATGGGACATATATGTATGGGCGACTGAAAGCCTGAGAAGCATGTGCTAATGACAAATGACATACCTTACACCATATGTGGCATCATTTCTTGTGCAACACAAACATTCTATATATTTTTTTTTAATGGGAGAAATTTAAAGTGCAGAAAAATGTTCTGCAAAAATATTTATAATAAGCAACATTTTTCTGCACTTGATGGAACATTTTCCTGCACTTTAAATTATTTCCATTTCCCAAACGTTATGTTATTATGCAGTACATAAAACTCATAATTCTAATTTCAAATTCAAACCATGTCAAAGTCTCTTTACAAACAGCAGGCATATTATTCCCACTGACCAGTAGACACGGTGTGCCATATTTATAACAGGAAAATACAGTCATTTGTTTAAATGTTAAAAATGTAAAGTGAAGAAACATGATTTATAAAACCATAGGAATTTATTGGCTTAATTTAAAGTAGGGAAAATTATTAAGACAATATTTAATAGAAAAATGTTTCTTCATTTTAAATTTCTCTCATTTAAAAGAAAATGCTTTTTTCAGTTATAAATATGGCACTGTGTCTACCAGCCACTGGGCAAGATGCCTGCTGTTTTTAAATGTGACACTTTGAAAAGGTAGAAAATTAAAATGAAGAGTTAACTTGATGTTTAAGTTAACTCTTCATTTTACTTTTCTCTCATTTAAAATCATTCAGAAATATCATGTTGTGCTCATGCTCCAATATTGAGTTAAGAATGTATTTTATTTCAGAGTTGAATACCTCAGTGCTTCAGCACTGAACCTCTTTGACCCACATGGGTCTTAAATCTGAGTGAAGCACTGCTCATTATCAAGCTCTGTTATCTGCAGCCTGATCATAATGTAAAATAAACGTGCCTTTCCTCAACTTTAAAAGGAAAACGCAACACTTATTTATTGCAGTTCTTAGTTAAAAATGAACTCAAGGCTGGGAGCTACTCTATAGGTTTCTGAGTGCTACTGTTCGCTCACGAGCAACTGGTTGGAAACACCTGCTCTAAGGACATGTGAACTTACATGTCCTAGTTTTAAATAGCATGCATTCTGCCTTGTGGGCTGCAAGGACTACATAAGGGTTGCCTTAACATTCATCTCTAGTCAAATTTGCTCATTTTGTGTTTTTGACAGATAAGATTCATTTAAATGTGAACCAGCCAGGCTACAGGGGTAAGCCTGCCTGGATCCATGTTTGTTGTCACACTAGTAAATGGCACAATTATGCTGTAGTCCATAGGTGGCATTTAACTTACCATTCCATGGGTGTATTTTTAGACACCATTGCTATGGCCCGATAAGAAATTTAGCTATGCCAAGTAGGAGTAAGCCAATTTCAACACATTTTAGGGGTCAAAACACATGCACCGTGACCTGGGTGGCAGTGTCACAGTGAACAGAGTCAAAAGACTAGCAGCATCAGTCCACAAGAAATGAAGGTGACCAGGCAGAAAAGGGCACTTTCTCACAAATGCACACTGGTTAAGTATGTTTGGAAGACAACAACCTTTAGTGGTAGCAATTGGTATTACTGGTATCCAAATAGTTAAATGGAAAATATTTGGAGGCTGGAGTAAGAACATTTCTGGACAGCTTTACAGGTTCTAACCAAAAAGACTATTTATGGCAAGTACTTTGTTCATCCTGTGACTCGCTGGATAACTTAACAATATCATGTTCATTAATCAGTTTCACTGCATACTCTTATTGCCTCCCATGTACTTCAGCTTTGCTTGGCTTTGAATGTGGCTTGGCATACTTATATGTTGTGTATTTTCAGAGTTGTTTGACCCTTATGCTTTTTCCTCACTTAGGTGCCCTTCTACCTCTATCAAGATTGCAGCTTATCCTTATCCACTTTTGGCACCTGAAACAGATTCCTTTTGATGCTTCTAGTGTTATCTTAATAAGGGTAAGGTAGCATCACAAATCCACATTTTCTCTTAAGAAAGAGCCCTAGGAAAGAAGAGAACCAATACCTTCTATTGATATTTATGTGCAAGAACCACTTCTGTCTCCCTATGCCCAGTGATGAGACAACATGTGTCTCTTTATTAACATTTGATTATTTAAATGTTCTCAAGCTCCTTAAAAATGCATTGATTGTAACATTATCGAAAATCTTTCTTTTCTTTATGTGCACAACTGGTTTGTGATCACATGAACACTTGAGGTTTCAAATGATAGAGTATGTTTGTTAGACATGACACCCCACCCCTGGGTGGTAGTCCCTAAACCTTTTTTGCATTCACCCTTCCTAGATGCTGAATTGGTGATTGTTGGCTTTAGAACTAAGTGCACTTTACCACTGATAACCATTGCTAAAGTGCTTGTACTCTCTCCCTGAAGCCTGACCAAATAGGCCTACACTTAATTGGCACATTTACTTAACTTGTAAGTCAATAGTAAAATATACTATCTGTACCTAAGGTCTATTAATGAAATTCTACTAGTGGGCCAGAATCACTCATTGTGCCACTCACCAAGGTAGCCCTGTAAAACATGCCTCAGGCCTGCCACAGCGAACTGTAGTGCACTTTCAAACTGTCCTTTTTGACCTGGCAAAAGAAACATTTTGCTAGGACTAAACCTTCCTTTTTAATACATATAAGGCACCCCTAAAGTAGGCCCCGATGGCTCATGATGTATTACAGAAACAATGGTTCTGATGGACAATGTACATGATAAATGATATGTAACTGCAAATCGCAAATTCAGGCCAGCAAAAAGTATGTCAAAAGGATAAATTGTTATACACAAATAATAAATAAGCAGTCTAATTCTTGTTGTATTCAAGTAAAATCTGTATTAAGATAGTGCTTGGTGTCCCATGTGAAATCTTGAACTTAGATAATTAGTAAGACAAAACTGCTCTGAGATTTGAGAGGAGACCAGGACCTTCCTGCAAACCGATCCAACAAAGATTGGTTTTGCAGCAGCTCCAGATTTTTGTTGTCCACAGCAGTAAATTCCTTTCAGCAAATTCCTTTCTTCATGATGATTGTATCAGGCCTTGTGGATCCCTCTTATCTACAGCCTGCAGTTTAGTCCCACTCCGGTATTTTCAGCTCCAAAAAAACTTCCAAGCACAAAGGTAGAAATCCTTACCCCTCCAGTCTCCACCTCTGCCAGGGAACCCAGCTTTTCCCTTTCAGATTTTTTTGCAATTTTGTTGATTGTGTCATTCAGCTTTACACTTAAATTCTGAGTTCTGCCAAAAATCTACCAAATGCCAAATGGAAGAATATTTCTCCTGTGAGGCTATAGAAAATGAGAACTGGCAAGCGACATTTGGCATCTCCTAACATGATTTTCTAATGTGGCCAGTCGTGGTTTCTAGCTGAGCGGTAGCAAAATAGACTCAAATGGTTGCAAGCTCTTGAGCAATGAATGGTGCCATTGGTGCAGTGCTGCTTGTGCTACCAAATTGCAGTGCATTGGAGGAACTACTTGGATCTCGCAGAGTTGTCATGTACCTCTGTGGAATACCGTGGAGTGAAACTGCAATTTCCGCCCACTCCTCATCCTGAGGATGGGGAGGAGGACTTTGAGGAAGAGGATGAGAAAGGAGATGGCCTGGCCACTGGCCCTAAGCTGCAGTCACTGTGGGAGCAATGCCTCCTGCCAGGAAGCAGTGAGTATTTCAGCTACATGTCGGCTGAGGAACTTGAGGACAGGAGGGTTAAGAGGGAGTTCAGGCTACAGCTGGCAAAATTAAAACTATAGGCTGCCAAAGAGGGCCTTGGTGGAGAGATAGATAGCCCTGGAGGCGAACAATGCTGAGGCAGAAAGAGTCTTAACCAAGGATAAGGTAGAAGCAGAGGAAACTTTTGCTGGTTCAGGAAGTGAGTTGGACCTCAAAGCCAACATGGTCCAGCAACACTGGTGACAGTGACCTCCCAGTTTCCCATAAAGAAAGGAGAGTCAATGTATCTAATGACTAGGGGTGGGCCGTAAACTCTGCTACTCTGGTGGAGTTCACAGAGATTTGTTCTCTCTGCCCTTCGTTTGGAGTGCAGAGTTTTGGAAAAACTCCACCAAGCACTGCATGGCAGAGTTTTTTTCTTGTGCATGGCTCACTAACAGTAAGCTGGTTAGTGCAAGTGAGAAAGTAAAGCGCTAAACTGCCTCCCGGCAAGATTTGCCAATGTGGAAGGTTGCGATAGGTCGCTCCCGCTCTGGTTGTGAAAGCTACCACCTGGGGTGAGGAAGCTGCTGCTGGAGCAGAAAATCTACTCAAGCGGAAAGAAAGAAGCAGCACTCTCTGGTGCACCACATGGTGCAGTTTGTGTTGATTTTACAGCACGGGACAAGCTCACGGTGCTAAAAGTCAACACGAGCAGCACAATTTGCCACAACTCCACTGCTCGCAGAACTCTGCAGAGTCTTGCAGAGTTTTTGGTTAACTCCGTGGAACTCCACAGAGTAAAATTCTGCAAGTTCTGCCAACCCCTTATAATGACCTGGTGAACAACGTTATAGTGGGGGGAAGACATGAATAAGTGGTATGAGTATTACAAGTTAGCCTTAGAAATGCACATTGTCCCAGAGGGAGATTGGGGAGGCAGGGATTTTATTTTGCTGGCTCAGCCCGAGGGAAGGGTGGCAGAATGAAATAGCCCCTGCTAAAGTCAGCACTTATCGGTAAATATGGACTTACCCTTGAGAAGTGTTGGTGGTAGTTCAGTCACAACCAGAAGCTGTCCCTGAAGTCTTTGGTGAAATTTTTGAGTATTTCAGTAAGGCACTGGATGGTTGGGTTAAGGGCAGTGGTGTAAATACCTATGATGAGCTGTACAATCTGTTTTCCAGAGCGCACATTTTCAATCATTGCTTCCCAGAGCTACACCAACGTTTGACAGAAAGAAAACTCACTAGCCCTAGGGAGCTTGCCAAGGAGGTGGTCCACTGGCTCAGCAGCAGGGTCCAAAAGGAGATATCCAGAGGGTATCACTCAAATGGTGGACTGGGACCACACCATTAGAAAGAGGGGAGAGACAAATATAAAACAACTAAGTTCTGGGGGGAGGGAATCCCATCCCATTCTGACCAGAAGAAGGGAGTCTAACAAGAGAAGAAGCATTCAGATCACTTGACCCTTAAGTGCTTTGAGTGTCACATGTACAGACACTTAATGGGCGTCCACACCTACCAAAAAGGCAGCAGCCCTCATTGTTGTGCAGTCCCATGGAATGGCGAGTGGAGTGCTCAGGGAAGAGGTTATCCTTAGTTCACAGTAGTTTCCCTGGGTGACAGATAGATAGTACCCAAGACTCACATGCCTAATAACACTAAAATGCATAAGCAGTGGTTCACCATCTGCTATAAATGGGACTTGTGGTGGGCTGAGGTATGCACCCAGGCCAGGCAGGAACCACTCTCTCATCAGGGTAATCCAGATACACAATTCGATAACCTGTGCTCACTCTCTGGTAGCTTGGCATAAAGCAGTCAAGCTTATTTCCAAAAGGCAATGTGTAAAGTATTTGTGCAGCACACACACACACCCGGTAACACAATGAAAACACCACAGAGACTCCATGCAGGTTTAGAAAAATAGAGAATATTAATCTGAGTAAAACAAAACCAAAGCGACAACAATCCAATCCGTAGAAGTCGAGATATGATTTTTTAAGGATTTAGTGTCTGATTTAGAACTTGACAAACAGGTTGCTTTGTCACAACGGTGATGGATATCCCATCCTCCGAAATATTTAATCCCATAGGGTGTAATGGGACTTTTATTTTGACGGACGGGATATCCGTCACCATTGTTAATGAGTAACCATTCCGCTGAGTTCTAAATCAGGCCCTAAATCAAAAATAGTGCTCAGAAGTCACTACCAGTCAAAAGGCTACTTGAGATCATGGGGGACTGGTGAAAATCCAAAGTTCAGACTGACCACAATTGACAGCAGGTGGGCTAGAGGACTCGGGCAGGTCCTGCTGAAGAAATACCTCGGATGGAGCTTTTGTTGACGTCGAAAGTCTACTGTGTCATTGTTTAGCCAGTCAAAGGGGATCATGCATCATCTTCAAACTCCGTTGAAGTTAATGCAATGTGTTATCACAGAGATGTGCTGAGTGCCGTACTCAAGCCGTACAGGCTGTGGAACCGTTGTCATCAGGCAGCCTTTGCGTCGGTGGAATTTCATACACAGTCAATGAAATGCTTACATTTTTGTTGAAAACAGCTGCAGATCCCACTTCTGAGGCCCAGAGCTTAGAGGGGCACCTTAGGCAATGGTAGGATTCAAAGAAGCAGAGTCCAGCAGCAGCATCAGAATTGTAGGAAGTCTTTTGTGTGCCTGAGACTTCAGAAAAACAGGAGGCAAGCCAGCAAGCCCTTGGAGATCACTTAGAGGGAAGGCAGAGTCCTTCTAGCAGCATCAGGGAGCAGCAGGAAGCAGGGAAACAAGCAGTAACACATTCCTTCCAGAAAAGCCGTCCAGTTGAGTCCTTTATGCAGCACAGCAGTCCTTCTGACAGAGATATAATTCAAGATCCAGAAGGATCTGCGTCCAGGGTTCAAAGTCACAATACCTATACCCCAGAGTGCCTTTGATGTAGGGGGGGACATCAGAGGAACTCTCTGAAGTGCACAAGCATCCCTGTCTGCCAGGCTAACCCTTGAGGGTAAATCAGTGCTTTGTGTGTGGACAGGACACTACCTATTCAAGTATAAGTGTCAGCCCCTCCCATTCCTCCTTCCCCAGCAAGACCCATCAGAATGCAGAGGAGCCTCATCTTCCTGTGTTTGGCGCTGTCTAGAGGGAATCTACAAAGTGTAGTTGTCCAAAAACCCAGATGTGTATTAGAGGCAGGCTGCCAGGCACAAAGAACAGTAAGTACAGAGAAATGCCCACTTTCTAAAAGTGCCCACTTTCTAAAACAGTCTATTTAAATCCAACTTCATCAGTAAGGAGAATTTATCATTATCTTTCCAAATATATCAAACATGATAAAGCTACTCCTCTCTGATCAGTAATTGCAGCTTAAAAGTGTAATAAGGGATTCCCAGTGCTGGACCTTGACAGGGATAGGCTTCACAGTAGTGAAAAATGAAAATGTCTGTTTATCACTAATAGGATATGCAAGAGGGGGTGGCATAGCAATCATTCACAAAAGCACCCTCTCCATTTCAGAAAATCCCTCATTCCTTTATAACTCATTCGAATGCCTATTGGTCATCATCAAATCGCGTACTAACTGTTCGCTACATTGCCATCTCCTGCACCACCCACCTGGTAACCACAACGAATTTGGAACACAGCTCTCGGACTTGATCACCCAATGCGCTCTCAGCAACAATAACAGCATAATTCTGGGTGACCTCAACTTAAGATGGAATGAAACAAAAAACCCGCTCATCCAATCTCTCAACAGCCTCATGCTAGACAACGGTATGATCCAACACTGTGCAGACGAAACAAACCACAGAGTAGCGATCCTGGATGCAATCATCTCGGACAAGAAATCAATACTATTGAATACATCATTTCCGTTGACTGGTCAGATCACCATATTTTTCTTTTTCATATCAACAAACCGGCCCTATCCAAACCCCTCACTCTGGCACCACCGAAATGGTCCAGGAACACAACCCGAGTCCCTCGAGACAAACTAGAAGAAGGGCTAAGCATGCTCCTCCCAATCAAAGCGGAGCACCTCTCAACCACTGAACTTACCTCGCTCTACCACTCTAACTTGTTGCTCACCTTGGACCGGCTGCCACCCCTGAAACAAAAAAAAAACAGAAGCACCCCCTCTAGGTCCTGGTTCACCACTGACATCAATCAAGAAAGAAGATACCTCAGAACCTTAGAAAGAGCTTGGAGGAATAATCCCTCCTCCCTCCATCGTGATCAACTCAAGGCAGCACGCAGAACCTACAACAAGCACATCAAGAACAAAAAGACATCTTTCTTCTGCTCTGCCCTAGACAATGCAAAAAACCGCCCCAATGAACTCTTTAACATCATTAGGAGCCAAACATCCAAACCGTCAAAATCGCTCTGTGACAACTTTGCTAGTTTTTTCAACGAAAAAATCGCCAAAATAGATCTATCACTCAGCACCTACCCCTCCACCCTCATGGCGACCTCAACACTAGCAACAATAAGCAACTCCCCAGGGATCACTCCTACGCTTTGGTTCTCCTACCGCCCCATCCAGGAAGAAGAGATTATTAAGCTGTTAGCCGCGGCTAAACCCTCATCCCACTCCCTAGATCAGCTACCCTTGAGCCTGGCGAATGACCTGAAGCTTTCCTTAGCCCCAAGCTGGTGCAAGATAATTAACAGTTCACTGAGCACGGGACTCATTCCTGACTGCCTCAAAGTAGGTCAAGTCACTCCGTTCAGAAAGGGATTTAGCACTGAAACCACAATCTTAAATGTCCTAGACGATCTTCACATGTCACTTGACTCTGACCAATGTAGCCTTCTCATCCTACTTGACCTATCGGCCGTGTTTGATACAGTTGACCACACCCTGCTCCTCAAAGTCCTCCAGGAGAGAGCAGGCATTGAAAGGACGGTACTAAAATGGTTCTCCTCCTTCTTTCACAACCGCACACAAAGAATAAAAATCAACAACTTTGAGTTCCACAAGTGTCAGTACTCTCCCCACAACTTTTCAACATATACATGGAACCCCTCACCACATTTCTAAGGAACTCCAACATCCCCTTCCACCTCTATGCGGACGATACACAACTCTACCTGGAAACCACCTCAATCGAAGACATCCACAGACTAAATGTCACGCTCAAAGAGGTCCAACAGTGGCTCTCAATGAACCATCTCAAACTCAACCAAGAGAAAACAGAAGTTCTCCTCATCTCTAATAGAGACAAAAACCCTCGAATTGAAGAATGGTTCAAAGCCATAGATGCCCTCAATGGGGCCCTTGCGGCAACTGACTCAGTGAAATCCCTAGGGATTACCCTCGACCCCAAGCTGGACATGAAAAAACACATCTCAAAAGCCGCAAAAAGCGTGTTCCTTAACCTGAAACTGATGTACAGAATAAAATCCTTCCTCCCTCCAAAAGATCTTAAACAGGCCACGCAGGCATTGGTGCTTTCCAGAATTGACTATGGAATCTCAGAATTGACCGGATCAACAAAATCTCACCTAGGTCCTTTGACCACTACCCTCAACGCTGCAGCAAGAATGGTCAGAGGAACAAAGAAATTTGAGCATATCTCTCAGGCACTTAGGGAATTGAAGTGGCTTCCTATTGATCAACGAGCCAGCTTCCGCACAGCTTGTCTCACGCATAAAGCCTTGCACACAGGCAAACCTGAATATTCGGCCGCCAAACTCAAAAGGGCCGGTCAGTCCAGGAACCTCAGAAGCTCCAACACGCTTCTACTCATCCCACTGAAAGCTCGGAAACTAAAAACCGCAATAAATCCTTGGTAGGTAATGCGCCTAAGATTTGGAACTCCATCCCACCTCACATCAGAATGACCACCTCCTTCTCGAAATTCAAGACACTTCTCAAAGCCCTCTTCCTAGAACGCTCTCGACCGTAAAGAGTAACTCAGAAAGGACTTGGGGAT
This sequence comes from Lissotriton vulgaris, assembly GCF_964263255.1. Lineage (NCBI taxonomy): Eukaryota > Metazoa > Chordata > Amphibia > Caudata > Salamandridae > Lissotriton > Lissotriton vulgaris. The sequence goes on along the minus strand of NC_141685.1, from coordinate 337,122,723 downwards.
GGATTACTATTCCACTTCTTGAAACCCCTCCACTGGAGATATGTTCCGCAACTGTTTACATATTGCCTTTTGAGTTGGTATACTGAAGGTGTTTTTGTTTTCTTCTCTGCTCTCGTTTTTTGTTCAGAACTTGTTTACTCATATTTGTACATGCTGAGAAGCGCTCTGATACCCTCGGGTCCAGCTAGCGCTATACAAAACTTCAATAAATAAATTAAATTACATGTCCTCTCTTTTACTTAGATAACAGCCCACCTTTAGGATTACTTAGGGCCTAATTTAGGGTTGAATTAAATGTAATAAAAGGTGTGTTTAAGGCATGGCAAGTACTTGTAAATCCCATGTCAAAGTGGTAGTAAACTGCACACACTGGCACTGCAGTAGCGGATCTGAGACAGGTTTGAAAGGCTACTTCTGTGTGTGGTACACTCAGTGCAGCAAGACCAGAAGTACCATTTCATTACAGGCCCTTCTGAAAATGTGTAAACTAATTATACCATGTTTAGAGGAGAGAGCACATGCACTTTAGCACTGGTCAGCAGTGGTAAAGTGCTCAGATTCCTAACAGCCATAAAAACGAGGTCAGAAAAATAGGAGGAGGAAGGCAAAAAGTTTGGGGTGACCCTTCAGATAGGGCCTTTTTCCAACACCATCGAAGGGCAGAGGGTGGAGGCTATAAGAGGTAAAGGAGCCTGTATATCTACTATTGGTGTTCTTAGAGCAGATACCTCCCAATCTAGTCTACCAGGTGGTTACTGCTGACAACCAAGAGAGACACTACCCTGTGGCTCTGGCTCCATTTGAATGGAGCAGGGTCTTAAGTAACTTGAAGGTAGATGTGAGTCCAGCCCTGCTTGTGGATCGTCTGCTGGGTAATGATATGGCAAAACACACAAGATGATGGACGGAATGTTGCACAATGGCAAAACATTCACCCCCAGTCACAGATCTGGGTTTAATCCATCGTTATCTTGCTCACCGAGCCACCTCAGTTCAGACATGGCCATATGCAAATCAGTCTTGACCCTGTGCCTCATGGTAACAGTCCAGCCCGAAATGCCAAGCCATGTCTTCCCTGAAACGGAATCAAGCATCCTAGGACCGGTTTCTAGCTATCAGCCATCTTCAGCCAGGTTAGCTTGACTCCAGTGGCTTAGTGAGCACGGGACCCACGTCTGGGCATCGCTGTGCTCGGACCTTGACAGTAAGATTACGCCTTGCTCATACCCTTTGGGCCACCTTAAAGCCCTTGGCTGTCACGTTTGTTCCCAACGAATTAGGCCATTGACAAGCTCGTTTTGAGCATTAGGTCCCCCCATTCTTCCCTTAAACCAGCAAGCTGAGGACACGATACCAGCGAGCTGAGGACACGGTGCACTCCTTTCGAGGTAAGCCACTGGCCATGGTGTCCATTCACCTTTCTATATTTGGATGCTGGGATTTTGAAAGGATGCATTGTTGATAAATCCCCCCTTTCTTTTCCCCACTTCCCTCTTCTAACTTTTCCAGGCGTCTACACCTGTGAACACTATCTATTAGCTAAAGATAGATTGGTAAGCTGGAGTGTTGTCTAGGTGTAGTAGCGCCCTCAATTGTTCTTGGTTTTAGATACAAGATACATGGTTTCTCCTGTTTCTTTTTACAGAGCTGACTGGCCCTGAAGAGAATCCCGAAAGTGATAGGGATTCGAAACGCGTAGGCCGTTGGGTCTGCTGGTTGCGTCTTGGTGCCTATTTGTTTTGCATCTTGATTAGGGTGTATACACTTGAATTTGGATGATTATGCCCTAAATCTTATGACTCAACTGAACTGTATATAGTGTATTTCTCAGAACATTAGGGAATGCTCTTTTTTTTGTAGCAGACCTAGTACTTCACCAATTGGTGTATTGACCCTCCAGATTTTGTGGGGTACCTAGTTTGAATGTTTGAATGTAAGATGTTTGATTGTGATATGTCTGAAGAGTAATGAGTGATGGTATGTATGAGGTTTTATTCCACTTTTGTGTCCTGAGTTTCATTGTTGTCATACAATATTGTTTGAATTGCAGTATTAATTTAAAAATTGAGTACAAGTGAAAACTTTCTGAATAAACGGCTATTTAATAGCACATACAAGTATTGAACTGTGGTCTGTACTTTGGTTATCAACTTTTGTTTTAAATTGAGTATCAGTATTGGCATTCCACTTCTGTTGTTTATTTTATCAGGCGCAGCCACAACGGCCCCAACAACGCAAGGATGCCTGGCTTCACCTTGGGGGTGCCCAGGAGTGGGCACTTCACAGGGAAAGTCCAGGAAGGGTTCCTCAGCGGTATTCGTACAAGCGCCGAGATGCCTCCGGGTAGACGTGCGCTATACAAGTACCTCTACATTTACATTAGAGCCAGCCCTAATTGTTACTGGAATCTAGATGAAGCAGTTTTGGAAGACTACCACTGAGCCAGCCAGAAAGTGATGAACTTCCGTTAAGAACATAAGGCTACTCTGGTTGAGTTTCAGCCTGGTCAGAAAGTATCGTTGATGGAGCTCGTGGAGCCCCAAGCCTTGAGGGAATGGTGGAGAGGGCCATATGAGGTCAAGCAGTGCAAGAGCGAGTTCACATACCTGATGGACCTCCAGACCACCAGGAACCCTTTAGCGGTCCTGCATCTCAACCGCTTCAAGCTCCACTCTGACAGCTCTGAAGTCACTATGCTTTTGGTGACTGATGGAGGAGGAGAGGAGGAAAGTGAGCCTCTCCCAGATCTCCTCTCCTCTAAAGAGCAAGACGGATCAGTAGAGGGAGTTAACCTATGGCCTGTTTTGACCCACTCAAAAGGCAAAAGCCTGCTATCAGCTGCTGCCAGCTTTTCGAGCAGTCCTCCCCCCCTGTTCTCACTGAACCCTGGGCTCACCCATTGGTATGCCCATGACATTGAAACAAGGGACAAAATGGGCTCAAGAATTTGAATTTTGAATTTAAAAGCATTTGTACAGCGCTCACATACCCAGCGGTTTCATGGCGCTAGTGGTGATCAGTGGATGGCAACAGCAGAGAGATTAAGGGTAGGCTTGTGTGAACAAAAAAGTTTTAAGGTTTTTCCGGAACAGGGGGTAGGAAGGTGAAGTGCGCAGATTAACCGGGAGGGAGTTCCAAAAAGTTGGAGCCAGGACAGCGAATCTCGCTCCGCCCGCCCTCTGCTTTTTAAAGCGAGGAATGGTAAGGAGAGCCAAATGGGCCGAGCGAAGTTCTCTGCCTGGGCAGTAAGGTTTGATAAGAGAGCAGATGAACTCGGGAGCAGTGCCCGCTCTGGCTTGATATGTAAGGCAGCCGAGTTTAAACAGGGCACGCTCTCTTATGGGGAGCCAATGCAGTGTTTTGAGTAGTGGGGTGACCCGATGATATCTGGGGAGGCCATGGATCAGGCGGGCCGCCTGATTCTGCACCAGTTGTAGTCGATGGATCATGTATGCAGGGGCTCCATTATAGACTATATTACCGTAGTCTATACGGGACAGTACCATAGCCAGCATGATGATTTTTAAGGCTGAGGGGGAAAAAAAACGAGAAACTTTCCTGATAACTCTGAGGGAAAAGAAACATGAAGAAACCACGGAGTTGACTTGTGGGTGAACAGTGAGCTGGGGATTAAGAAAGATTCCCAGAGTTTTCACTTTAGACACCGGGAGTGGAGGGACACCAAGGGAGGGGGGCCAGAAGGAAGGGGACCAGGGGCTGCAGCCACCTCCGGTCAGGACCAGCTCGGTCTTGTCCGGATTGAGTTTGAGGTGGCTGCAGTTCATCCAATCTTGAATGAGGGTCATGGTGGTTTGGACGTTCAGGGCAGATGAAGGTGAGTGGGACAGATTGAAGATTAACTGGAGGTCGTCCGCGTAATTGAACACAGTGACCTCCAGTTGCTGTAACATAAAAATGAGGGGAAAAATATAAAGATTAAACAAAAGAGGGGAAAGTGATGAACCCTGGGGGACCCCGCATTCTACCTTACGTGAGGCCGCCGCAAAACCAGCCAAGTGGACTCCTTGTGTTCTCCCGGCAAGAAAGGACTCCAGCCAGGAAAAGGCTAGGCCCTCTACACCCGCCGCCTTGACACGGTTAAGGAGGATGGTATGGTCCACCGTGTCAAAAGCGGCGGATAAGTCAAGGAGAATCAGAGCTTGCGGAAGGTTGATGTCGATGCCTTCACGCAGCTTGTCCATGACTGAGATGACCACTTTTTCAGTAGAATGCAGGGGACGGAAACCGGCTTGGCAAGGGGAGAGGCAATGGTTAGCCTCAATGTGAGTGCTCAAAGTAGAGGTGATGTGAGTTTCGAGAACCTTTGCAAGGTAGGGGAGGAGTGAAATGGGGCGGTAATTGGAAGAGGAGGAGGGATCGGCGTCCAATTTTTTTAAGATTGGGATGACAGTCGCCGATTTGTGTGAAATGGGAACATGACCATAGATAAGTGAGTCGTTGAGAAGGGTCAAAGGGGGGGTGGGGCAGGCTGAGTAGGCTTCCCTGACTATGCAGGCAGGGGCAAAGTCCTGGGGTGAGCCTGATTTGACCCGTTGGAGCAGAGGACGGAGGGTGTCAATAGTTAAAAGTGGGAAGTTGGTCAGTTTAACGGTAGAGGGGGGGGAGGGGTCAACAAAGGTGGAGGAGGGCGGAGGGATGTTGTGTTTAATTTTTATGACTTTGTCTATAAAGAACTCGTTGAGTGAGTCACAGAGGGATTGGGACGGGGGAATAGTTGCTGTGGCTCTGGTGGATGAGGCAAGCTCGTGAACGGTGGAGAAGATTTCTTTCGATTGTGACTCAGCGACCATTATCCTGTGAGTGTAGTATTCAGCTTTTGCTTCCAGGATGCTCTTTTTATAGATTTGCAGAGCGGCCAGGTAGATAGTTTTTTGGGCAGGGTCGTAAGTTCTTCTCCAAACTCGTTCAGCCCTTCTTGCGGCAAGTTTTTTCTCTTTAAGGTCGGGGGTAAACCAACGATTGGCTGCATGGGCCCGTTTAACTGAGAGACGCTTGAGGGGGGGCGAATTCGTCGCCTGCCACCGTGAGCCAGTTGTTAATTGCGGCCAACTGAGGGGCGGTTGTCAAACCGGTAAGATCCGGACAGGTCTTAGCCAGGGCCGAACAGAAGGAGGGCATCTTTACCTTACCCCATTTCCGAACCCAAGTGTTTTTGGGAAGGGGGGGTTTGACCGGGGGTGCTAGGGCGAGGGAAAACGTGATGGTGGAGTTATCTGACCATGGGCAAGGGGAAATGATGGGAGAAGTGGATGGAACATTCAGTGTCCAAATTTGGTCTAGCATGTGGCCATGTAGGTGGGTAGGGCTGTGGATGAGCGGTACAAAATTCAAATTTTTCATAAGGCTGGTGAATTCCTTGGATTGGGGGCTTTCGGCAGGATCATTGGGCCAGAAGTTGAAATCCCCTAAAACTAATACAGAAGAATTATTAACTACCAAAGTGGCCAGAAGAGTCTGGATATCGGGGAGAAACGAAGGAGTGGACTGGGGAGGGCGGTAAATAAGAACAAAGGTGAGGGGGGCTTGGTGGGAGGAAGAACGGGCTACGAGAAGATCAACATCGGTGATAAGTGGGGAAGGAAGGGTTTGAAAGTTGAAATCAGTACGAGCTATTAAAGCCACTCCACCACCCCGCTTGCCTTCAGGGCGATCCGCACGAATGATGGAATATGTTGATGGTAAGGCGGCAAGCACGTGAGGCAGGGAGTCGGTCTTGAACCAGGTCTCGGTTAAGAACAGGAGATCTGGTTCATTGGAGTCAAGATAGTCAAATAGCTCGTATTGGTGATTTACGGCGGACCTGGTATTAAAAAGGGTAGCCGAGGTAGAAAACGCCTGAGCAGGGGGGGCTGGGGGTGCGGGGGGAACTGGGGAGGATGTGAGGGCAGATGAAGCAAGAAGTGATACTAAACCAGGGGGGGAGGATGGAGGGGAACTGTATAGGCCAAGGTGTTGTAGATCGGTAGTGGTAGAGGGGTTGATACTGCCGGGGGACCAGAGGAGGCATAACTGAGACGGGGTAAAGGAGATGTAACCAACAGCGTCTCGTGCCCCTAGCCCCGGCCGGCCGCGGACGGGCGCAGACGGGCTTAACTCCGGCGCGCCTCCGTCGCGCCCGCTGCGCTCGTCCGCTGCGCTGCCTCATGATGCCTGTTTAAGTAGGGGCGGAGCGGGGGGAGAGGGGCAGGGCTGTGGTGGAAAGAGAAGCCCAAGCCAAGATGGCGCCCGCTGCCGCTGGGAGCCCGCGAAAAACACAATCAGCCCCAGCCGGCAGCTCACCCCTAAGAGCCCAAGGATGTCAATACCTGCATAAGTTTAAAGGTGGGCTAATAACAATTTAAAATACAATCTCAGCAGAATATCGCCTCCGCTCGCAATCAGCGGGGCGGAAAGTGGAAAAAGCAGCAACTCGCCAACCAACCGCCCAATCAGCCCACTGCCACCGGGCCACTGGTCAGACACGAGGGGAGCAGGGAAACGCGCTACTAAGTAGGGGCGGAGCGGCGGGGGAGGGGTAGGGCTGTGGTGGAAAGCGAAGCCCAAGCCAAGATGGCGCCCGCTGCCGCTGGGAGCCCGCGAAAAACACGATCAGCCCCAGCCGGCAGCTCACCCCTAAGAGCCCAAGGATGTCAATACCTGCATAAGTTTAAAGGTGGGTTAATAACAATTTAAAATACAATCTCAGCAGAATATCGCCTCCGCTCGCAATCAGCGGCGCGGAAAGTGGAAAAAGCAGCAACTCGCCAAGCAACCGACCAATCAGCCCACTGCCACCGGGCCACTGGTCAGACACGAGGAGAGCAAGGAAACGCGCTACTAAGTAGGGGCGGAGCGGCGGGGGAGGGGCAGGGCTGTGGTGGAAAGCGAAGCCCAAGCCAAGATGGCGCCCGCCAAGAATAGGATCTACAGGCTATCTGACAGGGTGAGAACCAGCATCAAGGAGGAAGTGTCCAAAATGCTGGAATTTAGGGGTGATGGAGCATTCCAAAAGTCCTTGGTAAAGCCCAGTGGTGCTTGTACCCATGACTGTCCCACAGGGCAGACAGTAGAACTCCAATTGTTTGTGAATTGTATAGGGCCCCATTCAGTCGCCTAGACTATTGCACACCCTAGCCCTACAGAAATGCCAACTTTCTAAACGTGTCATTTCTAGAACTGTAACGTAAAACCCAGCTTTACAATTAAAGAGGATTTTAAATTACAATTAAAAATAAGTATTTTATTACCTGCTCCTAATCTGTAGTTACACTTGTTTAAATGTAATAAGTTCTATATAAGACAATTGTAATGCTTTTTATTAAAAAAAGGATAAATGTCTAATTAAAGTGTGGAACCCTAATGTGACAGCTGATTTACATAATCAATAGTAAGCCATCCAACGTAAAAGGAATTAAAGAATACCATCAGATGGCGGGTAGTCATAAAGAGTTAGGTCTATCTTTTGGATTAAAGCTCTTGCTGGGTCATGAATCTTTTTGGAATTTTACGGCCTCTCTTGTAAGTGAACATGTTCCACAGTCAAAGTAGGATTGCAAATTTTTCGTAGTCTTCATCAAGATAAATGAGTAATTTTACTGCCTCTAAATGAGATGATGTCTTCATAATGATCGCTATATTTATTAAAATACGTATATTTAGGATTCATGCCCTACCAGTTCTTTGAGGGGTCTGGGAATATGATAGACTATTTATCAGGATTGCTCCAATCTTGCATGGATTGTAAAAAAACATATATTGTTCAAATCTATTTAAATCACTTCCCAAACCAGCAATCGTATTTTTGAAGCTATAACTGTAAAAAATTCTGGAGAGGAACAATTTGACCGAGTCTTCGGTTTCTCCTTCAGGGCTGAGAGAAATAACAGATAGCCATGGAGCATGCCAGGTTGTTGGTACTGGTTGAGTGGCACTCACCCATGTTAGCTGCTTTTCAAGATCACCATCTACTCTGATGCCTTAGATCAAGATTGTGATTTCTTGCTCACTTCTGAATTTCCCATGTTCCTTCAGAGACTGATGACTGGTAAAAGAAGAAATAGGAGTAAATGCTTCCTGTCTCCATGGCTGTTTGCAATGGAACCACAGAATGATCAAGTATGACTCACTTGTCTCATTTAAAATAAATTCCACTCCAAAAACCCATAGCTGGGAAGTTAATCTTCCATCTGCCTGCCGGACTGCTAGCAAATTGCATCTCATAAGTCAGTTATGTGATGTCATCACATTTTCTCGACGGTTTTGCATAATTATTCTCTTGAATCCTGCAATGATTTCAAGGCTGGACCCATCATGTAACTTCTCTTTCATTTATACATTCAACTTTCCCACATCTCCCTATACTTGATGGAAATTTTGCTCACTAAAGCATCTTAGTTTACGTGTTCCGCACTTTAAATTTATAACAGTTCTTAGTATGCCACGTATTGTGGTTCTCAGACATCCTGTATAGTCTTTGTGAGCATGTTTTAAATTTGGTTACTCTGTGTTTCCTTCTGAGACAGGTTCTCTTTAAATCTCCCACTTGACACCCTTGTTTAACTGCTGTATTTTGTTATGAAGTGTGACACCATTGGTGCAGTTTGATTTTATAATATATCCGTGGTTTATGCTGTATTGCACTTTATAATTTCATGCTTGATTTATCTGTATAGACCAAGCCATAATGGTATCTTTTCCCGTATATTATGTTTCTGGAATACACCGTCCTATCAGAAGTGACCTTGTATTATTGCTGCAAAGTTCTAGTTTTTCTGCCTGAATTGTCCATGTCACTCTGAACCCAAGTTTGGAAAACATACCCTTATAAATGCTAAAACGTACTATTTCTTGTGGTGTAGGAACTCCACTACATCACTTGGACATCCCAGTTGTCCTCCTGTACCTGAGTCAAGTTTCTCCTATCATCTTTCCTAAAGTCCCTCAATTCTAACCAGGTGTTTAGAAACCCAAGTAAAGTGGAAGACATATTTATAACGTGCAATTAATTTAGTGATTAATTGCTGTGATATTGCAGCAGTTAACAGTCACAATCAGCATTCATGTTTTGTTTAATGGGTGTACAACAAAGTGATATAGAGATTTTGAAGATGTCAATCCTGTTAAGGAAGCTTTAGATCTGAAAGTGCTGCAAATATCACATCCCAGGCGTGGTAGGAGTAACGTATTAAAACAAGCCTTGCAAAACCAAAGTGAACTTGGTAAGCGTGCATTTTTCAAATGTATTCACATTTTTTGATGTTGCAAACATTTTATACATAAATAAATAAACATATAAATAATACACACCCAGAGGACGGAAACAGAAGCCCAGTCACATAAGCCCTGAAAATTAAGTAGACTCCTTTTGAAGAAGCTGTGCACATGTAAATACGCAAAATACAGTCAATCGCAAGTGGAGAATCGACAATAACTGCAGTGGAGTGACCCATTGCCCAGTGCAATATGGTGTGCTGGTTATAAGCAACATGTGAGGGGCACTTGAACAGTCCAGTGGATGAAGAGGACTGACCCTTGGAAGTCCCTATATATATATATATATATATAAATATGCATTGATTTGTATTGTGAATTGTTAGGGCTTGCAAAGCAAACAGCCCTTTTGCAGGGAGTTTAAAAATGGACCTGGAAATTCCTCACGCTCGCGCGTGTGAGTGTCCATTTGCAGTCTGCTATTGGCCTTTCCGTGCTTGCTGTTCTGTAAAATAGACACCAATAGCCCAGAGGCGAGAGCATAGCTCCACCCCTGGCCTATTGGTGTCTATTACGCGCATTTCCTGACATTTGCTTTCAATTATCGTGGCCAGACACGGGCCGCGATAATTGAAGAATATGTGCGCGCGCACCACTTGTTTACAATAGCGATCGTGAAAGCGATCGCTTTCAATGCCGGCCTTCGGGTGCTTGTTGTTTTTGGATTTCACGGTTTGTGGTGCTTTTATATTTAAGGTGCGGGTGTTGGCTTCCGGACAGCACCTTCACCAGACCCATAGCGCCTCGAAAGCCATGCTGTGTTTAGAGCTGTTAGTATTTTCTGGTGTGACTGATTCCCCGGTACTGCACCTCGTGGCTGCTCCTGTGCCAGTTCCAGCCTCCTCTGCCCCTCCGCACGCGGCCTCCAGGCTGGCAGCTCATGTGGCGCGGGGGCACCTGCCCTAATTCGTCACTGAGGCTGAAACTCCTGGCCGCCTCCATTAGGCCCGCAGTGTTTGAGGCAAATTAGGCGTTAAGGTGTTGCTGGTGTGCAGACGTGCCACTTATCGCCACTGACAGGGAGGACGGAACAAGCGGGAAGCCGTTAACTCTTTGTCAGTGTGGTCGGAGGAGGTTCCCGTTCGTTTTTGTGTACAAGTTTCGTTACCCCTCTGGCTTCAGCCACTACCCCTAGTTTTTATTTTTTTAACTTGTGTCTGGTTGTGTTTTGGCTACGTTTACTTGCTTGCGACGCTTAAGCTCTGTCTGCTGTTTCACCCACAGTTCAGGCACCACCTTCTCAAATCCAGCATCACTGTTTTGTTTCGACATTAGTTTCTAGTCTAGGACAATTTCGACAGTACTGCCTAATTTATAAATTTGCCTGCATTGTTTATATTTATGCACTTAAAGTGCACACGTATGGCCCCATGGTGGTGCTCTCTAGAGAGTTTAAGCCACACAAGTGCAAAAGTAAAGTGGCCTCCTAGAGTGCGACGCCACAAAGATGAGTCTCAGACAGAAAGCGGTCAAGGAATGGGAGAGATTGGCACAAGCTGTTATGTGAGCTACTTAAATGTCTGGCATAAAACCAGAATGTTTAGGCACACCATGGTTTCCTATTGCAATGTTATACATAAAACACCCGGCAAGAGAACAGGGCACATGTTTTAATTATTGATGGCATATTTTACTGTGTGCATTGCCCTATATTACTTTGTTGTGTTAATGCTTAGTTTCAGTGCATCTTGATTGGTTAGAGACTGGGGCTCATGGTGTTTGGTGCACAGTTGCAGTGGTGTAAAGTTGGAGGCATTGCACACATCTGAAGGCAACCCTAGTGCCAATCTCTTGCGCGGTTTTACCTCCTTTATTTATTCCCTCTCTCAAAGAACCACATCTAGCCATGAACAGCACATCCTACAAAAACCTCTCTGAATGTCTCGAGTTCCGCTGTACTCCACAGTCTTGCCCCATAGAGTAATGGTCACAGCCTTGTCATGGACCCATTATCCATTAAACCGAGATAGCGAAGCCTTGGTGTACTTGATGCCAATTGTAGTTGTTTAAAACAAATTCTAGCTCGCAGCACAATAAATCGGAGGCATTACCAAGCTCAAACTGTTCGTCATATGGGAGCAGTAGTTTGGCACTGCAGCTTGAACACTGGCTGATCACATGACCACTTTTATTACCAGCAAAGTGGGGTGCACCCAGTTTTCTGGGCCGTCACATTTCCTCAGTGGTTCAGCTACTGTCTCCACTTACTCCTATGAAAGTTTATGCCCAGGTAGGCAATGGAGGGAACCTCTTCAAGAGAAGTTTAGTGTAAAAGTGTTCTTATTTAAAATGATCAACATTGGATTGTTGATCATCAGTTTGCTACTCGTAGCTCTGAACTCTGCTTCCCTCTACATGCATTTCTATAGATCATCAGTGTAGTTCAATCTTTGTCAGTTTTATTTAACTACAAAGGAGCATTAACTCAATCTTCTGAAGTCCGAGAATGTCCCCATAGCACTTTCATCATCTCATATACTAGTGCACATTGCACTGAGATTCTCACTTGCAGTGCCAACTACCCCTAGGCCCAATTCAGGATGAACCACGATGGTTGCACTTAACGTTGCAGTTTTTAAAAAAGTGTTCTTCGCAATTGTTTGAATTTAAACGCACCTTAGTCAAACAGTTAAAGTGGTTTGTCAGCTTTGTTGCTTTTGTGGGTCACCATTGCTCAAAACCAACTAATTGTATAGGCCTTATGTTGTAAGGCAGGGGAGATATGGACTTGTTTATAGATGGTGTCCTATTTTAGGGATGGGCTGGATTGTGCAGATGTCTGTTTTGTAGGTAATGAAATCCTTTGGTTAGATGTAAGATACCACTCCACAACACAATATACCATCCCACATAATTATATTCCATAACACACAATACTACTGCACATAATTCCAGTATACTCAATACCACATAATTACTATCCACATAATTCTACAGCACACCATGCCACATAATTCCACTACACCAATCCACTTCACATCCAATTCACATCACACAATTCCACGCCACACAATTCCAACTAATGCAATCTAACCCACATAATTCCCCTACAAACCACATACATACACCCCGTAGCACATAGGTAAAACACATTGACATTTACAATGCCAATAGCTCTAACTCAAACAAATGCGAGACCTATTGCATTTCCAATGCTTGTTTTTAAACCTGAGAATAGCACGGCAGTTCAAGCCAGACCTATAAATGCAGGCGTTCACAGCTTTTATTAAGGTGAAATGCTTTAAAAGCAAGCTTCTAAGTTTTCAAGTGCTGTGTAAACAATGGAGGGACTTCAGAATCTTTGCAAACCCATTAGGATAACAACACTGAGTTTGACACGCTTTGTGGGTGCTGAGTAATCTAAATGCTGGCCCCAGCAGAAAGTATTCAAGCATGAAATTCTATGAAGACTAATCTCAAAAATTCTCGGTGACAGATGACTTGAATCCATGCAAAACTCACAAGCTTTAAGGCATTTGTGTTTACTTAACTCGAAGTTCATCCTGTACCAGTGCTACCTGATATATGTGAATGGTTTCACAGTATTTTTAAGTTGGCTCAAACTCTACTGTAGAGCTGTAAAATTCCCATGATCAGCGCACATTAAAAATGAATGGTTGCTAAGGATAAAGCGTGTGCACTGTCCATGTTGTGAAGATGCTGGCAAATGTTGAAGTACTACATAACAAATGTTAATTAACAATATAAGTATCACATTCACATTTACAAGTGCCTATACATTTGGTAAAACATTTACAAACCAGTTCAGCGTGCCTACCAGCTCACCCTTCAGGCAGGACCATCGTGCTGACCACCAGAACCCAACTCACACCACCTGGGAAGACATACACTTGGTGACCCATCGCACGGAGTACAGTGGCCTCAGGTAAAAAGGCTCAGCAGCTGCTTTTGGCAGAGACTATCTCCCAGAGCAAGTGAGCCTCTGCCCTACCTGTGGGCGCCCTGGACACCACAATGGACGTGATCCTTTATGAAATTACAACTAGGGGGCACAGACTGGAATTCATGGATACAAAAATATACATCATCACGGCCGATACTAATTCATCTAGGCAGACATTGCCAGCTTTCAAGACAAGGTAGAGGGGTTGGAACATTGCCAGACAGCAGTGGAAATGAGGCTAGACGACATCCCAGACAGGAACTCAAAACTCTGGCACCTCCGCAACAAGATCATCAACCTAGAGCTTAGGAGCGGCAGAAACAACGTCTCCTTTTTACGCTGATGCAAGAGGGAGGGTAGTGTACAACTGGGTCTACCAACCATGGGATCGGCAGGATATTCTGACGTTTCGAAAATCTCTGCCCGATTTACAAAAAAACCCCACTGCCTTCTACACTGAACTAGGTACAGCCTTAGGTTCCACTATCATGACCCTAGCGGACATCGATTTGTTCTTCGGGTTATGTCTGCCAGCTGATGTGTGGAAGCAGATCCGCAAGGTCGACCACCTTGAGCTGTTCGGATATACCTGGAGACAATTCGATGAGATCGACAAGCAACGAGGAGCCGGACAGAAACCCGTAACGGCTATTCTTGAACTTCCGGACAAGATCGTCCAGAAACTCAAGACCCTGATTCCCGAGAAGAAAATAGACTGGCCAATAGTGATGGCCTGTAGACAGAAACCACAAGAAGGCGCTTTGGAATACTTTTCTAGGTTCGAAACGGTGTTCTCCGACTACAGCGACCAAGATATGACCACTGCAACCGGACATCACTTGTTCGTCCAGAACTTTGTGAAGGGTCTGGTGCAAGAAGTTTCTCAAAAACTGCAAGCGAGCGAAAGCAGCTGGGCAGCCTCTAAACCTGCGGCTATCCTCCAGATGGCCCAATACTATGAGCATCAAAAGAATGAGAACGACAGGGCATCCGAAAGTAAAAAGAAGAAGTTGAAAGAGAGGGTCATGATAGCTCAACTGCAGGGGGTGACGATAGGTAGGGAACCCTCCAAAGGAAACTACCAGTCGACAGCCCCTAAGAATACACCCTCCAGAGAACGAACGTCTGCACCCTATGCAGGCCGAAGGGACTTAGACGAAAACCAATGCGCGTTTTGTAAGGGATACGGCCACTGGAAGTCGCAGTGCCCGGTCCTTCATGAAACAAACAAGAACCGAGAGGCTAGGGACGAGTCAAACGGACAAAGGAACAGGAACAAGGGACGGGGACACACCAATGACGTTAGCTATGACAGATCAAGCCGACCTAACACCTTTGACCGCCCACGACAGAATCAGTATCAGCAGTCCGATTGCGAGAACGCCCACGACTTCGCATAGGACAGCCAGGGACAAGGGAGGGATCCAGTCGAGCTTTGTGTTGACCAGCAAGGTCCTTATGTCACTGCTAAGGTCCTGGGTACGAAGTCCCCATTTTTGGTGGACACCGGGGCAACACGTAGTGCATTATCCAAACGACTGATTCCAAGGGCACCCTTGTCTGGCTCACATGTGACATCAATAGGCTTTGATGGAACGCCCTCTACTAATCCCTTATCTGCACCAATTCCCTTTGACTTAGAGAACAACATCACGGACACGACCTTCCTGCTATCCTCCGACACCCCCGACGCCATTATGGGTCTTGACCTCCTGAAACATTTTCGAGCCACCATTCGATGTTCCCCAGACGGAGTACGAGTCATACTATACGATAACCAGAATCTGTTCAAGCCTTGTCCCACCCGACGCATGTTCTCCATCACTAACGCTGACCTGTCCCTACTAGACACTTTACCATCGTACCTTTGGGCCAAGACCGACTCAGACGTAGGACGCATGGTGATAGACCCTGTGCGCATCACTGTACGATCAGACGCTATGCTGCCAAAGCTCCCACAGTATCGGATATCGCCCGAGGGTGAGAAGGCACTGGTAGAAATCATCCAATCCTTAGTCGATGCAGGAGTGGTAGAGGAAGTAGTCAGCAACGTCTGCAATAGCCCTATCCTACCCATTGTTAAGAAACAAGGCGAGGGAGATGAGAAGGCTGATCGCTTCATCATTGACCTCTGGGAGGTGAACAAAGTAGTTGTATCTCAATACCCAGTAGTCTCCCTTTGCTCAGCCCCTGTCCTAGGAACCCCCGACTACACCAAGCCCTTCTCCCTCTTCACCCACGAAAGGGAGGGGTGCGCTTTGTCTGTCCTAACACAACCCATGGGTCCCAAACAACGCCCTTGTGCCTATTTTTCTGCCACTTTTGACCCCGTAGCCAGAGCTCTGCCCGCCTGCCTTCGAGCGGTAGCTGCCGCTGCCATCTCTATCCGACAAAGTGAGGGGATTGTACTTCCGAATTCCCTCACTGTGCTGGTCCCCCATGCTGTCGACACCCTCCTGAACCAGACCAAGACTCAGCACCTGACTAGTGCACGACTGACTGGTTACGAATTGACTCTGCTTGCACCCCACATCACACTGAAACGAAGTACCACTTTGAACCCTGCCACTCTGTTGCCTCTCCCCGATGACGAACCCAATGTGTCCCCTATGCACAACTGTGTGACCCTCATGGACGAACATACTAGAAGTAGAGCTGACCTCTGTGACACTGCTATCCCAGACCCTGATGGAGAGCTATGGGTAGATGGCTCGTGCATTAAGCTCCCCGACGGCACGACCTCGGCTGCCTATGCAGTCACCACAGCCCGGACGGTAGTTGAGACGGATCGCATCACCCAACGGTCCGCACAAGCAGCAGAACTGATTGCCCTCACACGAGCATGCATTCTAGCAGCAGGCACAGTTGCAAACATTTACACTGACAGCCAGTATGCCTTCGGGGTGGTTCATCATTTTGGACTCTTATGGAAAGAAAGGGGATTCCTGACTTCACATGGCACACCCATCCTTCATGGAGATCTAGTCTCTGCTCTGACTGAAGCAGTCCTCCTCCCCAAGCGGTTAGCGGTGATCAAATACCAGGCGCACAAGAAGGTGACAGATCTCATTGGACAAGGGAACGCACTAGCTGACATCACTGCCCGAACCACAGCCGAGAATAGGACGACCACACTCATGTACGTGACTAGATCACAGACGGAGAAATGGAAGGACGCTAGAGAACACATTAGGGACATACAGATGACCTGTTCCCCCCAAGAACTGACTGAATGGGCACGGGTGAGACTGAAAGATGATGAAGGCTGCTGGCTGACAAAATACACGAACAAAGGGCTGCTACCCAATTCCTACTTGATCCCCATACTGACTATGGCACACTCCTCAGCACACATAGGATCTGCTCCCATGATTGAACTCATCACCCGAGTCTGGCACAACGACAAGATTACCGACTCTGCTAGACGCCTAGTTCAGCAATGCTTAATCTGCTTGCAACACAACCCAGGGAAAGGAACTGTTGTCCCTCGGGGTGGGTTCGGGGTCCCTGACCATCCTTTTGAAGTCCTACAGATGGACTACATTCAGCTAGAACGTTGCCTGGGTTTGAAGTACGTCCTTGTTGTCGTGTGCGCCTTCAGCAAATGGGTGGAGGCCTATCCCACACGCGACAATACTGCCATGATCACTGCCAAAGTCCTGTTAAAAGAGTTTTTCCCCCGATATGGCCTTTGTCGGATTTTATGGAGTGACAACGGCCCCCACTTCATAGCTGAAGTTATACAACTTATCCTAAAAGGGTTGGGTGTAAAACAGAAATTTCACGCAGTCTTCCACCCCCAATCTGCAGGCCTGGTCAAGCTAAAAATCTCTAAGATTGTTGCCTCCACCGGACTGAAGTGGCCTGATGCCCTCCCATTGGCATTGCTATCAATGCGTTCCACCCCCACTAAGCACCACTTGACCCCCTACGAAGTAGAATTCGGGCGACCAATGAACATTTGGGCCGCGCCTAGGCCAACTTCGATTCATGACGTCCCAGACGTCCTACTGTCTGACTATCTGTACACCCTCACTAAAACCTTAACTGTCATTCATCAGCAGGTGCTGCAAGCCATCCCAGACGCTTCCAGGGGCCCAGGACACGACATTCGCCCAGGGGATCACGTCTTGATCCGCAACTTCCAGCGTGCCAGAAGCTTGGAACCTCGGTGGACGGGCCCCTGGCAAGTCCTAATCACTACACGGACGGCCCTTCGAGTAGAAGGCAAGCGTCACTGGGTGCATGCGCACCATTGTAAACGCGTCCCATCGACGCTAACGACGGAAGAAGACATCGCGACTCAAGAAGAGCTCCTGACAAAAGACAAACCATCATTGAGCTGTTACACCGACACAGAGGCACTCGAACTGGCAAAGTTTCCCGATCCCACCGTGCCGTCCAGAGAAGGGTACAACCTACGTAAAAAGGGAGGAACTTCGGCAAAACAGACCTAACGCACTCAAGGTTGCCTGAAGAGAAGTCAGAGGAAGTCAGTGGTTCTGCCCGCTACCGAGCACTCTGAAGATGATGGAAGCGCCCGATTCCCCAATGATGGAAGCAACCGGATATCCGAAGATGACCTACCGAAACCCAAAGACTGACAAGCTGCACAGCTCAAAGACTATAGCCATTTTTATTACCCTTCTCTTTTGCCTCCTCCTCATGACAACCTTCTGGATCATCGAAGAAAGCACACCCGCTCACAAAACGTTGCTCCTCACTGAACTGCCGACAACTACCAAGGAACACTTCTTGATTGCCCTTTCACCACAGCTCCAAGAAAGGTGCAGGGAGTTCTGGAACAACTCCTTTGTGCAACTGCTGCACCAACACAACCTTGCCGCTAATGCCACAAATTGCTGGATCTGCGGGCTGCTGCCTCACGCAACTGGACACTCCATCCCATTCATTCATTCGCCTTTTTCCATCCACGGCTCCTGTCTTGCCTGGCTGATCCTTCTGCAAGAGAGCTTTAAAGACAATGCCACTTCAGAAAGAACTGTTTCGCATTTCTACCACGGGGTATGGCTGAATAAGACTGGGTGAACCGCTACTTCCTTTTGCCCTCTGACCTCTGGTGCCTCTATTCACATGGACATCCCTGCCAAGGAGTGAGTGGAAATGCAGGTGTTCCATAACCCAGCCAGACCCACTTTCTCCTACCTCCGGAAACGAACAGCCGCCACTCTGACTGTGGCCTTGTCTGTCGTCAACGTCTCGGGCCTTGTGTGCATCGAAGGCCTGGGAATGCAACTGGTGGGCCACAGCGCCTGCGCCATCACCAGAACGCTGGATTCATCCGACCCTCCCTCCTTTGTCACTTCTCCAAATATGTACTGTGTTTGCGGCACCAAAGCATACACCTGGCTCCCCAAAGGTTGGAGGGGCACATGCTACATTGCCTTCATTCTTCCACCTACATATGTGGCCCCAGCAAGCCACCACCGGCAAAAGCGTGCAAGGGACATCGACCAGGCCGACTCTACAGGGGCACAGTTCTTGGATGCCGTGAAGGGACTTGTGCCATTCTGGGGTCCGATGGCGAACAGCCGTGCCATCCGACATTTGACCCAGGCAGTTGAAACAACCATGAACATCACAGCCGGCATCTTGACCAATAACACCACAGAGCTTCAGGCAGTCCGCCTGGTGGCTTTTCAGAACCACCTCGTTCTAGACGTGGTTCTGGCAGACCGAGGAGGAGCCTGCCGTATCATTGGGTCCAGCTGCTGCACCTACGTGCCAGACAATTCACCTTCTGTTTACAAGGCCATCGAACACCTCCATAGACTATCATCTGAAGTACACCAGGAACAAGAAGGATGGTCACTTGGGAGCTGGTTCTGGGACTCACTGAAAGCCTGGGGGTGGAGGTTGTTCACATTCATTCTAATTCCGATTGTGGTGCTATGCGGGTGTTGTTTGGGTATCCAATGTTTGCCTCCTCTGTGTTCGTTATTTTCAAATTGCATTTGCCCAAAGACTTTGGACTTACAGACTGAACACATGAAAGCTTTGTACGATGCAGAAATACGTGGCATTATGGGGATCGACCCGAATTAACAAGTTGGCGAGAAATGTTAAAAGGGAGGACTGTGGAAAATTAATTTGTATTGATAAACATTGTCTGCGCCATCTTGCCTTTTTCCCAATGCCACACTTTTGTCATACACAGCAGCCATTTTAGATGCCTTGGTCAAACCCACTCTCTGCACGCCGCCGATCCTCAGCACGGCTCCCCACCCTCGCAAGCATGTAACTCGCCTATATACAACGGCATGTGCATGACCCCCCATGGTGGGTCGGGATTGAGAATATTATAATGCGCAGTGCCCAGGGGTCACACTTACTGTACAAATATGAGGCCTCTGGATTAGATCAGTGAATCCCATAATCCAGCACTTGACCAAAACGTAGGCATGTCCCCATTAGCTCCTTTCTGTGGACGCCCTTCTCCATGACAAGGCACCACTAAGGGACAACTCCAGTATTCATAATCAAGGAAAAATTATCAACTGGGGTCTTTTGTGTAAGGTGGGGATACTCTCTCTGCATCATGTAATAGCCGAGGGTGTTTTCAAGCCCTTTGAAATTCTCCAAGAGGAATTACACTTACTCCCCACCACCAGTCGAAATGTACCCAGTTACGTCATTGCCTCACAAGATGACTAGAAACCCAGTCCTGGGTCATTCCGTCTTCCCCGTGCTCTCCTATCTCTATATGTGGGGTGTGTTTCCCCCTCTCTGGCCACGCCCCCCCGCCCAGTTCAAATAGCGCTGAATGAGAGCGCGATTTGATTGA
This sequence comes from Lissotriton vulgaris, assembly GCF_964263255.1. Classification (NCBI taxonomy): domain Eukaryota; kingdom Metazoa; phylum Chordata; class Amphibia; order Caudata; family Salamandridae; genus Lissotriton; species Lissotriton vulgaris. The sequence continues at coordinate 337,102,744 of NC_141685.1, read as the reverse complement.
CTCTTCACTCCTGAGGCGGAAAGCCGGGAGCATACATGTAAACTGTCGCATTTTTAAAATTTTAATACTTTGAGTGTTATTCTGCTGTGTTTTAAAATCATTTCGCCTACCTGGCAAAAGCATCTTTTACTCGCTCTGGGAGCTTGCTGAGTGCAAGCAGCGCCTCCCAAACGCCGACCTATGCCCCCTGATCGCCGCCATTGACGGCGTGCAGCGAGGCCACGCCCCCTCTCTGGCCACGCCCCCTCGCCCAGTTCAAATAGCGCTGAATGAGAGCGCGATTTGATTGACTCTTCACTCCTGAGGCGGAAAGCCGGGAGCATACATGTAAACTGTCGCATTTTTAAAATTTTAATACTTTGAGTGTTATTCTGTTGTATTTTAAAATCATTTCGCCTACCTGGCAAAAGCATCTTTTACTCGCTCTGGGAGCCTGCTGAGTGCAATCAGTGCCTCCCAAACGCCAACCTACGCCCCCTGATTGCCGCCATTGATGGAGTACAGCGAGGCCACGCCCCCTCTCTGGCCACACACCCCCTACCTCTCCCTCACTATAAAATGCACCACTGGAGGAAGCGCAGCGGACGAGCGCAGCGGGAGCGCCGTTTGCGCGCCGAAGGCGCGCTTAAGGCAAGCTCGTCTGCGCTCGTCCGCGACGAGGACGCGACCAGCGCAGACAACTCTGCCCAAATTTGCCCACAGCCCCCACGCTATACGCGGGAAACCCTGATTAACCTGCGAGAATTCGCTCACGAAGGTAAGCTCATCTTTGACGACTCCGCCTTTCCACTGCTTGACTTCACTTATAAGGGTCTGCTCCTGGGAGGCCTTCTGAATGTCAGATCACTGCCAAAGCATGCTAACGAAATACATCTCCTCATAGAATCCCACCACCTGGATGTCCTCTTCCTAACCGAAACGTGGACTCACGCAGACTGCGACATTGAATTAGCATGGGCTTGCCCTCAAGACTTCAAAATTTTGCACCTTCCCAGACCCAAAGGCCGTGGTGGTGGAGTAGGCATCATATATAGAGCCTCCTGGCACATTAATACCATTGACATGGACTCAGTTGCCGGGACTGAGCTCTTCGGCCTTTCCATATACTGCCACTCCGGAGGCATCTTTACGGCAATTATTTGCTACCGACCTCCAGGGTCTTTCACTTCCCAACAACAGCAAGCGCTACTGACCACCTTCACGAACATGGCAACCTCCCATAATAAATTAATCATTCTAGGGGACTTCAACCTCTGGCCAAACGGGAGCCTAGACACTGGTCTAGAAAACCTCCTGCTCTCCTGCGAAAGCGTGGGACTCCACCAACCGGTTCAGCAACCTACCCACTCAGCAGGCCACCGACTTGACCTCATCTTTTCCAGTCATGGTTTAACACATTTGAACAACATTCTGCCCATGAGCTGGACAGATCATGCTCTTATCAAATTCTACATTTCCACCACAAAAACAAGAAAGCTGAATAATAACGCCCCATCAGAATTTAATTATAGAGACTGGAAAGCTCTGGAAAAACTGAGTTCCACCACCACCGTCTTCAACGTAGAAGATAGCTTCTCCCCAATCAACCCGGTTGAAGACAACTATAGAGCCTTTTGCACGAGGATAGTATCCACCACGGACTCTATTGCTCCACTAAAAAGATGCAAACCTAAAAGCAGAGCACCAGCCCCTTGGTACAACGATTCCCTGAAAACCCTCAAATTAGCCTGTAAACAGGCCGAGAGGAAGTGGAGGCAAGGCTACTGCGACTCACACAAAATTAGCTGGAAAAACAAGCTCCTTGAATACAAATCAGCCATCACAGAGAGCAAATCCACCTATTACTGCTCCACTATAGTCAACGCCGCAAATAGCTCCAAAAGCATCTTCCAGATCCTTGACAACCTTATCCACCCTGACTGTGCCAAGAAAACTACCCCCCCTTCTCAGACCCTCTGCGATAATCTCGCACAGTTCTTCACGAACAAAATTGAGACAATCATTCAGAATCTTGCAACTCCCCCTCCTCAAGATAATCTAAACTCCCCTGGAGCCGCTATTACCAACCTTGAGCCGCCGAGCCCAGGACACCTACCAAGGGAACGCCTACAGGCTCTCCCCCCTATCCCCGAACTAGATTTTGAGAGACTGGCACACGGAATCACTTCTGGGTCCCCCCTCGACCCTTTGCCCCCTAAAACCTGGAAAGCGTGCGGAAATGAACTATTCCACACCCTCCGCAAGATCTGTAACCAATCTCTGGGATGTGGATTTGTCCCTACCCCCTGGAAGCAAGCACTCATCACCCCACTGCTGACAAAACCCTCCTTGAACCCCGAGTGCGTAGCCAATTTTCGACCTATATCGCTCCTACCCTTTCCAGCGAAAGTGGTGGAACGCTGGGTTAGCTCCTGTCTTTCAGCACACCTTGAGCAGAATCACATCCTGGACGACCTCCAATTCGGTTTTCGCCCAGCCCATGGCACCGAAACGGCGGTGCTTACAGCCATGGAAGAACTTCGGATGCGTACAGACAGGGGCCACGCATAGCCTTGATCTTATTGGACCTGTCTGCCGCATTCGATACAGTTAACCACGTGATTCTGCTGAAGAGGCTCAGAGAGGCAGGGGTCGAAGGCACCGCCCTGCTCTGGTTCCACTCATACTTGAGAGATAGGAAACAGGCTGTGTCCCTCCCCCCCTTTCAATCTGCTTTTTCCCCAGTACCTCACGGTGTACCCCAGGACTCGTCCATTAGCCCGATCATTTTTAACGTTTATCTAAAACCACTGATCACATTAATCAAATCCCACAGATTGAAAACGGTAAACTACGCGGACGACACCCAGCTCATCCTCTCCTGGGAGGGGGAGGACTCAATCCCCATGGAATCGTTCCATGACTGCTTAAGAGACACAGCCGGCAGGCTGCACATGAATTCCCTGCAATTCAATTCCTCCAAGACCGAGGTCCTGTTCTGCTCTGCGAGCCGGATTCCTCGCCTATTTCCTACAGAATTCTGGCCCCCGGAAAACCCAGAAAAACCACAGCCGGTCACTAGTGTCCGCAATCTGGGTGTTATGCTAAGCAACGACCTCAGCATGGAAACGCAGGTAACTAAAACAGTCTCTACTTGCTCAGCCCTACTGCGTTCTTTATGTAAAATCATGCTACTACTCCCCGCCCAGGTCCGAGCACTTATAGTCAGGTGCACTATCCTTAGTTGCCTTGACTATTGTAATGCTCTTTTGCTCGAGTCTCCAGCTGTTCTACTGGACAGACTCCAAAGAGTCCAGTCAGCTGCAGCCAAACTGGCCCTTGGTTGGACCAGGAGATCCTCGGCCACAGCAGCCTTAGCCGAGCTACATTGGCTCCCTCTGAAGCAGCGAATTGCCTTTAAAGCACTCTGCCTCGTCTTCAAGGCACTACACGGAACGGGCCCCAGATCCCTACAAAAAATGTTCTCCTGGTACACCCCCACCAGAACTCTCCGATCCACCTCAGCCTGCCTTGTGTCGGTACCCAGATTTAACAAGGTAAGGACCGGGGGAAGATCCTTTAAAGTGGCTGCAGCCAAACTTTGGAACAGTTTGCCGGTCGACATTCGCCAAATTCCAAAACTCCTACCTTTCAGAAAGCGAATCAAAACCTGGCTCTTCCCCAAACCCATTCACTGCTAAACTCCCTAATTAGCCTCCCGTCTCTTTCCATCCTAAGGAGTGAGCCTCAGCGCCAGGATACCTGTCAGGTGACAGTTATAAGTGTTTTAAATAAATAAATAAAATAATGTTTCAAAGGAGCAATTTGGGGCTTTTATAACCTCCTGTTCTGGCACCTGTACTCTGAACCACAGGTGGGGAGACTGAGAGCTAAGTGGCAGACTGGATCCCAGACTGATTACAAGGTGGAGGACTGGGATGAGTTATTGGACAACCTAAACTGAGGTGTAAAAAAGGCCAGGATGAATGTTTTCCCCTTCAAAACGATACTTGACTGGCATTGGATCAAGGCTGCAGGGCTACTGCCTCATTCCAGTTGCTGGTGCTGAATCATACATGCTGCAACATGGTACACATCCTGTACGACTGCTCTGCCATTCCAACTTTCTGGGCAGACATTGAAACCACACCAGGAGTGATAATAGCAAGCCCTGCCTGATGTCGTGCTCCCTGATCATGCTCCATGACACAGGAAACTCCCCTTCTTTATCGTACCATGAACACAGGCTGCTTCATACAGCACTATCGAGAAAATATGTGCCTTGCGACACTGGTGCTCCCCACACCCACCGACAATGAGGAATGGCTCAAGGAAATGTATAAAACAGCCTCATTCAAGCAACTCATCTATATTCTGCAGGACAACGCTCCCACATTTCTCCACATATGGCTGCCCTTCCTACATGATGACCGATGATGGGCATATAAGAGTTGGTCTTAGCCATCCATATCCTTTCCATGGCCCCAGTTGTTGACCAAGGGGCTGACATGGGGGCACTACCGCCCTTCACACACCCTATGCGGGCCCTCTACTGTTTCCCTCCTCGTGCCTGCTTATCCCTACCCCCGTGGCCAATCCCCCTCACTGCTTACTTTTCAGCATTTCTCATCCCTAGTTGCTTGGTACCCAGGCAAAGAGTCAAACAAACATGTGATATAATTACATGGATGGTTTCTTTATTTTCTTTATATTCTTTGTATTCACTTGTTCATCAAAGTTACCAGTGTGTGGTGACAAATGTGTATCTGCATCACCTCGTTAAATGTGCACATAAAGGCAAAAAAAGAAAAAAAGCACAGGATAAATGACACAATGGTGTGCAAGGAGTTAAACAAATAGATTGAAATGACAGCATAAAGGATCTTTTTGAGAGAACAGAAGTAAGTGAGACATTCAGCAAAAAATGTTAGATGTCTTGAATGCCATCATTTGGTTTTTCTAATGCATATAAATAGTAGAGAGAACTGTTCGCCAATAGCAGAGCTAACACTCGCTCTGCCTCTGGAAAAATCTTGTGAAACATACAGCACCATTACTCAGAGTGTCTGTTCTGTCTGTTTTCACCATGTTAACTACGGTGGTCCATGGCAGAAAGAATCTAGACAAGTGCACCGCATGCCACCATCATCTATATGCGGACGACACGCAGCTCTATCTGGAAACAACCTCAATTGAGGACATCCAGAGACTAAACAACACGCTCAAGGAGGCACAAGACTGGCTCTCTACCAATTACTTGAAACTGAACCAAGATAAAACAGAAATACTACTTATTTCCAACAAAGATGATAACCCTCAAATCAATGAATGGCTCAAAGCCATCAATGCCCTCAATGGCAACCTCTCCCTGGCAGGCTCGGTGAAATCTCTAGGGATCACCCTAGACCCAAAACTTGACATGAAGAAACACATCTCAAGATCTGCTAAAAGTGCCTTTCTCAACCTAAAATTACTAAACAAAATAAAACCCTTCCTCACATCCAAGGACGGGATCGTGACCTTGACAGGGTCAGCAAAATCTCACCTTGCCCCCTTGAAGACGACACTCAACGCAGCAGCAAGAATGGTCTCCGGAATTAAGAAATTTGAGCACATCTCTCCAGCCCTCAAAGATCTCAGATGGCTCCCAGTGGAGTTGCGAGCCAGTTTCAAAACAGCTTGCATCACGCACAAAGCCCTGCACACAGGTAAACCAGAATACCTGGCCGCCAAACTCAATAGGGCAGGCCAGTCCAGAATCCTCAGGAGCTCCAGCTCTCTACTGCTCATCCCTCCCAAATCTCGCAAGCACAGAACTACAGCCAAATCTTTTGCTGGTAACACCCCCAAAATCTGGAACTCCATTCCTCCCCAGATTAGAATAACCTCCTTGTTTCCAAAATTCAAGAGACTACTCAAAGAACTCTTCCTCGACCATACTCGAGAGATCTGACAGACCCTGGACTGCCCACAATCTGTCACCCTAGCTTTACCTAAATTCCGAGTCTGACAACAAGGTCGCAGCTCAAGATATCTTCTGGATACAAACATTCGGTTGACAGATTCTGTATGATTGATTTTCAGTCTGCTCACTTTTTTTTATATGTTGTATATGTTGTGAAGCGCTCTGATACCCCTTGGTCTAGCTAGCGGTATACAAAACTACTAAAATAAATAAATAAATATATAAATAAATAAATTATTTGGAAAGAAAAAACTCTACTTTAGGAGTCCATCTTTGGAAATGACATAAGTGACAGCTTGCCATTTAGGTGTTATCTACAATGTGGCTACTCCAATGTGTAGTGTTATGTAAATAAAGAATGACAGAAGTCTTTTGGTTCCTGATGCACTCCATAGATCTGTGACATAGGCGTTGGACGTTTATGAAGTGAATACTGGTTTACAACATTGAGTTCTTGCTTACAGGCTGAAGAATAAAGACTTGTATAACTACTCTCTGTGTGTGGTGTAGTCATTGGTGAGTGCCTGGGCTGGGTAGGATGCTGAAATTGGCAACAAGTAGGGATAAGTGACCTGTACTCAGCACTGCTCTCCCAGAGAGTTTGCTGTGTCCTGCAAACTGCTTGTGCATGCCACGTGTGCCGCAGTCGTAGTGAACAATCAATGCTGTCACCTGTGGAGTCTCAGCACAATGCCAGCCTGTGCAAAGTTTTCTAGGATAAAGAAAGCATCATTGAAAATCTACATATTGGAGGCCAAGAATCAAATAAAAAGGCTGCAAACATAGGTTCTGCACAACTACTTAAATTAATGATATATGTCATAGGGAGTGACAAATCTAATGGCAAATGCAACCTGGATTTGAAAGACAGTGTAAGGTGATAATCCAGTGCAAGTTGAGCTGCAATTTTATATGCTCCAAAACAGAGATCAAACAGGTACCTATGAAGAGACATTTAATTGCAAAGACAATTGAATATCTTAAAGCTATTTGCTTAGCTAGTCATTCCAATGCAAATTGTTTTTGTCTAGTTAACAAAACAACTCAAGAGAGTCGCCATACCACAGCATGCTGTGAAGTGGCCCCAGAGGCCAGACCAGGGTTGTGGTTGCGAGCTGTACCTAAACAAAGCAGCCCATCATTAAAGCTGCCATGTAGGGGCTCAGAACAACACCACCAGTTTCCATAGAAATGAAGAGCCCCAATTGAGAGCAAGGGTAAGGTCAAAGTTCCCACAACTATCAAGGTTGACAATAAAGGGAAACAACCTTTACAACGCAACTTTTTCAACGCACATCCATTACAACAAAACTTTTACAACGCAACATCCATTACAATGCATGCCATTACAACGCAACCATTACAACGCATGGCACTACAACGCATACCAATACAACGCATGTCATTACAATGCAGTCATTACAATGCATACCATTACAACGCCTACCATCACAACACATAGTACCCTTGCACTATCCAACACTTACCCTACTGATGCACTCCCTGGAGTTAGAATAGTAATTTTTACCCCTACCCTATCCAACACTTACCCTACTGTTGCACCCCCTGGAGTTAGAATAGTATTTTTTACCCCTACACTATCCAATACTTACCATAAATGCAATGTAATGGTATGGATTGTAATGGTATGCATTGTAAAGGTAGTATGCGTTGTAATGGAATGCGTTGCAAAGGTAGTTTTTAAAAATTCGTTGTAATGGCATGCGTTGTAATGGAATGCGTTGTAATGGATGTTGTGTGGTAAAAAATGTGTTGTAAAGGTATGCGTTGGAAAAGTATGCGTTGTAACGTCATACATCCACCCTAAAGCCAGAACGTAGCAAAACTTTAGAATGGTTTGTGTGAGCAAGCTTCCCAAGAAGAGTTACATGGACCACTACTGTCCACCAATAGTTTTACTGCTGCTGCTTTCTTAAAACAACCATTATCATTTGAAACTGCCAAAAAAAACACAATACTGACAATAGATGGACTGCCTAGATAGAGAATTTTGAGGATTTCTTAGATGCAATAGATGAGACAGATTATCAAGTATATGAAGAATATGGCTGGTGAAGGTGTAAAGGAAGCCATAAAATATACCAGCTGATAACAAAGTGGTGTACAATCAAATCAAAGCAGCCCTGAATAGCACGTTTAATCCACTACCGAATGCAGATTGTGACCGATACGTCTTCAGTCAAGAACACCAGAGAGTAAATGAAACTATTGAAGAATTTGTTGAGAGACAGGATCTCCTAATAAAGTCCTGTAAAGTTCAATTAATTTATTGATAAGGAAGCTGCACCCCTCAGAGTGAAAGATGTCTGTCTGTCAGATTGCTTTCGAAGACGAATACTGAAGGAAACTCTGAGGTTACAGTAAGTCCTCATGGCTGCCTAAGCTGAAGAAGGTGCTAATCAACAAACAGTTGACATGGAGGCATAGGTCCCCAGAATGTGTCAGACATGAACGTGAAAAGTAGTCTGAAGCCTAAAGCTGAGGGACAGAAAGTGGTATCACCACAGAAAAAGAAAATGTGTTTCACATGTGGATTGACGTTCCCAAATTACGGCAGATGTCCCGCAATTGGACAAATTTGCCACAGCTGTGGCAAATTGAACCTGTTGTGACAGTGCGCAAGGTGAAAGGAAAAGTGAGTGCATCACAGCGTGAAGACAAAATGGCCAACTGAGCACTGAATCAACAACATTTGATGTGCTCCCATAAGGCCAAGCAAGCACACCAACTTAGAAAAATCAATACCAAATGAAGTCGACCGTCATCTAATTTATCCTCAATGAATTCCTCAGTTTCAGAGTGAAAGTGACAATGATTATTGCGCAATGTCGATTTTTACTTAAGGAAAGCATGCACTTGTGGGACTGGTGGAATTTGAAAAACACCAATGACTAAAGAAAATCTGACATTAAAAAGCACAAAAGACTTACAAACATTGTTCAAAGATTACCTTGAAGATAAAAGGGTGTTTGATACCTTTCATTATTGATAGTGGTGCTTTGATAAACATCATGCCTGAGGAGAAACATTGTGAATTGTCTCCATTGACACAACTTTAGTAGTCACAAACTAAAGCATGCACATGGTCTGCGTTGACACCTTTAAAAAGTCAAGATTCCCCTGTAGCCAAGATGAAACACAAGAAAACCACGTTACGAGTGGCTATTCATGTACTTCCCGGCATGGCTTTAAGTGCCTGTTTACTCAGTTTCAATACAGCTGCAGAAATGGGACTTGTAACAGTGAACTACAATATGAATGCTCATCATGAAATACTGATTCAATATCCTTCATTATTTAATGGGTTAGGAAAGCTCAAGACTATGAAAGTACAGTTACATATAAATGAGGATGTTCATCCTGTTGCACATAGATACAAATGAGTTACATTTCACTTGCAAGTAACTGTTGAAAGAGAACTTAATTAATTGCTCAAACAAAATATCATCAAACACTAGTCCAATACCATGGGTTTCTCCCATAGTAGTAGTGCCAAAAAGAGAGAGCAAAAGAGTGTACGCCTTTGCATTGACATATGTCAGGCCAACAAGGCAATCAACATAGAACGACACCCAGTTCCTCAAATTGCTGATATGATAACGCAATTGAATGGTGCAAAGTTTTTTTCTCGATTCAACTTAAACAAAGGGTATCACCAGTTGGAACTTAAAGAAAATTGCAGGTACATAACAACATTTTCTACACACATGGTTTGTTTCACTATAAGTGATTGAGTTTTGGTGTATCCTCTGCTGCAAAACATTTCCAAGATATTATTCGATGTATCATACAACCTGTTGTGAATGCCTTCAACTGTAGTGATGAAATTTTGGTTTAAGGAGCTAATCACAAAGAGCATGACAAAGCTTTCATTCAGGTATGCTGTGTGGTAAGTGATGAGGGATTGACTTTGAATGCTGACAAATGTGAATTTCATAAGACCAGTTTGAAGTTTTTTTGACATATCATTTCTGATGTGGTATGGCAACTTATCCAGCAAAAACGGCAGTGCTATCTACTGCTAATCCCCCACAGACATTCCCATGTTATGTTTATTCCTTGGGATGGCCAGGTACTGTCCTAGCTACATGCAAGACTTTGCCATAGCCAGTACACCATTACGGTAACTGATGAAAAAGAATATTGTGCTTTATAGGTCACATGCTTTTGAGTAGCGTTTCAAGAGAATCAAGCAAGTCATCGAGAATGCCACTGAAATGTCCCACTATGATCCCAAGCCTCATGTGAGGTTGTAGGCCCAATTGGGCTAGGCGCAATCCTTGCACAGCACAATGAACAGATTATTGCACAGAGGTATATTATGGTATACGCCAGTAAAAGCTTGTCACAAAATTAACATGCTTATTCACAACATGAAAAAGAAAGCTGGCCAGTGGTGTGGGTTTCTGAATATTTCCATGTGTTCTTATATGGGAAACCTTTCACAGAACTGGCCAATCATCAAGCACTATAGACAGTATTTGGCAATCCAAAAGCCAAGATGACTCCTCATATTGAAAGTGAGGCTTTGTGATTACAGGAATACAACTACTCCATTGCTTGCCATCCAGGGAAAGATCAAAATCTTGCAATTACTTTTCAAGAGGGCCTATACAATGACCTCGCGCCCCATATAAGACAGCTAAAGCCTACATAAATGTAATTGTAAATTCTAACACACCAGCTTCCATGTCATTAAAACACATTTTCATTGATACAAGCCAAGACAGTGACATGCTGAAGTTGAAAGACATTATTGTTCACCGATAATGAAACCAGCACTCCCGACTTCTCACAAGTGACATTGAGCACTTACAATTCCGAAATTTCAGAGATAAACTGTCTGTAACTCAGGAAAGCCTCATCTTGCCACAAAGAGAGCTCTTCAAGATAGAATCTGGTTTACTCATCACAATTAAAGGGTTGAAAGAGTGTTAAAGGCTTGTTTATGCACCTGTCTCTCATCTCATTTTAGTCAGCACCCTTGAAACATGTCAGAATTGACTAACCATGCATGGGAGAGAATTGCTGTTGATTTCTTTGGACATCATCTAATGGTTATTGTTGATGAGTACTCCCGTTTTCCATTGGTAGATGATCTTTCATCCATCACTCATGAAAAAATTAGTGAAAGATTAGATGGCATCTTTGCAACATGGGGTGGCCCTGTGATTTTGAAATCTGACAATGGCACACCCTTCAACAGTCAAGAGATCAGAAACTTTCTCAGCCATCTCAATGTAAAGCATCAGAAAAGTACTCCTCTTTGTCCCCAGGCCAATGGGCTGGTAGAACGATTCATGAGCACTCTAAAGAAAGCTGTGATGCATGCTGCATTAGAGAAGCTCAATCTCAAAGTTCTTTTGAATACCACTCTTTGATCTTACTGATTGACCCCTCGTTCAACTACAAGGGAAAGCCCTGAAACATTGATGTTTAGGAGAGCTGTGATGACCAAGGTACCCCAATGTACCAGTCTCAGATCAAAGACTGAGAAGGATATCACACAGAGGATTTTGGTTGCAAACACAACATGAAAATCTATGCTGACACGTGACATCATGTGAAAGATATCACTTTCAAGAGAGGAGATCGCAAACTAGTTTGACAACCCAGAATGCAAAAATCTGATGCCCCTTTTGAGGCTGACCCCTTTGCTGTCACAACCACCAAAGGACAAATGGTGACTACCCAACTTCCTGGTAAGTCCATCATGAGATATCCTTCTCACTTCAGACATGTGGCTCATCAATCAACAAGCATCGATGTCACTGAAGAGACTGGGTCTGAACAGACAGTGGATGATCCTGTGACTGCTTTCTCCTCCTCACCTTTGCAGATTACAGGCACTTTGACTTTCAGCTCCTGGTTTCCGATGACCCAATCAGGCCGTGTGATCCAAGCACCACAAAGGCTCATTGAAGAGTAATACGTGTATATATATTTGTAATTATTTATGTATTTATTTATCTATCTATTTATTTGCAAAAAAAGTTATGACTTTTTATTTAACAAAGGGGGAGATGTAGTGTCATGTCAATAAAGAATGATGGAACTCTTTTGGTTCTCAATGGACTACGTAGACCTGTGACGTAGGCGTTGGAGGATAACAAAGTGAATGCAGGTTTAGAACACTGAGTTGAGCGCTGAATAATGAAAACTTGTATAACTACTCTCATGTGTGGTGTAGTCATTGGTGAGTGCCTGGGCTATGCAGTGTACTTAGAGCCTCTTCAGTGATAAACTGTCTGTCAAAGCAGAGGACAACTTTAAAGGTATTGAACTCACCACAGATCAGGTGACAGAAGAACTGCCTATTCAGCACCTTAGTCATGTAAATTCAAATGCAAATGCTGGGAACTATCAATCAGTTCATAAAAACACTTTACTGGTTTTCTTCTTCCATCATGGAATTTAAATATCAACAGCAAATTATTAGAAAACAAAATTGTTAAAGTAGAGAATCAATAACATGAGTGCACAAACTCAACAGGAGTGATTTATATATTGGTGAAATGGGATTCCCACTGATAGAGCGCGCAGGGACCTACTAGCCTAGTTTTACCATACTCACCTTGGGCCCATATAACATTCACACTTTGAACTAGCAGTCCTGCCTAACTAATTTACTAATTTAATCACACTATCAGTTGCCCAGAGGTCCAATTAGGACTTATACCTGTAAACCATGACTTACCAATCCTTGTCACCTTATTATAAGTCCTGTGAATCAGAGAGTTAGAATAAACAGGTAGTATTTAAACACATGTACTTTTCTTATGATAATCACAGACTCTGGGAAAGTTTTAAAACGTTTATTGATTATAGATTTTCTGAGTCAAATGAAAAGGGTCACACTCTTGTGACCAAAAATGTTTTACAAGTATGAATATAACCAGTAGGACATAAAGTTTGTAAGAAATCACAGTAACCTATTTAGACATTGGTACCTGGGAAGGGTGAGAAAGGGAAATAGCATATGGACAAACCAAACAGATTATATTTACCTAGAATGGTGTGATGACCAATCCTAGCCATGGCTCGGGCAACAATATGGACCTGGACCAGGTTCCCGACTAATCAGGTGCCCACAAGACAAGACAGGTGCAGATCAGTACGGGTGACCTCAGCTAAGTGTAACGAAAGTGTCACACCCTTCTCTCTAGGAAAGCCAATTAGTACTCCGATTGGGTAATCGATTCTTCTGACAGGGTGCTCCCACAGCAGCTCTGCTCTTGATCGCCCATTGAGTGAGTTGGGTCATTGACAGGTCAGCTCTTCGGACAAGTCGGACAATTTCTCTATCTAAGTCTACCTTAGTTATACTATTTTGAGGGCAATGCACCACCCCTAAATGTGGCAAATCTATGTGTTCCCCGTCAGCAATTTGTTGGAAAGACGAGGAAAGGTCATCACACCATACTAAGATGATGCAATTTCAATTTGATTCATATTGATTGAATCCCCACCCACAATTTACTTTCCCATGACTTTATTCCGCCCAACAATATTGGTACACATTTTGAATACATTGTATTTGGTCGCTACCTTTCTAGAGGTCAGATGAGCAGGTTCGCAGGCACATCATGGGCAAGAAGTGGGTTGGCTGGAGTTCAATGCCAGTGCTTCAGCAAATTCGGAGGTTGAATGCGCGTGCGCAGCGTCATCCAAGATGGAAGATGTGTCAGTGATCAGGCCCAAAGTACGAGCTAGCAGCAAAGTTAAAAAGAAACATATTAAAATACAATAATAAATGAATGCACTGTATACCACTTATCTCTACTCTTACCCCCTTACTTTATTTTAACTTGTGCATTAGTAACTAAGCAGAACGAACAAGCTTAGTACAAACTGCAGCATAAGCATTAGCATGTGAAATTTAAAGCTGCCATTTCTGGCACCAGTGCACAGAAGCAAAGATTTTCCACCAAGCAGAAAAGACATCACACCATGTGAGTATGGCAAGCGCATGCGAAGTGAAATTCCCGCCTTGCAGCGGCCATATTAGTTCACTCTAGTTAATATTAGTAAAAGCACATAGGCGAGCTTCCCCTAGATACTAGAAATGTGAAATGTAAATATTAGTAAACAAAACATGTTGGTTAATATTTTACATGTTATCTTGAGAGGGCTGAGTACAAGCAAGTTTCAGTAGATGTGAAACCTTGATCCATCACCACCCTAAATTGCCAATCATTTGTTTCTCACTGTTGGACCTGGCCCTATCTGCAGGGTCACCGCTAAACTTTTTGCTATCACCCTCCATGTTTGCTGATCTTGTTTTTGCTCACCTTAATAATATGCACACTTTATTTATTTTATTTTATTTATTTTAGGTTTTTCTAAAGCGCGTAGTCACCCAGAAGGTATCCCAGCGCTGAACCTCTTACTCACAGGGGGGAGAAAGTCGGGAGAGAAAATGGCTCAGGGAAAGAGTAGGGTTTTGAGAGATTTCCTGAATCTCAGGAGGTTTAGTTCTGCTCTGAGGCTCAGGGGGAGTGCGTTCCATTTTTTTCCCGTGTTGACCGAAAAACGGCGGCCACCTATACGGACTTTCTTCACCTTGGGGATCGTGATGAAGTTTCCATGTTCGGAACGGAGAGCTCTCGTGGGTCTATAGGGTTTGATCCAGTTATTTAGGATTGGGGGGCCCGAGTTGTGAAGTACCTTGTGGGCCAGACAAAGGGCCTTGAAAGTTACCCTTTCCCTGATGGGGAGCCAATGCAGCGTCCTCAGTGTGGGCTTGGCAGATGTTCTGGCCGGGGTGTTCGTTAGAATTCGGGCTGCGGCATTTTGAGCTTTTTGCAGAGTTTGGAGAGTGGATTCTGGGGATCCCAGGTAAATAGCATTGCTGAAGTCCAGCCTAGATAAAATTAGGCCTTGGATCAGCAGGAGACGCGACTGGAAAGGCAGTAGAGGGATCACCTTCCTGCAAGATCTAAGTAGTCCATAGCATATGCCGGCCGTCTTTCTTGCCTGTGTCCTAAAGGTGAGATCAGTCTCCAGCCACACTCCGAGACTCTTGACCTCCGTCTTGGGGGTGGGGGGTTCACCCAAGCAGGCGGGCCAGATGTTAGGGGGGAGGGTCGTGGTGTTATGCCCTAGGAGCAGAATCTCTGTTTTGGAGCCGTTTAATTTAAGGGCAGAGTCACTCATCCACTGATGTATGTTGGAGAGGCAGTCGTGGAGATTGGAGGGCTCTAGCTTGGGGTGGGAGAGCGTCACCACCAGCTGTGTATCGTCGGCGTAGCTGACGATAGTGACTCCAAAGGGTGAGACCATTTCCTCCAGTGGGGCCATGTACACGTTGAACAACGTGGGGCTCAAGGATGAGCCCTGTGGCACACCACACTGGAGGGGGATGGAGGGGGAGCGGCTTTCACCTTCCCAAACTTGAAAGGAGCGTCGGAAGAGGAAAGACGAGAGCCATTTCAGCGCCATGTCTTTTACCCCGATGTTATCGAGATGTTGGATTAAGACCTGATGACTGACCGTGTCAAAGGCCGCGCTCAGGTCTAGGAGGACCACTGCCACTGATCCTCCTGTATCGATAATTTCCCTGGTCTTTTCTACTGCTGCGAGAAGAGCAGTGTCCGTACCCTGACCTGGTCTAAAGCCTGTCTGTGAGTCATTGAGAAGTTGATTTGACTCCAGGAAGTGCGACAGTTTTTTATTTACAAGTTTTTCGGCGACCTTACCTATCCAGGGGAGGAGTGAGATAGGTCTATAGTTGGATAGATCTGCCGGGTCTAGAGAGGGCTTTTTGAGGAGCCCTTTTACGACAGCCTCCTTCCAGTTTGAAGGGACCTCTCCCTGTGTCAACGAGATGTTAATGAGGGCTGTCAATTGGGAGACTATGGTCTGAGAGATGTTTTTGACGAACCGTATGGGGACTGGGTCGCTAGGGGCTCCGCTCTTGGTTGATGTGAGTGTAGCCATCACTTCCTCTTCTGTAAGTGGGCCAAACGACGCTAGATAAGGCTTGTCGGGTGGGGGCGGCTGTTCCTTAGCTCTCTCTATGGAATCAGGGTTAGCGGCAGGAAGGGAGGTGAGGATTTTTTTGATTTTTTCGTCAAAGAAGGTGGCCAACTTGACGCATTTTTCCTCCGCTGCTTGGGGGTCCATGGGTTTCTGCGGGGGGTCAGGGACATGGAGGAGCTCTTTGAGAATGGAGAAAGTCTCCTTGGCTGAGCAGGAGGAGCTTTTTATTTTTTCCTCGTAGAAGGCACTTTTTGCGTTGTGTAGGGCCCGTTTGTACATTTTCATGGAGGATTGGTAAGCACTTTTCTCTGCCGTTGACTTGTTTTTCCTCCAGGTACGTTCTGACTTTTTGCATTCCTTCTTAAGGGCGTTGAGGGCAGGTGTGTACCAGGGAGCGGGGTTGATTCTTTTGACATGTTTTAAAGTATTAGTAAGTGGGATGAGACTGTCTAGGGGGTGGGCTAGCCAATCGTTAAATTCTTTGTCCGCGGTGTTCGGGTCCGTGGATAGAGGGCCGCTAGTTTCACGTAATTTGGCTTCCCATTCCTCTGGTACTAACTTGTACCACCGTCTAGTTCGTATCCTTGTTTTCTGTTTGAGTGCTGGTGTCGTTTTGAGTGACCAGTGCATAGGGATTAGCATATGGTCTGTCCAAGGTAGAGAGGTGGGATCCTGGGCATTTAGGTTTTTGATGTTGGTGAAGATTGGATCCAGGAGTTGTCCTTTCTCATGGGTGGCCTTAGAGTTTCGAAGATGGAGATCGGCTGTAGTGAGATCGGCCAGTAAGTTGGCTGCGGCGTTGTCCACATGGTCAAGAAAGTGCATGTTAAGGTCCCCTAGGAGGAGAAAGTTAGAGACTGAAATAGTCTTGAGTGAGATGTAATCCATCAGAGTACTGGTGAATTCTCCTAGAGAGCCTGGCGGACGGTACACTAACAGTCCCGAGAGGGAGATCGATGGTGAGATCTGGATGGTGAAATTACAGTTTTCACAATCTTTGACGGTTCCACATTCAATTCTGCATTTAAGATGGTCTTTGTAGAGTATGGCTAGACCGCCACCTCTCCCGACTGGTCTATTCAGGCAGCAAATTTGGTAGCCGGGGGGTGTTGCATTGACCATATCGAAGTCGCTGTGCGGGGTCAGCCATGTTTCGGTCAGAAACAATATGTCTAGCATCAGATCCTGGACGAGGATGTTGGTTTCGTGGGCGTGTTTTACTAGGAATCTGCAATTCAGGAGGCCAAGCCGAAGTCCTTGGTGGCGTTCCGTTTCCTCAGATTTGTTACAGAGGATACATCCTGCAAAGGGGGCGTCTTCCTTGAGGATGTAATTGCACTGGGGATGTTTTTTTGGATTCCAGGCAAGCAGTGTATCTTCGGTGTAAGAGATACGTTTCTGCGGTTTGGGCATAGTGTCTAGGCCTGAGGCCGTCTGGGCCCGCGCGCCTTCGGCGCGCTGACGGCGCGCCCGCTGCGCCCGTCCGCTGCGCGTCCGGTGATTGCACATCCTTATAGGTGGGGAAGGGGGTGGGTGGGCGTGGCCTAAGGTAGGCGTGGCCTCGGTTCCTCGCCGTCAATGGCGGCAAAAAGTGAGTTTTTGCTTCGTTCGTTGCAGCGAAGGGGTCGCTGTTTGAGCGTTTCTCGAGCCCGCTGCTGAGGTGCCTGCCGGGTGAGTGCGCTTTAAAATACAGTATTATAAATGGTGACACAAGAAATAACAATTTTTAAAAAACGGAGGTCTCCCGGCTTCCGCCTCAGGAGATTGCAAGGTTCTGATTGATGTACGCTGTCAACAGCGTTTTTATACTGTGGCGGGTGGGCGTGGCCTAAGGTAGGCGTGGCCTCGGTTCCTCGCCGTCAATGGAGGCAAAGAGAGAGTTTTTGCTTCGTTCGTTGCAGCGAAGGGGTCGCTGTTTGAGCGTTTCTCGAGCCCGCTGCTGAGGTGCCTGCCGGGTGAGTGCGCTTTAAAATACAGTATTATAAATGGTGGCACAAGAAATAACAATTTTTAAAAAACGGAGGTCTCCCGGCTTCCGCCTCAGGAGATTGCAAGATTCTGATTGATGTACGCTGTCAACAGCGTTTTTATACTGTGGCGGGTGGGCGTGGCCTAAGGTAGGCGTGGCCTCGGTTCCTCGCCGTCAATGGCGGAAAAAAGAGAGTTTTTGCTTCGTTCGTTGCAGCGAAGGGGTCGCTGTTTGAGCGTTTCTCGAGCCCGCTGCTGAGGTGCCTGCCGGGTGAGTGCGCTTTAAAATACAGTATTATAAATGGTGACACAAGAAATAACAATTTTTAAAAAACGGAGGTCTCCCGGCTTCCGCCTCAGGAGATTGCAAGATTCTGATTGATGTACGCTGTCAACAGCGTTTTTATACTGTGGCGGGTGGGCGTGGCCTAAGGTAGGCGTGGCCTCGGTTCCTCGCCGTCAATGGCGGCAAAAAGTGAGTTTTTGCTTCGTTCGTTGCAGCGAAGGGGTCGCTGTTTGAGCGTTTCTCGAGCCCGCTGCTGAGGTGCCTGCCGGGTGAGTGCGCTTTAAAATACAGTATTATAAATGGTGACACAAGAAATAACAATTTTTAAAAAACGGAGGTCTCCCGGCTTCCGCCTCAGGAGATTGCACTGCTGCACAATGCTAAAGTGCATGTGCTCGCTCCCCAAAACATGACAACATTGGCTTAACCACAATTGGTATATTTAATATTTATTCAAGTTCATAGTAAAGTGGTTTTACATGTACCCAGGGCTGCAAATTAAATGCTACTAATCGGCCTGCAGCACTAATTGTGCCACCCAATAAAATAGCCCTTTCAAACATGGCTTTTGCAGCTTGTGTGGACAGTTTTAAATTGCCATTTCAACATGGCAAAAACACGTTCTTTATTCTGTTTTATTTTTACTTCTCAGTTAAAACAGGGCACAGAGTTTATTGTTTATTGGTGTGCTTTTCAGATAAGATCTGTTTATCTTTATGGCTCTTTGGTGCATTTACATTTGAATATTGATAAACGCTATGAAATCATTTAAGATTAGTGATGGCTTATTCTCATACTGCAGCTAATCCTGGCGAAAGGCTAATTGCACAAAATGCATTGGGTGAACACTTGTCTCGTTACCTAGGATGAAAAGTGGATTCTAACGTGCTGCATAAAAAAAGGCCTGGATGGAAATTTCTTCTGCACTTAAAGTTTGGAACTACATGGCCTCTATTGCCAATTTAGAGATTAATGTTGAATAAAAAGGGATTACATAGGATTACAATGGTTTACTTGGAATTATGTTGCTTGATGCTACAACGCATATATATTTTTAACACTCATAAACTTTTTTTAAACACTCACAGTCACTGGATGGTTTAATCACTGATGTCATCAGTGATGTCATTTGAGATGTCATCAGTGATGTCATAAGTGATGTCACTGGCCATGTCATGAGTGATGTAATATGTGAGGTCATAAGCAGTGCATTTCGGGGGCACAAGTTATAGTTAACTCAGGTAACTATTACGGCAAAATTGCTCTGGTTTTTTTTATGAGTGAAATGTCAGCCTAATTATATAATATCCCTTTATTCTTTTTTTGTGGAATTTTTTGAAATATACATATATACATATTTTCCTCTGCTTGTTGATTTAGGATGTGCAATGAAAAATGTATGAGGTTATTTTTTTATCTTGCTTGACAGCACAGCGGTCTGCAGATAGTTATGTGAGAATCACTAGCAGAGAGGGGTTTTGGCTCGGCCCACATTTTGGGAACAAGGAGTACATGTTTTGATTGGGCAGACGTAGCAGACCAAGGTCAAAAAACAAATTTGGTTGAACCACCTTAAGTATATACGTTGAAGAAGTAAACTCTCACAGCTCGCAAGATTTGATAACCAAGAAAAACAAAAGGAAAAGAAAAGAATGAAGAAAGAGATTCACACATCCGCTTCCTCCTTAGGGATATACCCTTGAATATATTTCTCTTAACTGTGGACCTCTATCCAGAGTATCAATGGTTCCCAAATCATCATCCCTCTTTGTTTTTTTTTTGATCCCTTGTTTTTATATATGGCCATCTCCACGCTACATATGGCAAGTAATCTAGCCCTCCATTGTGTGAAAGATGGCGGTTGAGGGATGCCATGCGGTGGCTATACACAATCTAAGAGCCGCCATAGCTACAAAAATCAGCCCCTGCCTCTCAAGGCGACCAGTTGTGACACAAAATATTAAATGCCAGAAGCTTTGCTCAGACACACGTTGCCACACAAATGCATTTTTAATGCAGAAAAATTAGTCAGTGCAATTGTACAATTCTGAACTGGAGCAGTCGATTAGCCCCTCTTCAAGCTCACTCAGTCCACCATGGAAGTTGTCTCAGACGTGATCACCTCTGTACCATTGGATAACATTGAACCTTTGGTTTCTAAGGGTTACCCACAAGGGAAATTTAGGCTAGTGGATAATCTTTAACTTTGGAAACTCAGCACCTGAGTTCGCATTTTGACCTTGGCAATTTGTGTAAAAATCACATGATTCTGGTCATATCTCTAATGAACCTGGTTTAAACCCTGATGCTGTTTATCAGGTAAGGAGAGGTCACCTCCTCTGTCACCCCGGGTAGACATTCACCTGCCAAATTAAGAGATCACCTTCAGTCACCCAGTGATCTCTGTCCCATCACTGGAGCTGCCACCACAGGTGTGGAGTTCATATTATTTTTTCTGTTCATGATGGACAGGAAGAAAAGGACCTCACACCATCGCCTCTAATAAGGACAGATGATCTGATGCCCTAACTCTGATGCTCATTGGAAAACTGGAGGTCAGCCTGACTCGTAAAAGAGCGGTACATCAGGGATGTGCTGACAGAGTATTCTGCACACCAAGGGTTTGGTGCTCAGGGTACTAGGTCGTGTACCCTGTCTGTCAGACTCTAAATCAAGTCCTTATGTCAGTGTTAGTGGCTTGCGTGGGGGAAGAGTAGCTGGGTGAGGAAGACAACAGGAAGGTGGGGGGGAGGAAGAGGAGGGGAACCAGAGAATACACACAAAAAAATGCAAAGATCGTACGTACGCTCTTTTCCATGTCCTCGCTGCCGCAGGCTCTGGCTGCAGTCTCCTTCCTCCCAGCGCTCTCTTCTGATGAATTAGGTGGAAAGCGAAGGACTTCCTCCCTAGGGACCCGATTCACAGAATGAACTTAAGACTACTTTGGTATTCACAGAATGCACTTAATACTTTTGGCATTCACAGAATGCACTTACTACTTTTGGTATTCACAGAAGTTAGGATTTTGTCTTAAGTCTGTCTTAAGTTTGTCTTAAGACAAACTTAAGACAAAATCCTAACTTCTGTGAATACCAAAAGTAGTAAGTTCATTCTGTGAATGCCAAAAGTAGTAAGTGCATTCTGTGAATGCCAAAAGTAGTAAGTGCATTCTGTGAATACCAAAATAGTAGTAAGTTTAGGATTGAGTCTTAAGTTCATTCTGTGAATCGGGCCCTAGTACTATGGGAAACCAGACAATCCTGACTGGAGCAGGCCAACCGAGCGCTCATTTTGAGACTGGGGGCCTACATCTGCAATCCGCCAGCTGTTTCTCAGGCTCTGAAGGCTGTTCAGTATGATTGCACTTGTAATGCAGCCCCCTGCCAGTCCGCAGGTCAGATTGGCCAGCTGCCTACAGCCGAGCAATCTGACTTGCGCAATGGCAGGGGGCTGAATAGACTCACCCCCTGCCATCGCACTGTAACAGCGCAAGCCTGGGACACATTAATAAAAAGGTACTTATTGCCATTTTATTGATGTGTTGCGGTGCGACGCTCCACTGCCATGATGGAGGAGCAGCTGCTGCCTTATGTCCATATGGCTACAGGAGAAAACATATGAAATACAGTTAAAATATGGGAAATGTACTAATATTGTACACTCCAAAAATGTAAATCTCAATTTCATACTCATTATCTTTTATCACCTCCCAACATCCATTTACCTATGTAAAAATCTATACAAAAATTAATACTCAGAAATGCTGAAGAGCAAACCGGTGTAGGGTTACAGGTGTAATGATACATATATGTACAAGCAAATATACATGTGTCTATTTACTTTTTGTGAATAGGCCCCAACAAGTCTAGTGTTATCCTGCTATGCTGTGAAAAGAAATCCCAGGGCATGGGATTAGTTTTCTTAGTGTTTACCTGTGGTTAAATGCATTTGTGGATAACATGCGTGATGATAGGACTGCTCCTCGAGCATCCCGTGTTGAATCTGTCTACTCAATGCATGCAGGAGCCTCTTCAGGGAAAATATGTCTTCCAATAGGGCCGACATTATTAAATTAGGAGGGCAGCGTTGTACGACATATGCAAATTCGTTGTCTGTTAATCTATCTAAGGTTTTATTGGACAGAGCTGTCTCCAGCTACAGACTTAAAACTCTGGAATCGGAATGTGTCTCCAGAGTTAATAGTCTAGGGCCCTTGATGTTTGTTACTTAAATAAGGACCAGCTTGTACAAAAGAAACCTACCTCTCAAAGCTCCACTAAATTTGTTACATGAAATCCCATTATCAAATTCATGATTCTACAATGTATGGATCAAGTTAGCAAATTGTTTACTTATTTTCATACGTTCAAAATAATTAAATGAGACATTCACTTCACAAAATGAAAAAAAAAGGGAATGGCACAAACCTTATTTTGAATAATTTGTGTGTGCTAACAAACATGTTATTTTAGATGTCGTATTTTCTTGCTTTTGCTTTCAAACAAATGATTCACTACATAAATTATTTGTAATTTTCAGATATTAGCAGATATCTATTTTTGATACCGACGATTATTCTAGGCAACAAATCACTGTATTTGAAGGAGGGCTGTAATACGTAGAATCCTGCCCACAAAATGATAATAATAATTATTGAAATGGAACACAAAGTAATTGCAGCAATATGAGAGTTTCTACTTTCTACTAGTATCAGTGGGCCATCCATGAAAA
The DNA here is from genome assembly GCF_964263255.1 of Lissotriton vulgaris. Taxonomy (NCBI): domain Eukaryota; kingdom Metazoa; phylum Chordata; class Amphibia; order Caudata; family Salamandridae; genus Lissotriton; species Lissotriton vulgaris. The sequence continues at coordinate 337,079,813 of NC_141685.1, read as the reverse complement.
GTGCACAAAATGGTTTTGGGATTTGAGAAAGGTATACTCCCTCCTCAACAACTTTTTCACAACCAATTATAAAGCTATTCTACATGCGAATTCACTGTCCCTTTTTGTGTGTTACGTGCAAAAATCTTCCATAAATAACATAAATATAATTAAGCTATAATTAAAAATACTTATTAAATAGTTAATTATAACAGATATATTACATGTCTAAATGCAGTCTAGGATCAAGCGATGCTGATACTGAGGCGGATGCAAACTGGAATGGTGGTAAGAGGCAATGTCAAAATATGTTTTGGGTGTCTCCAATTTTGCTCTTCTCTGTTTGCCAGAGTTACACTCCAGTTTGTATTCATGATCATTGATTTTTTAAAAGACAAATCTGTGACGAAGACCATTGTGTTGACCCAGTAAAGTCATTTTGATTCCCACAGGGCACTTGTGGATTTGAACCCTTTCTTCTGTCAGAATTCAATTTGGTTACCGCATATCATATTAACCACTGTGGTCTAATGTCCCCAGAGGTCTCAATCATGGAAAACTCTTCTTCTTGACTTGGTATACCTTATTTAGGGGATACGTTTGTGATTTAATTTACATCACTCTGTGAATCTTTACATTTCACTCTGATGAGATACTGACCCTTCATAACATTATGGTGGCCAAATTATACCCAAAGCAGATTTGTATTTTTTTGAGAAAAAAAAATCACATACTTCATTTTGGGAAAACCGCAACGTGGTCATTAGCACTCATTACCTTTACCACGCATCTGTTATAATGCATATGCCTTTACAAAGCAGGTCTTTACCACACACATTTTTGCCACGCACATGCCTTTGCCACAGATGGCTTTACAAAGAAAATGTATGTATTTTCCAGATAAGTGTATTAAAAATATATATATATATATATATATATATATATATATATATATATATATATATATATTCACTGAAAAAACCATAGGTTATAGACCATATATAGTTAGGGATTAGCATTTACAAAACCTTATTTTACTCGCATAAAACCATTGAAATTCCATATATAGTTAGTTGCACTAACTATATATCGCGCACCCGCAATCCACTGCTGATGATGTCACATATTACATCATTCATGACATGGTCAGTGACATCACTGATGACATCACTGATGACATCTCAAATGAAATCACTGATGACATCACTGATGACATCTCATTTGACATTACTGATCACATCACTGATGATATCATTCATGTGATAATACGATGAACCTCTTCAGACTCTAATATAACCTTAGATACAATCAGTGTAAACAGACACTCACAGACTGTCACTCATCCGTGGAGTTACTCACACACCTAGTCAGTCATGCAAAGAATCAATCACATCTCCATTTCCTCAACTATACAGTTATACAAACTTTACTTATTCAAACATATACTAACACATATTTACTCTCTTATACAATCCCTGATACAAGTTCACAATGATCCATACAGCCACTCACACATTCACTGGCTCTTATGCACAGTTATTTATATATGTCAACTCTCACATGTACTGTGTTTTACATATGTATTTACTTTGACATGTAGCACTGAGATATCCATTCACTCACCAATACACTCATGAACACAGTCAACCGCCCATACAGCTGTTTCCACATGCACTTTTGAACCCATACATCTAGTGAATCAACTGCTCACACATCTATGCACAGAGTCATGCACCTCCCAGCCACCCACACACACACTCAGTCTCCCATACAAATACTTGGGCAACCAATCAATAACCCATATAGTTACTCATATAGCTACTTATCAACATATGCAGCAGTTTGTAGAACAACAGATATAATGATGCACAAATTAAGACAGTTTAGTCACTAACCCATGCACTCAGTGAGACACATTTAATCACTCTCTCATACAGTCAGTCATGCACCTACTAAATCCTTCATCCAGACACTTATACATCCACTCATTCTTCAATATGTAAAACATATTTTAACTTTACAGAAACATACAGTCACTGGATGTTGTCATCAGTGATGTCATCAGTGATGTCATTTGAGATGTCATCAGTGATGTCATCAGTGATGTCACTGACCATGTCATGAATGATGTAATATGTGACATCATCAGCAGTGGATTGCGGGTGCGCGATATATAGTTAGTGCAACTAACTATATATGGAATTTCAATGGTTTTATGCGAGTAAAATAAGGTTTTGTAAATGCTAATCCCTAACTATATATGGTCTATAACCTATGGTTTTTTCAGTGAATTTTTAAGGTTTTGTAAATGCTAATTCCTAACTATATATTCTCTATAACCTATGGTTTTTTCATTGAATTTCAATGGTTTTTTGAAAGCTAATATCTGTAGCTGTAAAATGTATTCTTCTTTAAATCTTAAAATATATTTTACATGTTTTTAATACATTTTTTTTTTAAATATTTTTTTGTTCTGCTCCCAGTCCGCGAACCGGTCAGCTTCCCGTTAGCTCATATTAAAGCCGCGACTCAGTCCGCGAACCGGTAAACGTTCTTTTAGCGTAACTGTTACGTTAGAATGACGTTTTGCGTTGTCGCGTAATACGTCATCGGACGCGCCAAGTTAGCGGACCCGGAAGCGGACCGGAAAGCGGCGCAAAGCACGAAACGTAAACACAGCAGGTCATGTGACTCGGTAATAACACTTTTCATTGGTTCATTTCACTTTTTGTTTCCTAATGATGTAATACTAGGTCATGTGATCTAAAATTAACACTTTTCATTGGTTTAGAACTTTTGCTTTTCCCAAATGATGAAAACCCCTCCTTCTTTCCTCACTCTGACTTTCATCTTGGTGAGAGAAAGACCCTTTTACATTCTAGAGAAATGGCTTCAGTTGTTGCTTCTGCTAGTGTTCCCCCACCACCACCTCCACCTCCTCATGGAAAGAAAGGACCACCTGCTCAACCAATCTTTGAAGAAGAGGAAGATCAGGAAGAGGAGGAAGAGCCTGAGTTTTTGCCAGAGGTGCCCAGGAGGTACAACAGAAAGGAAAACTTCATCTGGCAATTTTTTAAATTTCCAGCAGGGCAAAAGAAAGTCAATGCAAGATATGTCTTTTGCCGTATTTGCGATGAACGCCTTTCAAGGGGGACGGACAAAAAATATAGTTTTGGAAATTTTACAATGCACAGGCACATGAGTAGGTGGCACCCAAATAATTATAGTGCTGCTCAGCTTCGCGACGAACAGCAAAATCCCCCGGCAATGGCGAGAAGATCTGTCTTGCCAGAAGTATCGGGACCAGAGGCGAGGGAGTTGATCCCGAACATTCAAATGGACATGGGGGAAGTAAAACAAGTGTGCGTGTGGTGCAACCAATTATTATGCTACCGAGAAAGTAGCATTACTCTTATAATAAAAGCAATCAAAAATCATGTATGCCCAAAACGCCCCAAAAAATAAATTCTTCTTTTTTTTGTTGCTCCTGTTGAGCCCTCTTCAATGAATCATTTTTGTTTCCCCCCTCCCCCCAAAAAACAAAAAAAATTACAAAATGTTCAGAAAAAAACAAAAAAATATAAAAAATGTTCAGAAAAATAATAAAAAAAATGTAAAACAACAAAAACCAAAAAAAAAGTTCTTTTCAGAACTACCTCCCCATTATAAAAAAAAATTGGTAGAATTTTTGGAACTCTGCCAAGCTCTATTTCTTTTAGTTCGCTCCCAGTTCGCACTCCGGTACGCGAACCAGGAGCGAACCAAAACATTTTTTTTTTTTTTAAAAACAGTAAGTATAAGGAAAGGAAACAGACAGTTATGTTACAAGAAAGACAGCTATAGGGAGTAAAGAAAAGATACTGTTACCCGCAATTCACTTCTGATCATTTCATATATTACATCATTTTTTACATGGTCAGTGACATCATCAGCAGTGGATTGCGAGTAACAGTATCTTTTGTTTACTTCCTATAGCTGTCTTTCTTGTATAATAAATGTCTGTTTCCTATCCTTATACTTACTGTTCTTGTTTTAAAAAAATTTTGAGATCATTCAGAAACAGTAACATTAATAGAGACAGAATGAGTGAATAATAATGAAGAAGTATGAGAAGAGAGGGAGTGAGAAAAATACTGGAAGGAGTAGAATAATTAAGTAATAGAGAAAGGAATGAGAGAAGTAGCAAACGCAGGAAAGTAAGGATTAAAGAAATGAAGCAGTATAACTAATAGATGTTAAATGTGATAGAGTACATGATTGATTGAGGGTGACGATAAGGTGTGTCCTCTCTAAAAGTTTGTTTAAGGTGAGGCGTACTCAGGGTTGCATATCAAATTTATGCTTGTTGAAGAATACAGAGGAGATAATACATGTGAAGACCTACCATTGTAGTAAAACATGCCCACTTATTACATCATTCATGACATAGTCAGTGACATCATCAGCAGTGGAATGCGGGTTAAAAGAGTAGAAAACATTTACCTTATAATTCTTGTTAACTTTTAAAGAAAATTTTTCATACTTTCAATCTGTAAAAGAGAGAACAAACATTTCCAAAAATATTAAAACATGTATTTAAAAATTAGAAAAAAGAAGGGAAAAGGTTCAAGAAGAAACAGTTTTTAAACAACTTTGACACTTACAGAAGCCTCTGCTTCTCTACGTCCCCTACACAATCCTAAAGATATTTATTTTAAACAAACAGTATCTTCATGCTGATGAAGTGAGGCCTATTTTGAAACATGGTGCATCTTTTGCACTGCTGATGTCTCACAATAGTGATGCAATAGCAGCGCAAAAAAGATGTAAAGCCATCATAAAATTGTGTCTAACATTTTAAATGATTGTTTCAGGATGCAAATAAGATGTGTCCTTTCAAGAGGTTTCTTTAATGTGAGGTCTATTCAGTTTTCAAAAAAAAACAGTACCCAGAAGTACTGCACTGTAAGCATTAAAATTGACACTTACAGAAGACTCAGTTTCTCCATATCTACCTCACATTTCTAAATGTATATCATAAGTACAAAAAGGAGAACATTAATTATACATGTTAAATGGTTTATTTTTGCTGTTCTCAGAATGTATCAAATTTCACTTAAATCAGTGACTTGAAGATATTCATCATGTAACAGCGGGAAAAAAAAACCACAATCAAAATGATTGTGTTTAAAAAACCCATACAACCTAAGAAATCTGAATTCAAAACTCCTTAAAATTAACTTACTTTCAATGACGTCGAAGGATGTCCTATGAACAGCGTCCACTCTGTTGTGCTATAAATATTTTCAGCCCGCCACTTTCTGAAAGAAAACCTCCATCGTTTTGAAAAATATGTTACATACAAGAAAAGACTTCTCACATTCTACCACATGTTTCCACTTGGCCAAATCATGTTGCAGCGATTCACAAGTCTTGTAATTCTTCCAATCAAATCCCGTCATTTTCTATTTTCGCAACTTTCAAAAAGAAAACATTTGAGATTATTTTCACAATCCTGGACTACTAATATCTTACCCTTCTTTGTCACTCATGTTCTCTTTTTCCTATGACACTGATACTGCTTACTATGAAGCAGACTTACTTGCATCAGGTTTATATAGTTGGATTTTTAAATTGACTTTATAATTAAAAGTTTTGGACCAATAATCTAGACAGCATTGCAGACTTACATTCCCTCTACTTGATGAACCTTTTGCAATTCCTCAGAGGAAATCCCGAGATTCTTTCTTTAAAATTTTGGTTTTAAAAACACCAGGTAAGAATTTTTAAGGTCAAACGGCAATTCTTTTTTGAAAGTTACAACGGAATCATTGCAGAATGACCAGCCGTTTCGAGACTTTAAATAAGCTGTATAATGTCCTGATGTTGTTGAAGGACCATCGTGATAGATAATTGCTACAGTTACAAAAGTCCTTCCTGAAGTTGACAGCTGAGAAGCCACAAAATTTTTTATTAAAGTTGACAATTTTGATCCATCAGGCCTACATCGTTGGATCATTAAAATGACATACTGGCCATATCTACGTATAAATAATGTTGACATCATTTCAGATTTACATTGGCTACACTCCATGTTGTGATCCGCTGCATTTACTAGCTTATTAAAGGAGACTGATTTACTGTCTGGCAAAGTTAAATATATAAATCTTTCTGAGTCTACACTAGTAGTACTTGATACCATACAGTTCTCGCAGTCATGCTGCCATTGATAAGAAAGCCCAAACAGGTGATCTACATCTACACCCTCATCTTGCAATACATCAAGCATATACATTAAAAACTCCTGACAATCTTGCTGATTATTTTCAGAGAAGTCTGTTTGACCTGAACATTCATCTAACAGATAACGAACTTCAGACACACTTTCTACTTTTGTTCGATCAGTGCTACATTTCTCGAAAACAGAATTCAACAAACAGCATAAAATTTGTTCTGAATTCAACAGAATCTGTTCTTTTAAACTCTCTAGTGAAAAGAGAACATTAACCACTACATTTGCATAGCAGTTGACACCAGAACTGTTTTCAAATTGAAAACCGACAACATCTTCAACAGAATCCACTTTCTTTCTGCTAACAATTGTCGGTTCATTGACTTTTGGTCTTTTTGCTACAACCTCCCTACTATTACTGATATTTCTACGTTTCCGGCCTACCACACGTTTCTCAAACAAAGGATATTGAGGCAAATGTGGCGCATACTCTCTTCTTAACCTATTGTATTCCTTAACACAATCTAGATCCGCACAAATGTTTGTGACATCACAGTCAATCAAGTACAATCCCAATAAAGTTCTAACTCGTGACAATGCCACATATGCCATACCCTCTTTAAACACAGAACTGCCAATATTCACCAATGCACTATCTACACTTAAACCTTGCGATTTATGGATTGTCACCGCATATGCCAAGCAAACAGGAAACTGCTTACGGCGAACATATAAGTCTTTAACAAGCAAAAACCTAGCAGAACAATGACCAATTAGCTGTACTTCCTCAATGCCATCAAATTTAATTTTTTAAAATTCTATTCCATCTCTATTTCTGTATTTCTCAAAATCAACAACATTACCCATTGATCCATTTACCAGACCTCTTTCAACATGTAAATTCCTTCTCAAAATGATTCGGCAATTTAAGCACACATTCACAGTCTTTTCAAAACCTGCAGTTTTAGATATAGTCTTCTCTAATGAATCCAATTTTGATTTCAAATTCTCTGACAAAATAATTGTTGATCCCATATGCTCTATTTTGTCAATAGCTTCAAGTTTCACAATCTCTTGCTTTTCTAAATTCAACATTTTGTTGTTGAAGATGGCACATTCTGCAAGAGTTGGCATCAAACATATTCCGGATTTCTTCTCAGTAATTTTCTGAAAAATATTCTCAGGCACAATCTCTTGTTCGGGATATAAATTTGAAAGTAATCGTGCATTTAAAGCTTCTTTTCCATGCTCGGTCACTTTTCCAATTCTAATATCTTGTAGAATATTCTTGTAATCTTCATCCTTCGCCTGACGCATATTTTCATGCAGTTCAGCATAATTGAAGTTTAACCATATATTGACGTTGCCAATGCTCCCTAGGCACTTCCTGGTATCTTCATGCGTGAGTATTTTGAACACAGGTTGACCTTTTACTGGTGTCAGCTGCAGAAGATCTCCGAAAACAATGATGTGTTTGCCACCAAATAACACATCATACTCAGTTTTAAGAACTTCTTGCATTCTCAAATGCACAAAGGCAAGCATGACATTGGAAACCATGCTTACTTCGTCAATGATAAGAAGTTTCATTTTCCTCAAGACTCTTGAAACTTCACAACAAGCATCTCCAGATAACTTGTGGTATTGTAATTTGTTGTCATGCTCCACTGGCAGCATCAGTAGACGATGCAAAGTAATACCTTTAATGTTATGTGCTGCCAGTCCAGTAGGAGCGGTGACAACCCAAGACAGCGATGGCTCAGTCCTTTCCTGCAAATAACAAGAAATTGCTTTAATGAGGAAACTTTTTCCAGTTCCCACTTTTCCACTCACGTACAGTCGGACAGGCTTCAACGATGTACATGAGCACTCTTTCTTCTCATGACTTAATCCATGCTCAATTTGCTTGGTAACTTCATCATATATTTTCCTCTGCTCAACGTTGAGTTGTTTTTCCAAGTCTTCTAAGTTAACCGCATCCTCCTGAGCATGTGCCATGGCTCTTTCCACTTCATTCATAGCAGTGGCAGCTTCATTTTCGATAATAGGTCCTCCAAGTGGATCTTGACTCAATGAAACAGAACTCTGACTGTCCTGAGAACTGTCTCTGGCAATCTCGGCTGCAATCGTTGCTTCCTGCTCAATTTCCAAAGTTAACATTTCTTGATATTTGGGAAAAGCAGGACATTCTATGGTCTCCTTAGCAGCAGTGAAAGAGTCTTCGTAACAGAGGAAATCTCCAAGCAGTTCCTCTTCTGCACGCCAAGGCTTGAAAAGTTGCAAAAGTGCTAAATAGAAAAACTCCTTTTTTTCTGGAGATTCGCCACTCAATTTTCGATGGTTTACTAATTGGCATTTTCTTTGCTTGACCAGGCATCCCTCACTTCCAATTACAGCCTACACTCCTTTCTCAATATCTTCTTTGATGTTCCTCTTGAATATATAATTTTGTAGAACCTCATATAGACAAACATTCTCAAGGTGACTGCTACGATTTGGATAATATGTATCCAACATGTTGGTCTTCAAAATGTCGGTACTGTTTGGTTCCTTTTCTGCCAAATACTCAATTTCCCGGACAGGTTTTAGAACTCGATTTCGCGTTGCAGCAAGACCAAGACTCGCCCAAACGATACTCCTGGATTTGGCATAGAGACTTGCTGAAGACAATCGATCAGAACATTCGTAAGCTCCGATTTCTCGATGCGACAACATCTTCAGACTGAAACTGTACAACTTCTTGCTGAGGCTCTTTTCATGGGAAATGTCCTCCCACATATCCTTCAGTTCTGTCTTTTCGTTTTTGGTGATGTAAGATGTCACATACCGAGCCACAGCCATACAGTTGTCAGCCACAAACTGTATATCCATGTTAGCATTCCACATGGACAAAATCACTGGATTGTAGTCGTTGATGTACTTGGACTCTTCGTTCCTTTTCAAATTGTATGTATTTTTGGGTGATTTCCTCGTCACATTATGTCGCAGCGAAGACATCAAACTGTTCACTCTTCCTTTAGAAATCACCGGTCGTGGAAAGTTGAAACGACATTTGGTGTAGAATTTGTCCTTGTTTCTGAATTTACGACGACAGTACTTTCCACAACGATGGCTTTGGAAACGTAGAACTTGTTCTCTTAGGCTTTTCTTCTCCGTTGCGTTTGGAACAGCACACGTAGAATACTGTTCTATGAAATTCATCACTAAGTCATCCGGATCTGTTCCAAATTTAGGTGCATCCTTGATCCACAACAACATATGTATATGAGGAGCACCTCTTGCTTGGTACTCCTTTCTCCAGAAGAAATCCAACACCTCTCCAAGAGGTGGATTCTTCTTATTTGTGATGAAAGACATCATAGCTTCAAATCTATGATTGAAGTACCTGCATACATTCACTGGATCCAAAGAACACAGTTCTCCAGGTGTCTTGAATTCAATGTTTTCAATATTTCCATTTGCCTCTCGTAGAAATTCAAGTAAGTCTTCCCAGCCATACTCGGCACAGCTCAGAGTGAGGAACCATGTCGGAGTTCCTAAGTTCCTCAGCATACATTTTAAATCACCATGACGACGGTACCAGTACTCATTAGTACCACGCTGACACGCCATGAGATTAATTAAGTGAGAATCCAAAATACTGTCTTGGACATTGACTTCATGCATAAAATCACTTGCCGAGATGTTTCGCATCTGTATACCACTTTTTAAGATGTGGTTCACTGCATATGACAGTCCAGACAGATCGCTTTCAAACAGGAGATGAAACAAATAGGGAATGCATTGACGAAACCTAGGATCTTCTGCATACAATCGTAAAGTCCGGTATTCAGACGCAGGAATTTGATGAGGTCGCTCATCATATCTTCCTCCTCGACCTGTGGGAAATAGCTGTGGGAAACACTGAGCTTCCAAACTTTCCTCCCAAACACTAATGGGACTCCCTTTGGCTTGTTTCATTTGAAACAACTCAATAGCATTCCCCATGACTTCCTTGGAATGCAAAGGATGAACACTATAATGTTCATATATTTCTTCACTATTAGAGGCCTCTACTTTCTCAATTTGGCCAGCACACAAATCCCTATCCTCTTCATCACTTACTTCCTCTTCTGCAACATATACATTCTTATAGTACTTATTATTTTTCTTCAAATACAAAGTTGCCTTTTTGACTTTCCTAACATCCACTAAATCTTGACATATTTTCTTATTCTTTGTCGGAACCCCATTAACCAAGATAACCAGAAGTTCCTCTTCCACTTTTTCTACTCCAATTGTGTTAATGTTTTTGTTCAAATCTAGAGGCAAATAAACAACTCTTCCCTTTAATCCTCTCTGTAAATCTGCTGGAGGCAACTTCCCTGTCTTTGGCTCCATTCTTACAATAGCCTGAAAGGGATGGATACTTTGAATCAAAATAGATTCATAAGTATTTAAATCCTTCAATTCAGAAGGAATCTCAACCAATTCCAGATTATTATGAACTGCTCTAGCAGGCATCTGGTTTTGGTTTAATTTATTACAACAATACGTACACACACGTTGATCCGATCCCAAATCAAAATAATTTTCTACCATCAAGTATGTGGCAAAATCCTTCCATTCACTATTATTTTCCCTTTCACTTTTTGCATATAAATCCACTAACTTAGTCTGATTCTTATAAAAAAGTGCGTCGACAACATACACAAGTGAAATTAGGCCTCTCACTTGATTTCATCTGAAACGTGGCAATTTCCTTCTGAAAATTATCTGTACTGGAAACCTGTACATTATCTTCAACATTACCCTCTACTTCTGGGTCAATTTGAACATTCTCATCTCTACTACCAAAGTAACAAAACTCAATTTCTTCACAAATATTCTTCACATCTATTTCAGAACCATGCAAAAGAGCAGCACATAATTGTTTAAGCATAATTGCTGGACTCTTAGCATAATACAACATTCTCACTAATTTTCTCACTTTATTATGATGCACTGCTAGCATCCTGAAATTATGAAAAACACTCTGGCATACTCTCCTGGAAAGACAAGCCAGTGAATGACCACGCAAACCTGTCATTTGTCTCACTCTGCAAGGATCTAAATCTTGCAACAACTTCATTTTCTGCTTCAAACTTTTCTTATTAAATGTCCGTATAAAATCACAAAGCAAATTGATGGAAACCTGTCGCACACTGCAAATAGAACTACACTTCCAAATGTACACAGGACCCTTAGGACGTCTTTCTAAAACCTCATCACTTAGCGCCTCTTCTCTCTCTGTTGTCACAAGTTTTTCTTTTTCAACTGGACAACCATCCTTCACTTCATAAGCTCGACCACTGGTGTCAACTGCAAACACCAAATCATTATCCTGAAAATAACTCTCCTCATTAAAAAATGCCTCACAACTTGAACTATGCATCCATTCTCCGGAAAAAACTTCACAAAAGTTAGTACGATTTACTACTCTCTTCCATCTACTTTTTGTTTTGAAATCAGAAATTACCTTGCTTAGTTTCCTAATTCTATTGATTACCAAAATAAACAACTTTCGCTTAATTTCAAAAGCATGATCAATAATTTTCTCTACATTTTTCTTCTTCTTATAAAATGCCGCTTTCTGTTGGCCTTTCTTTTTTTTTTAAAAAATTTTTTAAAACCTTTATTGTAAAAAGCACACAGCTATTCAGCCTAACATCCCGGAGGCAAGGCAGCATAGTATAGAACGGTCATAGTGCCAGCGATTCATTTCAGGACAATGCAGGTTGTTTTTTATTTTTAAAACAGTAACTGAAACAGAGCGCCCGAGGGCGCAAAGAAGGCAATGGAAATGAAGAAGACCACTAGTCGGTAGGAGGCGGAAGGAGCTGGAGAAGTTATAGAAGAACTGAGACAGAATGTAGCAAAAGCGAGGGGGGGGGGGGGAAGGAAGAACAGGAGAATCAATACAGAGGTAACACAGCTGTCGTCAACGTCTATGGTGACAAGCGTTCATCTCGTGGCAACAGTGCAGGTGGTAAACACAAGTCCCCTCTATAGGCATTCCAGGCACCCCATACCTTGTTCCACGTCTGAGGCCGCCCCCTGGCAGTATACACAGTCTTTTCGCGCAACATACACCAGTCCATGTTGGCCTTCCATTGTACCACCAGGGGGGCCGCATTAGAACCCCACCTCTGCGCTATGTCCCGTTTAGCGACCATATTGCCCAGTGTGGCCCATCGGGTCTGCGCCGTATCATAGTCATTTGGCTCCCAGACATTCAGGAGGCACCTACGCGCCTCCGCCGCCAACTCCACTCCAGTCACCTCCCGCATCACTCTATGAACCCTCTCCCAATAAGGGGCAATAACGGGGCACTCCGACAGTATATGAAGAAAGGTAGCAAGGGCTCCGCAGCCACGGCGGCAGAGGCCATCCGGCGAGAAGCCCATGTGCACCAGCCTAGGGCCGGTGACATACACTCGGTGGAGGATTTTAAACTGGACCAACCTCAGACGCGAGGAAATGGCTACCTCCTTAGGGGAGGACACAGCAGTCTGCCAGTCCTCATCGTCCAGTTCAAGCCCATCGGCCACCCACTGTTCCCGCAAGCGCTGGAGGAGGTCCACCTGGACGTTGATCAGTTTCTTGTAGGACAGAGAGATGGCGCTATCAGGCATATGCCCGTCCAACACCCTGTCCTCCAACGGGGAACTTTCGGGGATGTCACCCTCCTCCGGTCTGGCGGCAGTTATTGCGTGTTGTAGCTGGGCATAGCGGAAAAACTCCGTAGCACTCAATTTATACTCCGCCTGCAGCTGTGGGAAGGTCTTAACCACCCCCCTGGAGAGCATGTCCTCAACCCTCGAGATGCCTATGAGATCCCACTTCTCAAAGCCCTTGGTGTGCCAAAGCTTACCCAAAATATCGGATTCAAAGAGTGGGGTAAATCCCGTCAGCCTGCCCTGCCAGCCATGTATCTTAGTGATCGTCCGCCACGTGTGGACCGCCGCCTTGGTCGGGCCAGTGAGGTTACGATCAAAGGATCTAGAGTATAAGGCGCGATAGTAATTGCCTCCGTGCAAAAGCCAGCGGTCCATGGCATAGCCAGGGTTGTCCACGGGACCGTAAAAACCATGATTAATGGCGGTAAGTTGAGAGGCCCAGTAGTACCTCCGCACGTCCGGTAGCGCTATGCCCCCATCATACCATGGTATGGTGAGCTTCCGAACAGCGACACGGGGTCGTCCGTCCCAAAGAAGGGCACGCTGCAGACTCTCGACCTCCCTGAAGTAGCGGGCCGGGACAAGGTCCTGAGTATTTTGCAAGGCATACAGGAATCTGGGCAGGGACATCATTTTAAATAACGCCGCCCGGCCCAGCAACGAGAGAGGGAGCTTACGCCAACTCTCCACGTCCCGCCGCAAACGGTGGAGCGGGGGGAGCAAGTTGTGGTCATACCTTGCCTTAGGGTTATGTGAAATATAGATTCCCAAGTACTTAAAGCCTTGTCCCGCCAGTTGGATATTACAGCCTCTGGGGAGGCGCGGCGTGTCGCCCTTTAGGATGTAAAGGGAGGATTTGGCCCAGTTAATAATCAGGCCGGAGTAACGCCCAAACAGCCGGAGCACATCGCACGCCACAATAAGCGACTTGCAAGGGGAGGTGAGATACAGCAGGATGTCGTCCGCGTACAGGGAGACCCTGTCCTCAAAGCCCGGGGACCAGGAGATTCCATGCAAGTTGGGGTGAGAGCGCAACATCGCCGCGAGGGGCTCCAGAGCCAGCGCGAACAGGAGCGGAGACAAGGGACAGCCTTGTCTGGTGCCTCGCTGTAGTGCGAAGGGAGCAGACATGCGACCGTTCACCGTAACAGCAGCCAGGGGGCTAGAATAAAGAAGTTGCACCCAGCCCAGGAAGCCCGGCCCAAAACCAAGTTTCTTCAAGACTGCCCACAGGTAATTCCATTCCAAGGAATCAAAAGCCATTGTGGCATCAAGGGAAGCCAGCACCGCCGGTTCAGTGAGGGCGTGAACTCTGGCCATAACGCCATGTAAGCGTCTCAGGTTGAGGGCAGTGTTGCGGCGGGGTATAAAACCGGACTGATCCGGGTGCACCAGGTCGCTAATAACACCGACCAATCGGTTGGCCAACAGTTTGGCCAGGATCTTGGGTTCGGCGTTGAGGAGAGAAATAGGGCGGTAGGACCTACAAACATCCCGCGGCTTGCCATCCTTGTGAATAACCACAATAGTGGCCAGTCGCTGGTCCAGGGGGAAGACGCCATCCTCACGGGCACGGAGGAACATGTCTTTCAAGTGAGGAGAGATCACGTCCGGCCGGATCTTATACAGTTCAACCGGCATGCCATTGGGTCCGGTAGCTTTACCCGTACGCAAAGCGCGGATCGCCAAGGCGATCTCGTCCGCCGTGATGTCCCGGTCAATGTCCACCCTGTCCTCCTCAGAGAGGCAGGGGAGGTCTATCGCCGAGAGGAGTTCAGCCGAGTCGGCCTCGGAACGATCTGACCCGGAGGTGTAGACCCCCCGGAAATAGTCAGCAAAGGACTCGGCGATGGCGCTCGGATCAGTGACCACCACTCCGTCATCGCACAGGATCTCCGGGACCACTCGGCTCGCCATCTCCCGCCTGTCCAGCCAGGCCAGCAATTTACCAGCCTTGTCTCCGACGTCATAGATGCGGCCTTGCTGCTCCTTCGCTAAGAGCAGAGCTGCATCCGTGGCAAGATCGTGATACTCCGATTGCTTCAGGGCGAGTTCATGCAGGAGGGCGGGTTCGGGCTCGGGCCCCAGCCGGGACTCGAGGTCCAAGACCTCCTCCTCAACCTGCAGGAGAGCAGCATCACGAGTTCTTTTGGCCGCCGCGATGAGAGCCAAGGCCTCACCCCGCAACACCGTCTTAAAGGCCTCCCAAAGGGTGACCGCAGAGCCCACTGAGCCAACATTTTCCGTGAAGTATAAGGCTATGGCCTTGGCCAGCAGGTCCCGCATGTTGTGGTTGCGGAAGTACCAGGGATTTACGGCTGCCTGGCGGTTGGACAAAAGGACACCAAAGTCAAAGGAGATCCACAACGGCGAGTGGTCGGAAATTCCTCTTGCCAAAAAACGCGCTTCAGAAATGGCAGGCGATTGCGCCGCAAGGGTGAGGACATAGTCCAAGCGGGACAGACTTCCATGAGCACCGGAGAGGAACGAAAACTGGCGAAGCGCCGGATGTAAAAGTCGCCAACAGTCCACCAGACCCATAGAGTCAAGGAAAGTCGGCAGCCACGTTTGGGAACCCGAGAGGTCTCTCGGTGGCTGACGATCCAGGGTACCAGAGCAGACTGAGTTAAAGTCCCCCCCTAGAATCAGCAGGCCCGAGGGCAAAGACAAAATGGCGCCACCAAGGTCACGGAAGGTGCTAGACTGGAGACCAGGGGGAACATAAACCGACACCAGGGCCAGGGAACGCCCCTCCCACCTCCCCGCCACAGCTGCATAACGCCCCCTATCATCTAGCAGGGTGACGTCTATCTCAAGCGGAAGGGACGCACGTACAAGGACGCCCGCCCCCCGGGAGCCCGAAGAGAACCCAGAGTGGGCGACCATTTTGTAACCCTTGCGATTCAGGGCCCTACAAGAGTTGCCCACTAAATGCGTTTCCTGCAGTAAAACCACATCAGGCATGTTCCTTTTTATCAACTGGAGCACCACCCCTCTCTTGACCCTATCACCTAATCCATTGACATTCCAGCTAAGCACTTTTAGTTTCCTACCCCCCATCCCCAAGCAACCCGCCCCACCCGACTCCGTTCGACCCGATCATACATCGTTCAACAAAACACACAGTCCATTGCCTTAAAGAAGAAAAAGAAACAAAACAAACACAGAACAAACCCCACGAAATTGCACCCCCCACCCTGCACCCCTGCATGTGACTAAAAAGCCCCCCCAACCAGCAGTGTGCCTGTCGCCCCATAACTACTCTACAAAAAGACACCCAGGGGAGTAAGGACTCTCCGCGAACTCCTCCCGCCATCCTCCATGTACTGACAGAAAGATAATACGGCAACTTAGAGCGACATTGGATAGCCCCAGAGGCAAGCAAGAAAGTCAATTAGTCACCCATTACAGAACCAAGTCTCATGGGTCCGGGCCGCCAGCCGCGCCACCCTCGTGGTCCTCCTGTGCTTCTCGGCGCGGTGGTAGAGTGTCCAGCCAGTCGCTAACGTTTTCGACGAAGTCGAAGAACATGGCACGGCCCTCGTATTCGATCCGGAGCTTAGCAGGGAACATCATAGAATACTTAAGGCCCAGGTCCCGTAGCCGGCGCTTCACCCCAGAATAGCTTTGGCGCTGTCGCTGCACTGTCCTGGTGAAATCCGGGTAGAAATGAACATCTGCGTTCTGAAATTTGAGAGGGCCATGGCGCCTGGAGGCCTGCAGGATGGCATCCCTGTCGCGAAAGTTAAGCAGCCGGGCCACGATGGGTCTAGGCGCCACGCCAGTCTTCGGCGGGCCACCCGGCACCCGGTGGGCACGCTCCACCGAGAAAAAGTTGCTAAGGCCAGGCGGGGCAAGATGTGTTCTGATCAAATCTTCAACGAGGAGGTCCGTCGCCGCCTCCTCCGAACCCTCCGGTACGCCGACAATGCGGACGTTCTGCCGCCTGGCCCGGCTTTCGAAATCATCCAGCCGCTTCGCGAAGTGCTCCGCCGTCCTCTGTAGGTTCCGGACCTCCGTTTGCATATCCGAAACGTCTGCTGTGAGACTGGTCGTCTTAATGTCCAGATTCTTAACCCTGTCGTTAGTCTTGCCCAGGTCGGCTCTGATGAGGGACAAATCAACGGCCATGCCATCCACCTTGTGTGTGAGGACTTCATGTTGTTGCTGCATGTCTTCCCGGAAACTAGTGATGGCTCCCAAAATGTCGGTCAAAGTGGGCTCAGAGCCGTCCGGCGAGCCCGAGTGCGGGATGCCCTTGGCAGAGGGACCTGTAGCAGGCGGTGTTTTCAACTGAGTATAGCGCTCAATCCGATTCTGCTGTTGTTGTTGCGGTTTAGTGCGCCCTCCTCTATTAGACGGCTTGTCGAGGTCCCCCTTGCCCGCCATGTTAGGTCCCCAGGAACAAAGGGCTACGCCAGGCGAGTCCAAGCCCAGAAACCCGGAATGGTGTCCGGGACGGCAGTGGAAGACAATTCCAGGTGCGCTTCGCCGTCCAACTAGTACCGCTGTCCGACACACTTCTCCGGTGAAGAAAGCAGGCTGGCACTCCGCAGTTCAGCAAGACGTAATGACGGAGTCCGCAGAGACAATGGCACCGGACTGGCACGGAGTCCCACTCGACGTAGCTCCGCGTAGAAGACACCGATTTGAGTTCTGAAAACGGTGCTCGCCTCAGGTAGCCACCAGCAACGAGTATCCACCCTCGTGGATCAGGATTACGGGCAGGATAATTGCGGAGGATCGGAAGGTCCGCGGAGCTCCGAGCTTACGCGGCCATCTTGGTTGCCCGCGAAGCTCCTCCCCCCTGTTGGCCTTTCTTAATATTTTTTAATAAATTAACTATTATCCTGTTACGGAACATTCGATTTCGAATGTCCCTAAACTGTTGTTTCCTTCTATTATCATGCACAGAGTTATCTCTTCCTCTACCAGTAACATTTTTGATGGGTCTTTCCTTTCCATTTAAATTGCTTTTCTTTTTCTGAACTGAAACATTTTTAGGATAAATACTTTTTTTACTAAAAATATTTCTTAAGAATGATTTTGTGCTCTTACCCGGAGCTTTCTTGGTGTTTTGAAAAGTATTTGGGGAAGAGGACTGCTGCAATAAAACATCATCCTGCTGTCTTTGACGTTTTCTAGCCTTTCTAATTCGATTTTTCGTTGGCATTTTTCAAATTAAGAAAAGATCTGCAGTTGAATCGGTGGAAAAATATAATAAAAAATGTTATTGTCCACTATTGCCAAACAGTAAATGAATAACAGTCATCTAAAACTTAATGCCCTACTTATTATTTAACATAGCAAATCTTTTGCACTAGCACTGCATCACAAAAATGACACACAATGGTACAAAACAGGCATACAACAATCATAAATCTCTCCCTAATATTTTAAATGATTAATTCAGGATGACGATAAGGTGTTGCCTATCTAAAGGTTTGTTTAGGCCCAGATCTTTGGACTGGGGTGAATGTGTGTCATTGATCCACATTCGGTCCATCACCTGTTTTGTTTGTTTGAGGTGAGGCCAACACATGGTTGCAGATAAGATTTTCACTGACAGACTTATGAGTGTCTATGATGTTATTTTTCCTTTTTAAAATGAAAGCGTTCTTCATGGGGCAAGTTTCTTGTAAATACGCTCCCACTTGCGCTTGGCAAATTTAGATTTTGATTATGGGAGTTACATAGCCATGTTAATAATGTCCAAACAATGGTGCTAGGGCATTCCAGAAAACGCTTTCATGAGTCTCAAGGACATTTTCAGTCATTTCCTCTTGAATACAGGTATACAATTGATTTATATGCTGTGTTTAAAAACGATTATTTGAAAACAATTACATTTCTGGATATGTACTGCTAGAGCTTCATAGGTTGTTTTGGGTCATATTTATAAGACATATGAGTGTCTATGATGTTATTTTTCCTTTTTAAATGGAAAGCGTTCTTCATGGTGCAAGTTTCTTGTAAATACGCTCCCACCTGCGGTTGGCAAATTTAGATTTTGATTATGCCCTTACACCATTTTTGGGACATTATTAACATGCCTATGTAACTCCCATAATCAAAATCAAAATTTGCCAACCGCAAGTGGGAGCGTATTTACAAGAAACTTGCCCCATGAGGTACGCTTTCCATTTAAAAAGGGTAAAATAACATAATAGACACTCAAATGCCTTATAAATATGACCCAAAACAACCTATGAAGCTCTAGCAGTACATATCCAGAAATGTAATTGTTTTCAAATAAACGTTTTTAAACACAGCATATAAATCAATTGTATACCTGTATTCAAGAGGAAATGACTGAAAATGTCCTTGAGACACATGAAAGCGTTTTCTGGAATGCCCTAGCACCATTGTTTGGACATTATTAACATGGCTATGTAACTCCCATAATCAAAATCTAAATTTGCCAAGCGCAAGTGGGAGCGTATTTACAAGACACTTCGCCCATGAGGAACGCTTTCCATTTAAAAAGGAAAAAATAACATCAAAGACACTCAAATGCCTTATAAATATGACCCAAAACAACCTATGAAGCTCTAGCAGTACATATCCAGAAATGTAATTGATTTCAAAAATCGTTTTTAAAAACAACATATCTGTTTCAGCTTACATAAGAGACCATGGAATGGGCTCCATGTACAACAATAACTTGTGTTACTGCATGCCAGAATGCTACACCGAATATGCAATTACAATTTCTCAAAGAAACAAAATCTATTTGTATATCACTGGAGACAAAGCCACATTTTAAAAACACAGCTTCCTTCATCATTTTCTCCTTAAATCATACTATTCTCTATCTAAATTAAATAAATCTTTTCTCACCTTAGCAAATACTTTTTGAGTTTTGAAAACAGTCTCAGAAATACACCAAATTGTCTTCAGCAGAAGAAAAAGGATGCACTCCAGAGGCTGCAGCTATTGAAAGCACAGAAATACAGATATTCATTTCACATATCTCTCATATTAGCCAATCATAACTCTTCCCTCACTTTTTTCAAAGCAAAACCCTTCCCCCCTCTGCCCTCTCTGCCTTTTTTCCATAGCAACCACCTCCTGGAAGACCTCTCATGTTTGCAAATTCACACAACAATGTTTCAATTGAACTCTGAACTCTCAGTGCACCTGCGTATCCAGTGCAATCTTTCATTAAATGTTTCTTCCTTGACCATTCAAATTACATCTTTCAAAGAACACATCCATGCACCCTAACTTTCTGTTTTCAGAAATGGAAATGCACCAATCACTGCTAATGAATCATTAGCATTGGAAATCCACAATTTTTTTTCTTTACAAACTCCTACTGTTTCAACTGCCCTTTCATTACCACACTTCATCTGACTGCAGCACAACCTTCTCCCATCATGTTTAAGGTCTGGATTGTTGGACATAGTTACATCC
This sequence comes from Lissotriton vulgaris, assembly GCF_964263255.1. NCBI lineage: Eukaryota > Metazoa > Chordata > Amphibia > Caudata > Salamandridae > Lissotriton > Lissotriton vulgaris. Next base: position 337,059,509 of record NC_141685.1, on the reverse strand, counting down.
ACTGGGCTCAAAGGTATGCTGAGAACAGAAATTTACCTAACCTCAATTTACAAGATGTGGAAATTAAGTGGTTGGGCCAAAGAGGATTAAAATGTCACCAATTGATACCATTGGTGAAAACCTTTATGCATTTGCCAAAACCTGACCTGTTAATTGTGCACTGTGGAGGTAATGATTTGGGCACTTTGACTGGGGTAGGTCTGGAAATGCTTTTAAAGGACACCTTTGAGCAATTAATGGCACTTTTTCCTCAAACTGCCTTGGTATATTCCAATATATGCCAAAGACAGAAATGGAGGTGGTCCAACCAATTTTGTCCACAAATTGAGAAAGCGAGGAAGCATGTAAACAAATCTGTTTCAGCTTTCATGAGAGACCATGGAATGGGCTCCTTGTACAACAATAACTTGCGTTACTACATGCAAGATATCTACAGAGGAGATGGAGTTCACTTCTCAGATGAGGGCAACAGAATTTTCATTCTGAATTTAAGACTGTGCATTGGTACCTACTTATAAGTACCTAAATGTACCATAAACCCAAAAGCTCTTCTCAGAGCTACCCTTCATCTGATCACTCACAATTATTATTTTTTTCTAACTTTTTTCTGTAATTTACAACAAACTACGCTCAAAGAGCACTACCCGGTACGCGAACTGGAAGCTAACCGTGCAAAATTTTAAAAAAAAAGTTTTTTCTTCGCACATATGGTCCTCCTCAGCCACCCTCAGAAAACCTAGGGGGTCAAAATACTTGTACCGTGCCCCCTTCTACCCATTCAGAACATTATTTACCCTCCATTTTATATCTTAATTCGACCGAAACACAAAATGGTGGACTCCCGTTACGCTCCTAGTTCGCGGACCGGACCGCTTTCCGGGAAGCGGTCCAAAAAAAAGGTGGGAAAGTAATTCACAGAAAAACGACTGGAGACACTCTCACCAAATATAGATTAGCTTATACTACATAACAATCCCTTTCATTTTCACAAATTTGATTGAAATTCCATTTAGCCATTTAGCCTGTAGACCTCTCTAAATACCGTGAGGTAAATTACTTCACAAAACACATCTGAAGTGTTGGAATTGACAACCAATGAAAATGTTACTTTCATTTTCTACTTTTATTACCTGACATTTGATTGGTTATATACCTGAATATATATAAAGGAAGAGAAGGAAACACAGCCATTTTGACTACTACTTCTTGTTGTATATGTCATTTGGAATATCACTAATCACTTCAACTTGTTTCTAAAGGTAAGTTGTTATTTTTAAAACTGAAGTATATTGTGCACTATAAATAAATATTGTAAACTTTTACAAATAGTTATATACTATCCCTCTGTAGTAGTTATACATTTAGATAGACTTCTCTGTTATAGTTATGGATGGACTTAGACTTCTCTTGTATAATTAGAAATTTTCTTACATTAAATCACATACACTTTTTTATATTCCTACTTCCACTCTGATACTATACACTGCCCAAAGATAAATTCACTGATAAAAAATGCCTATCTAAAATTAATCCCAACAGTGCCCTATCTCTACTAATATATATTTTTTAAATCCAAATTTCAGGCAAAATGGAAGGCGAAAACCAAGTTTCTTTTGAAATGGACCTGCAAGAGAGCAGCCAAGAATTGATTGATCCAATTGATCAAATTGACATTGAATTTATGGATGAAACTTTGGACAAAGAACTACTGCAATGTGTCCAAGCAGTAGATGACCTCCTTGAAAATGAGGACATTTTACAACCTCACAGATTGCAAACAATATTCCAAGAAAATAATGACATTTCAGACACTGAAATGTTAGAAAGTTTAATAAATTATGAAACACAAACAAAATAAAAAAAAGCTTTAAAAATAAAGAAAACAAAAAAAACAACAAAAACAACAAACAATTAACATACAGTATTTGAAAAGTCTATCATTCTATTATCCTTATAGTACTCTGCCCAGAACGCTTTCCGGTTCGCGTACTAGGCGCTCACCACGCAAAAAAGAAATAATATTTTTTTTTTGACCCTGCTGGGCCCTTTTAAAACCTCCACATAAAACCTAGGGGTTCAACGAGGATCTACTATGCCCCCTTATGGTAATTTCCCCCTTTGTTTTGGCCTCCTCTTGTCTCTCGATCCTACCAAGAGACAAGATGGCGGCCGCTCCGGACTGTTTAGAATGTTGACAGACACCGGAGAGCCAATCAGCTTCGCATCGCAAAGTTCCGTTACGCGAAAAGTACGCGAACCGGATTGCTGCCCGGAGCGCTGTTACAGATATATATCTTACTTTGAACGTTAATTTCTCAAAATCCACTGAAGCACATATATTGAGACCTAGCAAAGGCACATCGGGCTAACAGTCCCTACAATTTTGCCAAGTTTCGTGCAAATCCATTCAGCCGATCGAGCTAAAAGTCCTATGGAAATTAACATGGGAAAAACGCATTTTGGGACCCCCCTTTTTTCTCGGCCCCCCCCTCGACGAACACCCCCCAAATTTCCAGGAGCTGCTCAGAAACAAAATGTGCCATTTTCCTGAAAATTTCAGCCGATTCCGTCCACAAACGCCAAAGTTTTTAGACATAGAATTTTCAAAAATCCCATAGGGAAAAAATCCTAACTATATATACCTACTGGCGACCGCCAGTAGGTAATATATATATATATATATATATATATATATATATATATATATATATATATATATATATATATATGAAATCCAACGATCACCTCTGTGGGGTATCCCTCATCCAGTGGGGGTGGCGCGCTGCCGGTGAGGTAACCGGTAAACAATATAAATCCAAAACGGCGTTCCAAGCGCGCACTCAGGTACTGCAAGAATCCACACCAGTCAGCAGGTCTGTCAAGTAAGTAGGGTTTATTCACGCCATAAGCCCTACGTGACGCGTTTCGCACCCCATGTGTGCGCCTTCCCCAAGGCGTTAGTTGGTATGGGCAGTTGCGTGCTTGTAATAGGCCCGACGCGTTTCGGAAATTTATTTTCCTCATCGGGGGCCAGCAGTAAAAAAGCGGGTAGCACTCGAGCCTGCGTGCGCCTTCCCCAAGGGTTAGTTGAAAGTGCATCCATCCAGGATAATATGGACTACATCTCCCACAAGCACTTGCTTGGTTTAATAAAGGGAGATGGTAGACGTCGTGCACTTTACTGCTGGCCCCTGATGAGGAAAATAATTTCCGAAACGCGTCGGGCCTATTACAAACACGCAACTGCCCATACCAACTAACGCCTTGGGGAAGGCGCACGCAGGCTCGAGTGCTACCCGCTTTTTGGACAACCCCGCGGAGCGGAATGTATTAGAGGCGGTCCTGCCGCTGGGTAGCATCACCCCGAAGAAACGGGGGCCACAAGACCCTCTATCCAAGGAGTCTCACACGTGGAGCTGAGCGATGGATGAGGACAGGAGTGATGTTTGGGGGCTCATGTTAGAGCCTTTGGAACGAGCAGTAATTTGAAAGTGCATCCATCCAGGATAATATGGACTACATCTCCCACAAGCACTTGCTTGGTTTAATAAAGGGAGATGGTAGACGTCGTGCACTTTACTGCTGGCCCCTGATGAGGAAAATAATTTCCGAAACACGTCGGGCCTATTACAAACACGCAACTGCCCATACCAACTAACGCCTTTGGGAAGGCGCACGCAGGCTCAAGTGCTACCCGCTTTTTGGACAACCCCACGGAGCGGAATGTATTAGCGGCGGTCCTGCCGCTGGGTAGCATCACCCCGAAGAAACGGGGGCCACGAGACCCTCTATCCAATGAGTCTCACACGTGGAGCTGAGCGATGGATGAGGACAGGAGTGATGTTTGGGGGCTCATGTTAGAGCCTTTGGAACGAGCAGTAATTTCAAAGTGCATCCATCCAGGATAATATGGACTACATCTCCCACAAGCACTTGCTTGGTTTAATAAAGGGAGATGGTAGACGTCGTGCACTTTAACCACTTGGCTGCTAGGCGTTTCCCCCCCCTGTGCTGGAAAATGCCATTTTAGCGGCACCATGACGAGCTCAGCTCGTCATCAGCACACGACACCCGTGGGTGATGACGAGCTGAGCTCGTCATCAGCATCGAAGGGGTTAATGCTGGCCCCTGATGAGGAAAATAATTTCCGAAACGCGTCGGGCCTATTACAAGCACGCAACTGCCCATACCAACTAACGCCTTGGGGAAGGCGCATGCAGGCTCGAGTGCTACCGGCTTTTTGGACAACCCCACGGAGTGGAATGTATTAGCGGCAGTCCTGGCGCTGGGATAGCATCACCCCGAAGAAACCGGGGCCACGAGACCCTCTATCCAAGGAGTCTCACACGTGGAGCTGCGCGATGGATGAGGACAGGAGTGATGTTTGGGGGCTCATGTTAGAGCCTTTGGAACGAGCAGTAATTTGAAAGTGCATCCATCCAGGATAATATGGACTACATCTCCCACAAGCACTTGCTTGGTTTAATAAAGGGAGATGGTAGACGTCGTGCACTTTACTGCTGGCCCCTGATGAGGAAAATAATTTCCGAAACGAGTCGGGCCTATTACAAGCACGCAACTGCCCATACCAACTAACGCCTTCGGGAAGGCGCACGTAGGCTCGAGTGCTACCCGCTTTTTGGACAACCCCACGGAGAGGAATGTATTAGCGGCGGTCCTGCCGCTGGGTAGCATCACCCCGAAGAAACGGGGGCCACGAGACCCTCTATCCAAGGAGTCTCACACGTGGAGCTGCGCGATGGATGAGGACAGGAGTGATGTTTGGGGGCTCATGTTAGAGCCTTTGGAACGAGCAGTAATTTGAAAGTGCATCCATCCAGGATAATATGGACTACATCTCCCACAAGCACTTGCTTGGTTTAATAAAGGGAGATGGTAGACGTCGTGCACTTTACTGCTGGCCCCTGATGAGGAAAATAATTTCCGAAACGCGTCGGGCCTATTACAAGCACGCAACTGCCCATACCGACTAACGCCTTGGGGAAGGCGCACGCAGGCTCGAGTGCTACCAGCTTTTTGGACAACCCCACGGAGCGGAATGTATTAGCGGCGGTCCTGCCGCTGGGTAGCATCACCCCGAAGAAACGGGGGCCACGAGACCCTCTATCCAAGGAGTCTCACACGTGGAGCTGCGCGATGGATGAGGACAGGAGTGATGTTTGGGGGCTCATGTTAGAGCCTTTGGAACGAGCAGTAATTTGAAAGTGCATCCATCCAGGATAATATGGACTACATCTCCCACAAGCACTTGCTTGGTTTAATAAAGGGAGATGGTAGACGTCGTGCACTTTACTGCTGGCCCCTGATGAGGAAAATAATTTCCGAAATGCGTCGGGCCTATTACAAGCACGCAACTGCCCATACCAACTAACGCCTTGGGGAAGGCGCACGCAGGCTCGAGTGCTACCCGCTTTTTGGACAACCCCACGGAGCGGAATGTATTAGCGGCGGTCCTGCCACTGGGTAGCATCACCCCGAAGAAACGGGGGCCACGAGACCCTCTATCCAAGGAGTCTCACACGTGGAGCTGCGCGATGGATGAGGACAGGAGTGATGTTTGGGGGCTCATGTTAGAGCCTTTGGAACGAGCAGTAATTTGAAAGTGCATCCATCCAGGATAATATGGACTACATCTCCCACAAGCACTTGCTTGGTTTAATAAAGGGAGATGGTAGACGTCGTGCACTTTACTGCTGGCCCCTGATGAGGAAAATAATTTCCGAAACGCGTCGGGCCTATTAGAAGCACGCAACTGCCCATACCAACTAACGCCTTGGGGAAGGCGCACGCAGGCTCGAGTGCTACCCGCTTTTTGGACAACCCCACGGAGCGGAATGTATTAGCGGCGGTCCTGCCGCTGGGTAGCATCACCCCGAAGAAACGGGGGCCACGAGACCTTCTATCCAAGGAGTCTCACACGTGGAGCTGCGCGATGGATGAGGACAGGAGTGATGTTTGGGGGCTCATGTTAGAGCCTTTGGAACGAGCAGTAATTTGAAAGTGCATCCATCCAGGATAATATGGACTACATCTCCCACAAGCACTTGCTTGGTTTAATAAAGGGAGATGGTAGACGTCGTGCACTTTACTGCTGGCCCCTGATGAGGAAAATAATTTCCGAAACGCGTCGGGCCTATTACAAGCACACAACTGCCCATACCAACTAACGCCTTGGGGAAGGCGCACGCAGGCTCGAGTGCTACCCGCTTTTTGGACAACCCCACGGAGCGGAATATTTATATATATACATATATATATATATATATATATATATATATATATATATATATATATATATATATATATATATATATATTAAACGAAGAGTGTTGAGGCCAAATCACATGACTCCCAATACAAGAGTTCCACACAGATTGAAGGTTGCAAAGTATGCCTCCTTTTATTAATCCTTACGTGTTTCAGTTCAATTTACGATCTTTGATCACAGGTGAAAAGGATTAGGCTGGCAAGTAATCACATGACCCAAATTCAAACTACAATGCCCAGCATGCATTAGAAGTAAAATACTTGATTTATAAGCCACTGCATAGCGTTATTGTAATACCTGTCAAATACCTTTAAAAACACTGAAGCAATGCCGACTAATAAAGTGTGTTTGTGGATTTGGAATTTTGTCAATAAATATTACAATCAGTTTGACGCAATACAAGTAGTCATTCAAGTACAGGGTTCCAAGACCAAAAGGGAGAAAGTTGCATGTCTTTCCCATCTCTCTTTCTCACCACACTTGCAAAAATAATTCTGGGAATATCCAACTAGTAATGCATGAGCGAGCTGACCATGCTCCCAATTCCGCCTTTGACAGCTACCGAAACCTCCACTGGGGGAACAACAGACCCTGCAGAGCGTCCTCAATGTGCACGGGAATGAAACAATGGTGAATATATTAAATGAAGGGTGTTGAGGCAAAATCACAGGACTCCCCATACAAGAGTTCCACACAGATTGAAGGATACAATATATATATATATCACCTACTAGCGGTCGCAAGTATATAGTTATAGTTAGGACCTAGTTTCCATAGGAAAAGCGTTTTTTGATTTGCCAATATCTTTAGTGTTTTTTGTAGAATCTTCTTGAAAATTGCAAAAGCGGTCAGGTCAGCTGCTGTGCTGAAAGTTTCAGGGTGATTCGTCAAGCAGGGGCTGAGAAAAAGGGGGGTTCCGAAAATGTGTTTTCTTCATGTTAATTTCCAAAGGAAACTTTAGACACAGCATCAGCCCGAACTTCTGAACAGAATTACAGCAAATGTGGCTAAAAGCATAGCTCCTGGTTCAGAAAGAACTCTATATGTTAAATGGTGTAAATCTGTTAAGTAGTTCTTGAGAAATTTAAATATTTCTCAGATATACAAACTGGGACATGGAGGATCCACGAACCCTCCCGATCTTGTGCCTGTAATCTGATTGGCTGCCAACACATCAAACTAAGAAGTGTTGGCAGCCAAACAAAACTGAAAAAAACAAGAAAAGGGATCAGGGTAGAAACACCCTGCCCACAAGGCCTGCTCAAGAAGTCCGACAGGAACCCCAGGGCCAAAAATAGTGTGTGGGGGCCAAAGCCCCTATATAGCCCTGGGGTCAACCTTCTCCCTGGGGCTACTTTGCAAATTGGAGGGGGCCATGTAGCCCCCCTCTTAGAGGCGTAATGGCCCTGGGGACCACACCCCAGGGTCAGCTCCAGCAACATCCTGTGGTGCCCACCTCCTGGACTTATAGTTAGGCTGACATTTCACTTGTACAAAATTAGATAAATTCAGCTGTTATAGTTAGCTGAGCTAACTACAACATGCCCCCCAGCAGAGCCCTGCTGATTATGTCACATATTATATTACTCATGACACAGTCAGGTACATCACTGATGACATCTAAAATGACATCATCGCTCCACCAGCAGTGGGCCAAGAGGCACGCTTGCATAGTGGTGGATAAAGGGATGTGGCCTCCAACCCCTTCTCAGCAATCCCAATGTGTGAGGGCTTACTGGAGGTAACAGGTGGGTTAGTTGGCTCGTAAGTACCCTCAACAGTGAAGGGGAATTTATTCCTCAACCAAGAGCGTGCAAGGAAGTGCGTTTGCAGAGTAGTGGAGAAATGGGGCAGGGCCTCTGGTGAGTTGCCGGCTTCATTTTTTAAATATTTTATGAATGGAGTTTGTGTGGCCCTCCTTGCTTGACACTTTTGGGCCCTGGGAACCCCATGTCCCGGGGCCTAACCCATTAAAAAAAAATTACATAAAAAGGGAGGAGGGCCGCACAGCTTCCCTCCGGAGGAAAAATTCCTCGGGGTCTGGTTATCTCCTTGGGAACCATGGATGGAGCCTGAAGGCCCCTGTGGTCTCGGACAGCTCCTGCGGTAGTCGGCATTGCTTTCTACCCCCAGTGAGCTGCTAAGATAAAGCTCCCTTGGGGTAAAAAGCAAAGTGTGCTAGCTTTGACCAAGCAAGAGGAAAGTGCTCTTGCTTGGGAAAAGCGAGCACACTTGTTTGCTATGGGATGGTGCTCCCGCCATACCATAGCAAACAGCAATGTCCGGGGGTGGGCACCCGGGGACATTACAGGAGCTGGCCCTGGGGAGTGGAGGTCCCCATGGCCATTTACAGCTCCAAGCGGGGGGCTGCATGGCTCCCATCCTATTTTTAAAAAATCCCTCCCATACATTATTGTAAATATAGCCCAGCGGGATTGAGGTCCAAGGGGCTGCAGGGAGTCTGCATGGCCCTCCCGCACTTCAAAGTATTAGTATTAGTATACCATTAGTATACCAGCCCCGGGGAGGTGACGGTCTCCGGGCTATCAGTGATGTAATTTGAGATTTAATGAGTGATGTAATTGACTATGTTATGAGTGATGCAATATGTGAGGTCATAAGCAGTGCATTGTGTGGCGTAAGGTACAGTTAGCTCTGGTAATTATAACTGCTGAATTTTACCGGTGTTGTACAAGTGAAATCTGAGCCTAACTATACTGTCCCTGTAAACCTTGGCTTTTTCATTGAATTCCTAAGGTTTTTTAATTCAATCTCCTGACTATACCACCCCTGTTACCATTGCTTTTTCAGTGAATTTCGTGAACGTCTAAGTGGGTGTGCAAAGTGGGGTGTGAGGGGCCAATTCACAGAACTAATCTGAGACAAAATCGTAAACTTAATACTTCTGGTATTCACAGAAGGCACTTTCATTTTTGGTATTCACAGAAATCACTTCTGACTCCTAACTTTACGTCCATAGTTGGGCAGGAATCTTTGCACCCGGACTGTACCCTTCGCACCCAGACCGTACTCTCCGGCTAGGGCCGTACACTCTGGTTTAAACCGTAATCTCCGGCTCGGGCCGGATAAAATGTAATCAATCACCTGGAATGCAATTTTTAGAAAAAGGAACTTTAGGAACTTGTGATAAATGGTGGAGGAGGTAATGAAAAATAGTTTGGGCAGGGAAAAGGGTATTGCCTGACACTACATCATAGCCCAGAAAAGTTGGCTCCTTTGCATCATGGTACATGAAGTGCACAATTTGCGATCCTCTCAGTGTTGACTGTGGTGTTGACACTACAGTCAACACTAATGGGAGAGCAAATTGTACTATGATACAAAGGAGCAAAATGTTCTTCGCCCTCCACAACCTCTGCCTAGTGTAATATACCCAGTGTAAGTACTTAAACTGGATAAGGTATAACCTAGATGCCACCGCCGCGCCACACTGAGACACCAGTGCCTCTGTTCAATTGTCTCCATCTGTTTGACCTAGATGCAGTGTCCATTTTTTTTGTCAGTGTTTCTAGAGTGGTAAAGCTGTTTGTTACAAGGGACTTGTACATTTTGGCTATTCTGTTATCCCCTAAGTTCCCCATAAACACCTTGGCTTTGACTGGGTTGAATTCAGGCAGAGCTTCAATATTCGAGATGTATGGGGAGATGGCATGTCGGGATTGATGATATTTGTAAAATTGTGTGTGGGGCATATTATACTCTTTTTGAAGATCTTGAATCTTAGTAGTAGCCCTCACTACCTTTCCCTTACGGCCTTTGCTAGTAATCCAAGTGACCACCATGTGTCATGTGTCTAAGAAGCTGCTGTTCATGCTGGGACGGCTGAGTTCCTATGTTTAAGTGACTGTGAGACTTGGAACATCTTCCTCATCTCGATCATCTGTTCTATTTCCCTTTTGGATTTTGGCTGTCTGTGGGCTACGTCGCTGGACGATGAATCTGATTCAATATGGGGCGAGTGTGAAGACTTGAAGAAGAGTGTACATGATTTGAATAGAGCTCTAAGGCTTGCCGGGAACAGCAGAGCATATGGGAGTTTCAGTTTGTGCAGACGGGCCTTGGCCGCTGTGAAGGATTGTCGTCTCTGTTGGACCAGTCTGGTGTAGTCCGGAAAAACTTGGATACGTTGGGAAGCATATGTAAGAGACTCCCTCAATCTGGCTTGTTTCAATATTACATTCCTGTTGTGGTAATTTAGAATCCTGGCAATGACAGGTCTCGAGCTGGAGCCCGGAGGCGGCTTCTGCATTAATGCCTTATGGACCCTCTTAATTATGAAACATTTTGATAGCGAGTCAGAGAGGAGCCAGCCCGTGAGCCCCTTGGTTAGGATGTTTTCCATATTGTTGTCTACGCATCCCTCCGCGAAACCCATAAAGCTAGATTATTCCTTCTGGCTCTGCCCTCTGCATCCTCTATAGGGGACACTTGTCCTTTTGTGAGTGTCTCCAGATTGTTCACCTTCTTTTGCAGGTTGGTAATTGTATCTTCGACTCAAGACTACCTCATCTCAGTCCCTGTGATCCTGTCCACAACGTGGCATAGATCCTGCCGAATGAGCATGACATCTGAGCCCACCTCCCCTTTTTGGTGTCCAATGTATCTCTGGCTTGTGTGATGGTGGCTATTAATGCTGCATTATCTGGCATAGCACTGGCCGAACTACTGGGGACCGGCCTTGGGCACTCGTGCTCGTGTAGCTATCCATTGTACTCTGTTTGGAGGAGGTTCCGGGCATTTATCTTTCATCATTATGGAGTCCAAAGTTAACCCACTGAGCCAGGTGCCAGCAGCCGCCAAAGTGCGGATGGCGAACTCTGTGGGCAGACCCCCTGTTTCACGTCGTACTGGTGTTTCGGGCACTGTAGGGGTGCCATCTATCACATCACTCCTATGTCTTAACCAGATATCTTCCCAGGTAGTCGAGGCCCTCTTTTCAATATTTGTAAAACATTTTGTGAAGCCAAATCCCAAGGTGGCTGCCAACACTTCCTGGCTGAAGTGTTGAAAGCCAATCAGATTAAAGCACTGGGAATGTCAGATCAATAGTTGATTTGCGTCTTTAGATATACAAATTTGGATTTTGGTTAATATCTCTAAAACTTCTGAATGGATTTACATCAAAATGCACCATTTTTGACCAACATAAGCCTTTCTGCCAAATTTGGTGTAATTCCGTTCAGCGGTTCTGTAGTCTTGTACAAAGTCCCTATGGGAATTAACATGGGGAAACATGTTTTAGGACCCTTCCTTTTTCTTGACCCCCGCTTGATGAATCACCCTAAAACTTTCAAGACACCAGCTGAAGTTACTGTCGAACGAGTTGAAAAGTTTATAAAGATTTGTCAAACAGCGCCAAAGTTATTGGCAAAACAGAAAACTTTTTTCTATGGAAACGAATTCAGAACTATAGCCACCTACTGCCGACTGCAGAGCTGCTTAGGTGTGCGGGGTTGAGTGGTTTCACGAAAGGGAGACCATATGGAGATAAAATCACTAAAATCACATGGGACAAAATGTATCTTCCACTTGGGTAAAGTCTCTGTTTCAGTACCTGTGTGTTTAGCCAGAATCACGTTAAATGTGCAGGGACCATGCACACCTAAGCAGCTTTAACATCATTGAATTCAAGAATTGATGTGGTCCCAAGCAACGTGACTTTTTAGCACACAACTTCAGTCCAGGCAAACTTTTGAACATCAGGCCTTATAGAGGGTCCTTTTCTCTTCTTGAAATACTGACAGTCCTGAAGATGGTCTTACCGATACACAATTGAGACCGAAATGTTGGAGCACAATCCAACTTCCCTCTTAGCCATTGTTAAAAAGATTGTCTAGAGCCTAGCATTTGTTTCTTTACTTGGTTAACTTGTATTTAGGGGAAGTGGATTTTGGAAACCTTACCATTTAGTATTCAAACATGTATATAATCAAACAACGATCGTGGTCAATGCAACAAGAGATTTACTTATATGAACCCCTATTACTGTAAATATGAAGATTATTTTTTTTTCGATATAAAAATATTGTGAATATATTCTCCTGTTTTTAATACATTTTCAGTTTATCAGACATGAACTTTCAATTAAGTTTCAGTGTTAATTAAAGCACCCTGAATGATTTGGGAGCCTATGTACATAAATATGGATTTTTAAACACAGTCCTCCTAGCACCCTTACCATTTAAAGTTCATCAAAAGTTTGAGGTTCTACGGTTTCTGACTTTGTCCCGTATTTAGCAGCCATTTTGTGTCTCGTCGCCATTTTGTGTTGCCCTCACTCAGGCAGCACGGCGAACTGAGTGTTTTTGGTTTTCTCAGCTGCCACGTGTCTCTTCGGTTAAAGAGTAACTCCCTGCCCTTGTTTACAAAACCGATGTCAGGGTCTGGCCGAGTTCGTTAATCCATGTCTGGGTTGATTGATCCCTGTCTCGACTGACTATTTGGCTTCTCCTATTCTTTTAGTGCATTATCTTATTCAACTGGCCTTCGCTATTCCCTCCTTGTAGTCTCTTGTTACACAACTATCCTTTGAGGCACACAAACACGTCCTGCCACCTGCAAATTGGATTTTCGGTACTAGAACTGATTAATTTGTTGGGAGGGGTAACACACGGGGTCTGAGAGAGGGGCGTATTCGGGACACCTGATAGCTTGTTTTTCAACTTTTCCTATTGGCCTGTTTTGTATGAATTGGGAGTAAATGTCATAAATATGTTTACTATAAAATTCTGTGCGCCACGGACTAAAGTGGAAGTCTCCTTAGAATCTACACTCTGTATGTACTTCTGGGACAACTGTGCTTAGCTGTAGCTAATAAACCTGTTTTTCTACGCCCAACAGAGTGTCTTGTGTCGCTGTTCGACAAGGCAGGTGAACGCGGGGATTTAAGGCGTGCCCTGCGCCGCCAGGCCCATAAGGCCCGGTTCTCCAAGTTGAGCAGTACAAGAGTGGTGGTGGCAGCATACAGTGTAGTGCTTGGTCGAAGTGAACAGGTCCTTATTAACCTGTGTTGCTGGAGTGTTCGCTGTATATATGCCTGCAAATGGCACAATGCAGAATGGCTACAGTATTGAGCTTGCAAAGTGAATATGTGTGCTGCATTTATGTGCGCCTGGGGTGGCACAATACTTGGAGGTAACAGTGCTGAACATTGTGCCTGCTGCATGCATACACTCAGTACAAGTGTGCCTTTAATGGTACATTATATGGAGGACACCGGGTTCCATTTTGAAAAGCCCAGGCCTACTTAGTGAAGTCATCAGGCGGTAGACGAATTGCACCAGACAGATATTTGTATTGCTGCATTCCTTTGAGGTGGGTGAGACACACTGGAGAAGGGAAAGAGAGACACCCCTCTGTTCATTTTAAAAGGGTTCTCTTTGATTCAATGAGATGTCACAAGGAAGTGGTGTTGACACATCTCAGGAAGGAGATTGGCTGATAAGAGAATCAGGAAGATGAGGATGGGAGCCCGGCATTAACATTTTGATGTACATATCCTTGTGGCTGTTCTCAAGGTGGGAAATCTTGTTACTCACATGGCCTGTGTTGTGGGAGTATCAAATTCTGAGCCTCTTCTGTTGTGTCAGATAGCCTTTTTAAGAGGGAGAGAAGTGATTACTTCAAAAGTAGCGGAACCCCAAGATAAAACTTCAAAGACCCAAATCCCTCAATCACATTTGGCGCCTTTCAAAACAGTTCTTATACCTGATCCTCCAGTCTGCAATACAGAAGAAGAAGCAAGTTTTGGCAGGATTGTGCTTTAGACAATACTTCATATGTAAGGCTGTCAGTCACTGAAGACGTAAGGCCTGATTTAGGGTTAGTCGGATATGATACTCCATCAAAAAACATGATTGATATCCCGCCCACGTTATTACAAATGCTAAAGAATATAATATATTTGTAATAATGAGGACAGGATAACTGTTACAATTGTGACTGAGTAACCCATCCCCCAAACTCTAAGGGCCAGATTCACAGAATGAACTTAAGACTCAATCCTAAACTTACTACTATTTTGGTATTCACAGAATGCACTTACTACTTTTGGCATTCACAGAATGAACTTACTACTTTTGGTATTCACAGAAGTTAGGATTTTGTCTTAAGTCTGTCTTAATTCTGTCTTAAGACAAATTTAAGACAAAATCCTAACTTCTGTGAATACCAAAAGCAGTAAGTTTATTCTGTGAATACCAAAATAGTAGTAAGTACATTCTGTGAATGCCAAAAGTAGTAAGTGCATTCTGTGAATACCAAAATAGTAGTAAGTTAGGATTGAGTCTTAAGTTCATTCTGTAAATCGGGCCCTAAATCAGGCCCTTATTGTTTTAACTTTTGTGTGTTTCTTTCAACCACAAATTTATGATTAAATGAATGGATTGGCTGGAAAAAAAGATGTGATCTGAAGCAAATAGTAGCCAATTGTTAAAAATGGTGCTATACTTTAATGGATATGTAACAGGCTGCAGAGACCCACATATAAAATACAAGACCAGCTAGGGGCATTACCTAGAACAAGACCAGGAAATATTGTGGAAATGACAGATTTGGTATTCCAAATAACAACAAGATGCAATACTCTTTAATATTAGGAAAAGGGGCTCAGACTCTAGTGAGTACTAATTCTGGATCAAAAAGCTGATGTGGATATTTCTGATCATTTCTATACAATATAAGGTATTACTAGAATGCCACTTATTACTACTGATGCAGCTGTCAGTAAAAACCAGAAAGGTATAGTATAGAATATTGTAGATGAAATATCAAAAATATTGTGACTTAGTTATTGACATCCAATCTATGGTGAAGGAAAGTGTACCATTAAGTATAGGGTTATTACACTAAACTACACATATGCATACATTGACATCATATAAATCATATACTTCTTCAATGTACAAAGATTAGGAGTTAAAATGAGTAAATCTCTACTTACACAGAGTGGTTTGCTTTAAAGCACGGAAAAACCATGGAAAATTATACATGCTCCCTTTGCTACTCTGCTCTGTAGAGTGCTGCCTGCTTTCTGTAGCCATAACTTGTTCCTCTCTCTGTTTTGCTGCCCATTCATTTTGATCACTGAGATTACACCTTCAGCCTGACACAATGTGAAATGTTGAAGGTTGTGTGTCTGTGCCTGATCCTGCGAATATCTGGAATACAGTGAGAGGGGGTCCCACAAAAATAGAAGGGACAGGGCACACCGCATGACTCAAAGTCAAATGTATAATTAATTCCCTTTTGGTACATAGATTAACAAACGCTCCTCATCCATTCACATACATCAAACCAGAAGCAACAGGAGCAGAAATTAACAGGATATCGAAACACTTCTAGGTTCTATTTAATAACAAAATGTTTAAATATCACATTTACATCAAGTTAAAAATTGCTAAAAAACATGAATCATACAAAGTTCATAATATAAAAATCGTAAAGGACTTAACCCCTTTGCTGCTAGGCCTTTTCCCCTCCTGTGCCAAGCCTTTTTTTTGTTATTTGGGGTAGTTTGCGCTTAGGCCCCTGTAACTTTTTTGACCACACAAGGTATCCATGCCAAATTTCTGTCCTTTTCTTCCAACATCCTAGGGATTCTAAAGGTACCCAGGGGTTGTGCATTCCCCTCAAGGGGACCCAGAAATTTGCCAAAATGCAGCTAAATTTAGCTTTTTGGGGGGAAAATGGGAAAAAGGTTCCACAAATGCCTGCAAATGGTATCAACAAAGGGTTTGTGGGATTGAAATCACCATTTTCCTACCTTTCAGGCACTGACAGAATTTTGTCAGAAAACCAACATTTTGTACACAGCTTTGGCATTTTACTGGGACATAGCCTATTTTCGCAATTTTTTGTGCTTTCAACCTTCTTCCAATTAATGGTAGAAATGGGTATGAAAGCAATGAGGTATCCTAGTAAGATATACATTTTAGAAAAATATACAAAATTCTGAATTCATCAAGGGGTCATTTATGTAGATCCTTCAAGGTTTTTTTATAGAAACTAACACTTCAAAATAGGAAAAATTGAAAATGAGTTTCAAAGCAACATACCGTTCCATCCACAGGACCTTTGTGGTTGTGGGGATATATAGGTCTTGTAGGGTCCCCAAGAACCCGACGAACCCAGAGCCAATAAGTGAGCAGCGTATTTCAATGGTTTTTTATTATGTACGGGGTTAAAGCAATTAATTTGGGAAAATAGATACAGTGAAAAATCGGGATGAAAGACACCTATGTATTTCTTAAATTGGAAGAAAATATTGAGTTTAGAAACAGTAGCTATTTGCAAATTTCCGAAATTGTAAGTACCCATACTAGCATGAGAATTTTAGGACATTTTTCAAAGTGACTTCTATTTTACAAGTTGTCTATCATTTGGAAGGCACAAATGCATCGAAAGTCAGTAGGTAATAACCATTGCTCTACAATTCAGTGTTACACTAACTCTACCGATAAAAATGGTACCTCACTTGTGTGGGTATGCCTAGTACCTGTGACATAAAACGGCCCAAAACTCTGAGTGTACACACTATATTTTTACAGTGAAAACTGACCCTTTTTTTGCAAAGTGTCTTGCTGTAGATTTTTTATTCTAGCTCTGTTGGCACCTAAAGAAACTTAGCAAACATATAGATTTTTGAAAACTAAACAACCAGGGGAATCCAGGAAGGGGTGACTTGACTGGCTCTCACTAGGTTCTGTTACCCAGAATCACTTGCAAACCTCAAACTTTGTCAAAAGAAACACATTGTCCTTACATGCCTGTGGTGGAAAGTTCTGGAATCTGTGTGGATCCGCAAAATTCCACACACTCGGCATTTCCCAAAGTCTTCAGTGAAAAATGGTATCTCACTTGTGTGGGTAGGCCTAGTGCCCACGACAGGAAATGGCCCAAAACATAACGTGGACAGACCACGTTTTCACTGTGTAAACGGACACTTTTGTTGCAAAGTGCCTAGCTGTAGATTTTGAACCCTAGCTCTGCCGGCACCTTGGGAAACCTATCAAATGTATACATTTTTGGAAACTAGATACCCAGGAGAACCCAGGATGGGGTGACTGGATTGGCTCTCACCAGGTTCTGTTACCCAGAATCCCATGCAAACCTCAAACTTTGTCACAAAACATATTTTCCTCATATTTCTGTGGTGGAAAGTTCTGAAATCTGTGTGGATCCACATAATTCTACCCATCCCGCATTCCCCTATGTCTTCTGAGAAAAATGGTACCTCACTTGTGTGGAAAGGCATAGTGGCCATGACAGGAAAAGGCAACATGGACATGGACACAATTGAAAAGGCAACATGGACAAGGCAAAATGCAACATGGACACACCACAATTTCACAGTGAAAAGCTGTAGATTTTGAACCCTAGCGCTGCCGGCACCTAGGGAAACCTAGAAAACCTATACATTTTTTAAAACTAAACTCCCGGGGGAATCCAGGATGTAGTGACTTTACTAGCTCTCACCAGGTTCTGTTACTCAGAATCCCTTGCATTCCCCAAAGTCTTCTGAGACAAATGGTACCTCACTTGTGTGGGTAGGCCTAATGCCCACGACAGGAAATGGCACAAAATGCAATGTAGACACACCACATTTTCACAGTGAAAACTGATCCTTTTTTTGCAAAGTGCCTAGCTGTAGATTTTGAACCCTAGCTATGCTGGCACCTTGGGAAACCTAGCAAACCTATACATTTTTTAAAACTAGACACCCAGGGAAATCCTGGATGGGGTGACTGGACTGGCTCTCCCCAGGTTCTGTTACCCAGAATCCCTTGCAAACAACAACGTTTGTCAAACCGAAACACATTTTCCTCACATTTCTGTGGTGGAAAGTTCAGGAATCTGCATGGATCCACACAAGTCCACCCCTTTGACATTCCCCAATGTCTTCTGAAAAAAATGGTACATCACTTGTGTAGGTAGGCATAGTGGCCACAACAGGAAACAGCCCAAAATGCAACATGCACACACCACATTTTCACAGTGAAAACGAACCTTTTGTTGCAAAGTGACTTCCTATAGATTTTGAACCCTAGATCTGCCGGCACCTAGGGAAAACTAGCAATCCTATCCATTTTTTAAAGCTAGACACCCATGGAAATGCAGGATGGGGTGACTTGTCTGTCTCTCACAAGGTTCTGTTACCCAGACTCTCTTGCAAACCCCAAACTTTGTGAAAAAAAACATTTTCCTCACATTTCTGTGGCAGAAAATTCTGGAATCTGCGTTGATCCACGAAATTCCACCCACCCTTCATTTCCAAAAGTCTTCCGAGAAAAATGGTACCTCACTTGTGTGGGCAGGCCTTGTGTCCCCAACAGCAAACGGCCCGAAATGCAACGTAGACGCACCACATTTTCACAGTGAAAACTGACCCCTTTTTTTGCACAGTGCCTAGCTGTGGATTTTGAACCCTAGCTCTTCCTGCACCTAGAAAAACCTAGCAAACTTATACATATTTGAAAGCTAGACTCCCAGGGGAATCCAGGATGGGGTGACTTGTCTAGCTCTCACCAGATTCTGTTACCCAGAATCCCTTCCAAACCTCAAACTTTGTCAAAAAAACTTAATTTTCCCCACGTTTCTGTGGTGGAAAGTTCTGGAATCTGCAAGGATCCACATAATTCCTCCACGTCTCTTGATAAAAATGGTACCTCACTCGTATGGGTGGGTCAAGTACCCACGACAGGCAAGGGTCCAAAACGTATTGAGGAGACTTCAAAATGACCTATCACGAAACAACCAGGTTTTGCAAGGGGGTCACCTGTGTTTTTGGCCCCGGGCTCAGCCGCCATCTTGGGGAACTACCTTACCCACAGATTTCTGAAAACTAGACAACCTGGGGAGTCCAGCGAGGTATGACTTTCTTGGAACCCCCCAATGTTTTCCTACCCAGAATCCCCTGCAAACCTCATTATCAGCTAAAAAAATGTTTTCCACATATTTTTGAGTGGAATCACTGAGCCGGCAAAAATGTCCTTTCCTACAGAGTTCTCCTGAGTCTCCCAAGTAAAATGATACCTCACTTCTGTGGGTGTCCAATGCAGAATTGGCTAAAAACCAATTTTTTTAAAAAGAAAAGTAGCACCTAAAATTCTTGGTGCTGTACCCTTAATCCCTATGCTTTGAGCTCTTCCCAGTCACAGGCCCTTGCTCCATCCACACAAGTGAGGTATCATTTTACTCGGGTGATTGAGGAGAACGCTGTGGGGTTGTGCATTTGTGCCGGTCTGGTGATTCCACCCCAAAATATGTGGAACATTAGTTCTTTTAGTTATATTTGAGGTTTGCAAGGGATTCTGGGTAGGAAAACAATGGGGGATGCACGCAAGCATGCCTCGCTGGATTCTGCCGGGTGCCTAGTTTTCAGAAATGTGTGGGTTTGGTAGTTTCCCAAGATGGCCGGCAGAGCCTGGTGCCAAAAACCCAGGTGAACCCCCTTGCAAAACCAGGTTGTTTTGTGATAGGTAATTTTAATGTCTACTCAATACATTTTGGGGGCTGCCTATCGCGGGTACTTTGGGGCACCCACACGAGTGAGGTACCATTTTTATCGGGAGACCTGGGGTAACGCAGGGTTATAGGAAATTTGTGGATTTCCGCAGATTCCAGGACTGTCCCACACAGAAATTTGAGAAAAATGTGATTTTTTCAGCCAAATTTTAGGTTTGCAGGGGATTCTGGCTAGGAAAACTCTGGGGGTCCCATGCAAGCCATACCGCGCTGGACTCCCTTATTGTCTAGTTTTCAGAAATGTGTGGGTTTGCTAGGTTTCCCAAGATGGCCGTCGAGCCCTGGGCCAAAAACCCAGGTGACCCCCCCATGCAAAACCCGGTTGTTTTGTGATAGGTCATTTTGATGTCTCCTCAATACGTTTTTGGGCGTTGCCTGTCGCAGGTACTTGGCCCACCCACGTGAGTGAGGTACCATTTTTATCGGGAGACCTGGGGAAACGCTGGGTTTTCAGAAATTTGTGAATCCCTGCAGTTTCCAAAACATTCCCACACAGAAATTTGAGACAAATTTTATTTTTATAGCTAAATTTGAGGTTTGCAGGATATTCTGGGTAGCAAAACGTTGGGAGGCCAACATAAGTCAGACCTCACTGGACTCCTCCTGGTGTCAAGTTTTCATAAATGTGTGTGTATGGTAGGTTTCCCAAGATGGCCACCGAGACTGGGGCCAAAATCCCAGGTGACCCCCTTGCAAAACCAGGTTGTTTTGTGAAAGGTCATTTTGATGTCTCCCCACCCACGCAAGTGAGGTACCATTTTTATCAGGAGACCTGCAGGAACTCTGGGTCATAGGAAATTTATGGATCCAGGCAGATTCTAGAACTTTCCAACACAGAACTTTGTGAAAAACTCAATTTTTTCTGCTAAATTTGAGGTTTGCAAGGGATTCTGGGTAGGAAAACATTGGGGGGGCCCACATAAGCCCTACTTTGCTGCACTCCCCGAGGTGTCTAGTTTTCAGAAATATGTGGGTTTGGTAGATTTCCCAAGATGGACGCCAAGCCCGAGTCCAAAAACCCAGGTGACCCCCCTTGCAGACCCCCCTTGCAAAACCAGGTTGTTTTGTGTTAGGTCATTTTGATGTCTCCACAATACGTTTTAGGCCCTTGCCTGTCGCGGGTACTTGACCCACCCACAAGAGGGGGTATCATTTTATCAGGAGACCTGGGGGAATGCTGGGTGGTAGGAAATTTGTGTCAGCCCGGTGATCCTACAACTTTCCTACACAGAAATTGGGAAACATTTGATTTTTCATCAGAATTTGAGGTTTGCAGGGGATTCTGGGTAGGGAAACATTGGGAGATCCACGCAAGCCATACCTCCCTGGACTCCCCTTGGTTTCTATTTTTCAGAAATGCGTGGGTTTGGTAAGTTTACCAAGATGGCTACCGACCCCGGGACCAAGTGCCATGTGATCGTACGGCACGGGCACTGGTGCGTCCGACAGCCCCCGGCTGTCCGACACACTGAAGAGGTTAAAAGAGACGATTACATTTGTCATCAATGCATTCATTTGTAAAAATACATAAACTCAACATATTGCAAGAAATCTACTTTTTGTCAGAATGTAGTTCTATTGGGCCTGATTCACAGAATGAACTTAAGACTCAATCCTAAGACAAACTTAAGACAGACTTAAGACAGACTTAAGACAAAATCCTAACTTCTGTGAATCCCAAAAGTAGTAAGTCCATTCTGTGAATACCAAAATAGTAGTAAGTTTAGGATTGAGTCTTAAGTTCATTCTGTGAATCGGGCTCGTAGAGTACAAATTGATTAACAAATCAAGGCATTAGACGCGTTTCGGTGGGTTAGGAAGAATGGAACCACCTCCCTCAGGACAAACACTTATATCTTCTCCTCTCTTATATACATTCGTATAACTGGTCAGAGAATACGATGAGGCGCTGCTATTCAATAGGCATAAACTAGCCGCAAAGTTAACTATGACCTGTTTAGTGAGTTTCTAAAAGCCGATTTTTCATGCAAGCATAAAATCATTAGAACGATATGTATAGATGCCAGTATTAATCAGCACCTTGTCCTGGACCTCTCAATTGTCTGTATTTAAAATCCCTGCTGTTGAAAAGTCAGCATCGGCTTGTTTTAGGGAGTTAAAAACTTCCCACAGTTGTTTAAAATCCTGGGGGGACTTGTAAAGTGTCAACTATTTAGAATGGCCCTTCTCATCTGGGTCCGGATTAACAACAGCATTTGTACGGAGGTAGTTCATATGTCAAGAAATATCTGTAGTATTGCAGTACCTATATTTTACCACGGGCGCAGTTTATTGCATGTTTGCCTGTCAGTGCCAGTATTTTGTTGCAGGTGCATGTCATGCTAAGAATTGTCTCAAGTGTGCCAGTGCCAGTATTCTATCCGGGCAGCCTTCATAAGCAAAGAATGACCGTCTTATTGTCAGGGCCAATGGCAGATTTGCAACCATTACATCACATTCTAATGTACACTAGATAGCCCTCATTCATTCTCATTCACTCTCTTGTGTGCACTCTTACTCTTGCTTGCTCATTCACACTTACTCATTCTTACTGTTGCTCACTTACACTTTGTCATACTCTCATTCCATCATTTTCCTTCACTCTCACTTATTATCACTCTGACTCATTTCCTCATTCATTCACACTCACTCACATTCACTCATTCATACTTTCTCTCTTATTCATGCTCGTTTGTGCACACTCCTCTTCATCCTCACTGACGTTGACTCTTATTCACTCATATTCTTCAATACTCATTGGCACACATTATTTATCATTTACCAACTCGCACTCAAATGTAGGCATTTTTACTTTTGCTCACTCTGGCTCATTCATACTTAATGATATTCAGTCTCATTCTCTCACTAGTTGCCACTGACTCTCACCCACTTTCTTTCATTCACTCACACACTCACACATGCTCACACTGTCTCTCACACACAAACTCTCACCCACAAGCACTCGCACAGCAGAGTTAAAAGTATTTTTCTGCTTACCTCAGTTGCCAGCAAAAATATTGTTCAAACTTCTAATGCTCCAATTTGTATTACACTAATAGTGACTAGCATACTATTATTCACTATTAATATAATATTAAGAATGTGCAGAAAACAATTAGAACAAATCTACAAAGACAATAAAATAGAGCTGGCCCTGTATGCTTGGTGCAGATTTTGCCACCTCTGAGGCCAGGGCTCACAAAAGTAGTGACACCTGTTGCAAAGAGCACACTAGGGATGGCGGATGTGACCCCTGGCAACCTCTAAATGGTGTTCACGCCTCAGCTGCTTAATTTCAGCGACCCTCCCTTATGAACTTACCATCACAATATTTTGGTTCTCAATATTTTGGATGTAATATTTTTGTGGCTAGTATTCCTGTTCTGGAAATTCTGCCACACAAGCACTAGAAAAGATTGTAATGGTGCAGTGGCCATATTATGGTAAATGGGGATTGTCATTGTTTGTGCCGGGCGCACTTTTGAAAAGGTGCACCCAGCACAAACAATAAAAATGCACCCTATTACTATGAATGCACCACCCCAAGGGCAGCCGTGAAGTTATGCTGCCCCCAGGCCAGCATATTCCTGTGAAAAACAGAGCAGCAGCTTTACATCCCCTCTGTATTTTCACTGTGCAGGGGTAAACCCACCTGCAATTTTAAAAGGGATCATTTCTACCTGCCCCTGATCACTGAATGTACTGATCCCAGTAAGGCAGCAATTGACTTACAACGCGCCATTACCTCTACTTTAGATATAATTGCCCCCAAAGAAGCATCCAGATGTCCTAACAAACCATCTTCATGGTTCACCCCCAACCTGGGAAAAATAAAGCTGCTGGCCAGGGCTGCCGAACGTAAATGGCGAAAAACAAAGAACCTGAATGATAGACAACAATACAAATTAGCCCACAGACATTATATGAATGAAATAGCTGTAGCAAAAAAAGTCTATCTAGGGAATAGAATAAATATAGCTGCAAACTCGCACAGAGAACTATGCTCAATAGTGAAGGAATTTATTAACCCTCTTGCTTGTCAGCCTCCACCTATTGAGTCCCAAGTATGGGCTAACTCCCTTTCATCTTATTTTCAGGATAAAATCAATGATATCCATAAACTCTTCCCTCAATCAATTGAAACAACTTCTACCAATACGCCTCTTAAACAGATCATTATGAATCCTCTGTCCTCTTGTGCCATAGCTCTCAAAGATTTTCAATCTTTCTCAGAGACAGAAGTAGCCCATTCATTGAATAAAATCAAGTCAGGCTCTCCAGCAGATCCAGCTTCTTCCCAAATCCTAGTAAAAATTGCTCCTGCTTTGGTCCCCGCCTTGACGAAAATTCTCAATCTCTCATTGACCCACTCCTCTGTTCCCTCATTGGAAGGAGGCCATTATACGGCTGATACTAAAAAAATCTTCAGCTGACCCCAAATAGGTTATTAAATATTGCACAATTTCTTTGCTGCCATTGTTCGGAAAGATCATGGAATCTTTAACCCGTTCTATGCTCATGACGGAGCCGCTCCGTCATGAGCCGCAGTGGCGCTGTGCTGATGGCGGAGCGGTTCCGTCATGGCCCGCTCGGCGCGCCTGCGCGGCGCGAATCCGCGCCTGCGCTGGACGTTCCATTGAGCGGGGCGGGCCATGACGGAACCGCTCCGTCACGAGCACAGCTCAACCGCGGCTCGTGACGTAGTGGCTCCGTCATGAGCATGCGAGCGCAGCATTTCCGCCCCGCCCCCTTAGCTCTGCGGCAGAATTCATTAGTGCATACTAACTTTGGATTGATGCGAAGTCTCAAGAAAATCTTTAAATGGATCCCTCTTTCGTCCCGCATGCCCCTAGTCCAAGGCCTAATTATAAGCCGTCTGGATTACGGCAATGCATTATTTGCCTCCATAAATGAAAGTCTCTTGGCAAAACTCCAGGTCCTGTAGAATACCGCGGACAGAATGGTACTTGATCTCCCTTCTCGCACCCCCTCCGTGCCCAGTCTCAGGACACTCCATTGGTTGCCCATAAAAAAGCGCATACATTTCAAGCTATGCTGTATAGTCCATAAAACCATTAATGGACGACCAAAATATCTAGAAAAGATACTCACAAACTACTGTCCAGGTAGAACCCTTCGATCCACTGGCAAGTCTTTTCTAACCATCCCCAAAGTGCGTACAGTCAGAAATGGCAACAGGTCCTTTTCCAAAATAGCTCCTGAAGCCTGAAACGCATTACCCCTAAGTATTAGGACAGAACCCAACCATCAGAGATTCCTGCAGACACTTAAAAACCTGGCTTATTTAAACCATCTGGCTGCTTGTTTCTCCTCTGAGCATCTTCTAGCGCTTTGAGACCTACGGGTGAGTTATGCGCTATACAAATATAAATACAATTACAAAATACTCTAAAGGGCTTATGTATGAGAGGCTTGAGGCGCCGGGAGCGTCACTTTTTCTGGCACTTCTGTGGTGCAAACCTCTCAAACATATCTACGAGGCCACGCAAAGAGTAAAGCATGACAAAGCAGCGCAAGTCGTTGCGTTGCCTTACTCTGCACAAGGCAGGCTTCCATGGGCGTTGCATGGATTTTCTCAAGCAACACCCAGTGATTCTGACGCTGCCCTAGATTTACTTAATGACATAAACCTGTGGCAGCGCCAAAACCTTATACCTCCCCAGAGTTGGCGTAATGAGGAGAAATATTTGTATTTCTCCTATGTTTTTCATCTTTCCCTGTGTGCTGCATTCTGCAGCTACATAAAAGGAGGGAAACACCTCTGTGGATTGTGTTTGCGCAGGAAGCTGCCCTTTCCTGCACAAAAACACTCCTTCATGCAGCACAGACACCCCTCACCGTGCTGCAAGAGTGGCTGCATTGGTGCTAGGCAGAAAATTGGGCGACAGTTCAAGGGGAATGGACAGGAATGCCCCATATTTTATACATATGGTGCATTCCTGCCCCTTCACTTTGGCATAGGGTACAGTGATTCATTTGTGAAAAAATAAGTGCCGTGCCATTGTTAGGAGGCCACTGCAGCTTGCACCACCCATTGCCCCGTCAGAGCTGCCCATGACAGTACCAATACACCCACTAACTTTACACTCCATCAAGTGTGCCAAGTCAGACTTTTCCACCCCCCAAAGTTATATGAATAGCTCGAGGACTGGTACTAGTCATTTATAATGTATACTGAATTAACAAACAACTGTTGTGGTGCTTACCTCTAAATTAAATAAACGTACCACCTTGTAGCAGACCATCATAAAAGCCGGTGCTGACAATTAAGTGCTGGTGCAGTGGACCAGAAACCCCCACTCAAATTAAGTACTGGTAGGGCAGCCCTGCAAGAAGACTTGCTGCGCTGCCCTACGACAATATTTCATGCATTTGGCTCTTATTGTATTGATTAATGATAAAAAAATGTTTTTCCCCTTTCATTTGTAAACTGTCTAAAAGTAATATTTTGGTGTGATTGTTGTGCCTTCTGGGCATTTTTCAACACAAAGTAGAACCTTTCATACGTTCTCTTCATTGCCATACGAACCAATGCACCCGCATGTTATAGGTAGATTAATCCCACTGCGCCCAGATCAAAGTATGCATAAGCTTTCACAATCGATGAACTCTGTAGAGCAAAACATTCACATTTCTAATCAACGCGCAACCACCACGAAAAGAGGTGGCAATGCCCTTTAGCGATAACCATTAAACACATGCAGAGGAAAAATCCAACGAAAACGTGCTGTATGTGACATTCTTACATTCAACAAAGGCGTCAGCAGGTGGGGTCTCGCGGCAATTACGCTGCCCTTAACACTGATGCCCCACCTTTGGCTTTGGACTCTGATGAAGGTCAGCGGTCAATCACCCACCGGAGGAGCTTCCGCCGGTGTTGACTGTCACTTACGTGTGTGTATTTGACTGGCCCTGGCCAGAGACCTTGGGGCGAGTTTGTGTGCGGATTAAGGGCGCAGAGCGTGTGATCTCTTGTCTGGCATAAGTAGCCGGGAACAATGGAGGGGGCCAGCAGCACTGATAGCAGGCGATGTTTGAGCGCGATAAATAGGCAAAAAGCCTTTTTAAGGGTACTAAACATGGCCATTTTCTTCTCTTTATTTCCGTCTCTGGATCATAAACTGAAGCGGTTTTTCCAGATTATTCATTCTGCACCACGCCCTGTCTGGAGGGCGAATTCAAGGTGTTGTCACCTAGTGTAGCTGAAAAAAAGGATTCTCTTTAGCCTGCCCCAATCGCTAACATTGCCTAACAATATGTTTTCTAGAATATGGCATTGTTTTTTGGAAATATTGTAACATTATTCACCGGTTGGTCCCTTTAAGTGAGACCCGTCATAACAGTGCGACATAATTCTAGAATTCGAGTGGAGGCCAGCTCCTCTCTTTGAGTTAGTAGGGGTCACCTCTAACTAGGGTAATTTCCTCTCCCAGTGAGGTAAGATTACATCTATCCTGGACCAAATTTCTCAAAATGTAGAAACCTTGTCACAAGTCTAAAGTCCGCATTTTCATCAATATGGCCCATTTAAATGATTATGAAAGGTTGGTTGTATGCTTAGTTAGCTCTTACCAGCCCCTCTACACATTTTCCAATGTATTTTTCCTCCCAAACCATAGGCAAAATATGGTTTCAGCATGCCCTTCCACCAGTTCAGCTGCACACTTTAACTATGTTGCAGAAATACAAAAAAAGTCACTGTCTTCTCTAAAATCGTGTTTTTTGTCGCGGTGTCTGGACATGGTTCCATAATGATATATGCTCAAAAGTACACCCTGCGATACTGTCATATTTTATAAGGTTATTGCAGGTCATTAATGAGCTCTGTGACTACACAGAAGAATGAGACTAAAGTTAAACACCCACATGCATCATTGTTACATTTTGCGAATTCTTAATTGTGAAAATTAAGGAATCGCAATTAAGAATTAGCAAAATGCTATGCATTAAGAAATCGCAATATTTTTTGCGATTCCTTAATTTTCCTTAATTGCGATTCACAATTTGCGAATCGCAATTAAGGAATCCCTTCCCATTGATTCTTATGGGCCTAGAGGCCCATAGGAATGAATGGGAAGCCATTCTCATTTTGCGATTCGCAATTAAGGAATCGCAAAATGAGAATGCTATTTCAAGGGTGCAGGGGGGGGTCCCAAGGAACCCCCCCTGCACCCCTGAAATTTAACTTTAAGAACATTTTTCACACACACATGCCCCAAGGGCATCTGTGTGTGTAAAATGAAACCAACTTCATGGTAATTTACCTCTTCCTATTTGCGAATTCGCCCAAAAAAAGTATTCAAGCATTGCATTTAAGAAATCACAAATTGCGATTTCTTAAATGCAATCGCAATTTAAGAAATCGCAACATGATTGCGATTCCCTAAATTGCGAAAAAATAAAAAAATGTGATGCATCCCAAAAAAGGAAATTGCATTCGCAAATGGACAAATTTTGCGATTCGCACCGTTTGTGAATGCAATTTACCTTGATGCATGTGGGCAAAAGTTCCTTATAAGGTAATGGAAGTCCGACGTGACTGCAGTAACTTCTTGATGTTTGGCAGGGTACTTTATTCCTTTTGATCCATGGCAACATGAACCCGCTTAAATCCAACGGCTAGATTTATCAAAGTGTAGCATTCCCCTTGCATCAAGCAAGGTAACGCAAGGGCAACAAAACACTGAAATCAGATATACCAAGCCACTCAAGGCCACCTTGCATGAACCTGCGGTACTTGATAAATCTGCGGTGCTTGACCTTACGGTGCCTAACGTTACTCTGCCCCAGGGAGGCATTCCAGGGGTGCACTGTGAGTGTTCCCACGCATTAGCCATAGATTCTGGCACAGGCCCATATTTACCATGAGTGGTAGACCTGGAAATAAGTTAAAATGCTACGCCTTCCCAAGACGAGGGGAAATATCTTTATTTCTTTGTGTTTTTCCCCTTTCTAACAGGAAAAAGCCCCAGAGGATTGTTTTTCTTCAGGAGGGTGTCCCTTCCTGTACAAAAACAATCCTACATGGAATGCTGGCAGCCTTGCACCATGACGCAAGGGTGTCAGTGTTGGCACGAGGCAGCCAAAAGTGCACCCCGTGCAAGGAGAGAATAGGAATGTGCCATATAATGTTAAATATGGTGCATCCCTGCCCTTCTTCTTTCACACAGTGCCACCTTTCACACAGTGCAGCATGGTATCTTTCTGCATTGCTTTTATACCTGCTGCTCAGCCAGTGTGACTGTGGTGGTGGAATGTTGGGGTGTGGGGATGCTGTGGAATGTTGGTGAGTGGGAGAGTCAATTTGAGGATGGGCTAAGCAGCAGGAAGGCTGCTCCTGGGGGGGCTCTTGTTAACATCTTACTTAAATAAACCTACTCATCTAATCTACCTTGGAACCAGGCGTCATTTATTTACTGCATACTTTGGCGATGGTTTGAAAAAGGAACTCAGAGAAGGAGCAAAACTAACCTACTAGTAATGGACCTGAGAAACAACTGAAAGAAGAATATTAAAGGCACCTTAAAGTGCAGAGAAGGACAGTATGCCCTCCAGGCCCACCACCGTCCTGCTCCATGAGACAGCCTACCAGCCAGGGCATACTTAAATTGAACAACTTGCAGCTGTAACATCCTGTAGCTATTAGGCAGGAGAAGTTCAGGTGTCTCTGCGGGACTATGAGTTATGTTTGGAAAGGAGAAATGGCATCTCTGATGAGCTGCGGGTTTTTTGCCTCAAAAATCTTCACCACTTTCACTGGTCAAATGGATGGTGTGGAAGTAGGACCAGGTCTCATGTGCCAATGCCACACCTGGCCTGGATTATAGTGGCAACCAGTGAGGCAGTAAGGGGACCAACGGAGCTGACCAGTGTGATCTACTTCCTTACAGAGGATTGATTCCTACAAGAACCCGTGGAGTGAAAGTCTCGACATACACTGCATTTGGGATTTCAAATGAACTACTTGTCCAGTGCGAACCTTACTTGCCTGCAGAACGGTATTGCCGGTGTCTGTTTCCATGGAACCTTGTCTTGTGAGAGGAGTGCAGAAGCCCTGTTCAGTCACCGCTCTTCGTGCCTATCACGTCGCTGTGCCTCTATTTTGATTCACTAACACTATCTACGGCTTTTCGGTGTTCTCTGGGAATCATAATAACGAATGTGAAAATGGAACTTTATCTTCACAACGACGCGACGCATGGAGCTTACTATTCCAGTTGGCTCTCGAGTTTGCATTTTATGGTGTGTCTTCAAATTATTACTGTTTTTTCCACTTTGTGATGCCCGTAAGACTGGTAGCGCAGGGCTTTACAACGTGACGCCTCTCCCTAGATGTGTCACGTTGTCAATATGGCGCAACTTGGCGCATTGTTTACGATGCCGCTGCGTCACAGGAGTGACGCAACGTCGGCGCAAATGTTTTGCAAGCGGCTTGTAAATCTGCCCCAGAGTTGAGACATATAGAATAAGGTAATTTCTTTTTAAAACACTGTTAAAATAAGTGTAATGTATATCAGATTTAAAAAGGTTGCTAGATTAAATTGAGCAGTGATATGCATAGAGATTCTTTTTTTCTTGTGTTAAAATAGGTGGGACAAAATATTTTTCTACTATTAATTTCTCTTTTATGCCGAATAACTGTTAATTTTACAAAAACAGGCCATTATAAGAACAACCATTGGCAAAGCCAATAGGTCGGGTGATCCCACCAGCCTTTTGACAATTCTTGTTTTGTTTTGTCATGGCTTTTGGAAAACTTTACTGTCTGGGAGCTGTTAGGAGTTTGTCAATCTAAAAAAATAAATTACTAAGACCAAAAATATTTTTGGGTCTTAAAAAAGCACACATTACATAGTACTGCGTGACACTGAAGGGAAAAACTTTCTGTGTGGATTTTCTCCTTGTGAAATGCAGCATGGTGTAACTCATAGTGAAGTCTGTCAATGGCTGACTGCATTACTAATTCATGCATGGTGGAGTTGATTGGAGAAAAATTTGAACAACACAACCACAGACAAACAGATGAAGTGTGGCTGAAAACCCGTGAAAGTAACTATGTAATACCGATACTTTTAGTAAAATCAAAAGGTCTTGGCTAACACAGACCTAAAAAGCCAATTGCTGTGTCATTGAATGCCATTCTTTTGCTTTTGAGAAAGAAAAAAGAAAGAAAGAAAGAAAGAAAGAAAGAAAGAAAGAAAGGAAGGAAGGAAGGAAGGAAGGAAAGAAGGCAAGAAAGATGGAAAGAAAGAAAGAAGGAAAGAAAGAAAGAAGGAAGGAGTAAAGGAAAGAAAGTATAGAAGAAAGAAAGAGGGAAGGCAAGAAAGAAAGAAGACAGGAATTGATTGATAGACAGAAAGAAGGATATAAAGACAGAAGTAATGAAAGCAAGAAAAAGAGAAGGAAAAAAAACAAAAAAGAAAAAGTGGGAGAAAGAAAGAAAAAGAAAGACATAGAAACAAAATAGAAAGAGGAGAGGATAAGGAAGAAAAAGAGGGGAAATGAAAGAAGAAGAGAGAGAAATGAAGAAAGATAAAAGGAAAACAAAGGAAAAGAAAGCAAGAAAGAAGAAAAGCAAGAAAGAAAGGAAAGAGAGTAGAAAGGAAAGAAGAAAAGCAAGAAAGAAAGAAAGAAAGAAACAAGGAATGAAAGCAAGAAACAAGGAATGAAAGCAAGAAAGGAGGAACAAAGGCATGAGAACAGAAAAGAAGGAAAGAAAGGAAGAGAGAAAGATAGCATGAAAGGAGAAAGGTGAAAAAGAAAGGAAGGCAAGGGATAAACAAAGCAAGAAAAAAGGAAAGAAGGAAAGGAAGAAAAAATAAATGAATAAAGAAGAAAAGAATGAATGAAATATTAAATGATATAAGGAAAACAAGAAAGAAGTAAAGAAGGAATGCAACAAAAGAGAATTAAAAGAATGAAGGAATTAATACAAAAGGAAAAGAAGAAGGAAAGAAAGAGACTGAAGAACAAATGAAAGAAAGAAAGAAGGCAATACAAAGGTTTTACAAGTGCTGGTTTCTTCTTGGGCAAAGTTTATTAAAGAACCATTGGGTAAAATATTGAGTCCAGAATAAACATGTTCTGAGCAATTATTCGCTTATTAATTCACATGTATAATATTTGAGTTTTCCATAACGTAATACAGAACAGTTTCAAATAGATGCAATCTCTTATGTTGAGAAATACCAGCAGTCAAACAGTAAACAAAGGAAGGTCAAAAAGGAATTTACAACAGCATTGGTAGGAGACAGGAATTGATAAAGGGTGGAATATGGCATGTGCTCACATCTGGTATAGTGTCTTGCTGCCACATAAAACTCTAAACACAAAACAACATCTAAGTAATTCATTAAGAAAGCAAATTGGCACAGAAGGGTACTAGCTTGTGTGTTAATGTGCTCCTTGTGAAAGAGCAAAAGGCAGTCACTTAACGTGAAGTTATGTGGTGGCTGAGGGGGATGACCCTCTGCCCTATGTTATATAATGTAGTGGCCGGAAGCAAAATGTGAATGGCACAGCAACAGACCAATGGATGAAGAATACTGCCTGAGAGCCCCTTTAAATAAGTATACTGTACATAGATTTTTTTTATCACTAGTTCTTGGCTAACATCAGACCTAAAAAGACAGTTTTTGTTTATTTTGTTTAGACTTCTGCTACAATAATACTCTCGGACCTCCATTTCACCTCAGCTGCTGGCAACAGGTAGTATGAGACCATAACTAAATTGCTATAAATTATCACAGTTGAGCAGCTACATCATTTTCTCACTGCTCGACTGGTATTAGGAAATTAGAGACAGTTTTTTTTCTGGGTAGCAGGCTTCTATGTATTTGTAATAGCTATACGTTTATACAGTGCATACTGCACGTCTAACCCTTTTTGTGAAGCACTGCAAACAGGTTCTGCCTTCTCCACTCACTTTGTAGACTGTCATTCCAGAGACACTGAGAGGTTTTATGGAGGGTGGGTTTGAGGGGGTTTCTTTAAAATATTATTGATGGTAATCACCTTGGTCTCGGTATGTTTCCTACAAATCCAGTGGTGAAACAGTTTTAACATTTTCTTCAGAAAATGTATATGGTATACAAACATTGTGTTAGTTCTCTTGGCTTCTGCTTGGTTGTCCACCTCTAAGTGTATTTTAATGGGACACATGACTGTATACTGATATTTAAATATCAGATTGAGCTATTATTATCTAGGGGATTGCAAAATTACACTTGTGCACATTTTTCTGATGCAAACATCAGAATATCAGGGCAGGACCACATTGATCAGAAACCCGCCTGCCCACACTATGATAAGGAGAAGGAGGGACCTTAGGAGAAGCACTATAAAGTACAACTCAGCATCACTTGCTGAAGCTGACATCAGGATATCACGGCAGGGTCACATTGCCCAGAATCCTGCCTGCCCACACTGCCACAGGAAAAGGAGGGGCTGCGGTGCAAAGCAGCATCTCGCAAAGTAGGACACATCAGGAAATCAGGGCAAGACACATTGTCCAGAATACTGCCTGCCCACACTGTCATGATGAGAAGGAGGGGACCGATGCGGGAAGGGTGCTACAAAGCGCAATGCTGTATCCTGCAAAGTGGAACATGTACTGTACATCGCTGCACATGCCTTGGGTAAAGACCGGGACAAGAGCTGGCCCATCTGTGCCCATCAGAGCACAGAGGAGGCTGGGCTGGCCCACCCATCTTGACCCCACACTACTTAATCTGTTCTGGACTTAGATTTTGAATACATAAATTCAAAGTGTTGGTGTGATGGGGGAAAATAAAACACAGTAAGTACTGCCATGTGTGCAATAATCACCCCTGTTTGACCTGGCATCCTTGGCAAGCCCTATCCTAAAAAAAAAGTAGAATTGTCTTATAACTAGTGGGTAGATTTATTTTACTGGTAAGACCTTAGTAAAGTGGCACTACCTGTGCCCAGATCCTGTAAATTAAATACTATGTGTGGGCACTGATTGTGCCACCCACTTCAGTGGCCCTTTAAACATGTCTCAGCCATGCCATTACATCCTGTGTGTGCAGTTTTAAACTGCTATGTCGATCTGGCAAAATAAACCTTTTTCCAGATCCAAATCTTCCATTTTAAAACATGTAAGACACTCCAAGGGTAGGCGCTGGACAGTCCACATGCCAGGATACAGTGAATTTAAAATGTGGGACATGTACTTTTAAGTTTTACATCTCCTGATAATGAAAAACACCTACATTCATTTTTCACCACTGGACGGCTTACCTCTCCCATAGGATAACACTGTAAATGTTGTATGTAGTCTGTCTTTTGAAGGACATGTTCTAATAATGCTTGAATATGCTAAAAAAGATGAAAATAAAAGTAAATAAATTACTTAAGACCAAATGAAGTAACAAAACGGTCTAAGTCCGTTTAATCAGTAAACAGCTTCATAGACTGGTGGTTCGGTACTTTTTTGTATAACATTTATATAGGCCCGACTTGACCGCCCGTAGGGCCAAACCCCTTGTTTGCACAAAATGTTTAGAAAGTTGGCATTTTCCAGCCTTAGCCATTTAATGCCTGCATTCTGTCTCTGGTTCACATGACTGGGTGACATTGATGGCTGGTTTTTGTGTATTCTTCCTAAACAGCCACACATAATAGAGGGCTTAGGTGTGTCTGGATGGGCCTTCACTGGCAGAATGGGAATGCGGAACTGGGCAAAGCCCTACAGACACTTGAATGGGCTATGTCCTGTATCCCTTAGTTAGTCTGGGGGCAAAGGAGGTAGGGAACGTGTGCACCTTAAAGGAAGAACTCTAGCAGCTTAAGCCACTTCAAATGAGGCAGCTGATATCAATATTGGACTACAGACACCAACTCTTCAATACAGTTTTGACCTGTGGAGACTCTGCCAGGAAGGACTGCCAGGTTGCTGAAAGGACTGTCACTCTGTTGGATTGCTGCCATGCTGGACTACTGCCTTTCTGGATGGCTGCCCTACTGGATTGCTGCCCTGCTGTCCTACTGTCCTACTGCCCTGCTGGCCGGCTGCCCTCCTGTCTGTGTCAGAGGGATTGGTCCTGCACCTTAACTCAGGACCCCCAGAGTGACTCCAAGGGCTACTCTGCTGGCCTCCTGTTCAGAGCCACAGGGACATAACATGCTCTCTACCACCTGAACCAGCACCCCGATCTAGCTGGAGTATGCCACTGATTCCCAAGCAGTGCATCTCAGGTCCTGGACCCTTGGTGAGGCCTTAGAGAAGCAGAATTGAAGGTTTTGGGTTCTTTGCGACCACAAACGGGCCTATTGGCACTAAAACCTAGTCACTCGCGCAGCCTGCCATGCGAAGTTCCATCAACCATACTCTTTGTGCTACAGCATCAACTGCTTGAGGGGAATTTCCAGCCCGACCGTGTGACACAACAAGACCTTCACGCTACAGCGATGACCACGTCTCCAGGCCTGCTCTTTGATCTACATGGATGACCATCTGTGATGCTTTCCTGCTCCTCGTGACCTCATCCATTGCACTGGACTCTTTGAGCTGGACTCTGGATGTAACTTTTCAGCACAGCTAACGTACTCCCTGTATCTGATCAGCACGCCATTGGGGTCAGCCTGAACTTGTGACTTTCTCATGGTCTTACCCAACCAGATAGCCAAAAGTATGTCTTTGGAACTTTTGGCACCATTTTTCACTTAAATCTTTAAAATTGCACACTCAGGTTCTACTGATCCAATTTTTTTTAATTTTGTATTTTTTTAATGTACTGTTTTTCTATAAATTGATGTGAGACTTTTCTTTTGTTGTGTGTTCACTTTATTACTGTTTGAAGTGCTGCAACAATGCTTTACTCATTGCTTCCAAATGAATCTTCACCAAGCTACCAGAGGGTTGAGCAGAGGTTCGTTTGGGGTTTGCTTGTACCTCACCCTGGCAAGGATTGTGGGTGCTGCTTGAGTGGGAATTCATAACCCTCAACTAGGTACCCAATTTCTCCCCCCCTTCCGAACTCCTTGGCACCGATGGATATGGATGAGTGAAATGTGACATTCCAAAGTTTTGCTATGTGACTGGAAAGATAGGTGCACGTTTGTAAAAAAAATTCCAAAGTTATAAGGAAACGAGAAATCGCATATTCAAAGGAAACTTAGGCTTAGTAATAGGTTCAGAGTAACTCTCGCCGATTACTTATATATGTACATCACTGAATGTTTTGGAAAAAGGAATGGAAACATTTTGTTTTGTACCTTTATATTGGCTCGAGTCTATGTGATAGGGTAGGGGTTGATAATTCGAACAGGAAAGAACTGATTCAAGTTTCCAAATTAAATGATTTGAAGTGGCTCAAACTGATTGGAAGCTACTATGACTCAACTCTTGCATTTTAATCCTTGGTCCAAAACACTTCCGGGGCCAGCCTCCGAGTGGTTAGTGTGAATGAAACCATTATTCTGAAAGATTCGAA
This sequence comes from Lissotriton vulgaris, assembly GCF_964263255.1. Lineage (NCBI taxonomy): Eukaryota > Metazoa > Chordata > Amphibia > Caudata > Salamandridae > Lissotriton > Lissotriton vulgaris. The sequence continues at coordinate 337,023,197 of NC_141685.1, read as the reverse complement.
TCTATGATTCGAGATAACCAGTTTAAAGCGAGTTCATGCCTAACGCTGCAGCAAAGCAATAGCATGTTCGAAAATCAGAAGCAAGACATCACTTTATCAACATCCACAAGTTCATTACATGTTGGTACGAAGAGAGTTGGTTAATAATATTTTAGCCTAATGCAAATTTCCAATTATATACGCGTGTTCAACCCATGTGGTGATTTCATTCCTTATTTTTTTGGGGAAAAAAATGATCAAACATATATACATGCATCTCTTCTAAAGGGTTGACTAAAAAGTATCATGAACAGAATAATATTCATCTTATGACTCATATATTTCCCTAGCTGTATCACGTGTTGTTTGTGTCAGTTTCCTAAACAACTACATCCTTGGTTTGAATGTGTTCTTAATAGCGTCTGGTACGCAAGAATGGCTAATGCAATGCCAATTTGTGGCAACAAAATTAAAAGGCACTAATGCCACCCATACAGAAATTCAGATAATTACCCCGGGTTCACCTTGCCTGTCTGATCCTTTTCATTCAGTGTCCTCCACAGCCACCATTGAAATATTCATGAAGGCAATTATCGTGTGATCCGGATCCCTCTCCGCGTAGCTGGAGTGTTGTGCGCTACTTCAGCGGCGAGCTTGTTCTCTGTCAAGGATGCCACTTGGACAATTGACTGGGTAATGGTTCGCCTTGATCACCTTTGCTGTTTGAGTTAATATGTCACCGTCATTTTGATACATTAGCAAATGTGCCTCCATTTGCAAGAGCTTGCATCCATGTCAAACCGCCTATCCTGGGCAAATGAGCACATGCCGGCGTTGAGCTCTTCCACCTCTTTGTTCTGTGTTTATCTGAGGTAGGTAGTCAAAATGCAAAGCTCAAATATTATTCAAAAGCTGAAGACTTACAAGAAATGTCTTGCCCCAACATGAGACTTTTTTTTAAATATCAGAAAAAATGAAATTGTGTTGCTACTGTCTATTTTTCCACAAAGTGTCCTCATCAGCTCTAAATTTGGTGGCTAGATTGCCTTAAGGATAAAGCTCTTTAAGAGACAGTCCAATGGAGAGCTAATGTAATGGTACAATGTCTGCATGAGAAATCCTATGACAACAGATGAAATCCGTTTTGTTTTTTCAACAGTTGTTCTTAATTTTAAAAAAAGCTTTTAAACAGCTCACTGGTTGATACTTATAGGTAGGCAAAGTTGGGAGGATTTGATTTCACAAATGTTTCATGCAAATATGGAAAACTTTGCAATGTTAACAAAGTGAATTTTGAATAAATCTGTTTACAGAAAATAAACCTGCAAACTGGCTTCTTCAGCAAAATGAATAAGGTATCCTTTGGAGTTTTTCCACATTTTTCTGAAAAAATAGCAAATTGATTTTTTCAGGAATAAAACCTTAACACAAGCAGGAGTATTTACCTTCAACCATACAGAAAACAATTAAAAACTTCACTAATTAAATACATTGTGAAATTATGATCTTTCCCATTTAAATTGTGAAATTATGATCTTTCCCAATGTTTCTAGGAGAGACCAGCAGTAGAGGTTAGTTAATGAGTCTTGCATGGAAAACCTAGCTTTAAGATAAATAGAGTCTTCACAGAAAAGAAAGTCGTTTTTGAGTTGTTAGTGTTTTATTTGATAAGAAAATTGTTAGCTCAGGTAACACTATTTGAATCTGATGTCACTTTACCTGTGATGGGATGGTTCAAACACATTTGCAGTTGATGGCTCTGGTGTGTAGAAAATCAAATGCATTACCCCAAAATGTTGCTCTTAAGATGTAGTGGGACAATTCTGCCTCAAGAGTCCTCATGCTAAGATGTGTAATGCATTGGATTGTCGATAGGTGATTGAGATATTGGGAAATGGTGACGTATTGCAGGTTCACTATTTAATCGCTTTGACACTCCTCAGAACGGTATGTTGTGAGCTGCTACTATCATTATGTATAGGACCAGTGTGTGACTAAGCCGTTCAATTTCCTCTTTCTGGCCAATTTGTTAGTCTCCGAGGGCGTCATTTATGAGGCTGTGCGTCACTTTTACGCGGCCGGTACGTCATTTTTTGTGACGCACCAGTGGCGTAAAAAATGCGCCTTGTTGTGCCATATTTACAAAGTGACGCATCTAGGTAGATGCGTCACTTTGTAAACTCCTACGCCACATTATACCTGCGCCAGGTATAATGTATGCAGGGGGGCGTATTGACGCAAGGAAGGGTCGTAGAAGTGACGCAGTGAAATCTATGAGATGCGTCACTTTTAGGACACCGTTGCGTCAAAATCCTGCGCCTGCCTCGCAGCAGGCGTAAGACTGACGCAGGCCCTTTCACATGGGGCTTGCCATGACAGCGCCTGCAGCATGTTCCTGCATGGTGTGGCATGCGCCATGTCATGCAAGCTATACCATGCAGGAAAGAGGAGGCAATTCCAGGGGGGCACAACATGTGCCCCCTTACATGCACCCTAGGTCCAGAAGCAGCAGGGGGTCCTGTGAGGGACACCTTATTTCCATATCCACCACCCTTTTCATGGCGGACTCACTGACATGAAAAGACCGGTGGAAATGAAGGTCGGAATACGCTATGTGGTGCTGCATTGGCACTGCCAGCATATTCCTGGCCCTTCCCACTATGCCACTGCTGCGTTATCCTAGACCATTGCGCGGAGGAAGTCCTGTGGATGTCCGACCACCACAATCAGAATACTGCGGGCGGACACGCAGTGGTGGGGGTGGCCTGACCACCCCCCGCGAGTACAGCGGTCCTGTGGGCGTGTCTGTGGATGGATGGTTCGGGAAAGGCCATTCTAAGTAGCTGTATCAAAGCAAAAATTAATAATATAAACAGCTTGATAAGCTCGACAAGAATCAGTTATGATAAAATGAGAGTGAAGGGCCCCGTTTTCAACATTAAAATATGTTTGCTTTGGAAATATGTATAGATATAAGCCCGTTATAGGAAGCCATTCAAAATAATTCAGTGAATTGGTCAGGCAGTTTGTATGAAAAAGGAACACAGGAATTTAAAGATGGGCTCTGAAGGCAATTAAATGATACCCAGCATTCCTAGGACCCATTCCCGAGCTACCTTATATTTATCAACAAAAAGCAAAGTGACGGCAGAAATACTTGAAATAATGTTAGACCACAGTGATCGTTTGGGACTGCTTTCCAGTCCATACTGTTTTACTGGCTGTGCCACTGAAAGCAGAGACCAGCCATATGCAAAACTAGTCTTTCTCCTTCCTCCAGCTTGGCTAGGGTGGCCCATATGCTCTACCAAGGCTTCAAGTAACCACTATTCATCGCGTGGAGGGAGGGGTTTCTGAACCATGCCTAAAATGTGTTTGTATTTATATAGCGCCTTCTACCCAGAGGTCTCGTAGCGCTGTATTCATAAGGCTGTGGAACCGTTCCTGGCTTTCCTGTGAGATGTCCACTCCTGGGCAGCCACAAGGTGAAGCTAGGCATCCAAGCACTGCTGGGGCCATTGTGGAGATTAAGCAAGCTATTGCCCAGAGTCACAGAGCAGGACCCATGATTACAATAGGCACGAGGCAAGAATTATCAGGTTCAAGGAGATTGAGTCCAAGAGCCACCGAGGCGGGAATTGAACCCTGGTCCCGGGCCAGACCTCTGCATCAGGGTCTGCCGCTCTAACCATTGAGCCACGCTTCTCCACTCCTACAAAGTGCTGGAGCCATATCTATGGCAGGTGGAGACCAAACCTTACAGCACATGTGCAATATCTTTCTCACTTTTCGGACAATTCAAACTACCTCCATCAAATTTAAATTGTAAAATCTCACCAGGGCATGGGCGTGTTGAACTCCCCACTTTAGCAGCCACAGCAGGGGTGGAGTCCTCGCTGGGCCTCTTCTGTCTGCAATTTGGAATCTACTAAAGGTTGGATGAAAGGATGGATAGATGAGTAAGAGGGGGATGAATGAGTGAAAGGATGGATCAATGGGCTAGTGAAAGGTTAATTGGGTGGACGAAGGGTGGGTGGATGGATGGGTAGATAGATGGAAGGGTTGATGGAAGCATGAAAGGATGGATAGCTGAGTGATAGGGCGGATGGATGGACAGATGAGTGAACGGATGATTGTAAGATTGGATACATGAAAGGGAGGGTAGGTGGGTAGATGAATTAAAAGACGGATGAATGAGTGAAAGGATGAATGGATGGATGAGTGAAACTGTGATTGGACAGATGAGTGTGAAAGAATGGATGGATAAGTGAAAGCGTAAATGGAAGAATGAGTGGATGAATGGGTTGAAGAGTGGTTGGATGGAAGGGTGGAAGGTTGTGTGAAAGGAAGGATGTCTGAGTAAATGGGTGGACAGATGAGTGAATGGATGAATGTAAGAATTGATGAATGAAAGGGAGGCTAGACAAATTAAAGGACAGATGGATGAGTGAAATGATGAATGGATGAGTGAAACTGTGGTTGGACGGATGAGAGTGAAAGGATGGATGGATAAGTGAAAGGGTAAATGGAAGAATGAGTCGAGGAATGGGTTGAAGGGTGAGTGGATCAAAGAGCAGAAGGAAGTGTGAAAGGATGGATGCCTGAGTGAAAGGGTGTATGATGGATAAGTGAAAGTGAGGCTGAATGGAGTGAAAGGGTGGATGGATCAAGTAAAAGTGTGGATAGATGAGGTGATGGCTGGATGGATGGATGTAAGGATGAATGGATGGATGGATAGATGGAGAGATGGATGAATGGATGGAAGGATGAAAGGATGGATGGGTGGGTGAGTGAAAAAATCGATGGATGGATAGATGAATGGAAAGGTTCATTGGATAGGTTTGGAGATGGATGGGCGGATGGATGGACAGATGAAATGGTGAAATACTGAATGATGGATGAAAAAACGAATCGATGACAGCATATAAAGGTGAAATTGTGGATATCAGCGAGTGGACAGAAGGAGGAAAGGAAAGATGCTTGGACGGAAGAGACAATAGAGCTCTTCTGGGGAGAGTTGTGATGAGTTGCTTCACTTGCTTGGTGCCATAAGAGCTTTGGTTCAAAGTGGGGGTATTTTAATTTTCTGGTTACTCACTTGCACTAGGGAATTCTACAACCTTTGTGAGCTCACACCTCTGAGCGGTATTTCCACTGAGACATGATTCACGTGGCCAATACATTCATCTGTGAGACAGTACACCTAATGCAGGATCCTTCTGTGGCCCTTAAATATTGTCCCTGGCTACAAATACAAGAAGCAACCTACTTAAGGATGACATGTATAGCCCTCAGATTTCATTACTTTTTAGCGAACCACTAGGTTACTCACTAGGTTAATTATTAGCAGATGGAGGATCCCTCCATCCCAATAACCTGTCCTCAGATCTTTCTATTTGGCATGAAGAGAACTTCATAAGATTAGAGATCTGAAAGCCAAACTGCCTGGATGTCATGTGCACATTCACATGCTGGGGCCTGAGTTAAATCCAATTGGACCAGCTTAACTTGAGCCAGATCCCAGAATCCTGCACCCCGAACTGCGGTTTTACATTACCCTGATCTCTCTTGTTCCTTTCAGCACTTTGAAATAGCTATTGATATGTGTAAAAGTGGAGTGGAGTGGTGTGGCTCACTGGTTAGCGGCGGCACACCCGGAAGCAGAGGTCGGCCCGGGACCAGGGTTCGATTCCCGACGCGGCAGGGTCTTGGGCCAAGGTTAGCAGACTCGATAATTCTCGCCTTGGTGCCTACTCCAACCATGGGTCCCACTCAGCAACTCTGGGCAATAGCTTGCTTAATCTCTACTAACGGCCCCATCAGCGCTGGGGATTCTTGTCTTCACCTTGGAGATGCCCAGGAGGGACCAACTCACAGGGAAAGCCAGGATGGGTTCCCCAGTGGTATACAACACCGGGACGCCCCTTTGCTGGGGCAGCTGTGCGCTTTACAAGTATATGACATTTAACATTTAAAAGCCATCTCTTGATATATGTATAATATTATGTCCATGTATCGTCAAAGAGCATATTCAGACTGGTAGGCTACAGCTGTGCAAGTTTGCAAAGATAAATGCTTCACAATTTTGTGTATGAATTTCTAAAACTTCCCCAACTTTCAATTTTGTGAAGCTGACGCGATTTGAAATAAAAATAAGAAAGTGTTTCTGAGCAGCGGCCGGACTATACTTGCTACTGCTGAGGGTTGTAAATTCAGTTTACCGTCTGACTGGGGATGATGATGAGATAAGAAAACAATAGACTGCAGCCAGATACCCTGATTGACGTCTAGCTTTGGGGAGTGGGCTGGCTGATGAGAATCTTAGCCTCAGGAAAAGTGGAGAACTTTGCCCTCGTCGGGGCAGGCAAAGTTTCCAGACTTCCCCTGTCCTCACACGGATTGCACCAGTTTTGCACCGGAAGAGATGTGGCCTAGCAGCTTGAGCTGTTGCCTTTAGACCTTGCGAACCCAGCTTTGAATTCCAGTGCTAGACTCAATATATTGGAGTTCTGGAAAATCACTGAATATCTCCGTACATAAAAGTATAACATGCAATTGTGTATTCCTACTTCCTGTACACAATCTTGTAGATTGTCTCCCAACCCCTCATTGTACAGTTTTCGGTCGCTTCATAACTAGCGGTAAGTTATTAACAAATCGCTCATTATGGACCTCCTCTCTGTTTCCTAAATAAATGTATTTTTATTATTTTGTATTTCCTTGGCATGATAGTGACATTTTCACAGAGAATATAATCAATGACTTGCCACTCTATATAACTGAATATTTATCGACAATTGTTTTGCCAACTTTATTTCCAAAGTTATTCTTTGCCGCTATACAAATGCAGCTGTTATACAGTCAGCAAATGAGACACCAATCTTTCCAACGCATTCAGGAAACATTTGTGTGAAAGATGTGTGACTGTGCGGCAGTGTTATCGACCTGGTGAGGTCGGCGCTGCTTAGATTGCTCTTCACACACCCCTCGAGGGGGTGCGCCTGGAGAGAAGGCGCTTCACAGCCTCCCATGGATATCATATGCACCATCAGAGCATGTGCTGTGTAAAAAGTGCCCTCTCTCTCCAGCGGTGGGCACAGATGTGGAGTGATCTGACAGACCGGGGTCTTGGGTCAACTAGGAGAAAATTGGGGGCAGATGCTCCAGAGATTCGGCCTATTTTTAAACTACAATGGCTAAGCTGCATCAGAGCCATGTGGCTCTTGGAGGAAGGTGGTTTGTTTTGCTCTCCGGAGATAAACGCATATAAAGTATACACAAGGAGAAGTTAATTGGAACCACCTAAATAAATGTTTTTCCCCATGCCTGGTATCCAGGTGTGGGAAGGTTCTGCTAAGAGCCCATTCCACTTCCTGTTCGAAGTGTATACAATTTGTGCTGATTTCTCAACACAGGGGCATATTTTCAATATGTTGGTGTAAGGTAGTGCCAAAAGACTTCTAGCTGCGCTGCCCTATGTCGAAAGAAAAGGGCAGGAATGCACCGTATCTACAAGATATGGCGCATTCCTGTCCTTTCTGCGAATGACGGCGCAAACTGTAGCCAAGTGCCAACGGTGGCACCTTTGCACCATGATGCAAGGGTGTCTGTGTTGTTGACATGATTGTTTTAGTGCAGGAAGGAACAGGTTCTTGCACAAAAACAATCAAAGGAGGCATTTTCCCCGTTCTGCAGCATGCGTGGAAGGAGGACAATACAAGGAGAAATGCAGGGACATATTTACAATGCCCCTGTGACATTTTGACACTGCCAGAGTGTCAATTTTGTGATGTTTAGCTCCTCGTTTTTAGGTCTTGCGTGGCGTACTGCGCACATGCACAGTCGAGCTCGCGAGATTTTATGTTTTAAAGAGAACTTCACTAGCGAGGGTTAAGGCTAGCACCTCTTCTCCATTGGCTGGCCTCCTAAACGGTGGCCAGCCATTGGAGAAGAGGTCCTAGTGACGTTCTTCTTTCTCTTTAAGCCCCGTCGTTTTCAGAGTGGGTTTCTTCACTTACTACTGAAGTAAAAGGTTTCTTATCATCTCAAGAAGATAAGGAACTTTTTACCCCAGCAGGAAGTCAGGGCGCCCAGTCTAAAAGGGACGGGGCTAAAAGCAGCTAGGAAGACGATGACAGTGCTGTTTGTGCTCCCGGATTGGCGGAAGGGGGGGTGTCCCTAACTGTGGATCATCATTTTGGAATCTGTAATAAATATTTTTTGGAGCAGCTCAGGTCCCACTCATATTCGGTTATGTGGGTATTTAGAGCTTTTCGGAAAAAAGATTGCTGTCATTAGAACTATTTGTATGTTGTCGCTATAATGTGCTGTTCTGGGAGGGGTTCCGTGTTCTTCCCAGGCCTGGGGCGGTTTCCAAGGATTTCTCCCCTCCTCTTTTTGCCAGAGTTAGCATTAATGTAGCAAACTTCAACGCCAGTCCGGGGCGGGCTCGGATAGCGCCAGCATGAGCTTTGTTGGTAAGTCTTTATGTGGCCTGACATCTGTCGGGCCACTTGAAACCCAAGTTAGGAGGCCGGCGCTGACCCACGCCTGTCGTGACCGTGGGGGCGGGGTCTCAGCTGATCTTGGCCTCTGTGCCCAGAGAAAGAGGCCCGAGGAAAGCTGCTTTCAGAAAATACCAGCGTGGCTCTCCATGCTACCCTTCCCCCATCCGCCCTACAGGGCTACTGCTCTGTTACCCTTGCCCCACATTAGTCTTATTGTATTCCTCCCTCGGCGGCCAACTGCTGCTTGGTTCAGCTCTCCCAGCTGCCCGGACCCGCCCTTCAACCTTCCGGGGCTCAGCTACCTGCCCCCCGCCCCCCAGTCTGCCTGCTGTTCTCGGCCCCCACGCCCCGTGCCGAGCACTTTGTTTACCTTTCCATCTTTGTCAAAGGGAATGTCCTGGTCTCCAGCCGACAAGTCCTGCTCGGGGTCTCCCTCCTCGGGGTCCAGTGGCGCAGAGCAGACGGTCTCGTAGTCCGGGTAGGGATTGTTGAAGGAACGCTCTTCCATCACAGACTCGCCCCCGAACTGCAGCTTCAGCCTCTTGGACATGTTCTCTCCCATCACACGGGGTGCCGGCGGGGACAAAATAAGAAACGTGCTGGCAGCACGGTGGGGAAGAATCAATGAGCCTCCTCGTGCTGGAACGATGGCTAGAAACAATTTTTGAGCCAAGGGGTGACTTGCAAATACAATAGAAAATTTTCTCAACAAATTCACCCTACAGTGTAAACAATTACAAGTATACATAATATATAATATGTTACACTGCATAGCGCGTCGACGTTTCGATCCCTAAAGGCTCATGATAAACTGGGACCATCATCAGGACAGTTTTACAAATAATACCTGCATTACCATGCGAAAGCCTGTAAAAAAGAGGGGGGAAAAATAGAAACAGGTTTTGAGGCATACGCCTAGAACATGGAATCATACACAAGAGTGAATATTACGTCAAGGCAACGGTGCAGGTTTTAAAACAGGCCACTCACACATTTTAACTCGCTGTAGCTAGTGTGGTGGTGATATTTATAAGAATTTTAACAATAGGTTGGAGTGAGACTAACGGCGCAGTGGAATCCAAAAATTGTGACATTCACGACCGTGTTGCTCAAGTATAAAGTGAAAATAACGGCGCTGTGACATGAACAAACAATAGTGGTTTATGGTGGCGCTGTGTCCGAAAGGATCGGGAAGATTGATTTCACGGTGCGTGTTTTGTGGTGAGTGTGCAGTGAGATGGTGAAAATTGTGAGGAAGTTAGGCGATACCTTTTTGGAATATTTTCGAGCCCAGAGTATTCGGGAAATTGGCTTGCGACTTATTAACAGATATTAGTGCCTTGATGCTTACGTTGCTGCATGGGGTCGGGGGTGTTTCTACCGGTCGAGAAAGTTCACAGCCGGTGCAAGAAACAAGATGCTATAGGGTGAGTAATTCATATTGTAAGCATAACAATCGGGGTGGGTGTCTAGCAAGTATTAGGGGTGGGTGTGAAGGCTTACCTAGCGCTACTGGATTGTAGACGCATTCAGTTCAAGGATTGTTGATTAAGCCGGAGGGGGAGTTTCGGTAGTCCGGTTGCTGCATGGTAAAACAATAATTACCATTAGCGCGTCTTATGGGGCGGGGGGGCTGTCGCGATTGGCGGGAATGGCGAGGCTTACCTGGCTAAGTGTGAAGTAGCCGTGTAGGATGGGATTTTGGATCCAGAACACGCCGTGTTGAGGGAGAGGGTGGCTCCCACGAGAATCCTGGGGAATTATAAGTTAACCGGGAGTTAGGGGGAGGCTCCCTTTTTAGTTGGAATCCTCTGTTAGGCTAGCTAACCACAATTCGCTTACCTGGTTGCTGGATCAGTGCAACGGCGGGATGGGGTGAAGCGCAATGGACTTCTACCCCTTTCCTGGCAGCGCGAGTCCGCTGTACTGCAATGACTCGTGGGCTGTCCTTAAGGGCCAGTAGGGGTGGAAATAGAAGATGGACCAATTCCCAGTGGAGCGTGTTTCGGCAGACATCTTAGAGGGGTAAAAAGTGCCGAGGTACACATAAGTGGTGTGGTCATGGGAGTGGAAGACGGACTGGTTACAACTGGCGCGTATTTCGGCAGACATCTCGGAATGGTGAATTGGCCGATGTACACATGTAGACATGAAAGTTTGGACTAATTGTCAGAGGTTCTAATAACGGACACCATCTTGGGTTGTTACAAGTAGCAAGATTTGATCATTGCTTAAATTGAGGGCTTATTAAGGCAAAACGTCGCAATTATTATAAACGAGCCCTGGCACGAGTGCTCTGATAGAAAGGATGAGAACCAGGTCAGTGCCTAGTCCTTGACAACAATCTCTTTTAACCTTAGTAGCAGAATTTTATGAGAGACGGTGTCAAAGGCTGCACTAAAATCCAACAGAATCAGTGATGACGTATTCCCCTCATCCAATGTGGCCCACAGTTGCTCAATAACCGCCAGAAGAGCCGACTCAGTACTATGTTTGGGCCGAAAGCCATTTGGAGAACTATCCAGAATGTCATTGGCCTCCAAATAGCGAGTTAGAATGATATTAACATGAGCTTCCATAATCTTAGCAAGATACGGAAGCAGAGAAATGGGCCGGAAGTTCTCTGCTATTGAAGGATCCAATGTGGGCTTTTTTAGTAAGGGGATAACCTTGGCATGTTTCCAAGATTTAGGGATTTCCGCAAGAGAGAGAGATTTATTAATTAGTTCTCTGCCCTCAATCATGAGGCAGTTATGAAGTTTCCCAAAAACATCAGGCTTTAAAGGGTCATCGGGAGAGCCAGATTTAACCTTAGCTGCCAAGGCAACTAGGTCTTTGGTAGACATGGGTAAAAGAGCAGATAGAGAGAGAGGAGCGGCTGAGGGGTTGATGGCTTCTAAAGATTTAGGGCCACATTTATGAGAAATGACGCATCGCTGCGTGAAAGCAGCGATGCGTCACTTCTCAGTGCGCACTCCTTGCGACATAGCTGATGCGTCATATTTAATATATGACGAGTCATGTCGCAAGGAGTTACTAACACGTCAGTATTTCTGACGTATCTGTAAGCGCAAAAGTGACGCATTGCTGGAGTGTGTCACAAAAGTGACGCAGCTCCAGCAATGCCTCCTTTCACATGGGCTCCCGGGGGTCAGCCTTTTACAGGCGCCTCCGGGCGCTCGTCGCACGTCACGAGTGCGCTGCTGCCCCAGGGGCTTCTGGGGAGTGTGGTCCGCTCGACCGGGCTGCCTCCCGGCGTCCTGCTCCTGCCGCCGTTCCCCTCACGGCACTTGCCCGATGGCGTGGCAAAGGTAGGTTTTCATGGTGAACTCATTTACTCAACATTCTTTACCCATCCACACATGCAATGGAACCCTGTGCTGCTGGACCGCTGTCTGCCCCGAGGCGGCCCCTGCCCGGCTCCCACTGGGAGGCAGCAAGCAGGCCAACAGTACTCATTTTATTGACCTCAGAAGTTTGAAAGCCTGAGTGGACCTGCTGGGATTTGAACCTAGGGACATGAAATTGAACACAGGGCCCTGCAGTGCACACATTTGTCCACTGAGCCACCAGACCCATCTAATTGCCTTTTAAAAAATGAAATTGACATTTAAAATTGAAAACTATGTTTAAAAAAAGACATTTTCACTAATATTATAAGTACATATATATATATATATATACATATATATATATATTTTTTTTTTAAACAATGTTTAATACAAGTATACTAAAGTGCACAATATTAATTACAACAATTGTCTACATTGCCGCCATATTGTGTACAATAAAACCTGCATTATTAATTTTGATATTCTGTTCTACTATCTTTTTGCAGTGGTGATATTTTTGACAACATGTTTATGTCACATGATATTTTGCAATCAATATTTGTTTCATTCACCATATTTAACATGTACCCATTTTGAAAATGTCCCTTTTCTCATGAAAAGTGTAGTTTCAGAACTATTAGTCATTTTCTCCTCTTCGGCACAAAGGGAACACAAACCTAATTGCAAAATGAGGAGCTTCTTGTTGAGCCCCTTGTTACACTTTTGCCCGATGTTGTATCACTTTTTGTGAGGCTGCAGTGGCATAAATAATGTGCCATGTTGCACCATATTTACAAAGTGATGTGTCAGGTATATTGTATGTAGGGTGGGTGTTTCCCCACAAAAGGCCTTGTAAAAGTGGCACAGTGATATTTATCACTGTGCCACTTCTAGGACACTACTGTGTCACAACCTTACGCCTGCCTCATCACAGGCATAAGGGTGATGCAGTGCAATGGGAATAGGCTTCCCCCATGCATTGCTGAAGTTGCATCATGCTCACGACACAACTCCAGCAATGTGTGGGTTTTGCGCAGACAGATACATCAGAATTCCTGACGTATCTGCCATTCCTTGCGACATGGTGTGCCGTACAATAAAAGCATCACATCCATCATATCACAAGGAGGGTGCACTGAAAAGTGTTGCATCGCTGCTTTCACGCAGAGATGCAACACTTTTCTTTTCGTAAACTAGGCCATTGGTGTTTAAGACTGTATTTATAAAATGACCACTGCCAAAAACTTGTTTTTCAACTTTGTGAAGGACTCCTAACTTTAACATGGGGACATTTTAAGGTTTTTTTTCTCTCACAAAAACAGCCAGTGCATGACTATCAAATTGTACTTCTCTATTCCTGAACAAAGGATTTAAGGCTCCTTTTAGGAAGCCTAGTTTTATACCCCACACACCGAAGTACAACATTTGGGCTCACTCCTCAAAAATCTATGTTAACATTGTGAAACATTCCTATAATTAAAGTAGGCACATTCTGGGGTTTTATTCCCATGGAAAAGACAGCTGTATGTCAGTCGAAGTGACTTTCTCTACTCTTGTTTAAGAATATCTATTTTACACTCCAAATATAAAAGGCTGAACAAATAGATGTTTCAACTTTGTGAAAGTTTCCAATGTTTCACCTGGACACATTTTGAGAATGTGTCTTCCCATACAAAGGTGGATGTACCACTGCCAACTTGTTTTTTTTCTACTCTTGCACAAAGGACTGCTAGCTCCATTCTGGAAATCCATGAATGTTTGAAGTTTGTTAAACAAGGTTTATGTGTATGTATGTATGTGTATATATATATATAGGAGTGCTTCCTAATCGCCAGAGGTACGTGTTTGAGGCGATGCCACATCACACCTCTAACAATCAAAAATTTCACTTCTCACATGAAGAATGGACCAGCACTTAAATCTCTGGAATTATCCAATTCAATTCAAAGGCAGCATTCGGGAGGACATATGTTTATACAGATTTCTATAGAGAGGGAGCCTAGAAAGAGCCCGAAGAGCAGGTGTAAGGAATACTTTAAGAGAAACAAGAGCTTTGTGAGTAGAGGACCATTTTATTCTTGAATTATAATGACAAATATTATAAAGATGTGACAGTTCTTAAATCAATGTATCTATTGTAATAATCCAAAAGTATCAGAACAAATCAGTATGGGGAGTTTATTGCAATCAGAAATATAGTTTTATCTTCTTAATGGAGACTAGAGTTGATAAGATGGGTGCTAGAAAAGAAAATGAGAACTCTGATACTTGGATTTTTAAGGAAGTGTAAACCTTCCTGGATGAATACAGTTTAAATCAGTTAATGATGCATTTGAAGTGGGATTCTTAGATATGGGATAATTACAGTCTATCTCTAGTGGTGGCTTAAGTCCCACTATTATCACATCATATCATCTCATGACCATATATAAAATGCACATTCACACCTGAGAGTACTTGTTGCTGAATACCATGTGTTTTTAGTTATCCAAGTAAATAATACTTATTGTATAGACCTTGGAAGGAATAAAGGCTGAGTGGTCGCATTAGGATTCAGACATGTGAGCGAGTGGTCAAACACATTTACCTCAAGTGGATTACTTCATTTAATAAGCCATCAGACTAACACAATCTGTATGGGTTCTTCAACACACCTATCATTGCAAACGTAACGATGGAGACTTGAATATGACTGTAATCACACATTATCACTGTGGGCACTTAAACATCACTATAATCGCATAATATCTCTGAGAGGACTTGTACATGACTATAATCACTCACTATAACTGTGTGCTATCTCTATGCATCCTATTATTCACACACTATCTCTGTGGGGACACAGACATGTCTATAATCACACACTATCTCTGTGGGGACCTGGGCATGTCTGTAATCATACACATTCTCTTTGGCAACTGTAGTAATACTATAGTCACACACCATCTCTGTGGGGACCTCAACATCTCTAAATTCACTCTGCGGGGACCTGGGCATGTCTGTAATCACACACATTCTCTTTGGCAACTATAGTAATACTTTAGTCACAAACCATCTCTGTGGGGACTTGAGCGTTCCTGTATTTACAGGCAAGCTGTGTTTAGGCTTGAGCATCATCAGCTTCGCATTCCCTGTATGGGGCTTTGTAAAGTTAGACTTTTGGTCTAAGTTTACATTGTTGAAACTGAAAAGTAAAAAAGTTATATCTTTTGTCTAAGTTTACCATTGTGAATTGGGCCCTATTTTAATGAGGACTTAAACACAGTCATCTTCATGAACTATATCTGTGGGGACTTAAACATCGCTATAATAACACACTATCTTTGTGACAGCTTGAAATAAACTACAATAAAACACTATCTTTTGGGAACTTAAACATCACTATAAAAACATATCATCTCTGTGGGGACGTGAGCATTCCTGTAATTAAAGTGTTTTGACTTGAAGCACTAGGGGGTGCCAGGAGGCACAGGGTTAAGACTGATTTGCATATAGCTGGGTATGAACTGGGGTGACAAAGTGAGCTAAAGAATGATGATGGATTCAACCCAGATCTGTGACTGGGGGTGAGTGACTGAAACATTTCAAAACTCCGTCCATAATCTCCTTGTGTTTGATTTGTTCATCCTAAATTGGCAGGGTAGGCCCAGATGTGGGTCCCTTGCTCACTTTGCCACTGGATTCAAGCTAGCCTGGTTGATGAGGGGTGTTACCCTGACACTGGTCGCAGGATGCTTGTTTCCAGTCTCGGGAAGACCTGGCTTGGCAGTTTGGGTTGGACTGTTCCCATGAGGCACAGGGTCAACACTGATTTGCATATAGCTTGGTCAGAACTGGGGTGGTGAAGTGAGCTAAAGAACAAGGATGGATTCAACCCAGATCCGTGACTTGGAGTGAGTGACTAAAGTTTCAGCACTCCGTCCATCATCTCCTTGTGTTTGCTGCGACTTGATCAGCTTAACATTCTCTGAATGGGGCTTTGTGAATATTGAAATCAGTAAAGTTAGACTCTTGGTCTAAATTTACCTTTGTGAATTGGGCTCCGTTTTAATGAGAACTTAAACACAATCACCTTCATGCACTATCTCTGTGGGGACTTGAACAACACAATAATAACACACCATCTCTATGGGGACTTGAATATCTCTATGATAACACACCATCTTTGTGGGGACTTGAGCGTTCCTGTATTTACACGCAAGCTCTGTTTTGGCTTGAGCATTATCCGCTTCGCATTCCCTGTATGGGGCTTTGTGAATACTAATAAGTAGTAAAGTTAGACTTTTGGTCTAAGTTTACATTGTTGAAACTGAAAAGTAGAAAAGTTATATTTTTTGTCTACGTTTACCATTGTGAATGGGGCCCTATTTTAATAAGGACCTAACACAGTCATCTTCATGAACTATATCTGTGGGGACTTAAACATCGCTATAATAACACACTATCTTTGTGACAGCTTGAAAAAAACTATAATAAAACACTATCTTTTTGGGAACTTGAACATCACTATACAAACATATCATCTCTGTGGGGACTTGAGCATTCCTGTAATTAAACACAAGCTCTGTTTTGACTTGAAGCACCAGGGGGTGCCAGGAGGCACAGGGTTAAGACTGATTTGCATATAGCTGGGTATGAACTGGGGTGACAAAGTGAGCTAAAGAACGATCATGGAGTCAACCCAGATCTGTGACGGGGGTGAGTGACTGAAACATTTCAGCACTCTGTCCATAATCTCCTTGTGTTTGCTTCAACTTGATCAGATTAACATTCTCTGTGTGGGGCTTTGTGAATATTGAAAAGTAGTAAAGTTAGACTCTTGGTCTAAATTTACCTTTGTGAACGGGCCCTATTTTAATGAGGACTTAAACACAATCACCTTCATGCACTATCTCTGTGGGGACTTGAACAACACTGTAATTACACACTATCTCCGTGGGGACTTAAACATCACAATAATAACACACCATCTCTATGGGGACTTGAACATCTCTATGATAACACACCATCTGTGTGGGGACTTGAACAACACTATATTAACACACCATCTCTATGGGGACTTGAACATCTCTATAATAACACACCATCTTTGTGGGGACTTGAACAACACTGTAATAACACACTATCTCTGTGGGGACTTGAACATCACTATAATAACACACCATCTCTGTGGGGACTTGAACATCTCTATGATAACACACCCTCTTTGTGGGGACTTGAACAACACTATAATAACACACTATCACTGCGGGGACTTGAGCATTCCTATAATTTCACACATCCTCTGTATGGACTTGTAAATCATTAGTTTCACACTATTTATAATGGCATTTAAGCTTTGAATGTACACACTATTTCTATGGAGACTTAAACACAATGATCTTCACCCACTATCTCTGTGGTGACTTGAACATCTATTTTGGCAAAAATGTAAGCAGCTAATTAAGCCCTGGGTTCCACTTGACCATATTCCTTAATTCCATATGTTAATTTCTTTGTGTTAGTTCCCTTATCTCCTAAGATTGTATGCACTAATAAATAGGGTAAATATAGCATTAAGACTCTTTCTTTAAGCATGATATGATATTTTTTGGCACATTAACATACTCTTTCTTAAATATATACACCTAGTATATATGCAGCAATTCATACATGAATAGAATATAATGTTGCTTGTGTATATTGTTGATAAAATAAACATTTAGCCATGTGCCTTTGATTGTATTCAATCACAACTAGTGTTACGGACTAGGTCCCCACAAGGATGGTAGCACATGTTCAAGTCCCCACAAGGATGGTGCTGTGCGCACGATTAAATAACAATATATTTGCAAATTTGAAGCAGGATCCTGTATCCTGAATTTTTTCTTAACATTTTTCTGTTATTAGTGTGTTGTAAAAACATTGGGAAAGGTTAGTCCCCACAAGGCTGGTATTCACACATAGTCCCCACAAGGATGGTAACACGTGTATGGGTGCCTCTGTGTGTGTGTGTGTGTGTGTGGATCTGTGTGTGTGTGGATCTGTGTGTGTGTGTGGCTCTGTCTGTGTGTGTGCAGCTCTGTGTGTGTGTGTGGCTCTTTGTGTGTGTGTGGCTCTGTGTGTGTGTGGCTCTGTGTGTGGCTCTGTGTGTGTGTGTGTGGCTCTGTGTATGTGTGGGGCTCTCTGTGTGTGTGTGCCTCTGTGTGTGTGTGTGTGTGGCTGTGTGTGTGTGTGTGTGTGTGGATCTGCGTGTATGTGTGTGTGTGGCTCTGTGTTGTGTGTGGCTCTGTGTGTGTGTGTGTGGCTCTGTGTGAGTGTGTGGCTCTGTGTGTGTGTGTGTGGCTCGGTGTGTGTGGCTCTGTGTATGTGTGTGGCTGTGTGTGTGTGTGGGTGCAAATGCAATAGGTATTGCATTTGCGAGAGATTAAGCTATTGGCATTGTAAATGACAATGCCATTTATTCATATGTTTTCAAAACCAACACATAAATAAACATTTTGCCATTTACAATGCCAATAGCTCTAACTTTTGCAAAGGCGAGACCGTTGCATTGTAAATGCTTGTTTTCTCTTTCTACATGTGCTGCATTCTTCAGCACACATAGAACAAGGAAAATGCCTCTTTTGATTGTTTTTGTGCAAGAAGGTGTCTCTTCAAAGTTGCCCCTCCAAAACAATCTGGCTGTAGTTTGTGCACCAGAGCTGGCAGAAAGGGCAGGAATGCACTGTATCTTGTAGATTCTGCCCTTTTCTTTTGACGTACGGTAACGCATCTAGAAGGCTTGTGGTGCTGCCTTACGTCAAACTATTGTAAATATGCAGCATAAACATTTCTCCTCATTACGCCTGCTTTGGGACGGCGTTAGTTTTTCCACTGCCCCAGAGTTACACTATGTTGTAAATCTAGGGAAGTATCAAAAACTATAGGTGGTGCGTTGGATCACCCAGAGCAACACCCATGGAACACCCCTTCAATGCAGAGAAAAGCATTGCTATACTGCATATTTACAAGGCCATGAAAGGCCACTTAGGGTGACTTTGCATGGCCTTGCAAATATGGGTCGACACACTGCGCCTCCGGAGTGTCACAAAAGTAACGCTTCAGTGATGTTAAAGTGCTGCATGGGCATTGTAAATACGCACCACAGTTCTAGAGGTAGAGGAAGATGGAAGACCAGTGACAATGGGGGAGGCATGGAGGAAAAGTAGCTGGAAATAGTGAGACAAAGAGGTGGGTGGTGTTTAGTGGTGGATAAAAGAGACATGTGATGCAATCCAGAGGAGCCTTTTTATTTGGCACCATGACTTCTGATAGCTTCAGCTGCAGGCTTCTAAATAAAGCTTTGTGCCCTGGCACTTAATCTTTTACCAATTAAGCATTGGTAACAGGAGATGATCAGGTAATGAAGTGTGAATAGGTATGAATTCAAGGGTGAAAGCTTGTGCAAGGACGTGTTTGTATCTCTTAGACCCATAAACCTCCATCAATGCAGCTGTATTCAGGGTAGGCCACTCCCCACCTCGCTCACTGCCACTCCTCTGTGCCACCGCCGCTGTTGCTCCACTTTGTGGCCTCCTGTGCCAGTGCTGTAACTTATTATTTTCTGTTTCCCCGCTTTTTTTGCCTCCTGTGCCTTTGTTGTAACACTACTATTTTCTGTATCCCCACTTTTTTTTTGCCTCCTGTGCCATTGTTGTAAAGCTAATATTTTCTGTTTCCCCGCTTTTATTGCCTCCTGTGCCATTGTTGTAACATTATTATTTTTTTTCTCTCTCCCCTGTGCCCGCTCCTTCTCTTTCCTTTCCCGCCGCTGCCTTCCCTGCGTCCACGCTCCCTTAGCGCCCATTCATCGGCCCGCTCCCCCTTCCCAGCTACTCCTCCCTCCCTTAACATCTTATATGGAGGCCGCGCCGCTGGGGCGCCGAAATGATTCAGAAAAGGGGGTGGTGATGAACAGAGTGTCTGAATTAAGCAGACCACTCTTACCCAGTCCAAAGATCAGGGCTTGATCCATCACCGTTTTTCAGCTCACTGCACCATCCCAGCTCAGAACTTGGCTATATGCAAATTAGTCTGACCCTGGCCCAGTGCATCATGGGAACAGGGCAGACCAAACTACCAAGCCAATTCTTATACTGGGAAGGAAACAAGCTACCGGGGACCGGTTTCTGGCATTTCAGCCGTCTTCGGCCCGGCTTGCTTGAATCCTGATGGTGCAATGAGCTAGGGACTCACATCTCAGTATACCCTTCCACGCTCATGGTGGACAAAAATGATTCAGAAAAGGGGGTGGTGATGAACAGAGTGTCTGAATTAAGCAGACCACTCTTACCCAGTCCAAAGATCAGGGCTTGATCCATCACCGTTTTTCAGCTCACTGCACCATCCCAGCTCAGAACTTGGCTATATGCAAATTAGTCTGACCCTGGCCCAGTGCATCATGGGAACAGGGCAGACCAAACTACCAAGCCAATTCTTATACTGGGACGGAAACAAGCTACCGGGGACCGGTTTCTGGCATTTCAGCCGTCTTCGGCCCGGCTTGCTTGAATCCTGATGGTGCAATGAGCTAGGGACTCACATCTGAGTATACCCTTCCACGCTCATGGTGGACAAAAATGATTCAGAAAAGGGGGTGGTGATGAACAGAGTGTCTGAATTAAGCAGACCACTCTTACCCAGTCCAAAGATCAGGGCTTGATCCATCACCGTTTTTCACCTCACTGCACCATCTCAGCTCAGAACTTGGCTATATGCAAATTAGTCTGACCCTGGCCCAGTGCATCATGGGAACAGGGCAGACCAAGCTACCAAGCCAATTCTTATACTGGGAAGGAAACAAGCTACCGGGGACCGGTTTCTGGCATTTCAGCCGTCTTCGGCCCGGCTTGCTTGAATCCTGATGGTGCAATGAGCTAGGGACTCACATCTGAGTATACCCTTCCACGCTCATGGTGGACAAAAATGATTCAGAAAAGGGGGTGGTGATGAACAGAGTGTCTGAATTAAGCAGACCAGTCTTACCCAGTCCAAAGATCAGGGCTTGATCCATCACCGTTTTTCAGCTCACTGCACCATCGCAGCTCAGAACTTGGCTATATGCAAATGAGTCTGACCCTGGCCCAGTGCATCATGGGAACAGGGCAGACCAAACTACCAAGCCAATTCTTATACTGGGAAGGAAACAAGCTACCGGGGACCGGTTTCTGGCATTTCAGTCGTCTTCGGCCCGGCTTGCTTGAATCCTGATGGTGCAATGAGCTAGGGACTCACATCTGAGTATACCCTTCCACGCTCATGGTGGACAAAAATGATTCAGAAAAGGGGGTGGTGATAAACAGAGTGTCTGAATTAAGCAGACCACTCTTACCCAGTCCAAAGATCAGGGCTTGATCCATCACGTTTTTCAGCTCACTGCACCATCCCAGCTCAGAACTTGGCTATATGCAAATTAGTCTGACCCTGGCCCAGTGCATCATGGGAACAGGGCAGACCAAACTACCAAGCCAATTCTTATACTGGGAAGGAAACAAGCTACCGGGGACCGGTTTCTGGCATTTCAGCCGTCTTCGGCCCGGCTTGCTTGAATCCTGATGGTGCAATGAGCTAGGGACTCACATCTGAGTATACCCTTCCACGCTCATGGTGGACAAAAATGATTCAGAAAAGGGGGTGGTGATGAACAGAGTGTCTGAATTAAGCAGACCACTCTTACCCAGTCCAAAGATCAGGGCTTGATCCATCACCGTTTTTCAGCTCACTGCACCATCCCAGCTCAGAACTTGGCTATATGCAAATTAGTCTGACCCTGGCCCAGTGCATCATGGGAACAGGGCAGACCAAACTACCAAGCCAATTCTTATACTGGGAAGGAAACAAGCTACCGGGGACCGGTTTCTGGCATTTCAGCCGTCTTCGGCCCGGCTTGCTTGAATCCTGATGGTGCAATGAGCTAGGGACTCACATCTGAGTATACCCTTCCACGCTCAAGGTGGACAAAAATGATTCAGAAAAGGGGGTGGTGATAAACAGAGTGTCTGAATTAAGCAGACCACTCTTACCCAGTCCAAAGATCAGGGCTTGATCCATCACCGTTTTTCAGCTCACTGCACCATCCCAGCTCAGAACTTGGCTATATGCAAATTAGTCTGACCCTGGCCCAGTGCATCATGGGAACAGGGCAGACCAAACTACCAAGCCAATTCTTATACTGGGAAGGAAACAAGCTACCGGGGACCGGTTTCTGGCATTTCAGCCGTCTTCGGCCCGGCTTGCTTGAATCCTGATGGTGCAATGAGCTAGGGACTCACATCTGAGTATACCCTTCCACGCTCATGGTGGACAAAAATGATTCAGAAAAGGGGGTGGTGATGAACAGAGTGTCTGAATTAAGCAGACCACTCTTACCCAGTCCAAAGATCAGGGCTTGATCCATCACCGTTTTTCAGCTCACTGCACCATCCCAGCTCAGAACTTGGCTATATGCAAATTAGTCTGACCCTGGCCCAGTGCATCATGGGAACAGGGCAGACCAAACTACCAAGCCAATTCTTATACTGGGAAGGAAACAAGCTACCGGGGACCGGTTTCTGGCATTTCAGCCG
Organism: Lissotriton vulgaris; assembly: GCF_964263255.1. Lineage (NCBI taxonomy): Eukaryota > Metazoa > Chordata > Amphibia > Caudata > Salamandridae > Lissotriton > Lissotriton vulgaris. The sequence goes on along the minus strand of NC_141685.1, from coordinate 337,000,793 downwards.
TCTTCGGCCCGGCTTGCTTGAATCCTGATAGTGTAATGAGCTAGGGACTCACATCTGAGTATACCCTTCCACGCTCATGGTGGACAAAAATGATTCAGAAAAGGGGCGCCGAAGGCCAAAGGCAAGCCCGTCTGTGCCTGTCCACGCCTGGACCGCGCCCCCATGACCCCTGGCCCCCAGGAGCTCCATGATGCTCGCCTCTGCTACGGCTCCAGCACCCTCCATGCACCTAACACTGGTCGATTATGCACCTGCTGCCTGGCCATCCCAAAACGCACGCATGGACCCTTCTCCTGCCAGAACTGCAACTTCACCAGCATCTGGCCCGCCAACCCACCCACAGAAGAACCCAACTTCCTCAGATGTATCCTACTCAACACTAAGTAAGGGCAAAATTTGCGAATTTGCGGAACGCGAATTTGCGCAAAATCGAATTCGCAATCGGCGAAATCCGCGAATTCGTGCGAATTTGCGGATTATTGTTTTTTGCGTGTTCGCAGGGTTTACTGCGTGTTCGCGGGGTTTTTTTCTGGTTCGCGGGGGCTTTTTGCATGTTTGCGGGCCGCTTGCATGGCGAAGTTACCCATGCGGTCGTGTATGGGCACAGCACCCTCTGGTTCACCACTGCCAACCTCTGGTTCATCACTGCCACCCTCTGGTTAACCACTGCCACCCTCTGGTTCACCCCTGCCACCCTCTGGTTCACCACTTCCACCCTCTGGTTCATCACTGCCACCCTCTGGTTTACCACTGCCACCCTCTGGTTCACCCCTGCCACCCTCTGGTTCACCCCTGTCACCCTCTGGTTCACCACTGCCACCCTCTGGTTCACCCCTGCCACCCTCTGGTACAGCACTGTCACCCTCTGGTTCACCACTGCCACCCTCTGGTTCACCATTGCCACCCTCTGGTTCACGACTGCCACCCTCTGGTTCATCACAGCACCTCTGGTTCACCCTTGCCACCCTCTGGTACAGCACTGTCAAGCTCTGGTTCACAACTGCCACCCTCTGGTTCCCAACTGCCATCCTCTGGTTCATCACAGCACCTCTGGTTCACCACTGCCACCCTCTGGTTAACCACTGTCACCCTGTTGTTCAGCACTGCCACCCTCTGGTTCACCACTGCCACCCTCTAGTTCATCGCAGCACCCTCTGGTTCACCCCTGCCAACCTCTGGTACAGCACTGTCACCCTCTGGTTCACCACTGCCACCCTCTGGTTCACCACTGTCACCCTCTGGACATCACAGCACCTCTGGTTCACCACTGCAACCCTCTGGTTACCACTGTCACCCTCTGGCTCCTCACTGCCACCCTCTGGTTCACCACTGTGACTCTCTGGCTCACCACTGCCACCCTCTGGTTCATCCATGCCACCCTCTGGTTCACCACTGCCACCCTCTGGTTCACTCCTGCCACCATCTGGTTCATCACTGCCACCTTCTGGTTCCCCCCTGCCACCCTCTGGTTCAGCACTGTCACCCTCTGGTTCACCCCTGCCAGCCTCTGGTTCATCATTATCACCATCTGGTTCACAACTGCAACCCTCTGGTTCACCACTCCCACCTTCTACCGAGACCTTTTGTGACGCAGAGGCAGCCAAAAGTAAGTATGGGCGAATTTTGCGAATCTCGCGCTCGCAAATTTTGCGGATTTGCGAACTCGCAATCCGCAAAATCTGCGAATTCTTGCGAATTTGCGGATTTTTTTTGTGTTCGCAAGGATTTCTGCCAGTTCGCGAGGGTTTCGTACCAGTTCGCAATTGCGAACTTACATTTCGGCGCGCAACGGTCGCGAATTATGTTGTTTCTACGTCTGGTTCATCATCACAGGTTCCCAGCACCCTCTGTTTCACCACTGCAACCCTCTGTTACATCAATGCCACCCTCTGGTTCATCATTACTGTAGATTATGGGCGGGAAAAGCAAGCACACCAGCCCTGCTTCAACTGAGATGAATTAATTTGGGGTTAGTTTATTAATGTGTCACTGTTTTAAAATTCCAGTCTGGCACCTGCTTCCTTATCTGTAATTTTGCTTTCTGTTGCAGTGCATTTTTTTTCCCCAGGACCTTTGTGGCCTTCTTGTAGCTATTCTATGAGCCTGCTGTGAGGGTCAGAGCAGGGTCATACAATTGTTGCAACTAGCAACTGAATTCTGGAGGGGCCCCAGTCAGGAAGCACTACCGGGAATTGTTACTAATGATGAGTTTGAACTCTTGCCCCTGCCGAGTGCTTTCAGTTTTGAAAAACTCGTTTTTCTGCAATTTCGCGGGGTTCGCGGGGCGCGAACACGCGTGAGATCGGATTCGGAAGCCGCAAATTCGTGCGAATATGCAATTTGTTTTTTTTGCGGTGTGTTAGTTGGCAAGGTTTTGTGCGTTTTTGCGAGCCGCTCATAGCGCAAGGCGCGAAGTTACCCTCGCGGTCGTTCAAGGGCGCAGCCATCTTGTTTGCCTGACGTATTTCCGCTTCCGGGCGCGAAGTGTAATCTCGCAAAGTCCGCGGCTTGCCAGTACAGTTTCGCGCGTGTTCGCAAGAAAAATCTCGCGCGAACTTACCCGCGCGGTCGTGAACGGGCGCGGCCATCTTGTTTCTCATTCATTGCTATGGTTCTGGGCATGGTCTTTGTATCCTCTGTCAATCTCTGCCATCCTTTGCTTGTTTGAAGTTTTTTTTTATCTATTTTACTTATTATCTATCCCTCTATTTTTCTAGCCCTATATTTTTGTGTTTACTGCTACTTTTGGTTAATTTTAAACTACTTTTGTAAACTCTTTTCTTTTCTTCTCTTCCCTATTCTATTTTCTTTATTCCTTTCCGCCCAGACCATGGTGAAGGGAGCCGGGAAGCATCCCGAGAAGGGGAAGGGTCCCGCACCCCGTGTCCGGCTCCCGTGCGGGCGTTTGAGGGGGGGACTAGTGATGCCACGGGAGATCTTTACCCCGGAGGAGGTGGCCCAACTCGTTTTTTATGTTCAGCGCCGCCTCCCCAGGACCATCATGGGAGGCGGCAAGATCAGTGCCGGGTACGGGGCCCGGGAACAGCGGAAGCGGTGGGAGAAGGTGTGCCAGGCCATTTACCACCACTCTCGGGTCTGGCGCACCTACAACCAGACTTAAACCGCATTAGTTCAGATTCGTATACGATGCATTGTTGGTTAAACTTCTTCTCAACGCCTGATAAAGTGAACGCACTAGGGGTGACAAAGCATACTGTTTTGGCGGGTGAAGGGTCAACTAAATTAACAGTTTTAATCGGATTCATAGACTGGGGAAATTGCATGTTTTGTAAATTTATATTGACATTGCCGAACACTGAATGCCAGACGGCTTGCACTTGAAATGTTTCTTTAAAATAAGACTTTTAAACAAATATTGATATCATTTATAAATTGTCCGTTTACAGTTACCCCTGACGAAGGGCTGGATTTTAGCCCGAAATGCATTGGGTCTGGAATGAAATAAAAGAATGCTGCTCTGAACCAGTGTATTAGGAGCTTATTTCCAAAAGAAGTCTGGATGGACACATGGAAGTATGAGAAGTTTCCGAAATGCAGAGCGATAAATATGTGGATTGGAGGTTTACGATGTTAACAGAGTGACGAACATTAATGAAAAATTTGAATAATCTTTGAAGAGGTCGAATGGTTGAAATTTAGGTTGGATATGGCATCCACACAAGCAGTGCACCTGGGTGTGGAGCGTGCAACCACGCGCTCCCCATATGTCTTTACTTTGTATTGGTGCATTTGGGCTTGCACTACCCAGGGTCGCACGCAACTGGCTAAAAATGTTTTCAGACTAAATAAATAGTAAATAAAAGGAGAAATGGAGTGCAGACCACCTACACAATGTTCATACAAATAATTAGCCCCCCGTTGGTCGACGCACCCGGCATGAGTGAAATGGACAAAATGTTGGACAAATATTCGGACATCCACATACAGTTGAACATCATGATCAGGGCAACAATCTTTAGCGTTGGCAATCGCTAACATTTTGAAGGACATTTAAAACGTTTTTTTAGAGATGGATTATGAACGTTTCTGGCTAGCGAATGATGTATTGTCCATAATAAGCATGAAATCAATAGGAGATTCGGCATATACACGGTGATGCACTATGGGGAACGTAGTGTAGGTGCACAACAAAAGGACTAATCAGGCTTTGGGAGGAAGTGGGAGGAGTAGGAAATGGTTAAAGCCTAGGTCTGCACACGTGCGAAACGTAATTACTTGCAGCGCGTAACGCGGGTTGAAAGAATGGAAAGAACGAGCAGGTATGCTAAACATGAAAACGGGGCTTTATTTCATTTTGTTGTAGAAACACGTAAAGATGATAAGCAAGTTTGTGTAAGAGGAATGCAAACAGATCGTAGTTCTGCCATGAGGGTGAAATGCATAACAAGGGAAATAGTACGCTCTGACTTAAACCGCATTAGTTCAGATTCGTATACGATGCATTGTTGGTTAAACTTCTTCTCAACGCCTGATAAAGTGAACGCACTAGGGGTGACAAAGCATACTGTTTTGGCGGGTGAAGGGTCAACTAAATTAACAGTTTTAATCGGATTCATAGACTGGGGAAATTGCATGTTTTGTAAATTTATATTGACATTGCCGAACACTGAATGCCAGACGGCTTGCACTTGAAATGTTTCTTTAAAATAAGACTTTTAAACAAATATTGATATCATTTATAAATTGTCCGTTTACAGTTACCCCTGACGAAGGGCTGGATTTTAGCCCGAAATGCATTGGGTCTGGAATGAAATAAAAGAATGCTGCTCTGAACCAGTGTATTAGGATCTTATTTCCAAAAGAAATCTGGATGGACACATGGAAGTATGAGAAGTTTCCGAAATGCAGAGCGATAAATATGTGGATTGGAGGTTTACGATGTTAACAGAGTGACGAACATTAATGAAAAATTTGAATAATCTTTGAAGAGGTCGAATGGTTGAAATTTAGGTTGGATATGGCATCCACACAAGCAGTGCACCTGGGTGTGGAGCGTGCAACCACGCGCTCCCCATATGCACCTACAACCAGGCCACCCACCGCTGGACGGATGTCCTGACCCGTGAGCGAGATCTGCTCGACCTCCTTGGCCTTGAGATCCCCGGGCTTGGTGAGTAGTAGTAGCTATGTCTTTACTACTATGTTTTCTCCTGTTGTGTTATTATATTGCAAATTTTTGTTTTTTACCAAGAGCAATAATGCTGCTCATTACATTGTAGGTAAATTTTATTTCAAAATCTTCTGTTCATTTCAGGTACACTGCTCTCCTTCTTCTCAGTAGTGTTGCTACTATGCTTATTTGTTTTAGATTTTGTGTTCATTTCATTGGCCTGTGAAATTATGTATGAGTGTAGTTGAAAGAACTGCGTAATGCTACACACTAAGGTTCAGATTTTTAATTACCGGCGCATCCCTGCAAAGTTGCAGGGATGCGCCAGTAATTGTGCGTCACGCCACCATCACCCATGGTGCGCCGTATTTACAATGCGGCGCGCCATGGGCCCAAAACGTCACCAAAGCGTTACGCATCTGTGCCGTAAAGGCGGCGCATTGCTGGAGTTGCGTCGCAACGATGGTGCAGCTCCATCAATGCTCTGGGGTGCCCTATCTCCCCAATGCTGCGTCAAGCCGTACGTCTGCTTCAAGCAGGCGCAGGGTTTGAGTCACGCATCATTGTCCTCAAAGTGACTGATTGAAATCTTGTAGATTTCCCTCAGCCACTTTTAGGATGCGTTCCTGCGCAGGAACGCCCTCCCTTGCGCCGGAACGCCCCCTATTGGCGCAGGGCTTTACAACGTGATGCATCTCCCATATGCGTCACGTTGTTAATATACGCCGCACCATTGCGCCTCTTTTGTGCTGTCGCTGCGTCACAAAAGTCACGCAACAATGGAGCAAAAGAGCTGCAAGGGCCTTCTAAATCAGCCCCTACAGACTCAAGTCCAGTCCTTCCTTTGTACACATGGCGATAAGAAGAAATAGTGGTGGTGGATTAATAGTTTGAGTATTTTAATGACTGGTTAATGTAGTAGGAAACTTTAGTGTTGTCGCTGATCTTCAATCACGATGGACTTTGGCTGTCACTTTGCGTGCTGCAGACTGCTGCCTGCCAATCCTAGGCAAACCTTTTTAGTACTTTGTTTAGTGAGTTACATAGGGTAGTTTCCAATTCGACGGTCCGCAAATCAAGCAATACTAAAGTAATGACGTAGTCGACCACATGAGATTGGTCAATAATATATCCCGTGGAGTCGTTCCCTATTTGCTATTTCGCAAAAATATTTTGTTACTTTGTTAGTTCTTTTGAAATGTTTGATTTGGTTGAGAAATATCATCCATGTTTTCTGTTTTTCTTTCTTTCATGTTGTACATCAGCTTCCCCCAGGGGCAAGAGGAGGACACAGGAGGAGGAGGAGGAGGGTGCTGTTGATGATGCAGGCCAGGACCGGGCAGTCGAGGGCTCCTTTGCTGGCCCCAGTAAGTTTTAATTTTAATATAGAGTACTTATTTTTTCCTAGCGTTCCTCATTCGATTTTTTCTAAATCGTCTTTGATCTTCTTGTAGACAGGATCTAAATTCTTATCCTGCCTCGACTATGACTCCGTGTGGTATTACTAGATTATTCTTATTAGTCTGTCTGTGTAGCTAACTAAGATTGCACATTTGGCATTTCCATTGGACTCCCATTCTAGTCAGCAATAGCTCTATGCGCTGAGTGCAGTCCTCTGGGATTGTCCATAATGTCTTTTCAAGTATTCTAAATGTTTATGCTTTGACCATTGCCAACAATAAAAAGGTGAATGACCACCACCAAGAAAGAATAAGATACTACTTTACTTTTGGTTTGGATAGGAGGACAATCCATTCTACTACTCTTGCAGGGACAAATCTGCACAAACAGAACTATGGACACTAAATAATGCATCGCTTAGCTTATCAATTATAATAGGTGCTGTAACTGTTAGACTTTCCACATACCTCAGTGATAACAGACTTTGTAGTTGAACCCCCAATCTCCTTACTGACTAGATAGTGTGGCAGAGTCATTTAGCTCCCAAAGTCACCAATGGCAGAGGCACGGACTCATGCTTGCAAAAATTCGAAAACCTTTAGCTCATCCACTCTAGTCTGGAGGACCAAAAACCACAGAGTCTATTTAAGTTTAAAAGCTTTATTAAAAGTAAACACATTTATTAAATTCAAGTTTGTCATAAAAGTGAACGTGTAACTGAAAATGGAAAAGTGCTTAGTGCTGACGATTAATTGGACACATTTCTTGTGGTCGAGCCGAGCTCTCACCTGGTTTGAACTTGATCCTGCTCGTGTTCTTAGAAGTCAAGGTTCTGTCTGTTAGGAGAAAAAGTGGTCCGTGTTAAAAAGTAAAAAGCAAACATTCATCAGTTGTGCCAAAAAGTGCAGCAAGACAACAGCCTTCCCTGGAAAAAGGGACATTTTTACTCTAGAGTACACAGTCATAAATTATTAAATTGTACACTGTTTTTTTCACATTTCTTTCTTCCTCCTAGACCAAATATTATATAGTAGTGAGTGGTGTATTCTAACATTATTAAATGTACTTTGTAGGTGGAACATCTGGAGACGGGGCCAGCGCGGAGGTGGTGGTGGCATTGGACGAGGAGGACAACTCTGGGGAGGAGGCGGTGCAAGTGCCGGACAAGGACATGCCTGTGAGGGTTCACACGGTGGTGGCGGGCAGAGGTAAGCTATACATTCCTTAGTCATTGAGATTGAAGACTGTAGAGTGTGCTTTCTGCACGGGTGTATTATAAAAAAAGCAGGTAGTAGCCTCCTCTAAATGTACTTCGACTTAGCTGTGAAGTTTTTGGCGAGAAGAATCCCAATCAGATCTGAGGTGAACTTGATGGATGGGATGAACGAAAAGCGAAAGAAGGGTGTAAGTCAGTGTGGAAGCACGAGAAATGTAATGATGACTGGCAAAGAAGAATGATATGTGTTTGCTTGGTCCCCGAGGTGGCTGGGAAGGTAAGAAAATGGTATGGTGCATGGCTGGGTGAATGATGAAGCAAGGATGGGTGGAAGGAGAACAGCCTGGGTGGGTGAGACAGAAACTGTATGTGTGAAATATACTTTGAATGGATGGATGCCTGGATCATTCATGGTACTATCTGACTCTTAGATAGCATATGTGTATCTAGAGAGAGTAGACGGTCACTGGATGAACTAAGTGTTACTTTGAAGAGCATGTAACACCGCACCCGCACGTCCGTTCCAGTGTAGGAAAGGCAAGGAAAAGAAGTTGTAACGTTGTCCAAATACTACCTTGAATAGTAGCAGTAGTTTGTATTGCAACTGCAAGCACAGCATATATCCGGTTATAACGGTGGACACTCCCTACCTCCCTTAATAACTTTAGTTTAGTAGTAGTACGTCATTCATGTGTGGGGGTATCACTGTTCACTCAATAATAAGCAAAGCACCTAAAGTCATCCCATATGTCATCAAATACATCCCATGTGAAGTGATAGATAATCAGATAATTTAGCTTCTTCATTTTCCTTTTCTAATACTCATTTGCACTGTAGGGTGAAAGCTAAATTAATTAAGCAGTAGCCCTTTTAACAGAGTATTCTCAGTGCCACCCGTAATAGAAAAGTAAGAGCTTCACCACCTGCATGTACTGGACCGGTACAGTAACGCAAGTCTGTCTCACTCACCATGGTGTGCGTCTGTTTTTCTCGGGTGCAAGTTCACTGCGCTGGCATTATGCCGGCTTGCATAAGATAACGTACCAATTTTCCTAAACAAGAGAGAAGAAGAAGAATAAGAGTGGTGTACTTTCATAGTCGACTGTGATGGAAGTCCATAGTGCTCGTAGAATTTGTTCCTGAAACTCCCACTAATGTTAGAGCAAGGATGAAGAAGTCGGAGGTTACATGGATACTGTCCTCAATAGTTATGTACTGTGCTTTCAATTTGCTACTTGTACTGTGACAACTTTCTGCTCAATCATTTTGTGTTAATCTTAAGGAGCATTGGTTACAGACTATGTCTTTCTTTTTTCATGTAGTTGCTCCTTCCAAATCCAAGACACCATCAAGGAGGAAGGAGCTGGCTCGAATGGCCCGGCAACGGAGGCTGGATGCCACTGTCGCTGAATATCGGCGGCTGGTGGCCCTGGAGGAGGAGGAGACGCAGTCTGGTACAACAACAACGTCCACTGGGACAGCTGCATCCTCCTCCGTGCGGGCTGCCAGCCAGCGCAGTGCTCCAGCGGTACGGAGCCGGGCTACCAAAGCCAAACGCCACCGCCCAGCAGCAAAGAAAGCAGCTGCCCCTCACAGGATTTGCAAGGCACACCGGCGCCGCTTATCCCTCAGACTGTCCTACCTGGAGCAGGAGGTCCATAACTATAAGAACGTGGTGGAGGGCCTCCGCTTCGAACTTGCCACCCTCCGCAAGGAGCATGATGCCCTGGCTGCTAATTCCAACAGCACCCTGCCATAGTGTCCCTTGCCCCTTTTTTAGAGACTTTTGGGGGGTGGGAATTGGGAGTTGGGATTTTTGGGGACTTTTGAAGGACAATCGTTGGGGTTAGGGAGGGTCTTGCGGGAGATTCTTTTGTTAGGGCTATAAAAATATACTTTTTAAAACTTTATCTGACCATACCTGTTTTTTACTGCTTTTGAGTCTGGTGGGTGGGGGTTTAACAGTAAGTTTGTTTTCCTGAATAGTCCTAGGACTTTAGTAGTACTACCGTCAATCCAATCTCTCGTCTCTCCTAATACTCCATTATACTACCTCCAACCAAATGCCTATCTTACCTGTAATTTCTGTTTGCAAGTAGGGCTAGGCCCAGGGCTGGCTCCACGGGAAACAGCAAATAAGGTTGGCAATCCTGGGCGGATAAAATTTCCTCATAGCGGTGGTACTAGTGGTGTGACACAGTGGCAGTTGCATGCCTATGAAAAAAAAGAAAATGAAATCTGGTTTGTCCTCCTGAGCAATACAACGGTACAATAGAGAATATAGCAGGTGACAGAAGTACACTAGAACAGTGCCACATTGTAGCCTAACAAATGTTAAAGTATAACTAATTCGGTTGAAGTTCTTTGACATTAGCCATGGGTCTTTGTCAAGCAGAGTAAGAATATATCCTCGGATTTCTTCACCAGCCTGTTGCTATCACCTTATCCTCCCCAGCAAGTGTGTGGATTTATTGCTGTAAGAGGGTTAGGGTTTGAAAAATGGATGGGTACGGGGGTTTTTGGGAAAGGTTTTGGGAGACAAGAAAAAATAGCACAGCATGGACAAACAATTGTGAACATAAATCTTTGGGTACAAACCTATCCATCAATCTTTGAAAGTGCATGCACTACTGCATGCATGTCAGTGAAAAGTAAGTAGTACTTTCGACAACTGTGGAAGAAAGAATGCGACAGTACAGGGCGTGTATGGAAATATTGATAACTATATTCAACATAAGGTCTCTGTAGCCAGATACCTGAGAGCCTTGCTGGTCACTATAAATCCATTCACAACACTCAATGGGGTTGGTCTGGAAGGTATAGTAGATAGAAAAGGAGAAATTGCTTTTTTTTAGGTGTCCCCTCACTCACCAGGGTTGCCCCTTGGTGACATGCTTCATCATTGGGGCCATTGGGGCCATCCCAGTCCTCTACGGGCTGGGGCGTGCTGCGACTTGCGAATTAGGTAGGAGCACTTACAAATGACTATGTGTGGTGCAGATGTGATAGTGGAGTGGACTAAGTGATGTGTTAAGGGATCAATTTAGAAGCAGAGAGAGATCCAAGAAATGCAGTCACAGTCCGAGAAAAACACTAAGGATACTGTATCTGTATGTTGTTGTAGTTGTCCTGTTGAATTTGGTAAGTAAGTTGCATTCAGAAAAAAATTCCTCTCATTAGCGGCACTCCTCCATTGCAGCTGACGCTTCGTCCATCAATGTTGTTGACCAGAAGACACCCTGTCCACTGCCTGCCTGATGCTGAATTGTGGGTCGCTAATGTGAAGCCTGACTCCATCCTTTTTTCCCCATTGCAGAGACTGAAACCCGGCCTGTAATTATTCAACGAAAAACAGGAAGTGATATAATATTACAACACCACTGATAAATAAATATAAGGTATGTAGGCTGTGGAGTGCAAAAAGTCACACTTTGATTTTCCTAGTGGACAGTACAATATTTTCGAAAGTGCGTACTCTGTCTGAGTCACCTTTTGAAGGATAAATAAGTAGGGGCAAATTAATGTAGCGGATCTTTCCCCTCAAGCTAGGTGTACTATAAACTGTGTTTTAGAACAAAATTAGATCTTCCCAGCAGTGCTCCCAAGGTCCCAGACCCTTACTAAAGCCAATCGCAAAAATGTAGAAGACCACCAATCAAATCTCAAAAAACGAGGCCTAGCAGAAAACTGGTGACAAAACGTACTTTGAAAGTAAAAGTAGGCCCAAGTACCCCCTTACCCACAGTGGATTGCATTCCAACCACTTGCAAGCAACCAAGCAAAAGTATCCATAGCCAGCATCGCTCCAAGACTCGAAAACCCCCCCACCCAAACACATGCAATAGAAATACTGCTAACCCTAACGAACCCTAAGTTAAGAATAGTGGCAAAGGCTTTCTTTAACTATGCCAAATCCCCCCTTTCCCACCATGGATTTTCTTCAAATGACTTGCAACCAAAATTACACATTCTCACGAGTGCTCTAAGACCCCAAAACTCAGTTGCAAAAATCTAGAACACCCCGAAACACATGCAATCCTGCTAATAGGGCTAACCCTAACGAACCCTAAGTTACAAAAAGTGCCAAAAGGCTTTTCCGCGAGGATTTTGTCCCAACCACTTCTACCCGGTATTAAACCTTCCCAGGAATGCCCCAAGACCCGCCGCCAACCCACCCGCCAAGAAGCATGACACCCCCAAACAGGCCAAAAGCAAAATCTCATACTTGCAATATTTCTCGGACGCGCTGCGTAGCTAGGCCATAAGACGGGGTTGCCACCACGGATTTCCTGAAAAGCAAATGCAATCAAGATTAGAGTGTCCCAGCAGTGCTCCCAGACCCCGAAACCCACCCACAAACACCAGGAAGCCCCCAAACAGGCCCCCGAAAACGCTACATTGAGCAAAATGTCAGAAATAGCCCAAAAAAAATCGGCCTGGATTTTGTCCCAACCACTTCTACCCGGTATTAGACCTTCCCAGGAATGCCCCAAGACCCGCCAACCCACCCGCCAAGAAGCATAACACCCCCAAACAGGCCAAAAGCAAAATCTCATACTTGCAATATTTCTCGGCCTTCGGTCCAAACGCGCTGCGTAGCTAGGCCATAAGTCGGGGTTGCCACCACGGATTTCCTGAAAAGCAAATGCAATCAAGATTAGAGTGTCCCAGCAGTGCTCCCAGACCACGAAACTCACCCACAAACAAACGGAACCCCCCCTAAAAGCACCTCAAAGGCAAGCAAGTCAACAAAAACACAAAAAATGTTCTTCCTGGGATTTGGTCCAAACCACTTTTATCCGGTAATACAACTTCCCAGCAATGGCCCCAGAGCCGTCAACCCAGGAGAAAACGAGTAGAAGACCCCCAAACAGCCAAAGAGCAAAAGTACAAAAATGGGGACTTTGTCAGTTTTTCCCAAATTTCCCAAATCACTCCGCGCGCGCTCTGCAGCTAGGCCCTAACTCCCCTCTGCCACCATGGATTTGCTTCAAACCTCTTGCAAAGTAAGGTATATATAGCCAGCAGTGCGCCCAGACCCCGAAACCCACCCACAAACACCAGGAAGCACCCCAAACAGGCCCCCGAAAACGCTACATTGAGCAAAATGTCAGAAATAGCCCAAAAAAAATCGGCCTGGATTTTGTCCCAACCACTTCTACCCGGTATTAGACCTTCCCAGGAATGCCCCAAGACCCGCCAACCCACCCGCCAAGAAGCATAACACCCCCAAACAGGCCAAAAGCAAAATCTCATACTTGCAATATTTCTCGGCCTTCGGTCCAAACGCGCTGCGTAGCTAGGCCATAAGTCGGGGTTGCCACCACGGATTTCCTGAAAAGCAAATGCAATCAAGATTAGAGTGTCCCAGCAGTGCTCCCAGACCCCGAAACCCACCCACAAACACCAGGAAGCCCCCCTAACAGGCCCCCGAAAACGCTACATTGAGCAAAATATCAGAAATAGCCCCAAAAAAATCGGCCTGGATTTTGTCCCAGCCACTTCTACCCGGTATTAGACCTTCCCAGGAATGCCCCAAGACCCGCCAACCCACCCGCCAAGAAGCATAAAACCCCCAAACAGGCCAAAAGCAAAATCTCATACTTGCAATATTTCTCGGCCTTCGGTCCAAACGTGCTGCGTGGCTAGGCCATAAGTCGGGGTTGCCATCACGGATTTCCTGAAAAGCAGATGCAATCAAGATTAGAGTGTCCCAGCAGTGCTCCCAGACCACGAAACTCACCCACAAACAGACGGAACCCCCCCCTAAGAGCACCTCAAAGGCAAGCAAGTCATCAAAAACACACAAAAAATTCCGCCTGGGATTTGGTCCAAACCACTTTTATCCGGTATTAGAGCTTCCCAACAATGGTCCCAGAGCCGTCAACTCACCTGCAAAGAGGTACAACAACACCCCCACAAGTGCTGAGTCTTTCTTCATTGGGCGTAAACCAGCCCTCTGGTTTGATGGAAATAGGAGTCTGGAGGAGGAGGATCGAGGAGCATGTTCTTCTGAACTTGTGAACCTGAGGAATGCAGACTGCGGCAACTTCAAATCAATTAGCAAACCAGTGAAGACAGTTCTGCTGATGGGCTTGTTTTTGTGATTATCTTATTAAAGTTTGAAATATATTAACTGTGCACAACAAAGAAAGACAGACACACAGGAATAAAAGTGAATAAGGACGAAAAAGAAAGTTATTGATTCGTTGTCTCATTTTCAGGGCTCGGTATCACGTTCCAGGAATGAGAATAAGGCTTCGTCATCATACTCTGCGAATTCAGGCAGGGTGAGCTCAGTGTCACCTGACAGAGTAGAAATTCCCTCATCTATGTTGCTGGCCACCTCCTTTTCATCTGGCACGCTTTCTCGTACTCTGAAATCTGGTGGTATGAGGTGCTGATTCATCTTGATCATTGTTAACCTCTCCACATTTTTGGACAAGAGGCGGCTCCGTTTGGGAGTTACAATGCCACCAGCAGCACTGAAAACCCGTTCAGAAGACACGCTTGCGAGTGGGCAAGACAAGTAGTTTAAAGCCAGGTTGGTGAGCTGTGGCCACAATTCTTTTTTCCCATGCCAATACGCCAATGGGTCAGAATTAACATAGACCTCTGTTGAGTCATTCAGATAGTCCTTCACCATTGACTCAAGGTCCTCATCCAAGGTTCCACCACTTTGCTCAGCTCTTGCTGTGCCTCTGACCTTTTGAGAACCAAACCCACGCAGAGCTAGCCAATCCTCTTCAGCCTCCAATGTTTCTGTTGTGTCTCGTGCAGATGATCCGGTTGCCGGTGTCTTTAACGGCTGAGAGGTCACTTGTGCCACAGCCACAGGTGCAGAAGTGGATTGTTTTGACTGGGGATGGCCTGCTGATGTACTGCCATTTCCTTCAATTTCCAGCCGTTCTCTTTCAAACCTCTTGGCTGACAAGGCTAGCCAATGTTTGTACTTTGGAACATGTTCATCATCAAAAGGAAAGAATGCTTGGCCTGCCAGCGCCTTTTTGTAGCGTGGATCCAGAATAGTAGCACAAATGTAATGCTCTTCTGAGTGGATCTTTTTAAGACGTTCATCACCTTGTAGGAGCTCTAATAATTTCTCAGCCAGAAGAAAAGAGTCTTGGTTTTTTACATCTTTTTCAAACACAGAACACACCTCCTTCAGTTGGTCCTCCAGCATGTACAACAATGGGATAGCTTTTCCCAAATTACAGTCCTCCTTGCTGACTGCACGCGTGAAGAACTCAAAAGGACGAAGCATGCGTGTCAGGCTTTGAACTATGTTCCATTGCGCCGCACCCATCCTCAGCTCCTCTGTACCCTCTGTATGGAAATATTGATCGAGTTCCGTATACTGCTCATACAGACGCTCAAGCATGTAGAAGGTTGAGTTCCAACGTGTTACCACCTCCTGGATGAGTGCTTTCACTGGCATTTTACGTTGATATAGCAGGCTCCTCAGCTGCTTCCGGGCCTTAAAAGAATGGCTGAAATGCTTGCACATTTTTGGGCAGGTGTCCAATACGCTGTACCCTGCACTGCCTTTATTACCCAAGAATTTTTGGACAACCAGGTTTATACAGTGCGCCAAACACGGCACTCTGAAATAGTTACCGTCCCTCATGGCCTTAACTATATTGGCGCCATTGTCCGTGGAAACATAACCAACCTGGCGTTTTAGTGGGGACAGCCAGTTAAGGACCTTTGTGTTAAAGACATCCAAAATGTTTTCTGCTATGTGACGTTTCTCCAAACCAAACATGGCTAGTGTTGCATGTTTCCGAGCAGCTTTAAAAACAATGTCCGTGTCAACACCTGTGTTTAGCTTTGCTTTAGCCCCTGAAAAAGAGACCCAGTGTGCAGTGATGCACATGTAATCAGCGCCTGCGCCACTGGTCCACATGTCTGTTGTCATATGTATAGTGTGAACAGCACTCTTCTGCAAAGCTGCCCCAATCACCTTCAGAACATCTTCATGTAGTGCTGGAACCGCAACTGGGGCAAAATAGAACCGGCAAGGAACCTTCCATTTAGGGCAGAGCGCTGCCACTAATTCTAGAAAACCAACCCCTTCTACAAAAGAAAAAGGGAGAAGGTCCAGAGCTAGCATTTTAGCCAGCTTAGTGTTATACAGACGCGTCAGAGGGTGGTTGCGTTCATATTGCGCTTCTGTAAACAACATCTTTTTAATGTTGCCCTGGACCAAGGATTTACGGGATGATGATGATATCTTCGACCCAGTTACGCTCGCTGATGAACTTTTCCACATTGATGTCTCACTCTCTCCCACACTCTTAGTGTGCCTCACATGGGGTGTGCTGCTGACAGGGGTACTGGGTGTAAGTGAAGTGTTTGAATCGTCTTCTTCCTCCTCGTCATCATCAGATGAAAAATCAACGTTTTCATTACGTGCAATTCCGGCTTCCTTGACCGCCTCTAGGTGCGGAAACCATTGGACAGGGTGCGCTCTCCTAAGATGACCTCTCTGGCCTCCGGTACCATAGTTGGTACCAAACTTACCACGACTAACTCGAAGCCTACAAATGCTACAAATGGCTACGTTTTCCTTTTTTGGGCAAACACTAAAGAAGTCCCAAACTGGAGACTTGAAATGTCTTTGGGGGCCGGAGGAGGCGGCGATACTGGTGGTGGTGGTCCTGCTGCTAATGCCAGATGAAGTGGAGGATGTGGATTGCCGAACTTCAGTACGTTTTGCACTTTCACCACCACGAATTGAGGTCGAGGTGGGTACCTTCTTGCGAGGAAGAAATATGGAAGCGGTAGGTGTTGGTGTACTACTTAACTCCAAATCTAATTATTGTTGTGTTTCCATTTCCATTGCCTCCTCGTCGACATCATCATCATGCTCAGCAGCTTCTCGGGATAGGGTCAAAATGTCTCTTTGCTGCATGCCCGCTGGGGCTGCAGTGACCTTTGTGATGACTGGCTCGTCGTCATCGTGAGAGGCTTCATCACCAGCAGTATCTGTCACTTCTTGTTGAGCCTCATCACACTCCATAGCTATGAGTTTTTCGACGACCTTCCTTTTACGCTTAGGTACCTTTGTCAGATCATGGTGTGCCTCACTCTCAGACCGCAGTGGTGGTTCCCAAGCTTGATCCGTATCATCAGAAGGAGGTGGGCTTGAAGAAGATGTAGACACCCCCCTTGATCTTTTCCTTGCTAGGGATGTGGAAGACAATGAATGATCATCAGGAGGAGTGGCTTCCAATGATACCTCGGCTTCATTGTCGATTTCCTGATGTGCCCCTACTTCGGGAGGAACAACTATTGTGGGCACTTGTGACCCTCCATGCACCTCTGCTTGCGCATCTCCTTTTGCTGCCTCTCCTTCCACATGTACTTGGGCGTGTACTTGCACATGGTGTTGTTGTTGCGGCTGTGGTTGTTCAACACTTGTCAGATGAGTTACAACAACCTGTGTTGATTCAGGGACATTGCTGCTACTTTCTTGCGATGAGCCAACATCACTGGTCGATGGTGATTGGAGAAGTACACTGACTGCCTCTGAAGCACTCAAGGGCTTTGACTTAAGTTGGCGTGGTGGTGGAGGCACTGAACCCAATGGAGCAGGGGTGCTGCTCCCAGCTTGGTCTCCAGCAGATCCTGCTGCTGCTGCAGGCGTACTTTTTTTTTTGCTCCCAAAAAACGTGGCGGTTGGCACACCAGCCTCCTTGGTAACTTGCTTCTTCTGCTCCTTACTAGCAACTTTCTTGCTAGAGGAGCTACGGAGAACTTTTTTTGGGGCAATCTTCTTCAGAGCAGGTCAGACAGCAGGCCGCAGTTGCACGAATTGTAGAGTTGTCTGAGGCCAGACGTGACGTCGCGTGACGTTATGCTGCACACACACACCGCTGCAGGACTTCTTCCTGGCACTGGTGGTTCTCTTGAGTCTTGTGCACCTAAAAACAATGGAAGACAGAGGAACATCAGTTCAGTTATACATCACAAAAAAATCGGGAAAAAAACAGAAAAATCAGCACAATCCCATTCCATCCATGCCCTCCATGATGTTTAAGTTCAAGACACCCCACAGAAAGACTAGGCCCATGCTAGACTCAAATACCCCTGGTGAAAAGGCCACAAGTACAGCCCCATAAAACGAAAATCACTGAAAAATCAGCACAATCCCAATCCATCCATGCCCTCCATGATGTTTAAATTCAAGACAACCTACAGAAAGACTAGGCCCATGCTAGACTCAAATACCCCTGGTGAAAAGGCCACAAGTACAGCCCCAAAAAACGAAAATCACTGAAAAATCAGCACAATCCCAATCCATCCATGCCCTCCATGATGTTTCAGTTCAAGACAGCCCACAGAAAGACTAGGCCCATGCTAGACTCAAATACCCCTGGTGAAAAGGCCACAAGTACAGCCCCAAAAAACGAAAATCACTAAAAAAGCAGCACAATCCCAATCCATCCATGCCCTCCATGATGTTTAAATTCAAGACAACCCACAGAAAGACTAGGCCCATGCAAGACTCACTACCCCTGGGCATAAAGGTTGAAAAGTAGGCAAAATGGTTGCAGGCCTCACAACAAAGCCTGCATTCAAAATGGCCACTTGCCTCCCAGCACATGGCCAGTGCCTGTAGCAGCACTCAAAATGGCCACCAGCCACATGGCCTGTCCCTCCCCATGAACACCCCCAAAAATCGAAAAACACTGCAAAATCAGCACAATCCCATTCCATCCATGCCCTCCATGGTGTTTAAGTTCAAGACAGCCCCAGAAAGACTAGGCCCATGCAAGACTCACTACCCCTGGGCATAAAGGTTGAAAAGTAGGCAAAATGGTTGCAGGCCTAACAACAAAGCCTGCATTCAAAATGGCCAATTGCCTCCCAGCACATGGCCAGTGCCTGTAGCAGCACTCAAAATGGCCACCAGCCACATGGCCTGTCCATCCCCATGAACACCCCCAAAAATCGAAAAACACTGCAAAATCAGCACAATCCCATTCCATCCATGCCCTCCATGATGTTTAAGTTCAAGACAGCCCACAGAAAGACTAGGCCCATGCTAGACTCAAATACCCCTGGTGAAAAGGCCACAAGTACAGCCCCAAAAAACGAAAATCACTGAAAAATCAGCACAATCCCATTCCATCCATGGCCTCCATGATGTTTAAATTCAAGACAACCTACAGAAAGACTAGGCCCATGCTAGACTCAAATACCCCTGGTGAAAAGGCCACAAGTACAGCCCCAAAAAACGAAAATCACTGAAAAATCAGCACAATCCCAATCCATCCATGCCCTCCATGATGTTTAATTCAAGACAGCCCACAGAAAGACTAGGCCCATGCTAGACTCAAATACCCCTAGTGAAAAGGCCACAAGTACAGCCCCCAAAAACGAAAATCACTGAAAAATCAGCACAATCCCAATCCATCCATGCCCTCCATGATGTTTAAATTCAAGACAACCCACAGAAAGACTAGGCCCATGCAAGACTCACTACCCCTGGGCATAAAGGTTGAAAAGTAGGCAAAATGGTTGCAGGCCTAACAACAAAGCCTGCATTCAAAATGGCCACTTGCCTCCCAGCACATGGCCAGTGCCTGTAGCAGCACTCAAAATGGCCACCAGCCACATGGCCTGTCCCTCCCCATGAACACCCCCAAAAATCGAAAAACACTGCAAAATCAGCACAATCCCATTCCATCCATGCCCTCCATGATGTTTAAGTTCAAGACAGCCCACAGAAAGACGAGGCCCATGCTAGACTCAAATACCCCTGGTGAAAAGGCCACAAGTACAGCCCCAAAAAACGAAAATCACTGAAAAATCAGCACAATCCCATTCCATCCATGCCCTCCATGATGTTTAAATTCAAGACAACCCACAGAAAGACTAGGCCCATGCAAGACTCACTACCCCTGGGCATAAAGGTTGAAAAGTAGGCAAAATGGTTGCAGACCTAACAACAAAGCCTGCATTCAAAATGGCCACTTGCCTCCCAGCACATGGCCAGTGCCTGTAGCAGCACTCAAAATGGCCACCAGCCACATGGCCTGTCCCTCCCCATGAACACCCCCAAAAATCGAAAAACACTGCAAAATCAGCACAATCCCATTCCATCCATGCCCTCCATGATGTTTAAGTTCAAGACAGCCCACAGAAAGACTAGGCCCATGCTAGACTCAAATACCCCTGGTGAAAAGGCCCCAAGTACAGCCCCAAAAAACGAAAATCACTGAAAAATCAGCACAATCCCATTCCATCCATGGCCTCCATGATGTTTAAGTTCAAGACAGCCCACAGAAAGACTAGGCCCATGCTAGACTCAAATACCCCTGGTGAAAAGGCCACAAGTACAGCCCCAAAAAACGAAAATCACTGAAAAATCAGCACAATCCCAATCCATCCATGATGTTTAAATTCAAGACAACCCACAGAAAGACTAGGCTCATGCAAGACTCACTACCCCTGGGCATAAAGGTTGAAAAGTAGGCAAAATGGTTGCAGGCCTAACAACAAAGCCTGCATTCAAAATGGCCACTTGCCTCCCAGCACATGGCCAGTGCTTGTAGCAGCACTCAAAATGGCCACCAGCCACATGGCCTGTCCCTCCCCATGAACACCCCCAAACATCGAAAAACACTGCAAAATCAGCACAATCCCATTCCATCCATGCCCTCCATGATGTTTAAGTTCAAGACAGCCCACAGAAAGACTAGGCCCATGCAAGACTCACTACCCCTGGGCATAAAGGTTGAAAAGTAGGCAAAATGGTTGCAGGCCTAACAACAAAGCCTGCATTCAAAATGGCCACTTGCCTCCCAGCACATGGCCAGTGCCTGTAGCAGCACTCAAAATGGCCACCAGCCACATGGCCTGTCCCTCCCCATGAATACCCCCTAAAATCGAACAACACTGCAAAATCAGCACAATCCCATTCCATCCATGCCCTCCATGATGTTTAAGTTCAAGACAGCCCACAGAAAGACTAGGCCCATGCTAGACTCAAATACACCTGGTGAAAAGGCCACAAGTACAGCCCCAAAAAACAAACATCACTGAAAAATCAGCACAATCCCATTCCATCCATGCCCTCCATGATCTTTAAGTTCAAGACAGCCCACAGAAAGACTAGGCCCATGCTAGACTCAAATACCCCTGGTGAAAAGGCCACAAGTACAGCCCCAAAAAACGAAAATCACTGAAAAATCAGCACAATCCCATTCCATCCATGCCCTCCATGATGTTTAAGTTCAAGACAGCCCACAGAAAGACTAGGCCCATGCTATACTCAAATACCCCTGGTGAAAAGGCCACAAGTACAGCCCCAAAAAACGAAAATCACTGAAAAATCAGCACAAACCCAATCCATCCATGCCCTCCATGATGTTTAAGTTCAAGACAACCCACAGAAAGACTCAGTCCACCCACCACTGAGTACCCCTGGGCAAAAGGCCCCAAAACAGCCCAAAAATCGAAAATTCCAAAATTGTTGTTGCAGCAACTGTAATGCCCCAAACAAACTTACTTGTAAAATTTCTAATCCAACACTGATCCAAAGAAAGTCAAAAAGGCCTCAAATCCAAATATCCAGCAGCATCCACAAAAAGTAATCCTTCCAGCTCCAGATCCAAATGAAAAGTGACCAGGAGATGGACAAAGCACTGGGAGGAGCCTGCTGGACAGGAACAGGAAGTTGAAGACTGTGGGGCACTTCCTTCCTCCCACCCCCCTCCCCCCCTCCCCAAAATGGACTCCTCACTAAAAAACGTGCAGGCAAATGTCAACCTAAGGAGTTATTCAGATAAAAATCATCATTTCAAGAAGGTTTATGCTGCTTGCTGGTGGATTTCTTGTGCAGAATTGCAAATTTTATATTTTCGCTTGTGCGAGATTGTTGCTGCTCGCCGCATCTCAAATCTCGCAATTGCGAAGTACCGCGAGACGTGATCTCGCCGTACTCGCGTTAACAAACTCTTGCTGTGCAAGTTGGCAAGCCGCGATGACGTAATCGCGCTCGCCAAATTCCCGCGGGATCACATAGCAAGATCCAAAATGGCGCAGCACTCGCAAAATATCGAGAAAAACAACTCGGCAAACGATGATAAACGCCCGCGCCGCAAAAATTGTATCAACAACGACGCGAGCCGCAAAAAAAATCCGCTGCGTGCGAATTTGCAGATTTCGCGGGAAATTCGCAAATCTCGCGGATTGCGAATTTCCCAAAAATCCGCAAAATCCGCGAGCGTAACGGATTTTCTGCCCATGCTTAGCCAAAAGATGTGCCATGGTGCTGGGTATTAACAATGTGTCGCATCTGAGAGATGCGTCACGTAAAGCCCTGCGCCATCAGGAGGCGTTCCGGCGCAGGGGAGGGCGTTCCTGCGCAGGAACGCCTCCTAAAAGTGGCTGAGTGTCATCTACTAGAATTCACTCAGTCACTTTTAAGCCAATCCTGCGTCAAAACCCTGCGCCTGCGTGAAGCAGGCGCAAGGCTTGATGCACCATTGGGGAGATAGGGCCCCGCAGAGCATTGCTGGAGTTGCATCGCATGCTCGACGCAGCTCCAGCAATGCGCTGCTTTTACGGCACAGATGCATGATGCATCTGTGCCGTTTTTGCCACATGGTGCGCCGCATTGTAAATGCGGCGCACCATGGGTAGCGGAGCTGCGGCTCACAATAACTGGCGCATCCCTTGGGATGCGCCAGTTATTGTAAATCTCCCCTATACATTTAGCCAATGAGGGAGCACTTACTGATTAGACAGTAGAAAGAACTCCAGTTGAGTAGAGGTATTGCACAAAAAGGTGGAATCTTTGTGGACAAACACGCAGAGCGGGATTCATTCTGCCCACTGTTAGACTCATTTTTTGTGCCCTTCTGCCCTCTGTTAGACTCGTTTTTCCCTTGTTTTTCTGCCCTTCTGCCCTCTGTTAGACTTGTTTTTCCCTTGTTTTTCTGCCCTTCTGCCCCCTGTTAGACTTGTTTTTTGTGCCCTTCTGCCCTCTGTTAGACTCATTTTTCCCTTGTTTTTCTGCCCTTCTGCCCTCTGTTAGACTCGTTTTTGTGCCCTTCTGCCCTCTGTTATTCCCTTGTTTTTGTGCCCTTCTACCCTCTGTTAGACTCGTTTTTAAGGCCCTTCTGCCCTCTGTTAGACTTGTTTTTGTGCCTTTCTGCCCCATTAGACTAGTTTTTTGTGCCCTTCTGCCCTCTGTTAGACTCGTTTTTCCCTTGTTTTTCTACCCTTCTGTCCTCTGTTAGACTGTTTTTTTGTGCCCTTCTGCCCTCTGTTAGACTTGTTCTTCCCTTGTTTTTCTGCCCTTCTGCCCTTTGTTAGACTTCTTTTTGTGCCTTTCTGCCCTCTGCATCACCACATCATCACTCAGCGCTACCCCAGCATCACTCAGCACCACCACATTATCACTCAGCACCACCACATTATCACTCAGCACCACCACAGCACCACTCAGCGCCACCACAGCATCACTCAGCACCACCTCAGTATCACTTAGTGCCACCACATTATCACTCAGCACCACCACAGCACCACTCAGCACAACCACAGCATCACTCAGCACCACCACAGCATCACTCAGCACCACCACAGCACCAATCAGCACCACCACAGCACCACTCAGTGCCACAACAGCATCACTCAGCACCACCACAGCATCACTCAGCACCACCACATTATCACTCAGCACGACCACAGCACCACTCAGCACTACAACAGCATCACTCAGCACCACTACAGCATCACTCAGCACCACCCCAGCATCACTCAGCACCATCCCAGTATCACTCAGCACCACCGCAGCACCACTCAGCATCACCACAGCACCACTCAGCACCACCGCAGCACCACTCAGCGCCACCCCAGCATCAATCTGCTCAACCATTCAACAGCAACTGGTTCAAATATGTTCTCTCAATGTTTCAAACTTTATTACAAATGTTACAAAAAGATGTTAATATTTCACTTCTGTTCATGGATTTTCGTCACACTAAAATACACTGAACATAATCTTCACAAAAGTTATTTACAAAACTTAAAGCTATTGCCATTATAAATTAAAATCACTTTTATTTAAGTATTAATTATTTAAAAAAATTAAAAGCCATTGTAATTTGGAATATCAATACAGCTAAGTCACGTAAATACAAAACATGTTGCATTACAAATGCTATAGGTGTCACATTTGCGAAAGTTATAACTATTGGCATTGTAAATGACAAAGCTATTAATTTAGGTATTTTCAAAACTAACACATAAATTTAAAAAATTGTCATTTACAAGACCAATAGCTCAAACTTTCCTAATGTGAGACCTATTGCATTGCAAATGCTTTTTTTTATATCTGTCAGTGCTTCCTGGTGAGGTTTAATTTTCGTGACAGGCGCCTCATTGCCTACTTGTAACTATTCTCTGACCCTGCTTCAAGGGTCAGAGCAGGGTCAGAGAATAGTTGCAAGTAGGCAACGAGGCGCCAGGAAGCACTTACAGGCTTACAGCAGCAGGTGCCCAAGTTGAAGTTAATTTCTTTGTAACCCTTTTGTAAAAGGTTACAAAAAATGAGTTTCAACTTTTGCACCTGCTGCTGTAACCCTGTAAGTGCTTGACAGAAAATTCGTTCCCGCTGATTCGCGGATTTTACCGCGATTTCGCGAGATTCGCGGATCGCGAAATCGTGGAAAATCCGCAAATTCCGCGAGCGGAACGAATTTTCAGCCCATGCTTACTCAACACCCGCTCCTCCCGCAAACACGCCGTTGAGCTCTGGGACGTACTAGATGTCAATGACCCAGACCTCGCCTTCCTGACGGAGACCTGGCTGACCCCCTCCTCGGCACCTGACATTGCCATAGCCATCCCGGAAGGACACAAGATCATCCGCAGGGACCCCACCAACGGGACAGGAGGAGGAATCGCCATATTCCACAGGAACACTCTCAGAGACTCGACCAACACCAACGACACCCTCAGCACCGCCGAACACCTGCACTTCCAGATCCACACCGACCCCAATACCACCCTCAGAGGAACCCCTATCTATAGACCCCCCAGACCCAAACCGCAGTTCAGCGATCCAATCACCGACCTCGTCAGCACACCGGCCCTCGCCTCTATGGACTATATCCGCCTCGGGGACCTGAACTTACACCTCGAGAACAACAACGACACCAACTCCTCCACTCTGATCGACAACCTCGGAAACCTCAAACTCAGAAAACTCATCACATCACCAACACACTTCACACGCTTGACCCCATCTTCTCTGCAAGCTCCCACATCTCCTTCGACTGCACCACTGAGCTCCACTGGACTGACCATCGCTGCATCCACTTCACCTTCCAGAAACCCACCTTACACCAATGCACCCAGCAGATGCCCCGCCACAGCTGGGGCAAGATCACCGAGGACCAGATAACCGCCGCCCTCACCCAGAGCCCACCCGCAGACCCGACTGACCCAACACCGCCGAGTGCAAACTTAGACAATGAATCAACGACTGCACCAACACCCTCGCCCCGCTCAAGAAGCCAGTCAACACCCACACCAGCAAGAGAACCAGCTGGTTCACCAAAGACCTCCAGGCCTCCAAATGAGGCTGCCGTAAACTAGAGAAAATCTGGACCCGTGAAAAAACACCGGAAAGCTACACAGCCCACAGGAATCCCACCCGCCAACACCCCCAACTCATCAGATCCGCCAAAAGGACTGCCTTCAGAGACCGCCTAGACAGCAATGCACACAACAGTAAAGAGCTCTTCAGCATCGTGAAGGAACTCTCCAACCCCAGCTCCAACACCAACGACATCCCACCATCTCAAGACCTTTGCGACTCGCTGGCCACCTTTTTCCATCGCAAGATCGCAGACATCAACAACAGCTTTGACGCCATCACCACCGCGGCAACATCCAACATCCCCACTCCCACGACCACCACCCGCACCAACCGCCTGTTCGCCTGGACCAACATCAATGACGACGACACCATGAAGATCATGAACACCGTCCACTCCGGATCCCTGGAAGACCCCTGCCCACACCACATCTTCAACAAAGCCAGCAGCACCATCGCACCCAACCTCTGGAAAACCATCAACATCTCCTTCAAGACAGCGACCTTCCCGGGGAGCTGGAAGCACGCAGAGATCAACGCCCTACTAAAGAAACTCAAGGCAGACCCCAAGGACCTCAAGAACTTCCGACCCATCTCCCTGCTCCCGTTCCCGGCGAAGGTCATTGAAAAGGCCGTCAACAAACAACTAACCAGCTTCCTCAAAGAGAACAACTTCTTGGACCCATCCCAGTCCGGGTTCTGCAGCAACCACAGCACCGAAACTGCCCTCATCACCGCCACTGATGACATCAGGATCGTGCTCGACAATGGAGAAACGGCGGCCCTCATCCTCCTAGACCTGTCAGCCGCTTTCGACACAGTTTGCCACTGCACACTAAGAGCATGCCTCCATGATGCCGAAATCCAAGAAAAGGCCCCGGACAGGACCACCTCCTTCCTCTCCAGGAGAACCCAGAGCGTCCGCCTCCCCCCTTCCGGTCCAAAACCACTGAGATCATCTGCGGCGTACCCCAAGGCTCATCCCTCAGCCCAACGCTGTTCAACGTCTACATGGCACCAGTCGCCCACGTCGCCCGACAGCACGACCTAAACATCATCACCTACACCCAGCTGATCCTCTCACTAACCAAGGACCCCCACACCGCCAAAACCAACCTCCAAGAAGGAATGAAGGCTGTTGCCGACTAGATGAGGGACAGCTGACTGAAGCTGAACTCGGACAAGACAGAGGTCCTCATCTTCGGCTCCACCCCATCGGCCTGGGATGGCTCCTGGTGGCCAACGGCACTAGGAGTACCTCCTACACCCACCAACCACGCACGAAACCTAGAAGTCATCCTCGACTCCACACTCTCCATGACAAAGTAGGTCAACGCCGTCTCCTCCTCCTGCTTCAACACCCTCCGCATGCTTCGCAGGATCTTTAAGTGGATCCCCACCTCAACTAGAAGGACCGTCACCCAAGCCCTCGTCAGCAGCAGACTGGACTACGGCAACGCACTCTACGCAGGAGCCGAAGCCAAACTCCTGTCACGACTCCAACGCATCCAGAACGCCTCTGCATGACTGATCCTCAACATCCCCTGCCGCAGCCACATCACACCCCACCTGAAAGACCTTCACTGGCTCCCCATCAACAAGAGGATACCCTTCAAGCTCCTCACCCACGCACACAAGGCACTCCACAACACCGGACCAGCGTACCTTAAAAGATGACTCAGCTTCTACACCCCGCCCGCCAGCTCCACTCTGCAGACCACGCCCTCACCATCGTCCCCACATCGGAAGAGTGACCAATGGTGGCAGATCTTTCTCCAACCTCACCGCCAGGACATGGAACACCCTCCCCATCCGCCTAAGACAAACCGAAGACCTTCTAACCTTCAGGAGACTCCTCAAGACCTGGCTCTTCGAACAGTAGCCGTTCCCCCGCCCCCTAGCACCTTGAGACCCTAACGGGTATGTAGTGTGCATTACAAATGCTATGATTGATTGATAGATTGAAATAGAATATCTTCAATCAATCAGTGAATTGTGAAGCACGCTACTCACCTGTAACGGTCTCAAGGCGCTGGAGGTAGAGGGGGGTGCAGCTCCAGTCAGTCGAAGAGTCAGATCTTGAGGGTCTTCCTGAAGATGTGAAGAGATCTGATGTTGATCAGGAGCACGTTTGAGGTCTTTGCTACGATGTAGGAGAAGGCTCTTTCACCCATTCTGGCTTTGCAGATGTGTGGGGTTTCGGTGAGGGCTAGGTCGGCGGATCAGAGGTCTTGGGTATGTGGAAGGAGATTTTTTCATTGAGATATTGGGGTCCGGTGTTGTGGAGGCATTTGTAGGTTGGGTGAGTGTTACTCTCTTCTCAATGGGGAGCCATTGGAGGTCTTGAAGGTGTTGGGTGATATGTTTGTGTCAAGGGATGCTGAGGACGAATCTGGCTGCGGTGTTCTGTATAGTCTGGAGCTTGCAGAGAGTAGATTTGTTTATCCTGGCATAGTGGGCGTTTTCGTAGTCCAGTCTGCTGGTTATGAGTCAGTGGATGATGATCTTTCTTATTTCGGGGGGAACCATTTGAAGGCCTTGATGAGGATGCAGAGAGTGTTGAAGCAGGTAGAGGTGAGGGCGTTGATCTGATGGGCCATGGTGAGGGAGGAGTCAAGTATGATGCCAAGGTTCCGGGCATGGCCCATGATGTGTGGGCGGTGGGCCACCAGGTGTTGTCCCATGCAGAAGGGGAGGGTCCAAGGACAAGGACTTTTGTCTTCTCCGAGTTGAGATTCAGGCAGATTCTGCTCATCCAGGATGCGATGTCCTTAGTCTGGTGGTGAGGGGGTCCTTAGTGAGGGAGAGGATGAGCTGGGTATTGTCAGCATAGGATGCTATGCTGAGTCCATGATGTCTGCCGATGGTGCCGAGGGAAGCAATGTAAATGTTGAAGAGCGTGGGACTGAGAGATGATGCTTAGGGAAGTACGCAGTTGATCTCAGTGGGTTCGGAGAGGAAGGGCGGAAGTCTGATTCTTTAGGTTCTGCCGGTGAAGAAGGATTGGAGCCAGTCGAGGGCGGTTCCCTGTATGTCGGCGTCGTAGAGTCTGACAGTGAGAGTGCGGTGGGACACACTGTCGAAGGCTGCAGAGAGGTCGAGTAGGATCAGGGCTGTGGTGTGGCCAAAGTCGGGGAGGGTATGGATGTCATTTGTGGCGGCGAGTAGGACGGTCTCGTTGCTGTGGTTGGTGCAGAATCTGGTTTGGGAGAGGTCGAAGATGGAGTTCTCTTCGATGAATTTCATTAGTTGGACACTGACAATCTTCTCAGTGACTTTGGCCATGAAAGGGAGGAGAGAGATGGGTCAGTAGTTCTTGAGGTCCGTCAGATCTGCTGAGAGCTTCTTGAGGAGGGGCTTGACTTCTGCGCAATTCCAGTTGTCGGGGAATGTGCCGGCTTTGAAGGTAGCGTTGATGGTGCATTGTAGCTCAGGTGCAATGGTGGTGGCAGCTCTATGGAAGATGTGTGGGGGTAGGGGTTGGTGGGGGCTCCTGAGTGAATGCCTTTCATGGTCGATGCAGTGTCTTTGGTGTTGGTCCAGGAGCAGATAGTGGGCTGGTTGTCGGTGCTGGGGGGAGGAGTGAATTTGGTGTCTGGAGTCTGTTCTTTGAAGTTGTCATAGAGGGATCTTATTTTCAGGTGGAAGTAGGTGCTGGGTTTGTTGCAGACGCCTGGGGAGGGTGTGACATCCATGGCTTCGCTGGGGGTCTTGTTGACTTCCTGAATGATGTTGAAGAGTTCCTTGGCATTGCTGGTGTTGGCATGGATTTTATTTCAGATTAAGGTCCTTTTCGTGGATCCGATGAGTTGGTGGTATTCTGTCATGGCGTTCTTGTATGTGGTGCATTCTTCTGAAGTTTTGTTGAATCTCAAATTCTTCTCATGACATCTGCAGGTGCGTCTGCATTCTTGGAGGTCAGCGGTGAACCAGGTGGCCTTCCTGGGGCACTGTTTGTCAGGGTTGTGGAGGGGAGCGAACTTGTCTGCGCAGTTGGTAATCCATCTGTGAAGATCTTCTGCTACGGAGTTGGCGACGGACTAGGTGGGAAGGGCATTGGGGTTGAGGGTGGAGTTGAGGTGCTCCTCAGTGACCTTACTCCAGTTCCTATGTGTTGGGCATGTTGCAGGATTGGGGGTGTCGACAAAGTGAAGGACGATGGACTGGATTGTTGTTGTATGAAAGCAGCAAGCTCAGAAATACTACAATATAAGCAATCTTCTAATTTGCTGCTTATACCTGCACAATTTGCCTGGTCTGCAACACGCACCATTCATTGCTTTTTCTTTTCCTTAGTCAACATCACCTCTTGCTTTAAATAAAATAGAAACAAAAGAAAAATGTGAACAATTCACGAGACTGAGGATCACAGTGCATGGGGTCAAAGTTCACCTATGAGTGTGGTAGAAATCAAGCACTTCTTAAAGAATACTTGAAGTGGGTGTTCAATGCAGCACAGCCCTTGGTGGACATAAGCATGCCTAATTTGTCTGTACCATATTGAATATCTTGTCCTTTCTAGGTCTCGCCTAGAAACAGCTTTAGCTGTCGGGTGTCTAACAGACCTTTTGTATCCAATATGGACTAAGAGCTGACTTCAAGGGGCCTAATTATGAGGGCCTTGCATCATGCTTGCACCATGCAAAGTAGTACATGCATGACACAACTCCCCAAGTCATGTTTATGAAGCCACCTAATGCCACCTTGCGTGGCTTTGAATTTCTTCACAAATATGGAGTAATGCAATGCAGCGCAAAACGCTGCGTTGCCTTACTCTGGGCAAGGGAGCCATTCCATGGCCGTTGCAGTGGGTGTTCCCATGCAACCCCCATGGTTTTTGACACATTCTCAGATTTAAAAGTACTTGTTAACCTGGAAGTGCGTCAAAATTTACCCCATCCACGGTGAGGCATAACAAGGAGAAATAGCTTTTTTCTCCTCTTTTTTCCCTTTTTCTATGTGTGCTGCATTCTAAAGCACACATAGAAAGAGAAAAATGCCTCTATGGATTATTTTTGTGCAGGAAAGCACTCCTTCCTGCACAAAAACATTCCTTCTGACAACACAGGCACCCTAGTGCAAGGGTGCCTGCGTTAGCGCCATGCTGACAAAATGGCACCACCACCGGGGGTAAGGACAGGAATGCCCTTACCCTGTAGAGCAGGGCAGCACAGAAAGGTAACTTGCTGTGTTGCCCTGCACCACCAATCCCATAAATATGCCCCTAAATCTTTCCATTGTTCATGATTCAATAGTGTTCTTGTCTATCTGATTTCCCTGCACCAGATTTGATGGATTTCCTCCCTATTCTTTGTTTCTTCTGTTCAAGGAGCATTTTGATCTCACTGTGATTTGACTACATGTATGCTTCCATTGCTGATGTTACACTTCCCATTGCAGTACATGAAGGACTATTTTCCCTATCTCTCCAGGGGCCTGATTTAGAGCTACATTATGTTTTGTGTATTTGTGAAGTGCACTATCACCCACAAGGGTATCTTGGCAGTGAGATTGATTATGGATGATGGGTTACTTCATCACAAATGTGACAGATATTCCATCTGCCTTATTACAAGTGTATTATATACCATGGTACTTGGAATAGAGTGGATAGGACTTCCATCACATTTGTGATGAAGTAGCCCATCGGCCAAACTCTAAATTTGCCCCTTAGTGTCTTTGTGATGCGGCAACTCCTCTTTATAAAAATATCAGTCCTCCTCTGAAGCACTCAGCGTCCAAGCTCCATTGCTGTACAGGCAGCCCGCCTTAGTAAAAATGATTTAAACCATTTGAAGATGGGTGTCCATGTGTGCCCATGTGCAAGCAGGCTAAGTGGCCATCTTGGAATCCTTTTTCCAATGCATAACAAAATAATTCTAAAATGCCTGACATTCATAGGTGTGCACATCTACAGTGTGCACATTTCTTTGGCTTTAATGAAAATCATTACAAGCTGGCTTTGCACCTACATGCACAGGCCTTCTGGTAAAAAAAAACAGACAAAGTCAATAGATGTCAAGGGGGAGACTTATTGTCTTTTCTATTGCTTGTTTCACATATAATCTGTTTATGATTGTCCATAGGTGTGCATTTTGCAAAAAAGGCTTATCCAAAGGATTCCAAATCATATGGTAAACTCAATGACCACTGTGACAAAGAAGAACAAAAAAAGAGATATGTTAAAGGCTTGAATTAATCTCAACCATTGGTAATGACTCAGGCCGCATACCAGTCCATCTTTATTTGCCCATGGGGCCTCCTCAGGCAGGAACATTCTATATGCAAATATGACTTCCTCCTGCTTCAATAGGAAGAGTCCAGCCTTAGGTGCCAGGTTACAGTACCTCTGATTGGGAACATAAGCATCCAAAAGCATTTTCCGCAACATATAGCTTAAGTCCTGTGGCAAAGCGAGCACTGACCCCACGCCTGGGCATACCTGTCACCCTTAAGCCATCCCACTGACGAAAACAAAAAAGTTATAGGTGGCTGGTTGACTTAATCTCAGCCACGTTCAACTACTTGTGGCCTCATCACAGCCCATCATTTTTGCCCATTATGCCACTTGAGGTAGAAACCAGCCATATACAAATCAGCCTTAGCACCCCCCACTCCAAGGCATGCCACTTGTGAGTAAATCAAGAACTTAACTATGCGGCAAATACTTTGCACTTGCTAGTGTGTGTAATACACCAAACATACAGTGATATGGTATAGTATATGTTAAAGGATACTTACTAGCTCTGTTATATGTCCAGTCCACATCCTGCTTCAGGAAGGGTAACAGAAGTGGGTGTGGTGGTAAGTGGCCCTTGAAGCATGTTTTGCAATAAAAAAAGCCCATATGCAACATAATATGGGGATGCTTCCCACAGTGTCACAGAAACCCATCTACATAGACTAACATGTGTGTTTGTCACATCAATGGGTGACATTGGGACTTGGTTACAGATGATATTACTGCCATATGTACCTTTCTGAGCGGAGGCTCTGGAGTCAATCCTGATTGTACTTTTAGGCACACGAAGGCTGGCTGCTCCTTCTATTCCCTGCAATGGCCACACTATTAGCTTAGGAAATTTGAGTTGATTGTAAGTTTAATGAATATAATAATTGTCAGTAGAGAAGTCATGATGACGATGTTAAGGGCTCACATCACATGGATTTTTAGGACAATATTTGAGAGAATGTTAATTGATGACTACTCATGCTAAATCCTCTCAAAAATCAACCTCACATTAATCTGATCAAACATTGCACAAGTAGATTCTCATGAATAATATACAAATGTAAAAAACAAATGATTATTTGGGTTGTGGAACTACATTTATGTTGTAAGCATGATTTAAGACTTACAGTTTTAAGTTAAGAATGCTTTATTAAAATTATATAAGTACAGCAGTTAGCCAAAATATACAAGCACTTCAGTTCAAGCAGAAATAATGTACAAATTAAAACAGAACAATCAATGGCCCTGTTAACCAAGAGTGAGCCAAATAAAAATATGAATATCAAGCCAGCAAAAGTTAACCATACATAAAATGATGGATTAAAAATATATAGCCTGAAATGAAAACATAAATATTTTACTTAACCCCTTTACTGCTAAGGCATTATTATTAATCTCATATAATTTCCATTGAAATCAATGGAAAGTCCATGACGAGTTACCCTTGTCATTAGCAGCCAAGAGGTTAAGCAATTGCATTTATGATTTTTGTACGAAGAAAAAGAGAGAAAGAGGGAGAAGAAGAAACCAGGGGGAAAGGGAGGGGAGAAGAGAGGAAAACTGTATTAAGCAACAGCAACATTTCCTAAAAAAGAGAGAAAAACAAAAGCAATATTACCCTGCTAAAGTTTATAACATTTATGGCGGGTTATAATTGGTAACAATGGATATGGAATGAGCAGATTGCCTGGATACGAAAGATGTAAGTGGTAACCATAGTAGATCCTTCTTAATTAATAAAGGTATAGAGGCAGCATATGCACGATCCAGTCTTTGATGATGGCATAATAAATTCCACCAAGCTGAAAAGGAGATTTCAGTGGAATCTTTCCAATTCTAACAATATGAACAAGTCTATTAGCTGTGCCCCCAAACCCTGGGATTGCCATATAGAAGAGGATCCTCCTAAGAAAATGTGTAAAGTCTCAAAAGGAAAGGTCGTAGACAAAAAATCATTCAGATAGTTCCATATGAGCCTACAAAGCTTCTTAGAAGGAGGGAAAATGAAAAACATATGTAAGAGATCATTCTTGACATGTGAACAAGACCAGCATTTTGCATTATCAGTCAACTTAAATCTGTGAATATCCGAAGGGGTGAGGAATAGCCTATTGTAAAAGTAGTATAGTGTTTGTGTTTTGCTTTCTGAGCAAGATGAAGAGTGAATTTTTGTCCAAATGGATTCCCATATCTGAAGAAAGAGCTCCTGGTTAAAATCCTCTTTCCATGTGAGCTCTACCTTGGTTTTAGTTCTCAAATTAGAGGGGCGAGACAAAATCCTGTAAACACCTGAAGATTTCATGTGTTCGGAAAATCTAAACTAAGGGGTTGGGGTAGGCCTACTGGTACAGAGAGAGAAGCCTGCATGAGGAGAGGAAGTAGGAAAGTCCTATGATGATGGTAATGTGTAGCATGGAATGAAGATATGTCATACATTTCCTGAATCTCAGTAAAATTCATAAGAGAACCTTTGTTGAGTATATGGCCAACGGTAATAATACCTCTATTAACCCACTCTTTCCAAAAGAGAACTCTGTTATTTAATTTCAGGTGTTCGTTATACCAAATGGGAGTTTGCAAAAAAAAATATCCAAGCGGGAGTTAGAAGAGACAATTAGAGGCTTAGCAACAGATTTGGAGTGCGTATGTATTGGAGAGAAAAAGGTCAAAGGGGGTTGAGAGAGAAAAACCGCCTTATTCAGTGAAAATGGTGTACAATCCATTGAGCCACTTCCAGTTCATCCCAAGTAGTTATTTCTTCTTGAGGGGTTAGCGCAAGGGAGGTCCAAATTCATTTCAACGTAAAGGCAAAATGGTATTGTCTAAGATTGGGAAAATTAACCCCTTCATTTTCTTTTGATTGTTGCAGACATTTTAATGAGATTCTAGACTTGCGATTGTTCCATAAGAATTTGGTGAGAGAGCGATTAACAGTTTTAAAGAAAGAAAGTGGGAGGGACACTGACAACATAGATAAATACAAATTAACTATTGATAGCAACACCATTTTAATAGTTGCCAGTCTGCCCCACCAGGACAAAAATAACGTGGACCAACCCTCTACCAAAGCCAAAATTTTAGTAATGATTTAATTTAATTTTATTAGTTTCCTTAATTTTATTCTTTTTGAATTCCATGTAAACCCTCTGTCTTTGAACATGTCTGGAAGGCTGTATTTATTTAGAGGAAGAACCTCTGATTTGTCTATATTAAGCTTGTACCCATAAACTATGGAGTATTCTTGTAATAGTGAGAAAAATTCCGGAACTTATGTGCTTGGGTTAGTGACGTATAACAAAATATCATCTGCATAGGCAGTGAATTTAATGTCTATATCTTTAAATTGAAACCCTGTATATTCTGAAGAATGACATTTTTTTCAGAAAGGGTTCTAGAGACAAAATAAACAGTAGTGAAGATAAAGGACAACATTGTCTCATCCCCCGGTGGAGGGAGAAGTAACTGGACTGTTGGCCATTGACCCAAATAGAAGTGGAAGGATCAGAGTATAATAACTTAATATTTTGAAGGATATGAGGACTAAAGCTGTGCTATTTTAGTGCCCCTTATTTTGCCCTCTGTACATGTTAGCATTAAATTTGAGCAAACTTTCACAGGCGTCATCCCAAGACTGTTTGTTGTATTCTATTTTTGCCTTAATGAGTTTAGACAGAGTATCAGTGTGATTTGAAGAAAAGTATTCATGTTCTAATGATTTGATTTGATTAATAAGCAGTGTTGATTCCTGACGTCTCTGCCTCTTTTTTTTGCCACATAATCTATAATGAATCCCCTGGCCATTGCCTTAAATGCGTTCCAGACAAAATTCATCTGTGAGTCTGAGGGGAGGATATTATCGAAAAATTCCTGCGCAAATGATGTAAACTGCTCTCTAAATTGATTGTCCAGCAAAATAATATTTCTAAATCTCCATCTACGTGAAGTGGATATAGGAGTAGGGTAATCAAGGTCTACTATGACTGGGGTGTAGTCTGAAATAAGTCTTGAACCGATCTCGGCTTGAGTAAAAAAAAATTGTAGATCAGGTTGTGTATAAAAAGAATTTAGAATTTAGAATTTAAAAGCATTTGTTTAGTGCGCTTATACCCAGCGGTTTCATGGCGCTGAAGGAGCTACTACCAGCAACAGCAACAAGAGGGACAGATTAAGCATCAAAAACTCTGGAAAAGAGGAAGGTTTTGAGATTCTTCCGGAACTCCAGATAGGAAGTTGCGGATCTAAGGGTCATAGGGAGGGAGTTCCAGAAGACAGGTGCGAGGACCGCAAATTTCGCCCCGCCTGCTTTCTTTTTCTTAAAGCGAGGGGTGGCCAGGAGTGCCATGTGGGTAGAGCGGAGTTCTCTGCCAGGCAGGTAAGGTTTGATGGCCGAGCATATAAACTCGGGGGCAGTGCCCATCCTAGCCTGGAAGGTGAGGCAACCTAGTTTAAATAAGGCCCGCTCCCTCACGGGTAGCCAGTGCAATGATTTCAGCAGTGGGGTTGCTCGATGGAATTTGGGCAGCCCATGGATCAGGCGGGCAGCCTGATTTTGCACTAGCTGCAATCGGTGTATGGCATAGGCCGGTGCGCCGTTGTAGATTATGTTCCCATAATCGAGGCGCGAGAGCACCATTGCCATCACAATTATTTTCAGTGCCGGGAGGGAAAAGAAGCGGTATATCTTTCTAATTATCCGGAGGGAGAAGATGCAGGAGGAGACCACCGAGCTCACCTGGGGGCTTACAGATAGTTGGGGATTGAGAAAGATACCAAGGGTTTTAACTTTAGGGACCGGGAGGGGGGGACACCAAGTGAAGGGGGCCAGAACGAAGGGGACCAGGGACTGCAACCACCTCCTGTCAAGACCAACTCTGTCTTGTCAGGGTTGAGTTTGAGGTGGTTGCAGTTCATCCAGTCTTGGATGAATAACTTGACGGTTTGAAAGTTTTGAACAGAGGAGGCAGAGTGAGAGAGATTAAAGATAAGCTGGAGGTCATCGGCGTAATTAAACACCGTGACCTCAAGCTGCTGTAGTGAAGAGATAAGGGGGTAGATGTATAAATTAAACAAAAGGGGGGATAAGGAGGAGCCCTGAGGGACGCCACACTCCACCTTTCATGAGGAGGCAGTAAAACCAGTGAGATGAACAGCCTGTGCCCTGTCACACAGGAAGGAGTTAAGCCAGGAGAGGGCAGAGCCCTCTATGCCCGCCGCCTTGACACGAGTGAGGAGGATGGAGTGATCCACTGTGTCAAAAGCGGCAGACAGGTCCAAAAGAACAAGGGCTTGCGGGAGGTTGATGTCAATACCCTCGCGGAGTCTGTCCATCACTGAGATCACCACCTTCTCTGTGGAGTGCAGAGGTCGGAAGCCCGCCTGGCAATGGGAGAGGCACTGATTTGCCTCCACATAAGTGCTCAGGGTACTCGTGACGTGGGTTTCTAAGACCTTTCCCAAATAGGGTAGGAGGGAAATGGGATCTAAGCACAGGGGAGAAAAAATAAAACTCTAGCACATCTGGGTGAGAAATTCTCCAAACATCTATCAGTCCTCTAGAGGCGATAGCTTTGTGAAAAGTCTTGTGCATTTTGTTTGGAATAAACTTAGGGGCCTACTACGATGTCCGCCCGCCACCGCAACAGAGCACGGGACCGACCGCCAAAGTTGCAGGGATCCCACCATGCAAATTAGGATGCACCCGCCACATTGGCGGGCGCGTCCTCGACATTAACATTGAGGCGGTCGGTGCTGAAAGCAGCACCCGCCGCAATGTCAATGCCCATGTTGGGCATTGCCATGCACAACGTGACAGGCATCTTGTGCATGGCAATGATGGGGGTACCAGAAGTACCCTCCAGTTCAGCCACCCACACCCCCCCAGCCCCGGGGACCCACGATGGTCCCCCATGGAGATTTTCTGCATGCCTTTCCATGGCGGAGTCTCCACCATGGAAAGGCAGGCATCCTAATATGGATGGCGATGCCTGCATGGCACCCCCACCATATTGAGTCCCTTTCTCCGCCCAGCCGTCAATCCGACCAGCGGAAAAGCGGAGAACAGTCTTCCCGTCCACAGTGGTGCCCCAGCCATACTAATATGACGGGGGTGAACCAGGGACATTTGGCAGGTGGATCACCACAGCCGGGTCAGCAGTGTCCACCACTGGCCAGGCGGTGGTGATCTGCCCGATATCTTAAAGGGCACCTTAGTTTGGAATTTCCTATCTAGAAAGGGGTCAATAAGTTGATTACAGCCACCACCTACTAATAGATTGTCGGATGCATGAGAGGAAAGAAGGGTGGAGAATGCATTCTAAAATAATAAATCTACACCAATAGGACCATAAACATTACAGATAGAAAACTGATTATTATTTACCTTAATCTCTAATAGAAGCCATCTACCATTGTCATCTTTGGCCTCATTTAGCAGTTGAATACTTAACAATTTGTGAAGTAATATTACAACACCATTCTTATTATTAACAGCTTTAGAAAAAAAACATTCCTGACCCATTGCTTACGCAAGGAGTTTAAGTCCTCTTCTTTAAGATGTGTTTCTTGCAATAAAGCTACTTGACATTTCAACCTTGATAGATGAGACAACACTCTTTTTTTTCGACTGGGATATGAATTCCTTTAACGTTCCAAGAAACAATTTGTAAACCACTCATCAAAGGGATAAATATGGAGCTACTAAAGAGCAAATAAGAAACCAGTAGTGACTATAAGACATAACAAACAAAAACAATTTTAAGAAAAAGTGGTGAAGATAAAAAT
This sequence comes from Lissotriton vulgaris, assembly GCF_964263255.1. Lineage (NCBI taxonomy): Eukaryota > Metazoa > Chordata > Amphibia > Caudata > Salamandridae > Lissotriton > Lissotriton vulgaris. Next base: position 336,962,416 of record NC_141685.1, on the reverse strand, counting down.
AAGGAACAATACTCACAGACAAAGAAATTGTTGTAGAAAAGATTGTAGGAAAGAATTTAAGATAAAATGTAGAGGTTAGATTGGAGGAACATGGGCATCCTGCCATCCTTCTAAAACCAGGTAATAAATAATAGAGAACTAGAAAAACAGAAAAACAGAATTGCCTATCGAGACGTTTGGTTTGTAACAAAGAAGAAAGAGGAAAAGGAGAGATGAGCAAAGAAAAGGAATAAGAGATCAAGAAAAAACAAAAAAGGTATGAGGAGAATGCAAACTCCCCAGATAACTATATGTAAGAAACATGACAAAAATCCAAAAAGGTTCAGCTTTTCAAGTAAAGAACGAAAAGAGATAATATTAAAGAGATGAGGGAGCGGGAAAAAGACACAGATACCGCTTTTAAATGGATATATCGAGATAAAAAAATGGTTACAACAAAGAATGGTAAGACGTTGTAAAAAAAAATAGAAAAACTTGACCAACAAGCCACCATAAGGACTTACCAATAGGGAACAGCACATCGGAACCAAACGTGAACATTGGATACGTACACAATAATGAACAGATACAGCATCAATGAAACAAGAGGGTTTGGGGTCCTGCAAAAAAAGAAATAGAAATCAGTTGCTAGATTCTGAAAGAAAAAAAAGAGACACAATAATGACATTAAAAAAACACATTTTAATATTTAGTTAGTTCCATGTCTTCTCCTTTATACGCATGAATAAATGTTCCAAGCTCTGTAGGATCCTCAAAAGTATTGGTCCTTTCTTTGTATTTGACCTTAAAAAACAATGGGGAATAAGGCCATAATGAGCATTCATAAAGCAAAGCATTGATCTGAGATCCAAAAACTCCTTCCTGAGATTGGTAGTAGTCTTTGAAACATTTCGACTGAGAAAACCATTTTGGCTAGACCATAACATTTGTTTACACTTCTAGGCCACAGTGAGAATCATCAGTAGGTCAGAATATCGAAGAAAATACACAATTCTTCCCCACGGCTTGCTTGAGGATGACGCTTAGAGAGAGCCGATCCGGTGGCCGTCTGAAGATTGAGAGCTACAGTTTTCAGCAAGCCAACTATTTTTGGTGAGTCTTTAAGAATTCGATCGTGTCTTTGCTTTCTGAACCTTCAGGAATGCCATAAATTTTTAAATCGTTGCGACGAATACGATTTTCTAAATCCTGGGTCAACTCCTTGAGATGAGTGACTTCTTTGGATAACTTAGCCACCTTAGTAGCAACATCCTGAGCATCAATAACCCTTTATTCAACCTCTGAGAGGCTAGCGTCCATATGAGCCCACTTCCATGATGGGTCTTATATACCTCAGCTCATCCATGAAATACCCTAATATCAACGGTAACAGTGACTTGTTCGGAGAGGAAGGATCTTTCTTAACCCTTTTGTTAGCATTGCCTCCAGGGTCTTTGCGACCGTTGGTAGTGGAATTGCTAAAGGCCATAGACGTAGTTGAGTGCACAGACTCCATATTTTCACAAGCCAAAGCACCAATCGGATACCCTATATGTTGCCTTGAGTAGCCTTCAAAGAGATATTTGTTGCACAACTTCTGACGAGAAGAAATCTTGAAGTGAGTCTGTCATAAAAAATATTGCAATAGTGTCCAAGAAACTGTAACATCCATAAAGAAGCAGGAAAATGAAGAAGAGGGTGAATTTTCCTCAGCCACTGTACTAATTAAACGCACTGACCAATGCGCATACATTCCTGAAGGAAGGGAAAAAAAACGAACTGTGGAGCTCACAAAATGACGGCCGAAGTAAGGAGCATTACGGGAGCAGCAAGGAAAGAGTCTTAAATAGATACCCCCCCAAAACAAGTCTGAAAACCTACCTCGCCACTCCCTGGAACTTCTGACACATTTTTGCATTTGCAAGTTGCCGAACAGCCATCATTCCTTTCATTCTGTTTCCTCGATGCGTCAGAGGAGCATTAGGTAGCGGCTATCTTGTTTCACTGCCACAGCACGCTTCCTGATTTAAGACTTTAAATGTAAATTCCTAAAGAAACTCATTTGAGCAGTGATTAACCATTCAACACCCTTCTGCTGGTCCTCTTGAAGGGATAGGTCATAGAATGTGCCTTTAGGTGGGTCTCAGCTGCCTTTCCAGAGGCAGTGATACCAGCAGAAGTGTTAGAGGCCTAGATGTGCTTTGCTGCTTGTCTGAGTTCCTCTTTGAGGGCTATGAATGGAAGATTAGGAATCATAGTCATTAGAGCCAGTGTGGAATATTTTATAATTTCTGCTTTAGAACCAGAACTGTTACTGTGCTGCAACATCTGAAACAATAGTGAGGGTCCTGGCCTTGTGGCTACCAAAGGTCATACCAGTGATAAATTAAACCTGCTTCACAGTGATACATCTGTTCCCCTTTCAATTGCTAACATCAAGGGTTGAAAAGGCTCAGTGATCTATTGCACCTTAAATGAAATGTAATTCTCATCTCTGAGAGAATGTATTGAAGAAGCAAGACATCTTGAGGTATTTCACCACCTTCTCATAGATTGTAATTGTGGGAGCTGCATCTTGCAACCTTGTCTTACCGCTTTATTTTGGACCCTTGTCCAACCTTGTCTTACTGCTTTATTTTGGAGATAATAAGCCAATCCAGAGGAAAATAAGTAAATATAAGCTGAATCCCTAAGTGGGTATAATAGGGGGCAACAAAGGTCTTTTCATAGTGGTAGCATTCTTGCATGATTACTGTGAGATGTCCGGATTATGATTTCAGCCTAAGGCCAGTCATGTCTGGTAACAGTGACACATGCAGGAAGAAAAGAAGATACTATCCTCAATCTGGAAGCTCATTTTAATGTGATTATGGACAATGATTGCTTCTAATTCTTCTCTTATTGGGAGTTGCCTCCTGGATTGAATCTCAGGGTCCCACTCTGTGGTTGTTGACTCTTTTTGGTCAACAGAAAAACAATCTTACACATGAGTGCCTGCGTCTCATGATCATGCTTATCAAGGACACCACTGACAGTATCAGTGGAAGAAGGTAGTCCACAGAGAAAGGTGTAATGACCAAAGGATGATCTGACATCACGGCTGTCATCAGATACGGTGGGAAGATATGGAACAATGCACTAGAGTCAATGGAAAAGTGGCCTCTTAAGGAGTAGCATGAGAAAGGAGAGGACATAGGGGCAGATTTATGTTAACTGGCGCATCCCCAGGGATGCGCCAGTTAACATGCGCCACAGTGCGCCACAGCTCCGCCAGCCATGGTGCGGCGCATTTATAATGCGGCGCACCATGGTGCAAAAATGGCACAGATGCGTGACGCATCTGTGCCGGAAATGTGGCGCATTGCTGGAGTTGCGTCGCAAGCGCGACGCAGCTCCAGCAAGGCTCGGGGGTGCCCCATTTTAACAATGATGCGTCAAGACCTACGCCTGCTTCAAGCAGGCGCAGGCTTTTGACGCAGCATTGGCTTAAAAGTGACTGAGTGAAATCTCATAGATTTCACTCAGCCACTTTTGTGAGGCGCACCTGCCCCGGAACGCCCACCCTGCGCCGGAACGCCCACAAGCGGCGCAGGGCTTTACAACGTGACACATCTGCCTAGATGCGTCACGTTGTAAATCGTTCGTAGGGATGCGCCACGTTTACGCCGCCTTGCGTGACACAACAGCGGCGTAAACGTGGCGCAAGGGCCTCATAAATCTGCCCCTAAATGTACATGGAAGGGATGAAGAAGCTGTGTCTCTGGTGTGCCTATGCTTCAGTTGGCGCCTGCCCCTACTGCTCCTATAGCCCAATTGAAATGCCAGGTGGGAATTTGCATGGCAGGATGCATCCTTTCTCCTCAGGGACCACTTCTAGAAGACCCATTCTTAACGATATAATGCTCTTCCCCTACCTCAAGTTTATTACCTAAACTCACATTCATCACACCGACTAGAAATACATGTTAACATGAATAGAAATGTGCCACTTGCATTGAAATATTCTCAAACTTGCTGCCTGATAACTTAACCTGCATTTCAGACTCCAACGTATTTGATTTTCATACTCGTCACTTTTTCTGCAAGTAATTGTCTGACTTCCTCCGATTACGCATCACTATATAAGGGTTGGACTTGGTCATGGCCCACTTGAAATTTGAAACAGGGCCGCCTCTCTTTGTTACATGTTTTATCAGGAGAGGATAAGGTACCCTATCACTTCTAATAGGGTAAAATGTACATGATCTTGGGTACAGGCTGGAACATACAAAGATCAGAAAATGTGATGGTGTGATTGTGGAATATCAGCATCAAGGTGAACCTATGTTGGGTTTCAATTTTTACCTAAGAAATTAGACAGAAGCTGAATATTCAATAGTATTCTTCCATGTTGAAATATAGGTATGTGTAAATACCCCACACCACCCCTGCTTCGCCCTGAAAGAAAAAGCAGGGTTTCTGTCAGTAGTATACTCCTCGAATACCCTCCCCTTGAGATGGAACAATCAGTTATTTGAGCTACTAAACTGAGTTTATAGAATGATCAAACATGGGGCATTCCAAAAAAATACGTTTAAATGAAAGTATGACAGCCCTACAAACAGGTAAGCATTTACAACGCTGGAAGGCAGCCTCAGTAGTTTTCAATTGATATAGGTCCTGATTTTGAGTCTGGGGGTTGAAGACCGTCAGGCTCGCGGAGGACAGAGGTGGCGATCCAGCCACTGCTGGTCCAACAGCGCTAATTGACAGAGTATGTGCAAAACCCAGAGTACAGTAACTGAGACCTAGACTTGTTTTATCTAATGAAATGCAACTTTAGCTCTCACTGGCTGCATTTGTAACCAGTGCCATGATGCTCTGAGTGGTAACAGCACTACTAATAAAACTTCAATCCAATTATCTGTCAACCTGTCAGCGGAGTTTCTTCTAGAGTATGGTGGAGAAACACCCCCCTCCCTATTAATTCACCTTCTGGATTTGGCATTTCATCTGAAACGTCGGCATTATTTTCCTAAAGCAGGCCACTGACGCAAAAGTGGCGCAAGGGACTTGCAAATCTGCCCCTTAGGGCCTTATTTATGAAGGCCTTGCGTCAGTTTTGCGCCGCCGGTGCGTCACTTTTTGTGACGCACCAGCGGTGTAAAAAATGCGCCTTGTTGCACCATATTTAAAAAGTGACGCATCTAGGTAGATGCGTCACTTTTTAAACCCCTGCGCCACATTATACCTGCGTCAGGTATAATGTATGCAGAGGGGGCGTTCCCCCGCGAAAAGCCTCGTAATAGTGACGCAGTGAAATCTATGAGATTTCACTGCGTCACTTTTAGGATGCTGTTGCGTCAAAATCTTGCGCCTGCCTCACAGCAGGCGTAAGACTGACGCAAGCCCTTTCACATGGGGCTTTCCCCATGTGAAAGGACGCATTGCTGGAGTTGCGTCACTTTTGTGACACACTCCAGCAATGCGTGACCTTTGCGTTTACAGATACGTCAGAAATACTGACGTATCTGTAAGTCCTTGCGACATGATGCGTCATACATTAAATATGACGCATCAGGAATGTCACAAGGAGTGCGCAGTGAAAAGTGACGCATCGCTGTTTTCACGCAGCGATGCCTCACTTTTCATAAATGAGGCCCCTTGTATTTTGCTGAAAAAACATGTCCCCCACTCCCCCCACCCCCTCCATCAGCGGAGCAGGGAGAAAACTTTCTGTGCAGTAGGATTTTTGATTTTCTTGTTTCCAGAAACAAAAAATATTTGAGGGTTTCTTACTGTAAAACAAATATAATGCGATGGAGTTTAACTTGATGTGCCGGCCAGCTCATCATTCCATTTCTGACGAAAGTGCATCCTCTATCTCAGTGAAAGCACTTCAGTCGCAAATTTCTCACCATTTATGCAAGGGTCTGACCACCAGCCTGGGGTCTATATGGCCATTACAGCCTGTAGCTTTTTGACATTTTAATTAGTATAATTGGGAGTGTTCTTCGACCTCACACAGAGGGCCATGAAATGGAAACTTTTTTTTACAAATGTTTGGCCATGTCAATTCAAAATAATGAGGAATATGTCTGATGAATAATACGCATTAAGTCTGCCGTACAGGACTCCCAACGCTAGCTGCTTGGGAGGCATTGGTAACTTGCTAGAATCCTACTCTGACGCTCACAGCGCAGGAATGCGGATTAGCCAATGCAGCCGTGAAAAGTGCAAGGACATCACCTGTCTGCTTGACATCTCGTAGCAACAGGCTTTATTGACGTGCAGTATACATTGAATGTATCGAGTACCATTGAAGCACACAAGGAAATGTAAAGAATGCTCTTAAGCTTTGAAGTGTGGCTGAGAATACCTGGTGATCGGTGCAGCGGACGAGCCAGAGTAGTGGATTGCAGTATTTTAAGGAACTGATTGTTTTATTCAATATACTAGTTGATGAGTGTCTATGTCCTAATTTCTTGGACCATATTTTTTCACAAGCACCTGTGGCGGTAACAGCTTTGGGGTGCATTACCCTTCCACCTTTCAGCATCCTCCCTGGGTTGTGGGACTATACGTCCCACAAAGAAATGTCCCTCTCGAATGGATTGGAGCAGCAGCTAGCGTGGACGACACAGGTGGCAGTGGGTCACCTGGCACTCTGCCACTCCATCCAAGTGACCCCGGACACCTGAGGGGCCATTAAGACCCCCAAAGAGGGGAGACGTTTTCAAGGCCCTTCAAGTGCTTTGATGCCACTGCAAAGACAGTGACAACGGAGCGTCTGCCAGTTGCACTGCCAATGACTGCACGAGACTACCAGATACCAATGGTGCCCCGAACACCAGACCTCTTTTCTCAAAACAGCCCTCTGTAGTGCACACGAGAGCAACTCAGTAGTGTGCAGCGCTTTATTCTAGCTTGTTGTCTTCTCGTATAACAGCATCGTGAATGCAGGGACGGTCTGCAGCACTCTTCAGCCAGGTTCTGCACCATACATTCCAAAGCCCACAATAAGTACTAATGCAGAACATTCTAAATTCTACAATGCAATAGGAAACATGCTAACAATACAACACACCTTACCCTGTTAATGTAAAAATAAAACAAAATGGAAAATTTAACAAAACGTAAACAAGCAAAACTATAAAATTCTGTAGAATCGATACATAAATATAAATGTGTGTGTGTGAGTGTGTGTGTGTGTGTTACCTTATTCAACAAAGCAAACTGGATAAATAATTCCAAGTATGCATATATCACAATGGTAATCTTTTAACCAATTTTTGTTGCTTTAATATTAAACAGGTACGGACATCAACAGTACAATCCTGATAAGAATACTGGGCTCCAGCAAGTGTCTTCTTAATATTCCCATCCATCTCACAGCTCTCATCCTCTGCTCTAGTATTTCTCTTTTCCATAGTGTCATTCACACACAGACCCTCTAACTCCTCCAAACTCATTTGACCCAGATATTCCCTCTCTAACTTCTCTCCCAAAACATCATCACCACAAAAAAAATGTAGCATTCACAGATTCAGCAAAATTGCTCCTCTTTTCCTCAGTTATTCAAACAACAGTGGTCCCATGCATTCCAGAATATATGAACCAGTAAATATAGACAAAGTCAGATCTATATTTGAAGTGACATGTCCAGCCGGACAGAGGTCATTCAAGTTTACTTAATAAACAGTAAATCCAAACAGCGGAGATACATTCCACAGTACACTCGTGTGGTACACAAGCCTGTGCCCAACACTAGCGGGGTGATTACAGATGGTGAGAGATAGATGGGTTTTAAGGCAAACAAACGTTTTTCTGTTCACATTCAAATTATACAGAAATGTCAAAAAGCACCATTACAGTAGTTAGAAATCAAGTTTTTGTATAGGGTGCTAGACAAGTCGAAGGCGTTTCGGGCCCCCTATTGGGTCATGGGGACCATCATCAGGACAATCAATATTTGCCTTAACGTTAAAACCTCAAAATGCCTGAAAAAGGAAAAAGGAGTAAAGAGAAAATATACATATTTTAAAGACAGAATGCTCATTATATTAAAACAAGTGACTGAACGTGAAAAGTGCATCTAACCGTTTAGGAGGTGAGAGTATTTCGTGGTTCCAAGTGGTCTTATTGCAGCGCGAGTGAAATTGGAACATGCTTGCAGGTGACCGTAGGACCGCGGTTGTGCCGGAGTGGAATTCTGGCTGGGAGCAACGAGCTAGTGGTCGTGAATGAACAGGCTAACGGACGTGTAATTACGTGTTTTGAACGATGACAGTTGGTGCCTAATGAGGTAATGCGTGAGCGATCTCAGCAATAAGGCGCAGTGATACAAGAATATAGGGAGTGAGCAATACGGAATACTTGCCTATGTTGAGGAGTGGTTTGCGCGATGCGTCAATTGGCATTTCAAACTGGGCAAGGGGCTTACCAAGGCAGCGTACTGATACTAATTTTGCCGTAAGGATAAGCAAAAGCCCGGAACAGCAGCCCTGCACAGGGAGGCAATGTTACAGTTGAAAAGAATTCGGAACCAAAACAGGGCAGAGATCGGATGCGCACCTTGCATTGCTCCTTACCTGAATAAGCCGTGGGTTGCCGCGTTACGGAATCGTAATCGGGCGACGCCAGGGTAAGCCTGTTGAGAAAGAAGGGGGAGTAAGAACCTTGCAAGAACCGCTCATTTCGAGTAGCGGAGCCGTTGGCTGCTGGTAACTCACCGGTTTAGTCGGTCATAGGAAGTGTTCCCTGGCATGCTCGGGCAGTGGAACAAGGAAGTGAAATAGAGTGAGACGGAGCTAATTGGTCAGTGCGAGTGACGCCTCAGGCATAGACATAGACGAGGGGAGCACGTCGCAGCGGCCATCTTGGGAGAGGTGTTATTACAGGAGTGCATAGTGCAAAGTGACAACTTTATAAAAAACATTAATCATTACATTCGAAAAAAGGGGATCATACAAGAGCACAATGAGATGCACAGAGTCTCTTGGAAACCTTCGTTTCAAGAGTGCCAAGAAGAGTTCAAATTAGAGCAGTCCATTCCTCCTGCAGGTTCAGACCAGAATTCAAACTGTCCGTTTTCAAAATCCATTTTAATTCCTCACTGTTGAGCATACGGGTCAGGTCACCGCCCCTGGGTGGTATGATGACTTGCGTGAGCACAGTCCAACGGATCTCATTTTCCGTATGTCCTTTGTCGACAAAATGTTCAACCAAGGGTGCCTTTAGTGTTTTGCACCAGATACGGCTGCGATGTTGAGATATTTGCAGCCTAATTTTCTGTTTTGCCTGGCCCACATATATTAAGTTACAAGGACAGAAGATTGCATAAATGATGTTACAACTGTTGCAGTTAGTAAAGGTTTGCAGTTCATTTTTCACTTCTTTGTATACAAACTCTTTGCAATCAATTGAGAAATCACATATAACACAGGACCCACATTTAAAATGACCACGTAGAGGGGGTAATGACCAATGATCATGAAGTGTAGTGTTTCTCGTGTTCGTGGGGGGTAAAGCTGCCCTTACAAGCTGGTCCTTAAGATTTTTGCTTTTCTTGAAAGCAAAGAGGGGAGTTTCCCAGTTGAGGGGACCTGAGTTCAATATGTGCCAGTTCTTTTTTATGCTTTGTTTGACACGGTTAGATATGGTAGAGAAGGTGGTGAAACATACTATTTTTTCAGAGGTTTGTTTGGGTTTGGGCTCCAAAAGAGTGTCCGGGGGCAGTACCAGGCTCTTTTCATTGAGTTTTTTATTAAGCGCCTTGGGTAGCCTCTAGTTCTGAGCTTGTCGGATAAGATATTAGCCTCAACAAAATAGTCCTCCTTCTTAAAACAGTTTCTCCTTAGTCTGAGGAATTGTGAGTATGGACAGCTGTCCCTCAGAGCCCTGGGGTGACAGCTGCCATAACTGAGAAGGGTATTTCTCTTTTCCATAGTGTCATTCACACACAGGTCCTCTAACTCCTCCAAACTCCTTTGACCCCGATATTCCCTCTCTAACTTCTCTCCCAAAACATCATCACCACAAAAAAAATGTAGCATTCACAGATTCAGCAAAATTGCTCCTCTTTTCCTCAGGGCATACTGCAACTCGTCTCAAATACCAACATTTTTCATCTTCCAACTTTGCTGAATTTTCCTCACCTTCACCACTTTCAAAGGTTCATAGAATTTGCTAATATTGAACAACTACAGTGCAAGGATCAACAGACAGGTTTCCTCTCTTAATATTATTTTTATGAATCATGTACCGTTCGTATTCTCCCTCTGGCATTCTCTACTGACTGCTCTTTATCCATACTCCTCTGAAACAACCAACCTTGGAAATCTTCTTCTCATAATCTCAAACGGAGTGACACCAGTGGCATTACACACTGTAGTTCTATGAGACTACGCACTCTTAAAAAATTGAGTTTCCCTTTCAATCTCTCTTGTGTTGGCCAGTTGGATGATTCCCTTTTAGCAATCTGTTAAATCACCCAACCATTCCCATAGAACTAATGTTATGTAATGGCATAGTATGATGCACCACACCAATACCTTACAGAAAAGCTTTGCCTTTCCTCGACATAAGTTTCAAAACATCATCAGTATGTAAACTAACTGGCACTCCCGTATCCATAAAAATATCAACAAGTAATTCCAAAACTGTGTCAGTGTCAGTCGTCCTCCCAATTTTTATCATGGGCCACCTAGAAAACGAATCCGACACCACCAAGAAATACTTGTGCTCTTCTCCAATTGGCCCCATAATATCTACAGCAATGCACTTCCATGGTAAACGAGGGCTATCAAACTTAACCATCAGTAGATTCAATGTTTTGAAAGGTATATCAGCCCCAATACATTTTCCACATCCTCTTACCAACCATTCAATAGCAACATCCATACCAGGCCACCAATATAAACCTTTTACTACCTGTTTCATTTTCCCTATACCTAGATGACCTACATGAATTTGTTGCATGATAGTGAACCTCAATTCACTTGGAGGGATTATCTTTGGATTTTCTGCCAATGTATGACCCCTCCACTCTCAACTCACTCCTCAATTCCCAGAAAAATCAGTTTGACTCAATCAGGCTCTACCATATGTACTGGCATTCTGGAAAAAATATCAGCAACATTATTTTTTTTCCTGGCACATAAACCATCCTGTAAACATAATCATTTAACCAATTAGATAACCTTACAACTCTTGCAGAAACAATCACAAGTAAACAATTTAATTGAGGGTTTCTGATCAAAGCTCACCTCCACTTTACTCCCTCACACAAATGTCTGAACATGTTATAATACCCACACAACAAATAGAGCTTCACGTTTAACAACAGAATATTTTATCTTTAATATGTGATGATGAACATGATACAAAAGCAACCATCCAAACTTGTCCATCCTCATCTTTCTGACTTAGCATATCACCAAGTTGCAAACAACTGCAATCTGTAATTATAAATTAACAGCCTTAGGTCCACATTTTTGAAGAGATTGTGCTTCTGCAATGTCTGTCTAAATTTGTTCAATATTTGATTGACATTTCTAAATCCAGTTAAACTTGTTGTTAATATTTAGCAATTCTCTTATATTGAAGTATTTACTGGAAATATTAGGTAAAAACTTTGAGTATAATTCAGCCATGCCTAAAACTTTTCTAACATTATCCTTACTCATATGTCCAGGTGCATGTTTAATAGCCTCTACTAACTGTGTATGTGGTTTGTTACCAGCAACACTGATCTCATATCCTAGATAAGTTACACTCTCCACCACCAACTTACATTTGCATACTCTACAGTTTTCCTGCGTTGTAGGAAAGAATGATCTGCTTGATCACCCCCCCTTTTTGCCTGGTGTCAGTGTATTTTTGACTTAGTCTGATGGGTTCCTGCTAACCAGGACCCCATCATGAATGAATGAATGAAATCCGTCTTATATTGCGCTACTTAGCCCAAAGGGCGTCAAGGCGCCTAATCCAAAAAATTTCCACATAGCAAGCTTATTGATAAGCCTTAATGAAGCACCACGTTTTTAATGCTTTTCTGAAGAGAGACAACGAAGGTTGCATCTTTATGTCAGAGGGGAGGGCATTCCACAGACGGGGGGCCACGGTGGCAAAGGCCCTGCCTCCCCATCTGACTTTCTTACTATGCGGGACGCACAGAAGATTCATGTTGGAGGAACGAAGGCTCCTGCTAGGAGAGTAGGAAATAAGCAGAGAGCCTAAGGCATCTGAGGGTCCTGCCAGAAGCGCTCCAAAAACCAGACATAGGATTTTAAACACAATTCTTTGCTGGATCGGGAGCCAATGGAGCTTCTTCCTGGCTAGAGTGGCAGAGAAAGACTTGGGGGCGTCCAACACAAATCTTGCCGCAGCGTTCTGCACGCTCTGAAGGCATTGAATATCGCCCTTATTGATGTCTGCATACAGAGCGTTGCAGTAATCTAGTCGGGAAGACACCAACGCGACTACAGTCTGTTTACGTGCCTAAGGGGAGAGATAGTGGACGATTCTCCTCAGAATCCCGATGACTCCCCAACAGGTAGCCACAGTTCGATAAACCTGAAGGTTTATAGTCAGCGAGGTGTCAAAGATGACACCAAGCTTCCTGGCAGAAGGCGATGGTGTAGGACAAGCTCCCAAAGAAGGGGGCCACCAGTCATTGGACCAGACATCCTGGTCCTTACCAAAGATCAGCACCTCAGTTTTGTCGCCATTCAGCTTCAGGGAATTTCGAATCATCCATTCTGCAACTACTTGCATGCAGTTCCTGAAGCTGGACGCAGTGGTGCTGACCGAATGGATCAGGGACACCATAATCTGTGTATCATCTGTGTATGATACAACCTCCATCCCCTGCGATTTAACTAACCTAGCAAGTGGGGCCACATAGATATTAAACAGGGTCGGACTTAACACCGACCTTTGAGGAACCCCACATTGCAACGGTTTAGCAGGGGAGAGGAACTCTCCAAGCTTCACCCTCTGCTCCCTGAGTTCTAAAAAGGATGATAGCAAACTCAACGCTGGGCCCTGCAACCCTACCTCCCTCAGACGAGTTGTTAAAGTCGAGGGAGACAGGGTATCAAATGCTGCCGTCAGATCTAAAAGGACTAGCAAGGTGGACTGTCCTTGATCAACCTTAGTTCGGATATTATTCATCACCACAGTTAGTGCTGATTCCGTACTGTGTGATTTCCTGAACCCATGTTGGGACTGGTCCAGGTAGCCAGAGGAATCAAGAAAAGTGGTGAGATGAAAATTAAGGTGAGATTCCAGCATCTTAGCAGGGGCAGGGAGCAGGGAGATTGGTTTTTGAGGTTTTCTGGGTCCAGGGTAGGCTTTTTAAGAAGGGGCTTAACAATCGCCTTTTTCCAAGCTGCCGGAAAGGTACCCTGAAGGATAGCGCCATTCATCACCTCCAGTAATGGTGGTAACAAGGTATCCTTACAGTCCCTCAGAATCTTTAAAGGGCCGGGGTTCAGAGGAGAGCCTGACTTCGTTTTCTTCAGCAAGGAGTCAAGGTCTTCCAAGGTAAGGAGGGGAAAGACCGTAAGGGTCTTATCCGATTCTCTAGACCAAGTTCAAGTTCAAGTTCGTGGATTTGTATAGCGCACTGCTCACCCAGAGGGTCTCAAGGCGCTTGGGGAAGGGGTTCATTATATATCGAATATCCAGGTTTTAAGATCTTTTCTGAAGAAGGTGTGGTTTTGAGTAAGGCGGAGGTGAGTGGGGAGTGAGTTCCAGGTCTTTGCGGCAAGGAAGGAGAAGGATCTACCACCCATGGTGGATTTTCGGATGCTCGGGACCGCGGCGAGGGCTTGATTGGACGATCTTAGTTGGCGGGTGGGTTTGTAGAAGGACAGGCGATTGTTGAGGCATTCGGGTCCTAGATTGTAGAGGGCCTTGTGTGCGTGGGTGAGAAGGCGGAAAGTAATTCTTTTGTTGACAGGAAGCCAGTGGAGGTCTTTTAGGTGTCCGGTGATGTGATCTTGGCGGGGGATGTCTAAAATGAGTCTCGCTGATGCGTTTTGGATGCGTTGGAGTTTTTTCTGTAATTTTGCTGTGATTCCTGCGTATAGTGTGTTGCCATAGTCCAGTCGACTCGTGACCAGTGCGTGGGTGACAGTCTTTCTTGTCTCTAGGGGAATCCAGCGGAAGATCTTTTTGAGAGTGCGAAGTACGTTGAAGCAAGAGGATGAGACTGCGTTGACTTGTATGGACATCGAGAGAGAGGAGTCTAGGATGAAGCCAAGGTTGCGTGCTTGGTCTGTCGGTTCGGGTGCTGTGCCCAGAGCGGGGGGCCACCAAGAGTCGTCCCAAGCAGAGGGGGAGGATGAGTACCTCCGTTTTGTCTGAGTTGAGTTTGAGGCGGCTATGTTTCATCCAGTCGGCTACTTCTTTCATGCCTTCGTGAAGATTGGTTTTGGCGGTGTTGGGGTCATTGGTGAGGGAAAGGAATAACTGGGTGTCGTCGGCGTAAGAGATGACGTTAAGGTTGTGTTGACGCGCGATGGAAGCAAGTGGACTCATGTAAACGTTGAAGAGGGTGGGACTGAGTGAAGATCCTTGTGGTACTCCACAGATGACTTCAGTGGCTTCTGAGTTGAACGGGGGGAGTCGGACTCTTTGAGATCTCCCAGCGAGGAATGAGGTGATCCAGTCCAAGGCTTTTCCTTGTATTCCGATATTGCTGAGGCGTTGTATAAGGGTGCTGTGGCAGACTGCGTCGAAGGCGGCGGAGAGGTCAAGTAGAATGAGGGCCACTGTTTCACCGTTGTCCAGTAGTGTTCGGATGTCGTCAGTAGCTGCAATGAGGGCGGTTTCGGTGCTGTGCTTGGCTTGGAATCCGGATTGAGATGGATCAAGGGAGTAGTTGGATTCAAGGAAGGCGGTGAGCTGGTTGTTGACGGCTTTTTCAATGACTTTGGCCGGGAATGGGAGGAGGGATATGGGCCGGTAGTTTTTGAGTTCGGAGGGGTCTGCTGTGGGTTTCTTCAGGAGGGCGCTGAGTTCGGCGTGTTTCCAGCTTTCTGGAAAGGTGGCAGACCTGAACGAGCAGTTGATGACATCACGGAGATGGGGTGCGATGATGGAATCCGTTTTGTTAAAGATGTGGTGGGGGCAGGGGTCGGTTGGCGAGCCAGAGTGGATTGAGTTCATTAGGCGGATGGTGTCTTCAGTGGTGATTGGGTTCCAGGTGGTAAGGTTGTTAGTTGGTGGAGTAAGATCTGAGGGGGGTGGGGAGGGTTGAACGCTGGGGATGTTTTCGAAGCTGTTGTGGATGTCGGCAATTTTGTTGTAGAAGAAGCTAAACTTGTTTTAATTAACATCTATTCTAGGCCAGTGGGAATTGCAAAGGAATCACCGACCATAGATGAACTCACAAACTATATATCCGAGCTACCGAGTGATTCATTCTATGTGGTGGGAGGGGACTTTAATTCTCACTTTGAGCCACTCCCTGGTCTTTTGGAGGGGTTCTCATCGGAAGAAGAGGCTAGATGGGCAGTGCCCTCAGTGGAAGCACCCCCCCCGAAGGCTTGGACCCCACTTGCACTACAAATCACAGTCCTTACCCTAAAGTTCGGAATCAGAGCCTGTAACGGGCGAATGAAATCTGACATACCCAGCAGAACCACCTACAATAGAGTAGGAAGAGAGTCTCGCTTGGATTATGTCCTGGCCCAAATAGTGAAGTGGCCGACAATCCAGGATTTTAGGGTAACGGAAAGGACCGACAGCGACCATAATGCACTCGAGCTTGACCTTGTCCACCATGGTCTCCAAGCTCCCACGACCACTTTGGAAGGGAACAAACCTGCGCTTCTCCTGGAAAATAGCAGGAGAAGAATCAGGTGGGAGCATTTGGTTACAAGCAAGAACAAACTTCCCATGCTCTATGATGGGATAACTCCCATCTTGGAAACTGTGGGGAGTTTGGATACCGAGGCAAACAACAAAGATTCCCAGGCTAAATTGTATAAGGCTCATGAGGACCTTATAAAAGCTGCGGCCCCTCATCTCTTTAGTAGCTCACGAAAGTCAAGAAAGGGGCGGCAAGGTAAAACAACATGGTACAATCCAGCATGCAGAAGGGCAAAAGGAGAACTCCTCAGACTTATTAAGGAGGGTCTAGGGGGGGACAGCCTAAGACAAAGTAGGCGGGCCTACAAGAAACTCGTTGCTCATGCTAAGGCCGAATGGGAGGAAAATCAGTGGGAAGAACTTACCAAGGCCCTAGCGATCAAAAATCAACGTCTGTTTTGGAGGATAATGAGTGGGGGGTCGGGAAATCTCCAATCGGCAATAGAGCCTAATATTGCTACAGGGGTGTGGCAGGCACACTTCCAGTCCCTATACAGTTCTGAGCCGGGAGAATTTATTGCTGCTACCGGGGTTGGTTGGCCAGATTATGAAGGGGAGCTAATAACGCTGGGTGAGGTCACTGCTGCCATTGCAGGTCTTGCCTCTGGCAAGGCGCCGGGACTGGATGGCCTACCTCGGGACCTGTTTAAACCATGACTTGGGGATCCGATCAGAGTAGGGCGAATCTCAAACTTACACAAACTACTGGGGGCATCGCCCGGATGATGACCGGCTCCTCATACCGCCCGTTGGGGGCGCTAATCCAGATATACAAGGCCCAGGCCAGGGGAGCGACCATGTACGGGGCGGAATTGTGGGGACACACACCCTGCCGGAGTCTGTCACTAACGGAAAACAAGTTCATAAGACAGAAAGCCGCGCTTCCGCCCAGCACCCCGCTCCTTCCCTTGAGGCTTGATCTGGGTCTACGACCATTAGCTGATGAAATAAGCTTGCGACCCATAGCTTTCTGGCATAGACTGTGGAGCAGTAATGATCTTGCAGTATATAGGGCGGAATTGGTGGAACTATTGAACCACCCAAAAGCGCTCCGTATCCCCTGGGTTAAAAACATCCAATCCACTTGTATGGAAATAGGGCTCCCTGCTCTATGGACTGACCCTGCGAATGCCGCACTAAACATCTCCAAAAGGTCCCTGGCTAATGTATACCATGAACAAAAATTAGCTAGGGCCCTAGATGCCCAGGCAGAAGGGTCACTATCCTCTGTGTTTTTGCAAAGCAAGGACCTTTATAGGTTTGAGAGGGTTTTGGATCCTATTTCCCCCGTGCTTGCCAGAAAGCTGTTTCTCCAATGGAGATACGGCACATTGCCCTTTCGGTCCTTTACTAGTACCTGGTCATCGCCACCCACCACAAAGCAGTGTCCGGCCTGTGATGTCATGGAGGAAACCGACCTACACGTGGCTTTCTTCTGCCCAGCCTACACGGCAGCGAGAAAATATTGGCTCCTCCCATTGATTAGAAATATGGGCTGTAGGGAATATGCCCCAATGTACAGGATTTTAAAATCTGATGTCTCTGGCCCAACTGTCTTCGCATTGACAAAATTTCTTACTAATGTCTGGCACACTCGTAACCATATTTTAAAGGTGTTGGGTCCCTCCTAAATTTTAGATGTATAGTTTTTACAGTATTTTTACCATATGCATTTCCAATGTTTTCATCTTTTAATGCATTGATCTATTTGTGATTGTATATGTGTATTGTTTATCTTTTATGGCCAATGGCCGAAATAAAGATTGGAAAATGAAAATGAATGTAGAAGAAGGAGGATAACGCATCGCAGAGGTCTTGGGATGGAGTGATGTCGTTGAATGCTGCAGTGGGGTTGGTGAATTCTTTGACGATGTTGAAAAGTTCCTTGCTGTTGTGGGTGTTGTTGTCAAGACGATCCTTGAGTGCTGATTTCTTGGCTGATCGGATCAGTTGGTTGTGTTTGCGGGTGGCTGCCTTGAGGGTGGACCTGTTGTCTGTGGTCGGGTTTTTCTCCATGTTTTCTCCAGGGTGCGGCATAGCTTCTTGGATTTTTTAAGGTCATCATTGAACCAAGGAGCCTTTTTGTTGGCTGATTCGATCTGGTGTTTTTTCAGGGGAGTTAATTCGTCAGCACTGTGGGTGATCCATTGATTGAGATTGATGGCCGCTTGGTTTGGGTCCAGTGAGAGGGTGGGAGGGTTTTGGTAGAGTGATGGTCGGAAGTGATTTTGTTCCAGTTTCTCCGAGGGATAGGTTGAGGGCGGTTGTGGGTCAGGGTGGTTTTGTAGCTGAAGTGAACACAGCTGTGGTCCGTCCAGTGGAGGGCTGTGGTGTATTTGAAGGAAATGTGCTTACTGGAGGTGAAGATAGGGTCGAGCGTGTGTCCGGCAGCATGGGTGGGAGTGTCAACAAGTTGATTGAGTCCGAGATTGGCCAGGTTGTCCAGAAGGGCGGTGGTGTTGCTGTCGTGTTTGTTTTCGAGGTGGTAGTTGAAGTCTCCTAAAAGAATGTAGTTCATGGAGGCGAGGGCATGTGGGCTAACGAAGTCTGTGATGTCATCGCTGAATTGAGTGCGGGTGCCTGGAGGCCTGTAGATGAGGGTGCCTCTAAGTGTGGTCCTAGGGTCGGTGTGGATCTGAAAGTGGAGATGTTCGGCGGTTGCAAGATTGTCATCGGAGCTGGTCGTGATTTTGATGGTGTTCTTATAGATGATGGCGATGCCTCCTCCTGTTTGGTTGGTGCGGTCTTTATGGGTAATCTTGTAGCCGTCCGGTATGGCAATTGCGATGTCGGGTGCTGATGATGTGTTCATCCATGTTTCGGTAAGGAAGGCGATGTCCGGTGAAGCAGTGTCGAGTAGGTCCCAGAGTTCCGTTGCGTGTCTGTGGACCGAGCGGTTGTTCAGCAGGATGCACTTTAGGCGGTCAGATCCGGGGCTGTGTGAGGAGGAAGTGTGTTTGGTGAGGGTTCTGGAACAGTTAAACTTGCAGGAGAGGCAGGCGAATGGACCATGGGTACGTCCTGGGGTGGCTTCGCAGCATTGAGGAGCGCGTCCGGGGTTGAGGGCGAGGAGAGTAGTGACATCAATTGTGACTCTAGTGGGCTGGGTATGGTGGGGAGCAGGGGGACAGGCGCCGGGCACAGTCCAGGCGCGGTCGGCGCGGCCGCAGCGCGTGGATGCTGCGCGTTGGGGCATCTGCCTTAAATGGATAGTGGAGGGGGCGGAGCGTGGGAGGGTCAGTAGCTGGGAGGCGGTAGCGGGGAGGAGAGGCGGGCCAGGGAACACCAAGACAACAAAATGGAGGGTCAAAGGGAAAGCGAGGCAGGGGCAGCAAATGGACCAAAGCGCCTAGAGTACAACCAAAGTGCCAGCAAGCAGAGAGAGCCCCAACAAATGTCGCGCTACAATGCAGAGCAGAGCGAGTGGCTCAAAAGGCAAATTAAGGTGAACTGAAAGCTCTTAAAATCAAGCTACGATGCCAGGCAAATACAGTAAAATCTCAAATGACACACAGCACAGTTTACGATACCGAATGCAGCAATGCAGCGATCAGCAGCACCAACAGAATGTGGGATCAGGGAGTGAGGGGGGAGCGACCGTTCTGGAGCAAGTCCGGGCTCTATACTATCTTGGATAAGACTAGAATTATCATCAAGAGTCTTTCTCTGTGCTTCTAACATAATGTAAATATCCACAATTTTAGAGTGGAAGAACTCACCGATCCTGTCGCAGAGATCTTGCGAACCTACGACTGGGTCAGGTTCCTGTAAGGAGCACAGGGAATCGACAATCTTAAAGAGCTCCCTAGGTGAGGAGAGGGACATAGTGCATTTTGAGAAGAAGTATTTTTCCTTGATGATCGTGGCCTTATACTCTCCCAGTAACCGCTTGTGGCAATCTTTATCAGTCAACTCCCAGGATTTTCGCCATTTCCTCTCCTGCCTCCTACACTTCTGCCTCAGGAGTCTCAAAGACTCTGTGAACCAGGGGGCAGAGGGTTTAGCCCTTGCTGAGTAGCGAAGGGAGGCTGGGGCTAGAACATCAACAGCTCTCGCAATGGAAGTGTCGAGCTCCTGTGCAGCAGCACCGGCATCTCTGGAAGCCAGATCAGTCACAGATCCTATTAGGGGGGCAAGTGCCTCATTAGTAATATTCCTAAGGCATCTCTTGGGGATTCTGTTGGCAGAAACCTGGGAAGTCAGGGGTCCTAGAGAGAGAATCAGCTCTAAGGGCACGGCCAAATGATCAGACCAGACCAGTGGTACGGGGGGCCAGAGGAAAACCTGGGATCGTTGGAAAACACCCCGTGCAGGATGTGCCCTGCAGATGGGTAGGGCTGGTCACCAGCTGAAGAAGACCACATGCCGTGAGAGGGCCCGTCAAAGAGAGAGTGTCTTTAGAACTCAGGTCATCAAGATGGAAATTTAAATCCCCTAGAATAGTAAAGTGAGGTTTACCGAAGAAAGGTTCCATAATTCTGAACAAATCATGACAAAAATTGTATCTAGGACCCAGGGGTCTATAAATAAGAAGACCCGTAAAGGATATCGAAGGAGAGGGAGAAATGCAGAAGTACATGGCCTGGAAGGAATCAGAGGGCTTAGAGAGGATTTTTATGCGACATACAAGAGAGGATTTATAGAGAGTCGCCAGTCCCCCCTCTACATTTTACTCTATCAAATCTATGTAGCGCATAACCTTCCGGGACAGCATTCAGAAGGTCAGGACCCGATAAATCCGAAGCCTAAGTTTCTGTTATAAAAACCGAGGCAGGATTCCTACCGAGACAAAATCATGGAAAGCGATATTATTTTTAATGAGCGAACGAGCATTAATTAAAAAAAACCTTTTCCCAGTGGAGGGGGACTTGTACACTTCTAGAAGCATAGATAGGAAGGGGGTCGCTGTAACAGGTAGGGCAGAAGAAAGAGCTTACCAGGATCTCAGGAGTAGATTTATGGTGACAGGGTAAAGGGGAAGGTTTCAAGTCAGTCAGATCAGCAAGGGAATAAGAAAAAACTGCATGACCGGCTACCGAAGAAACATCATCCACACCGCAGGGGTTGGGCACAGACGGGCAGAACTCTGGCATAACTCCGGCAGAAATCCGGCGACCCCGCTGTGCGAATCCGCTGCGCGTCAATGTGACCTGCTTAAATATACGCCTAGCGTCCTGGTGACCACTAGACCGTCTGTGCTTTCTCCCGTAAATTGGCATGGTACATATTTTTGCACCTCCACAATTTTCTACTGTGTGCCTTTCGAAGTCCCTAGTATATTGTACTAAGGTTCCCGGGGCATAGGTACACCAGTGGTCTCACATGGGCTCAAGCATGTATTGTGCCACCCATGGAAGTCCATTCAAACTGTATTTAAAGGCCTGCCATTGCAGTCTGTGTAAGATGGTGCTTGCACCCCTCAGAACATACATATGTTTCTTTTTATCTGAGGTCACTGCCCTTAAAACCTATAATATTAAAAAAAGATTTTTGCCTATGCCTCAAAGCTTTGAATTTCGAATCCTGTTGCATTATTTGCAGGATTCTCATCAGGGCGGTGTGATTCTAGTCCATGGGAACTGTTTGTGAAAAAGAAAGAGGGGAATTTTGTTTAGCGAACGGGGTCCTCAAGCCAATTATGTTAATATACAATACGTGCATCCAAGTGCGACATACCTTGGAGTTGTATTGCCCAAAGTTGCTCCTATTTGAATGAAGGATCGTCTATGCCAAACTGGTTTAGGCTGCAACAGAGCGAAATTTAAATAAGTACTGCATTGTGGTGGATTTTGCTCACTTAAAGCGGAGTGCAAAGGTAGAGAATTACCTTCAGTGTACTCAACCCTTCAGCTAGTCTCAGGAAATAAATCTCGATGCTGCCTTGTTTATCTGTCTGAAACAACGGGATTTAGAGAGTATTGGAATCGGTCCTATTCACTCGGCCGTGCATTAACGAGATAGCGCTTATTGGGGAAACTTACTTATGGACGATTCCGCTTGGGCAGGAAGGTGCTCACCAATATTGAAAATTTTCTGTTGTCAGATCTGGGAAGGCAAGGAGGGGAAAGCGTGTCACTCTTCTCGTTTAAAATTTGCAGCGTAGAAACGAGTCACCGTGTCAAGGGATCTGGGTCTTACCCTGAATCTGTGCGAAGTGTTCCGCTTGTAAATCCTACTGCCAACCGGCACACCCTGGTTGTAGGTGTCCGCAGCAGTGCCGGTTCTCTCATACACATAACATGTGATGAGCTCTCGACCAATCAGAGCCTCGGTGATTTGTGGTGCTTTGTGGGAAATGGTGTTTTGACACAAAAATTCAGTTTTATGCCCTATTGATTTCGCTAAGAGTATTTAGGCCCTTATTGACACTGTCGAATTTGAGAATAAAATATGCCTCCTTGCGTAGTAACATAGACGATCCTTCATTCAAATAGGAGCAACTTTGGGCAATACAACTCCAAGGTATGTCGCACTTGGATGCGCGTATTGTATATTAACATAATTGGCTTGAGGACCCCGTTTGCTAAAAAAAATTCCCCTCTTTCTTTTTCACAAACAGTTCCCATGGACTAGAATCACACCGCCCTGATGAGAATCCTGCAAATAATGCAACAGGATTCGAAACGCGTCAGCACTTTTTCTGACATTTAAGGTCCACGTTACTGATGCAAAAAATGGGCATTTTTCCTGAACAATAACGATTGAATCTGTTTCAGGAGTTGGGAGTTGGTTTTCAAAAAATTTTTTTCCTATCCCTCTCCCCATGATTGTGATTTTTGATTGTAAAATGTTTATTTTGCTCAATATGTTCATGAATCATTTGTCCATGTCACGATTATGCATGTATGACTGAAAGTTTTTTTCTTTAAACGTTCACTATTGATTTGTTGCACTGTATATATGCACAATGTTTTTCGAACTATATGGCCAGAAATGAAGTTGATGGCGATCTTATGTCTGTTGATGTAGAATGAAAATAATTTTTGTAAACTAAGTAACGATTCAAAGACATAAATCCTTGTCAGGATAAACTAATAAACTGTTGTTTATGTTATGTTATATGATATTTGTTGAGCGCTCGTACGCCCGGAGGCTTCATGGCGCTGTAGGAAGGAATAGGCTACCAAGTAGTGTTTAATTCAAAGCTTTGAGGCATAGGCAAAAATCTTTTTTTCATATTATTGTGGCCCTGCCTACCCTCTCTCCCATTGGGCCCAGCCACCTTTGTATGTATAGTATCTTAAAACCTATAAGTCATCCCTATGGCTGGCTCTTCAGTCCTGAAGGCAGAGTGCTTTGTTACAAGTGTGAGGGTGCCTCTGCATGAGCAGGAGACCCCTACAAACCACAGAGCCAATTATTCAGGCTTTGTAATGCTGTCAGCCATTTTAAAATGTATTGTGGACATCAGTCATTACGAGATGTCTAACATAATAGTTGCACTGAAACAGGTCATGTTATACATCAAACATGTTAGGACCATACCCCAACATCGATTCCAGGGCTGGAAGCATGATCCCATATACTGGGGTGGGGGCTCCTTATGGAACCCCCTGTACTCCCGGTAATAGGATTTCAGGGTCTGCTAGCAAGCTAGTGCTGCTGCCAACCACAGGCACGATTCTGTCCTCCTGCTGCTGAACTGAGCTTGAGCAGGCAAAGGTAGAACAATAGGTTTCCAGTCACAGGGAGGTGACCACCTCCCAGACAGGACTCAGTGTACTAGGCTGGGGTGGGGGCACTTGCCAGCTCCACCAGACTGTTTTGAAGGACACATGTGGTCCCCTCCCTGCATACTCCAGTTTGAGCCAGTTCAGAAACTCTTGGTTCCCTCTCTGGCACAAGACCGGGCAAAAGACAGGGAGTATCCTCCCCTCTGTCCAGCCCCTCCTTGGAAGGGACCCCCAAGTTGTCCAGACCCCTTCCTTAGGGTATTTTAGGGCTCCCCTGTGGATGGGTCCTCAGATTTATCATGGGATCAAACTCAACTCTGTAACCTATGTTACTCTTCAATCATCTGGACACTTGGGCTTCTTCGTACTTCGACTTGAACTGAGACTGCATCAGGAAAATTCCTGCTGCTCCTGATCTTGCTGTTCTTCTGCATCATCTGTGCTTCATGCTGATACTCCAAAATACCTGTGGGAATCAAGGACACCTGAATAAATCTCCCTTGTAGAGAAGAAGCCACTCCCCAGCATATGCAGGTACCACAACAAAGTTGACTGGTTAGCTACTCCTGACATCCCAAGGAAATCCCAAAGCTCAGCATCATAGGTTGTCATTCTTTGGCTTACTAGAGGCCTGAGCTGTCATCCCTGCAATTTGGAGGACAGTATCCCTCATCTGGGCTACTGGGACCATACCCCTGTTCACCGTCTCTACTTGTCGTTGCCAAGGTTTGTTGGCTCTGCACTCCAGAGATCTTTGAGCTACAAGAAGTTCAAGCCTCCAGCACCTCACGTCCTGAAGAACAGAGTCCTCCCTGCATGTCCTGCATCATTGGCCTCCAACTTTTGTGAGCTGCTTGAGGTCCTCTGGCTACTCCTGTGCCTCTGGCCTATAGACCCCCTCGAGGGTCCTTCTTTTCTTCAGTGGGCTCCCCTGCTTGCTCGGACCCTGCGCTGACTCTCTTGCCTCTGGTGAGTCCCTTGGTCGTTGCTGTCCCATTGTTTGCTCCTTTTTATTCTCCACGCCAGTTGAAGATAGCCCGGCTGGTTGGTGCCCCTGCTAGACAACGACCACCTAGACTCCGACATCTGACATGGGACAGCTAGTGCATGGCTTCTAGTCTTCCTCAGCATCACCTGGTCCTCACAGCTGCAGCAACAAGGTCACCGTCATCTCTACAGAACCTCTCAGCATCTGTAGGAATTGTGCTTCCATGCCTCCTGGTCATCTCCGAATGGCATAGACGCTGTCCCCTTTACTTGCAGGTTCTTCATTCAAAGAATCCTGCCTTGGATTCCATCAGACTCCTTCACAGTATTCTCCAGAGATCTCTTCTTCGAAGTCTCCCATTGTCTTCTATGACAGGTTCTAACTTCACTTCACCACTATGCACCCACCTGTCCTGGTGCAGAAAAACTGGTTCCTGGGCATCCACGGGTGGTATGGATCACCAACCTTCTGTCTTCAAACGAGATTCTTCTGGGTCCTCCAGAAATGGTCCTTCTTCCTTAAAACTACAACTGCAACTTCTCCATTGGGCATGCAGCTGTGCTTCCCTTCTGCACACAGCCTTCGTGCTGTTCCTGGGTACTTACCATGGGTGGTTCATTGTGTCCCCTGCTCCTCTGAATCTTCTGGCCCAAGCCCCATTCCCCTTTGCAATTCGCATTTCACTTTCTTAATACATGGTTTGGTCTCCCTCTGGGGACCAGTGAATATTTGTACTACTTACCTTAATATTTCAAAGTATTCTTGTGTATTGTGTTGATATCTCCGGGTAGGAGATATACCAATGTGTTAGTGATTGCGTTGTGTAATAAATAGGCTTATTGTTATATAAACACTGTGTGGTTCTTTTTAATTTAACTTACAATATTGATTAAAGTTGGTAAAACAAACTGCTTTATACTTCTTCAAGCCAAGCCTAAAGGCTGCTCTCCACAGCTAAATAAGTGTGCACCATATACTAAGCCAGCCCCCTACATACGTCCATCATATTCACATGTATTCCTTCCTTTAACCTTGTAATCTTTGAAAACATAAACTCTCTTCCCCTTCCCTAATAGTTTAATTATAAGTCTCTGGAACATTGCTGCAGCGGATTCCAAGCCAAAAGGCATACTTTTAAATTGTAAATGTCCATTAGGAGTAACAAAAACATGCAGGTTGTCTGAATCCTTCCTCCAATGGGAATCTGATAGTACGCAGAGGATATGTCAACAGTGGTGAAATATTGTGTGTCCTTAATATTTGTCAACTTTTCTACAATTTTTGGTTGGGGAAACGGTCCATATTTTTATTGTTTTTAAGATGTCTAAGATCAGTACACAATCAGATCTTTGTGTTGGCAAGTCTTGCAGTCAATATTGGGGCAGTCCAATTCAAAGCTTCAATGGGTTCTATAATGTCACTACTGGCCAGTTTTTTTAACTCTTTACTCACTTCTTTCCTCAAAGAGATGGGGATATACCTCACCCTATGCACCTTCAATTGTGCATTATCCTTCAACTCTATTTGGTGTACGAACCCCTCCAATTTACCTATCCTTTCATTAAACACTTCAGGAAACTCATGTAACATTTTTGCTACCATAACGTTTTGCTCATTAGGTAATAAAACTTGATCAGGGGTGTTCAGATCTAATACAATGTAAAAAATGCGTTGGTTAAACCTTAATACAGAGGAACCCAGCTTCATCACAAACAATTTTCCAAATGATATCCTCCCTTTAAACCTGATAATTAAAGGACAGTATCCCAGCATATATAATTTCTCTCCACTATATCCCTCCTGCTGAATGTCCAACTCAAACAACTTATTTCCCCAACTTGTCTACAAATGTATTCTTCCATTCACCCCCCCTCCACAGTGGTGTATGGTGAGCTGGAATCAGCCACAACATCTATGCTGACACAATCAATAGACAAATTACATATAGGTTTCCTTTTTTTGCAAGAATCCTCAAAAATGTTTAAAATGACACTCTTCTTCTGAATCTGCAGTACTTTGCTTCCAACGTAACCATTAATTTCAGTGTCATCACCCGATGACATATTCTCATCCAAAACACATTAAACCTGTGAATATTTCTTCTTACAAACTTTAGAAAAATGGCCTACAATGTCACAAGCATCCTTTTGTATTTCTGCTGTTAGGTCCTCTATGTTCCTTCTTAACATTAATACTAGCAACATCTTCTGTATGGTTTGTCTGAGTCTCACTCTAGTGGCTTTGCACTTCTACTCAATAGCTCAGTCTTGAGTACAATAGCTAGAATATCCTTTATGTCTGAATCCCCATTTACCCCAAACCTCTATTGAATAGTAAGATGTCTCACATGCATAACAATTTGATCTAAATAAAAATCCTCCTTTAATGCTCCAAATTTTCAATCCAGAGCTGACCAATTCAAAGCATTCACATTTTCATCAATATTTTCATGCTCTTCCTGTTTCCTTAAAAGAATGTATAGTTAGTAATTCCTATACACATTTTGGGTGAAAAATATGTGTCAACGGTCTTTTAAGAATCATCAAATATACATTCACATCCCCAGTACCTACCTGTTTAGGTGCCTTAGAATTAACTTTCAATCCATCTGGACCCAAACATGCAACATAATGATTTTTTTTCTTTCATGTGATGAGTTATTATCCTCATCAGTAGTTGCTATATAGTTCAGGAAATATCCTTCCTTTCAATTCATGAACTGTTCAACGAAAATTCCTTCTGCAGATTAATTTGTAAATTCTGACCAGTCATGCTGAATTTCCTAGTCTGGATTGGTCCTGTGACAGTCTTTACTCAAATTAACCCGGACTACTCATAGACCCTTCTTCACCACACTATGCCATTCTTCACTTTGTCTTTGAGTCAGTAGTAAATAATTAGAGAGCAGAACATGTAATGTCAATCATTTGTATCCTCCTCCAAGCGTGGCCACACCAAAAAAAAAAAAATCCTTGTCTTGAATCTAGAGCCACACCGATTATAGTCCACATAAATTGCGATCCTCGAAAATTCTTCAAAATAGTTCAGATCGACACAGTACAGTGCTCATTAATCATGAACTTGCATATTAGTGACCCTCCAAAATGGCTGTTATGCAAGGTTACATCTGTAACCTCTCTACACGCCTGACGTGCAAGCCAAAAAACTGTCCGTTATTCTTAATGTCAGGAACCAAAACATCTAGACAGCCACGTGAACGGTTCACTGCTCCACCGAAAAACTTGGCTGCAAGGGACAATGGTCAAGGCGCGTGTCAGCGAAGCAGCAGTTGACAAAGCTAGATAGTAAAAATTCAAATACTCACTCACCATACAGGGAACTGAATAGGACACTGCCAGTTGTAAAATATTTCCTTGACCTTACATACACAATGGATATGTATGGGAAAACCAAATCAGCTCACAATAAATTTCTTAAATCGCCCCTGAAATGTTCCACTGTTCCACTGATACAACTTCACTATTTTCTTCACTGCACATACCGGGTGACACAGTCTTAGCCACATAATATTGACAGCTATGTTACGAGCAATCTATTGTGTGTAAAGATTTTTTCAGTATTTACAGTGTAAATGTCCTGAAAATCCACAATGTAATTGGGTTTCACATGTTTACAAGCACTGGATTGTTCAAAGTGATAAATGGCATTGCTTGCAACATGGCAACGTGAATGCCAAAAGAGACTGTATTGTGAGGAAAACTGAGGAGTAGACATGGCAAACCTCCGTACATGCATTGCCCACAGACACAGAGTATAATATAGGTAAGTGAACCCTACTATTATGCTTTACTGGCCTAAGTTAGGGTGCACTACTATACCACATGTGTGAGCAGATATTACTCTACAATAGCTAGGTCCATTATTGGATATTGTAAGTTTGCAGGAAAGCCATATAGATTACATTGGTTGGACATCCATCATTACGGGTTCCCCAGTACCATGATGGCTTCACTGTACTCAGGAATGTTTGATACCAAACATCTCATCTTAATAAATCCACACTGATGCCATTGTTAAATATATTAATAAATGCACACAGAGAGGCAACCTACCAAACATGTTTGTGGTCTCTGACTAGTCTTAGCCAGCCCGCCACCACCAGACATGTTTCTGACCTCATGGGGTGAGAGACTTCTCTTTCAGAGGCCATGAGCCTGTCCTGGGTGGAGGTGATTTAAAGGCGATGTCGTCTTTGAAGTGCAACCCAGGCATCTCCAGTTAGTAGAGGACGTCAACCCCACTGTTCTGCTCCACTTTTGGAAGGAGGACAGGCGGGCAAATTAGTTCAATTAGGAGGTGGGCCCACATTCAACCAGCACCACCCCAAGGTGGGGCAGATATTGTGGACCCTACTTTTCCAATTCCTCCTTCTTGTGTTGGAGAGAATTAGCCAGGGTCAGGGTTAAGCTCACTACCCTACGGAAGTGGTCATAGGAGGGTTTAGTCACACAAATGGAAGGTAGCCTGGGAGTCTTTTTAACACCCCTAAATTTAGTATTTAAGTGGCACCCCTGGACCCTGAACTTCAGATTCAATGGACCTAAGAAGAAAATGAACAAAAGAGAGCTCCTGGCCTGATCATGGAGCGCCTGCTGCAGAATCTTGGCACAAAATCCTGCCTGCTGCTTCAAGGACTCAACCATCTTGGCGTGCTAACTTGTCTTGCTGTTGTGAGGTCTCCAAGAACTGTGAAGCACCTTCAGCCCTTCAACAATTGCCAAAGAACTCCCTTGGAGTGGATGAACTATTCCTCTTCACTCCATATGCACTGAACATAAAGAGTCAGGCTTACTGACTTGCTGCTTCATGGTTACCCCTACTCAGCAACCAAACCACAAGAGGTACACAAGCTCCAGAGGGCCAGATCTGTCCACCTCACTAAGTGAGAGGAAACCAGGACCTACCGGGCCCATACTGCAGCAATACCCGAGGTACCAGACCACCTGCAACTGACACCGAGACAAAGAGTCCAATCTGGACTCCAACTGCCTATGAAGCAAGCACCCACCTAGGGACATAAATACTTCTGAGACTTACTCTGTGGGTGGCCCAGCAGTCCTGGAATAATCCCTTCAAGCTGCCTGCTCCTGACCGCGTATACCATCTTACAATGTAACTCTCTTGCAAATTTTTTCCTTGAGAAAATAGATAAAATCTATGCTAATTTTAGCGTTCCTTCCTCCGACTCTTCCCTTCCGGATCCACAATCTCCCAGCCTCCGTTCTATTGATGCATCTAGTTTAACCCCCACTGCCCCCCAACTTCACTCCTGGGAACTGATCTCGCCCTTGCTTTTTCAAAAATATTTACATGAAATAAAAACTGGCTCTCCCCTTGATCTTCTGAATGCTTCATTGGTTGAAGCCACGGTTCCCAAAGAATGGAAACATGCAATGGTGGTTCCATTGATAAAAAAGGCCAACGCGGACCCAAATAATCCCTCCAACTTCCGTCCTATCTCTCTGCTTTCATGCTACTCCAAAATTCTTGAAAAGCACGTCAATTCTCTTCTCACTCCTTATGTTGAATCCTTTAATTTTCTTCACTGCTCTCAATCCGGGTTCAGGGCCGGCTTCTCCACTGAGACCACGCTTCTTGGAGTGTCCGAGACCATCAGAAGACAGGTGGACAATGGGGAGACAGTGGCACTCATTCTGTTAGATTTGAGTGCCGCATTTGACACCGTCTCCCATTCCATCCTTTTGTCCACCTTGAAATCTGTGGGCATTGACGGCTCTGCCCTGGCCTGGATTGCTAGTTTTCTTTCTAACCGCACCTTTCAAGTTTTTTCCTCTACTTCTGTCTCTTCCATCTACGCCTCCTCTCACGGTGTTCCCCAGGGTTCTATTCTCAGCCCCCTCTTCTTTAATCTTTATGTGAGACCTCTAGCCTTCCTGGCTGAGCAAGCAGGTCTCACGATCTATTCTTACGCAGACGATACACAAATCGTCTACTCTCTATCTACAAATAAGCATCTCCCCATGTCTTCCCTGCAGTCTGGTCTGGAACACATCTCCAACTGGATGCATAGACATAAATTAAAACTAAACAGTGACAAAACGGAGTTGCTTCTATTTGGTCCAAATCCTTCGCTCTGGGGCCCGCAACATTGGCCTCAGCAGATGGGCCCTACTCCCACCCCTTCAGCCACAGTTCGCAACCTCGGAGTCCTTTTTGACAACCAGCTGTCAATGAAGCAACATGTGGTAAAAGTCTCAGCCACCTGCATTACCATCGTAAGGTGGCTGAGAAAAATCACGTGGATGCTTCCAGTTGACACCCTGAGGACCGTAGTCCAGGCCCTTGTCACCTCTCGGATGGACTACGGGAACATTCTGCTTCTGGGTGCCTGCAAGGAGGTCACTAAGAAATTGCAGGTGGTTCAGAACATGGCAGTTCACCTTATCTGTAACTTGCCTGCCAGGTCCTCGGCCGCCGCCCATCTGCGCAAGCTGCACTGGCTGCGCATTGAGAGCCGAGCGAAATTTAAAGCTCTCTGCATAATGCACCATATTAAAACAGGCAAAGCCCCGAAATACTTGTCCTCCTTGGTACAGCACTATGTTCCTACCCGCACTCTGAGATCCTCCACGCAAAACAAGTTTCAAATCCCGCGCTTTAACAGAGCCAAAATGGGCGGTCGCTCGTTTGCGCCACTCGCACCTTCTTTATGGAATTCCATGCCTCAATCCCTGCGATCTGAAATTTGCTATCTGAAATTCCGCAGAGGAATCAAGACCTGGCTTTTCAACTCCTAAATGCGTGCCCAATCCTTTTCAGCTTAGCTTACCTTTTGTTTGCTTTTAGCGCCGGGAAACCTCCGGGTAGCTGTGCGCTCAATAAATGCAATTATAATAATAATCTTCACACGCAGAGCCTGGCTGACTTCCTGCTCTGCACCCAAGCCGCCCGGCCTAGGTTCTGATGAACCAGCTGTGCTGCCATGGTCCTAAGACCCTTGTGACCCGCTCCCTCGTTTGGAGCCCTTGGACTTACCTGTAAGTCCCCTTGTGCAGCCTGTTTTGATGTGTCTCCCTTTTCTGTTGCACCTTTTCCCAACAACCTCAGCACCTTGCTCCAGGCCGAATCAGGCACACTTCCGACGATTTGCTTGATTTGATGGACCTGGCCTTGCTACCCTCCTAAAACCCTAAAATGAACCCCGAGAACCAACTGTATGATTTTCTATACAGTTTGCTATTTTTCTCCCCAGTCTTTTATGGTGCGTAATTGCGCACAACTGTGAGTAATTTTCCGAACTTTAGAAATTCATAACAAAAGAAATAGTTACCTGTGAGTGATGTTCTTGGTTTGAAAAGTTATATAAATCTCAGTGTTATTTTTGCAAATCGGTCTCAGATTTATTCTAGCGTGTGTGATTCAATTATGGCCTCTGTGAGTACAACAAATGCTTAGGACTACCCTCTGTTAAGCCTAACTGCTCACCCACACTACCACAAATAGAGCATTAGTATTATCTACTTTTCCCTCTGTATATCAATCTGGGTCTCACTGGACACTCTGCACAGTGTACTTAATTTCAGTACACTATATAGAGAGCCAGTCTCCTACACTAATGCATTGAGACGAAGTGTTCTTGCAAGAGGTGAGCCTATGGATGCAGGTATGTTGGTCCAGATACTGGATGCACAGATGGAGAACATCTGCTGTCTTATTTTTTCTGTTTTATACTGCAGACTGCAGTATGATAGTAACATGCACTTTTGCCAAGGCAAATGTGCATGTCATTTGGGAACTCTATGGAAACGCTTTTCCCTAGGGTTTTATGTCTCTTTGACGGTGGAAGGAGATGTATTGCTTTGAGAGCTCCACATTGTACTGTATACATACACATACGATTTTCCAGCTGATTTGTTCATATAGATGTGCATTTCCAAATAGGCATAGCCACATTTGTTCTTTTGTGGAATAACTTTATGCAGTATGATAGCATCCTGGCTTCGGATGTGCCAAGATCCACCAGCAACAGTGAAATTGTCTGCGAGATAATGCAAGGGTGCTTCTTGTGGTAACTTTCTAAAGGATGTAGCTGATTTTGAAGATGGGTCTAAAAGGTTAGAGCCAATGGAGTTCGATCATATTTTTTCAGGCCCTTAATGAGATGTACTGCAACAAGTAAAAAACCGCCTATGGGTACCAGGGTGATGTTAAGAGAGGACGTGGAGTAGGGATTAAACAGCAGTTCTGGAAGGCACTTTCTGGAACAACAGGTTTCACTTGTTTAGAAGCAACAGCTGAAACAAGGTCAATTAAAACATTTTTTGCAAGGTGTTCTTAGAGAGTGATGTTGGTCTCCAAGGTGAACGTAGGGTTCAAAGCAGACATGATTCATGCCATTGAGCCACGGTTGTACTGTCTCTTGTTTATTGTTTTTGGCAAATAACAGGAATTCTGTCTTGGATGGATTGAGCTTCAGGTAGGCTCTGGATATCCAGATCTGGATGGTGTGTAAGGAGTGTATCCCGACCCAGAAGACCTTTGTAGGTAGCAGGGAGGCGGGAACACCTTTATTAGACTTTATTCTTTGAGTTGCAATGCGAAGAGACCAGCTAAACCAGAAATACCCCTAAGGACAATAACAAAGTGAAGCTCAATCACAGATCACCTGATTTGTTGATGAAAGGGAATGTTTTTTTATCAAACACCAATACATTGTGATAAACCTATTGGTGGCTCCTACGAACGTATTTTAACACGGAATTGTACCACATAAAAAGGAAAATCCATGTTTTTATTCTCAAAATCAACCAGAAGAATGTTTCCTATCTGAATCCTACAGGGGATTCATTGATACATTTTAATAGAAAACTCCTCCTGAAGAAGGTGGTTGATCTAATCTCACGGAAACGCCACGTCGACTTTTGTGTAGTGTTCTTGTTTTCATGACCAACATAAGTGTATTACAACAATGAATTGTTTTTAATATGTTTTTAAATGTATGTTTATTTCAAATATAATGATGAATAAAAATGTATTTGTATATTTTTAAGAAAAACCTTGTATCCTGCATTTATGTCTCTACTAGATTTACATGTTATTGTGATCATTATGTAAACACTATATGGCAGAGGAATATTTGATAATTACTGCATGTTTGTGAATGTATCTAATTGGTCTAAACTCACTGAGATTACAAAGCAAACATGATCCAAATTTTTGGTTAGGGACTTGTTTTACTTTCTAAGTACTGTTTGAGGCAATAGATGTCTAAAGCAGGGAAGACATTCATGTAAAGATGTGTATCATCAACATCTTGGTGAACCATATTGTGTGGAAGAAACTTTCAATTATAGTTGTGTATCATTGGCATATTGGTAAACCACATTGTTTCAACTCATTATCAGTTGGATTGACACTGGCAAGTCGGCTCCACAGCTCAACGGACTACTGTATCCACTCCTGGATCATGTACTTGGCCTCATGGACACAGGTTTGAATCTCAATGGGCCCATTCAGCCTTTTACCCTTACGAGGTTAATAAAATGTGTACTGTTGAGTAACAAAAAAACACCTGCTATTTAGTGTCAAGGTACCCATTACAAATAATTGTTTTATGTTATTGACACATGAGCAGGAAAAAGTAGATTGATGGGGCAGGAATCAAGAGTCCCTCTTGACTGCCAAATTGAGCTGCGACAAAGTGGGATGTTGCACCTGTCATTTAGAAATCTAAAATATTCTTGCTACCGCTGGGTCGGCACCTGCTTCATGGGTATGGCTGCCAGATGTGATGTGGTTTAGAAGACTTTTCCAACAGAAGAAAGCAGTAAAACAATGATCATGGAAGTAAGCTATTCTAATGTGGCCCAGAGAAAGTTTGTAGACAGTCAGATTGAGAAAAAAGAACTGCCAGAGTAGGGGATGCAATAATGCCACAATACAAAGGAGATCAGACGCTGACGATGATAGAAAGGAGGAGCTAGTGACTCTTTAAATATCACTTCTAATGCTAAGATTAAATATTGGTGAGCTTGTATCAGGGCCTGAATAAGGATGGGTGTAAGGATGTTTCTCCACATGATGACAGCCCAACATACAAAATCCCCACTACAAATATTACAGCGGATGGTTTAGTGTTTGGAGCACAGATGAGGGTTTTGTGCAGAAGCCTTTGTATGAAACCTTGAAAAAATCTCCATTGTTTGTAAGGTGAAGAGTGACAGACTTAAATGGAAAAGAATTAGTATACTCCTGGATAATTAGAAAAAGACCTGGAAATTGATTTGAACTCTCGAAAGGAGTTTTGATGATGTAACTAAGTACCTGATTGGATGGTTTCTCTTTTTGAGTTGTAATTTGTACTCTCAATTAATTAGAAACTGGGCTTCAGTTTGAGAGGCTTATTTTTTATTTATGTTTCTTATAAACCACTGTTCTATCAGGAATGTGTTTTCATACTTAAGGGTATATCACATAACTCATGAGAGGGATCCACGCTTCACCATACCCCATTTTAATGGTGCATTTAATTGCAACCAAATTTCGGTAAGAAGTATGGAAGTAGATTGAGTGAAGGAGTTAAAGGAAATTAAATGGGTCTGATTCCAGATGTAGTAGTCCCCTCCTGTGGAAATAAAGCAGTCTCAGTTAAATCAGTTTCAAACCCTGGACAACCAGCATAATCAAAGAATTTTATCGGTGTGGTGCCATGTCATAGACTCCAAAAGTATTAAGTTAAAAGTTTGGTAACTTAAATTATCGATTGGTAATTCGAGTGCCCACTTATCAAAAGAAACCTCATTTGCTTGCAAAAAATATTTCTGCCCCCCCTCCCCGGGTGGTCGAAATTGGCTGCAGGAACTCCATCCCCAAGGGCAAGGCCTCTCCGTTGGGGACCGCTGGGGGTGCATGAAGGCTCCGTGGTCACTGCCGGCTCCCTGCCACATACGGGAGCTGGTATGGCTTTGAGACCCAGGAAGCTGCTGACATGCAGCTCCCTGGATCCCAAAGCAATGTGTCTGTTTCCCTGCTCACTTCACAGCAGACAGGGAAATAGACACTGCTCTGCTTTCAGCAAGTGAGAGCACTTTTACTCCTGCTTCTTGAAAGCAGAGAGTTTGCAATGACTTGCGGAACGGTGCTCCTGCCAAGTCATAGTAAGCTGCAATATCCTGGGGTGGGAACCCCAGCACAGTGTTGTAGCTGGCCCTGGGGGTGGTGGTCCCCAAGAGCATCCTGCGCTCTGGGAGGGGGTTTATTGTTCACAGCTCTGGGGAGGAGGTGGTCCCCGGGACAATGGGGGGTGGAGAAGTCCCCCCCCCATGTAGACTATTCATTGCCCGGGGAAGGTGGCGGTCCCCAGGGCTTTGCATGAACCCAAGAGGGGAGCCTCATGCCTCCTTTATGCCCTCAGGTGGGCCAGATTTAAAAAAAGATGCACAAGAGCCTGCACATCTTTTTTTAAAATTCCGCCCATCATTGCGGATCCAACCTCGAGTCCACATCAAAATTTAAAAAATGCTTTTAAAATGCGCAGAGTCCTGTGCCCCCCCCCCCCCCCTACCCCCACCATGTGTTGGGAGTATGTGGCTACAGTTAGGACCAAGGTTTCCATTGGAAAATAGTTTTTTGTTTTGCCAATAACTTTGACACCGCTTGATAAATCGTCACTAAATTTTCAATAAATTTCCCCTTTTATGGTTCAGCTGCTGTGTGGAAAATTTTGTGGTGAGCAGTCAAGCGAGGGTCTAGAAAAAAAGGGGGTCTCAAAATGCGTTTTCCCCATGTTATGTCAATGGGGATTTTTTTATCTTTTTTAACAGGACTACAGCCCGAACCACTGAATGGATTTTCACCAAATTTAGCAGAAAGCTAGATGTTGGTCCAGAAAGCATGCTTTTTGTGATTTGGTTTAAATCCATGCAGTAGTTTCAAAGATATAACAATTTAAAAAATATAGATATCTGGGGCCGTGAGTCCTTGCAATAGACTCGCAGATCCTACTAAAATTTGATTGGCTGCCAACACTTCAACCACGATGAGTTGGCAGTCATATTGGGACTCGACTTGAAGCTGAGTCCCACAAAGTACCAAATTATGAAAAGGGGGCAAATTGGAAAACCCTGATCCACCATATATGGTGGGGGAGTCCCACAGGGTCTCCGCCAGGGGTGAAAAGTATGTTGTTTATTTAATTTCACTGCATATTCGTGGGTGGACGGGCAGATCTGAGGCAAAATAAAAGAAAATACGCTTGGGTCCTGTGCGTATTTTTTCTAAAGCCCCTGGTGGGCTACAGTGGGATTCCTGAGAGCTGGTGAGAGCCCACCCCCTTCTCCACCACTCTAAAACATGACTACTACTTAAAAACCATAGAAATTCACAGAAAAAAACAAAGGACCTTACATATTACATCACTCACGACATGGTCAGTGACTTCACTTATGACATCACTCATGATATCTCAAATTACATAACTGATAGCATCACTGATTACATCATCCACAGAATCTCTGATGCACCCACTCACACCATAATATAAACTTTCACACACCTGCTCCAGCTTACATTCCCAAAACCATTGACACATCCATACCTGTTCTTTCACACCCATTCACTGATTCATAGGTCTACACACACATCCACTTACTAATACAGCCACTGATGTATCCACTCATACACCCATACACCCATACTAACACTCAAACACTGTCAGTCACCCATAGAGCTACTCAGACACCTACTCGCTCATCCATGGAGTCAATCACACAGCCATTTACTCATCTATACAGTTATACACACACCAACTCACTATTCATACATATACTAACACATACTCACTCACCTATACAGTCTCTGACACAAGCAGACACACACCCATTCAGCCACATTCACAATCACTCACTCACACATACAGTCACTCATATACTCCAACACTCACTTATAGTGCCTTTCACATATGCAGTTACCTATCCATATACCACTGACACATCCATTCACTCACTGACACAGCCATACACACACACGGTAACCGATACAGCCCCCCTCACAGATGCACTCACTAACCCATACAGTAACTGACACACCCACTCACTCTCATCCATGCGGGCAGTCACACACACCCTCACACACCCACACAGACACTCATACGCCCATACAGGTACTCAGCCAATCAATCATTCACCCATACAACCACTCATGTACCCACTCACCATCCCATAGAGCCACTTAGACACCAACTGGCAGACTGATACAGACATTTATACAACCTAGTCACTCAGCCATACATGCGCTGAGGACACCTAATCACTCACTTGTACAGTCAGTCACGCACCCACTGAATCATCCATGCAGGCACACATACACACACAGATTCATCAATACACCTTGGTATATATATTCAACACTCATAAACATTTTAAAAACACTCACAGTCACTGGATGATGTCATCAGTGATGTCATTTGAGATGTCATCAGTGATGTCATCAGAGATGTCACTGACCATGTCATAAGTGTCATATATATATATTCACTGAAACAAACAATGGTTACAGGGACGTATTATCTTACAACTACTGATCATTGGTGTAACACAGATCTACTTCCTTCTGCTGCACATGCATACACAAAATAATTCGGACCTTCTGGAGACAGTGATAAATAATACGGAGGATATTCGTTATTTCATTTTTCCGGAAGTGTTCGATGGAAAATAATTCCAATAAAAAAATGGATTTGGAGGTTGAAGTATGACTATGCAGCAGCTGAAAGAACATGCAGAGTCAATCAAGTGTAACTTGCTTCCCGTTGCCAGAACCTAGGGTATGTTTTGAGCTGTGGTCCAGTGGGAGGCGAGGAAACATGGTTTTGCAAAGTAGCGTTTTTCAGTTGGGAGGTCTGTTCATGTTCATGCGGTGCTAAACTGGCCTTTTGTACCTAGCTCTAGCCACTTAACCCTGGGGTTGCATGTGCTTTAGGCTCTGCCAAGAATAAACTGCTTCCAGCTCACACACACCCTTATTCCCAGAACTCTCGTGCAGTTCTGTTCTCACCGATTTAACATCTTTATCCATCTGGATGTTTATGCGGGTGATTGCACTGCAGTTTTGTTTGATCCCACTGTATTGTTTTGGCAGTGTTCTTTCCAGTATGTATTCCCTAGAATCACAGTAATAAGACATAGTTTGGCGTTTGAAACACAGCGGTTGGTGCCATTCTTAGACGACTGGTAAAAAACGGATTGCATTCAATCATATAATAATTGAATTCAGTGCATTTCTGCAGTATTGATGTATTAAATTATTCTCCATCTGATGCCACGTCGGTATTGAAATGTGCTTAATATCTCCCTAAGGACTTTCCACGTACCATGTGGCATGGACAAGACAATAGACTAAGCAAATAATAGCCTCAGTTTGATGGCAACTACAGTTCCACGCCTGACTACCTACCACAGGTCTGAAATGCAACTTTGGCAAATTCAAATTACAGAGGCATTATATTTTGGATTCATAAGAATCTGCACAAAAACAGCAATGAAGATTAACCAATGGCCCGGCAATCTAGGTTAGGAAACACATTTAGCAGAAATCACTCCACAAAAAAACAAGTAAACGTGATCTTAAGTGGGTATTCCCTCTCCATGTGTTTCCACCGGCACCATGCACTATGCTGTCCGTATCACCCTCAGTTGACCATTTCCTGTGGGAGATATGATTTAGGGCCCAGTACTGTAGCATGGCCTCCATGCAATCAAGTCAAATAGGCCATGGCCTCCCACTTCAATATTAAATACCAGGTATAATTGGGGTGCGTACGGCCCCAAAGGTCCCATCGTCGGCAGTGCTACCTCATTTCATGCTCTTTTTATAGATATACCCCTGTATGTGTACAAAGCTGATAGTGTGCACGTTGTGCCTCCCAGTGTCATCTTTTAGCACAAAGAGCAGGCTTACCTTATGATTAGCACCAAGGTGATGCCGGGCATTTGGCAACAGGATTGCCTCATCCCTTCTTGTGATTAAGACAACATTTTTCCAGCCCCAATCATACATTTTACAACCTAATCTATTCTGGTGATGTGTTCCTGATAACTAATTGAACTTACATTCTTGCCGGGACACCTAGGTAAGGAAGTGGTATTTGGCAACTCTAAAGCCTGTGATAGGCCATCTCAGGCTGCAGAAGCGCCCTACAACCAACTAGAGCACAAATGGAGAATGGGCAAGGATGGCACGGGAGGAGGACCTTTGAATCAGCCCTGAATTGCTACCACCAATCCATCTGGACCACCAAAGGCACTGCCTTGGCAGAAGAAACTGCTACCATCAGTCAGTCCATCCACTCAGGGGCTGAGTCGGGACCCTTTACCATACTACGCTTCCTCCAAAGGACATCTTCCCAACATCATCATGCGCTCACCCCTCCCGAACACCTCCATCTCATCAGCAAACTTCCTGGATGCTTGGAAACCTACAACAGCCCTTCCCCTGCTGACAATATCAACCACATATCTCTCAATACTCTCCAAGTACACTCCAATCTCCCTGCTTTCATACTCAGCCAAGGTACTGGAGAAGATTTACAACAGACACCTCATGAATTAGCTCAAAAACCATAAACTCCTCAAAATCAGACCGGCTGGATTCAGAACCAACAACAGCATAGAAACTGCCCTCATCGCCACCACAGGCTGCATCCACATGATCCTAGACAGTGGAGATATGATAGCCCTCATCCTCCTGGACCTCTCTACAGCACTTGACACAGTCTCCCGCCCTATCATCATCGAATGTCTGCTTGACATTGGAATCCAAGGATCCGCTCTCGGAAGTATCTGTTCCTTCCTGACTGGCAAGACCCAATCGGTCAGCCTGGCACTTTTCACTTCAGACCCTTAAGATATCATCTGCGGAGTACCTTCCTGAGTCTAACTCTCTGAAACACCTACATGAAGCCCCTGGCCAATATCATTAACCCGCATGACATCAAGGTTGTCTCCTACTCCAATGACACATAACTTATTCTCTTATTCTCTCTCACATGGACAAGACGCCCAACATTCGGAACAACTTTATGGCATGCATTAATGAAATTGCCAACTGGATAATGACCAACAGCCTGAACCTGAACTCTGACAAGACCAAAGTTGTAATCTGCAGCAAGAGCCCATCTCTGATGGACTTCACTTTGTGGCTGACAGGATTGCAACCTACACAACCCCACACATGCCAATAATCTCAGGGTCATTGTCCATCATAGCCATGCTTCCATTCACTAAAGACGCTGAGGAATATCTTCGATTGCTTATCAATCAATACTCGTAAAACAATACAGACCATTTATACTCACACTTAACCTCCCACACTGCAAACACATCTTATCTCACTACAAGGAGCTACACTGGTCACCCATACACAAAAGAGCACAATTCAAACTCCTGACCCACTCCTTCAAGGCACTACATAACCTATGCCCACGCAAACCTCCACCACTGCATAAGCTTAAAAAAACCAGACAACTCTACTAAGTCGGAAACGTTCTCACCCACATCCCGTGCATGCAGAGAATCAGAACTGGAGGTTATGGGTTCTCCTACATAGCTTCCAAAACGTGGAATGACCTGCTGCCCCATATTTGAGCCTCCTCTTCTTCACTTCTTAAATTCTGCAGGAAACTGAAAACCCGGCTCTTCAAGTAATCTCTCAGGGCCCTAGATGGGGCTAGTGCCATACCTTCTGAGCACCAGAATACCCTCCAGAGTAAAAGCGTGCTTTAGATATGTGTATACGATAAAATAATATCTTGTGTAAGCATTGTATGTCACAGTACCATTAAAATTTCTATTACTCACAAGGGCATCTGGTACCAGTTTCCAAACTGTGTGTTAGAAAATGATGTTGTTCGCAAAGCCATATCATAGAGTGATTTCTTTAATGTTTGTCCATCAGTACTGAAGGTGATATTACCATGGTGCAATTAGAGGTAGATAGGGTAGATATTGTAATGATTTTATATTGTTAGCAGTGCCTATCAAAAGACATGCATAACACTCCATTAATTCAAGGTCAGCAAAATTTGACCAGAACTCAGGTTACTACAATGTGCATGTAACTAATATATAAGCATTAAAATGGCTCAAGTGTCAACGAGCATTTTATAACAACACAAGACTTAACTTTACAGATATTAATGACAAAAGCTTAACTGTCATGAATGTATTTATTTATGAATTTTATAGAGCGCTCAAACTACCCAAGGATGTCTCGGCGCTTAGAGGACTGACGGAAAGATAGGTAGACACAGTGAATCACTGATTGAAAAGCCAGGTTTTTTTCTGTTTCCTAAAAATGAGCAGGGTGGGCTGGTCTTGATGTGGGAGGGAAGCCTATTCCAGAGTTTGGTGGTGGCACATAGGAACGATCTGTCGCCCCAGGAGGCTTTTTTTGTGCTGGGAAAAATAAGAAGATTCACATTGGAGGACCGCAATTGTCTGGGGGGATTGTAGGGACGAAGAGACTGCTTGATGAAATCGGGACCAGTGGTGTGCATGACCTCATAAGCGATGCAGAGTGCCTTAAACTTGGATATTCTTCTGATTGGTAGCCAATGAAGTTGGCAAACTACTTTGGAGACAGGCTTAAATTTAGTTACTAGAACTTACTTCTTTTGTCCAAGCATTTATCGTAAGTCTCCTTAACCGTGCACTCCACATAAGTTGAGCCACTATATATTGCTTGACTTAGGTGAAAGCATGCTATTATAATAAAGCTCTATTCTCATGGTAAATACCATCGTTTGTTATTAACAGGGCCAGCTACTTCTTTCTATTGTCTACTTTTCTGTGACAAAAAATGATTTGCATTATGGTCTTATGCGATTCCTTGTAAATTCCACACAAGGGAGAGGGATTTCCACACAATGGTGAGGACATTAGACGTGTTCCATCAGAAAGCTGTGTTGCAAGTGGTACAGTTCCGAATAAATGCATTAAATATAGGCCTTTCTATATCCATCTACAACCAAGAGTTCTTAGATAGACTGATCTTGACATTGTAATGACATTTTATCTACATTGAGCTCACACACTGAAATCTTGTTAAATATTTTCTTGGTCCAATTCATATGCTGTTGTAATAACATAAGCAAGCCATGAAATACTTGTCACCCTCAAATCTCAGTGACTTTGGAAGATTGTTGCTTAGATATCAATCCATAGACAAATTGATAGCAAAAACGATTTTTGGGAAATTGACTTCTAAACTTGGGCAAATGTCCTGCCCTATCTAAAATCTTCATCAGACTGCGTAGACTTATGCGTAGACCTAATCCCAAACATTCCCTCTAAATACGTTTTTCCAGACAGCATAGGTCTCCATGATACATGGCCCAATGTTTCAGCAACATAAGTTGCTGCTGATACTGTTGTTCATCACTTGAAAATCTTTAAGGACCCCTAGGCACTTTCTCTCCCTCTGCACATACATCCTAGGTATGCCCTATACCTCCGTAAATACATTTGATGCATTTCTGTACCTTTAAATGATCCCCTAGGCACTCACGATTTGGGCTTGACATGACGATGGCTCCAAAGTCTACGGACAGATGCAGTAAGAGCCACAGAGATCTTCCCTTTCCTCCCTGTTGGCCTCTCTCCAACCTCTTGTGCAAAGAAAATGGGACTTGAGATCTTGTGAGATCTCAGGCCCTCGCAAGGCCCAAAGCCATCAAGAGGGGCGGTTTATAAAATCCTGTACTAGGACCCAAGCCTAGCTTGGGTTCATCATTTCTTTCTTGAGGAGCTCCTTCCTTCTGTGTTCCTACATCCCCCCGGCCCCTGCAGAATACAGCAACATCTCTCTTCTCGTGGAGGCTCCCTATGTTCCCCGCCTCAACGTCTCAATCCACCTGAAAAGGAAAAGAAAGACATTGCGAAATACACTGTTTCTTGCTCCATTGAAATCTTATGAAACCTTCATTCTGAGTGGCACATAGAGATACCGCTGAGTGGAAAGCTCCAGGCTCCACATTTAAAGATTGGAAGAGAGACCTAAATTGGAACATCAAATTCTATGCCCTGAATATCAAGCTATGGTGTGAGTAGCACTATAACACATCAAAGATGATCAATTTTCATGACCTCAGATTGGTGAGTGAGGTACAGACCATAGAGTTCGCTGGGGTGCATGAGAAAGATGAACTGTGAGAATAAAACCTGATTGCCTTAGCCATCCTAACCCGGCGAAAACAGGGGTGATAGCCACAGTTAAAGAGAGTTCTAGATATAGACCCTCATCCTTCTCTTCCCCTCCTCGTATTTTCCTTCCTTCCTTCCCCTTAAGGCTAATCACCCACATTCACTTCCAACCAACTGTTGAGGATTAGCCTAAAGGTGAGCGGGTGGACTGTCTTCGTTAAAGTGAGCCTCGATTTCCGGTGAGTGGATTTGGTACCCTGACAGATACAGCTTTAGGTGACCGTGAAGTGGGTACTGACCTGTTATGCATCCGTAGCTTGTTTTATTTCAGACCACCTGGTTTTTGGACCTATTCTTTGAGTCTCACTAAATTAGTTTTACTGACGGTAAACTTCTGTTAACCAACAATGCACACCTCTTAAAAAAAGGACTACTGCAGCACAGCTGAGGAAAGAGGCTCCATGCTGATTATAAATGGACATGTGTGCACACACATATGTAGATGTTGCAGCAAGGCAAGAAAGACTACTGTCTCCTTCAGCCTGGTATCTACTCACAAGTGGACTGTGGCAGATAGCACATTCAGCAAAATGGACATCAACTTTAACTAGGCACTCACAAAGATTTAACCCCATTTTTTAAAGTAGAGAGTGACTCTGTAGTGTTCTACTGAATTCACTCTCTAGGAGAAAACTGCTCCAGAATATTAGCTTTGCATTATTTAAACAAAAAAAAAATATTAACATCACTTTTTCTATGTTTAAGAAATCATGTGAGCAAAGATATTGGGCCTTATTCACAGAACTAACTTAAGACAAAATCCTAAACTTACTACTTTTGGTATTCCCAGAAGTTAGGATTTTGTCTTAAAACAGACTTAAAACAGACTTAAGACAGGCTTAAGTTAGGATTCTGTCTTAAGTCTGTCTTAAGTCTGTCTTAAGACAAAATCCCAACTTCTGTGAATACCAAAAGTAGTAAGTTTAGAAATTTGTCTTAAATTAGTTCTGTGAATCAGCCCCATTGTTAATTTGGCTCCTTTATGTAGCTC
Source organism: Lissotriton vulgaris (assembly GCF_964263255.1). Taxonomy (NCBI): domain Eukaryota; kingdom Metazoa; phylum Chordata; class Amphibia; order Caudata; family Salamandridae; genus Lissotriton; species Lissotriton vulgaris. The sequence continues at coordinate 336,917,686 of NC_141685.1, read as the reverse complement.
TTTTTTCAATCTTTCCTGTGTTTTCCCTTAGTGAAATGTGGTCCTTGAAACTACCTTGCTGGCCCAAGTTATTTACTTTGCGAGCAAGCAGGTAAATTAAAGCTTACACCAGTCAAGAAGCCCATTTGGAGAGCTTAGCATTCCTTTGGCCGAGATTGAGGTTGAGGAGAGATCTGAGTTGGCTAATTAACTGTCAGACTAGAGTCCCACTTTGGAGTCTTGCTTGAAGGAACCAATGTTGTCATGGCACTTAGAAGCAGGATTAATGACTGGGAGGGAGCTCTTGTAAATCAAAACTTGATTTTACTATTTTAGTCATGCTCTTAGAGAGGTGCAGGGGATACACCCGCTAGTGTGCTGCTTTTAGAAAGTACCTGTCAGGGGTAAAACTCTGATTGTACCCCTTATGCAACTATCCATCTGCACTTTTGAACTCCTTCACAAGGGAAAACCCAGAGAAGAAGTGCAACTACAGATAATTAAGGATGAACGCCTTGATGACCCATTGATGATGAACCCATGTCTGGGGTGGAGGAACATTCAGGACATGTACCTGTAGGCACTCAATGGACTTTTGCCTTCTGGGGCAGTGGCACTAGCTTCTCCACTCTGTCTGGGGGATAGTAGAGGGTGGACCTGTTGGGTAACTGCAGAGAGAGGGTACCATTAGACCTCTGAGCACTAGTCTTGGGTAGGACCATAAGCTGGGGCCTGTGGTAAATTAATTTTACCGTATCATTTTTCCATATAATTATCAATAAAAGACAGCTCATTCAAATGAGAGGCAGAGTCCGTGGGATCTGAGTCATACGGGCTTTAATGAAAAATCCTCGAGGATTGGACATCATGTTCCATCACCACTAAGGTTCAGGAAGGGACTTTCAACGTTTTATTAGCATTACACATTATATATAGTAAAATGGTACAATTGAAACCAATACAGTAGGCGTAACAGGTGAAAAGAGAGAGATAAGAACACATGTGCGTAACAGGAGGCGTGTAAGAAGGCGTACACATGGGCGTGCACTTGACATGTCAGAGAAACGTCACAAGAAACGTCACATGTGGGTGGATGCATAGAGAAAGTTTGCAGGATCAGCAGAAACCTATGACCTGAATGCGCGCGCAACTAAGCATGACGTGTAACTGGGGAGAACTGGGGGCTTTGACTTTAGCACTAGTGGAGGAGAATGGTGTCTGGGATGTCAGAACGACCTGCACCTATAACATATCTGGTATCTCATGTTTGGAGGATGTAGTGTCTGAAGTAAAAGGTCTCTCGGGCAGAGGCCGTTCAATACTGAATGCTAGTGCGTGCTTACGTGTCTTGGTGCAATGTGCGGAGCCATGGGCCTACCATGGTAACGGGTTCAGTAAATCACTTGCAAGGAGGACAGGAAGGCCGGGCCCTTTGCTCTGCAGCCGGGAATATGTTAACCTATTTCACTAGACTGGAATGTGTTTTCGAGGAGGCTGAGCAGATAACTGTAGGCAAAATATGATTTTGGCAGGCAGTCCAGGCCGGGCCGGGCACCGCTTCGCTGGCAGGAAGTAAGGCAAGGGTCAGGGATGCATACAGCTTTCAGAGACAGGAGAGAGGAGGCTCGGGGCCTCGTTTAAGGGCCTAGCTCGACTGGGCCAGGAAACATGGAGAAAACGTGTGCGAGATTCAAAAGTGCACCATGTAAAGACGTTGGCACCATAGGCCTAGAAGCCTAATTAACGGGATTTCTTTGCATGACTGGATAGCTGACATGTTAAGGATGGACGCAAATGTATTTGCGTCTTTCTAGCATGTACAGAACAGAAGTTACACGACATGCAAGGAACATGGGTGCATGGATAGGGTGCGAGTGGGGGACACATTGGCTACCTGAAAATTTCTATTACCTCATTCCCTCCTTGGACCCTACTACACCCTTTAGGATATATCTATATTCATGAGACCATCTATCTGTTCATAAAGCATCATTTGTTCTTCTTTCTTTATTCGGGAACAGGAACGTGTACTTGGACGGGGAATACAAGCTGTGGCGCACAAGCCGCAAATCGCTGGCCCACATTGCAGACAGAGACAACAACTGAATACTATGACCAATATTATTCCCAGGAATGATAACAATTTCCATCCCCAGGCAGATATCACACTCCAGAGCCAACCGGACCAAGTCCAGGAGCCTGGATTCTGGTGTATCAGGTGAGCAATTTCATGAAGCAGAGGTATGGCCTTATACACGGATGGCGCGTTATTTGGAATAAACACGCAACAACTGGATCCGATGACTCTACAAGCTCCGCCCCTATCTGCCAGGATGACGTCAAGGACAAGGCGATTTTGAAGAACAACAAGTCTCATAGCAGACTGCTCCTCGGTCAAGTTACCTAAGGCAGAGGTAGTCTCATTCACTACTGCTTCTAAGGTTCTAGTTAGTTTGCGTGTCAATTTACTATTCTGGACCGGACCTACAAAGAAAAAGAATCCTTTATTGAAATCTGTATATTGTTCCCATGTTGTTTCAGTCTGGTCGACAATCGGGGTCTTGATCTCCCTTCTGTGTCTTACATGTACAAGACGTGGATTTCTATGATAATCAGGCGGGGCTAGGAAAACAGGTGGCAATAGGAACGCAATATAGCACGTCCCATCCCAATCCAATGGCAGACGTACATAGGCTGTCTGACCACATATGAAATAGGAATGGCGGGAAGCTTTGAAAGTAGACTTTCCTTTATCATTGAATTCGACCACAGTATTACAATCACTGTGTCCTAGATGTACGGAACCATTCTTTCTGACGCACAGTTCACCTTTTACTGGCAAAACTGTAATAACCGGCAAGTCCGAATTAGTCTCAGACTGCACATTCAGGATCATAAGGTTAAGTGTAAAATTACCTAATCCATACACTTCATTTTCTAGATCGGGCCCTGGCCTTTGGGGAAGACCTTCTTGGTCTGGGAAACATATTTTATTCATAACTGTATTCAGGTTCCCCCATATCCAATTGCCTTGGGAAACCTTGGACTTACTATCTAGGGAGGACATTAAAGTAAACCATGCACCACACGAACCATTATGTGTGAACGGATAAGGAAAGAGGGGCAGAGCTCCCTTGTATTTCTGATAGGGAGGGAGTCGGCCACATACCCAGCAATTGGTGGCATTGCTGGTTTGGTGAGAATGGTGTAACATACGGATGAATGTATTGTTGCGCATTGCTAGACGATAAGATATTTCATGGGGAGGCAGGTCACTAAAAGTGTGCTCTACAGTATCATTAGAGGAAGCATGTACATGTGAATCAAGAGGAAAGAAAACATGTAGCATTAACCTTATGCATATAATCGTAAGACTCAGAAGAAACATAAAAATTAATGCGATAATGCATCTGCTGTGCAAAACTTTGCAGTACTGTTTTCTCTTTTCGCTACGCCTATCTCTCTGACTACTTGGGTCTATCTTATTCATGTCAGAAACCTGTCTAACCGCTTCACCCGAGGGGGACTTAAACAATTAAACGCTGTCTGACTTACTAGACCTTAACGTTGAACGATACTCCTCTTGGGGAGTTTTCTCTAGCAGGGGGAGTTTAGAATCAGTATCTAAAAGTGGGCAGTCCTTAATCGTGGTTTCTGGACACAGTCCGTGAAATTTCTTAATGTGGCTGGAGTGCAGCCATCCTTTGCGTCCTTCCAGCTTGACTGCAGTTCTCGTTGACATCAACACCAACTTTGGCTGCTTCCATCTGGGTTCCAGCGGACTTTTCCTGTAAAAATTCCTCACGTAGACATACTCGCCGGGGACGACTTCATGCGGTTTTAATTGGGTGTTGTCTGGAAAGGCAGCCGCGACCTGTGAACGACAAGATTGTAGTGCAGACATCAAGGAGGCCAAGTAATCTGTCAGCATAGTACTTTCAACATCAGTAATTCGTCTGGGCATAGGCGTACCCCACATATTCGGGGGACGACCAAAAACAATCTTGTACGGAGACAATCCTGTTCTAGAATGAGCTACCATTCGCATGTAGAAGAGTGCAACTGGCAGGGCTACTATCCAATCTACACCTTTCTCTGCACAGACCTTTGCTAGGCGTGTTTTCAGGGTTTGATTATGTCTCTCTACGAGACCTGCGGCTTCGGGATGTCGGACGCAGTGGAACTTCCACTGGTAACCTAACAGGAGTGATACCTGTTTCATAAGCTCGGACGAGAATGGCTGTCCATTATCAGAGTACATGACACGGGGCAAACCATATCGTGGGAAGAACTCACGTACCAGCTGTTTGGCAGTGGTTGCAGCAGTGTAATCGGGGACTGGATATGCTTCTGTCATCGGGAAAGAGCACATACGACTACGAGGACATACTTGAATCCTCGGCATCTGTCCATCTGGATATAATCCATCTGGAGGACTTCAAAAGGATGGTCAGGAGGATGAAATCCACCTTGCTCCACGGGAACACCTTTGCCTGGATTGAACTGACAACAGATCATGCAAGTACGCACTTTCTGTTTCGCTGCTGCTCGTAAATGTTTGTTGAACCAGAGATTCTGTAAACTGTCTAACATGGCTTTCTCTCCTAAGTGTGCTGGACTATGTGCTGTATTAATGATGATTTGAACCATAGAGTCGGGGAGGAACCATGTGGCTCTTCCCTTCGTCATCCATCCCTGATCTGTCTGGACCCCTCCTTGTTCAGTCCATTTCTTGATTTCATCTGGAGTTGCATGTGTCTGTATGTCGAGTACGTCTAGAGTGGGATCCTTAACTGTCAGGCAAAGTGTCGGTGTAGGTACTTCAGTCTTTGTCATGTCAGTCGGTATGTCTGTCTGAGCTGTGAGTTTGGCTGTTCGATCTGCCAGGTCGTTACCCTGGGAAATATTGTCAGTAACTTTAGTATGTGCTTTGCACTTCATAATGGCTATGGCTGTAGGCAAGTGTATGGCTTCTAACAGAGCTTGAATGAGGGGACCATGCTGGATCTTGGTACCGTGAGAAGTTAAAAAACCTCTCTCTTCCCAAAGAACACCGAAGTCGTGAACGACTCCGAATGCATACTGTGAATCTGTGTATATGTTTACTTTCTTGTTCTTGGCTAGTATACTGGCTTGGGTCAGAGCAATGAGCTCTGCGGCTTGAGCAGATAGTGTGTCAATACGATGTGTTTCTATGACTTCAGTTTCAGTGGTCACTGCATATGCGGCCACTAACTCTCCTGTGCTTGTTCTCATACATGAACCATCCACGTAAAGTGTCGGGTCTGGGTCGGTCAAAGCAATGTCTGTCAAGTCTTGTCGGGGTTTTGTCACTGTATTAATGACCTCTACACAGTCATGTGGTGCTGGATCAATTGTACTCGAGGGTAACAATGTGGCAGGGTTGAGTAAATTTCAGCGTCTGATTTCTATGTGTGGCTGGAATAGTGTCAGTTCATAACCTGTTAGTCGTGCTATGGTTAAGTGTTGAGTCTGGGTTCGGTTCAGAAGAACTTCCACGGAATGTGGAACCTGTACTGTCAAGGGATGTCCTAACACTATTGAATCGCTTTGTCTGATAGCTAGAGCTGTTGCTGCAACTGATTTTAGGCACGCAGGCAAAGCCTGGGCTACTGGATCCAATGTACTAGAAAAATAAGCACAAGGCTTATGGTGTCCTGCTTGATCTTGAGTGAGAACAGATAATGCTGTGCCATCGCGTTCTGTGACAAAAAGTGTTAAAGGTTTGCTGTAACATGGTGTCGCTAAAACTGGTGCTTGACATAAAGCTTTCTTTAACTCGTCAAAAGCTTGTGTGTGTTCCTGAGTCCAAGGGAGGACAGTCGAAGTCGCTGCCTCCTGTGTTGTCAACTGTATGAGTGGTTTGGCTAGAAATGCATATTGGGGAATCCATTGTCTACAGTAAGAAGTGAGGCCAATAAAGGCCCGTACTTCCTTTTGTGTATTGGGTTGTGGCAGATGTGCAATTAACTGGATACGATCTGGTGTCAACTGTCTACCCCTCTTGGACAGCAAGTGTCCAAGGTATACCACTTGCTGGGCACAGAATTGTAGCTTTGAAGGGGACACTTTATGCCCCTTTTCAGCCAGAAAATACAAGACTGTCAGTGACGCGCGCTCGCAATCACGTTCGGTCCGTGCTATGATCAACAGATTATCAACATACTGCAGTAGAGCAGTGTCAGTAGGCATGTGAATACTGTCTAGTTGTCGTTTCAGTGCTTGGCTGTAAATACTAGGACTTTCTGTGAACCCTTGAGGTGCACATGCAAATTTGAAGCTTCGGCCATTTAAACAGAACCCGAAAAGGTATTGGCTTTCGGGATGAATGGGGACACTAAAGAAGGCGTTCTTAAGATCAATTACAGTAAAGAACGCAGCTTTGGAATCAATAGCAGTCAATAGTGATGAGATATCCGGGACTACCGGGTACTGTGGTACTATGCATTTATTGAGTTCTCGAAGATCAATCACCAGTCTGTAGACTGGAGGTGCATTTGGGTCAGTTCGTTTAAGAATCGGAATGATTGGAGAATTACATACATTTGAGTCAGTTTCTACAACTACTCCTTGGGCAATGAGTTTGTCAATAATTTTGAGTAAGGCTGCTACAGCCTCGGGGGGCAATTTGTATTGTCGGATTCGGGGCAGTACAACACCTTGCTTGAGTGTGACACGATAGGGAGTAATATGCATACAACCTACATCAGTTGGACCTTGCGCCCATAAATGCTGTGGAACATTTTTCAATCTTGCATCAAAATCTCTTAACACATAATGACCCTTAAAGTCACGTAAAAATAATCTCACTGCTTCCGGAGAACAACATATTACCGCTCCTAGAGCTTTCAGCGTTTTAATACCAAGCAAGTTTTCAGGACATGATTTCGTAAGTAACAGATCTGTAGTACGAGACAATGGACCAACTGCAAGGGGAACTGGCTTTGATACTTCGTTAACAATAGGCTTTCCTGAAAATCCAAGGGAAACATTCTGTGAGCCTGAGAGGGGTGCCCCTGGAACCTCGTCATGACTAATGGTAGTTCTGCTCGCCCCTGTGTCAATCAAAAATTTTCTGTCTTTCCCTAATACCTGACTATGCACATAGGGACCCTCTTGATCTACAGGAACCTCGACAAGGGGCAAGCCAACCTCCCTCTCTAGGCTGTTTCATGTATACTGCTGATAATCGGGGTAATCGGACTGTGCATACTGGTACATTTGTTGGGTGACATGTTGTGTGGCGGCAATGGGTTGGGGTTGGGGTACAGCTACTGTCTGTTGCTGTGCATTCGGTGGAGGTTGCGTATTCTGTGGAATATTCTGTGGAACGTGTTCTGGTCTAGGCGGACGCGGTCTTTCTTTCGTTTTGCCTGTAGCAATATTATATTTTAGAACGGCACATTCATTTATGAAGTGACCTGGCTGTTTACAATAATTGCAATTCCCTTTAACAGGAACTGCAGAATGACTAGTCTGTGTGTTACCTTTCTTCTGACCATCTGCTGGAACAGACTGGGCAACTAGTACTTTCATTTTCGTGTCTTTCATACGTCTTTGTTCATGATCGTGTTCCTCTCTAATTCTGTTCTGGTGATACTGTAACATTTGTAACATTTGGGAAGGCATATTTGCTTGCCATGTGCTTTCGACTTTCAATACTCTGTTTTTAACATGTGGTAAGGAATTCTCTACTAATTTGGTCACAAAAAGATGTGGATATGACTCGCTACTTGTTTTCAGGCCACTATTAATAATGAAACATTTCTCGAATCTGGAATAAAAATCACTAGTATCCTCGTCTTGTTTCTGTTTGCAGGCTGAGATTGCATCCCAGTCTTCCTTTTTAACCGTCAATAATCTAGGCAAAACTTGTACTAATAATCCTGGTAAGGCTTTAGTTTTGTCCCCAAGACCTAAACCTGGAGTACGTGTTTTTTCTTCGTCCTCTAATTCAGTCCAGATTATCTTTTTATCTCTCACCTCCCATTCTTTCTCTTTCAATTTTTCGTAAATCCCTGCTGGCAACAATACTTTTAACATTTTAAGAATGTCGGGATACGTATAGTCTCCCATGAGTAACATGTCCTTTAATTCACGGTTGAATCCTGCCGGATCTTTATCATGACAAGGTACTATTTTCTTCATTTCCAATAATTCCATTTTTGTCAATGGAGTGTATACGAATACGCGTTGAAGCGCACCCCCTGGAATCTGGACGGGATGAACTTCTCGTAAGGGATTCTGTCTGTCTATGTGAAAAGGCTGTCTTACTGGGGGTGGAACAGAAACAAAATGTGGAGTCAGGAAAGTTCTGTATTTGTGACGTTGTTCTAAAATGGTATTGATTAAATAGGTACCTAGGCCTCTCCATCTTTTCAGGAGTAAGTCTTCATATATATTATATAGTGGACCTGGATCAGAGTGCTGATTTTCATATAGTGTAATGAGATGTTGAATCATGTACATACCAGCTAGTCGCTGTTCGTCTGGAGAGAGGCTCAAAAACGTTTGCGCTACTGAATCATCTTTATATATACTGTCATTTCCAGCCCATTGGACTGCTGACCGGGCTAGTTCCTGATCACGCATGGTACTTAGGTCATGGTAACCTATTCTTTCTTTCAGTATTTTATCAGTATCTTGAAATACATGTTCAAGAGAACATTGCTCTGGTATGGGGAAAGGAAACGTTTCTTGTTTTCTAGACGAATGGGTCTGTCAAAAGGTCTGTCAAAAGAATACTGTTTAGGAAGTTTCACTCTACCTACGTACGCTATAGTACCTTGGTTTTCTACCGGATTATCTATTTCTTCCTCCTCTGAGGATTCATTCTTGTCTGACTCGGCTTCCCTTTCAGCCTTCTGTCTGTCATGCATCGTTACGATTTCTTTACGGATCTTTCTGTATATGGCATCTATGCAATTTTGTTTATCATGTTTACAATCTGCATATTATTACTCCATTTCATCAGTGCACCCATCTCTTCTTTGACAGCACCTGGCCGATCTCGTTCCCTTATCAAACAATTAATCAAAAATCGTAAGATCATACTTTGTGTCTCAACCTTCTGATATGCCATGGCCTCGCGAATACATTCTGGTCTCTCCCCTGTTCTAATAAAGTGATATATATTGTCTAGATGGTTAGTCATTTCTGGTAATAGTACGTTGCAATGCTAATTCTCTGACTGTCATTCGTTTTATTGGAGGCGGGGTGCGAAGGTGGCCTCCTACGGCACCTCCTGAGGCGGAAGCGAGGGCGTGAACTGGCTGGACTGAAGCTGCGGGAAGAGATGCCATATGTACTGGAGGTGAACCCTGGATCACATCTGCCGCAAAAGGATTAGGAGGACCAATAGTAGGTGGGACAGTAACAGTAGCAGTAGCAGTAGGGGAAGTGACGATAGGCGCGGGAAGCGAGTCTTGGAGACGTGGAGGGGTCGTGGCTTGGACAGTGGAATGAACAGACGGAGCAGGCTGTTGTGCATTATTAACGGGTGGTACGGATACATTGGCATATGCTGGAGCAACATCATCTAAATAGGAAAAAAGGAAAATGTCTGCTGCGGTCTGTTTGTGACAGAGTTTAGTCGGAACCAATGGTGGTGGCAAGTTACGGAGTACTTCCGGGGTCGCTTTGGGCAGGCCCTCGGCAAGAACTTGATACATGCCTGTAATGAGTGCATTTCTTTGGCGGTCTAATTGTTCTAATCTGACTTGTTCTCCTTCTTCTAGTAACTCTTTTTCTCTAGCTTTTTCGGATTCTTCTCTACTTCTCTCTGCTTTTCTGATTGCTTTTTCTGTTCTTCTATGCGATTCTTTACGCCACAATTCTATGGCATCTTTCTGAGATTGTCTGGCTTTCTTTTTCCACAATGCTTCTTCTACTCTCATGATGCATTCAGCATCCCATGTCCCTGAGACAGGCCATCTGTACTTCTCTTCCAGATCCTTAGTGTAGTCAACCCATAAATCTAGATACAGTACGGCATCTAAGCCATGCTTGTGGTACATAAAATATCCTGGAGTGTCCCTAGGAGGGACGGGAACTGCTTCTTCGAGTATCCCTTTCCTAGTTCCTATCTGACGTAATTACGAGAACAGTGGCATGATTGGAGTGATTCGACCGTGAACACAATAAACACAGTAATGAACGGCAAACAATCATTCACACCACAACATAAAAGCACATTGAAACATTTCAGACTGAAATTACCTGGTACACAGAAAACACATATTCTGAAAATCTCGAGATAATACTGAATAACTAGATGCACTGCTAAAACAGTACAGACAATACCGGTCCCCTAAAGAGACACGTCGGACCGTATCCACCTAAGTGAACACGTCTGGACCAGGTCTGTGTACCCAGACCTGTCTTGACCTGGCACAAATTAATGAACCCGTCTAGATGCGTTCCCAACAAGAAACTGAAGGACTCGGAAACTGGACTGGACTGGACTGGACTGCTACGACATCTGGCTGCTACGCATCACACTACCACGCATACCATGCATGTGCTTCGGAACAGGTGGGCCTCCGGACACCTCGGACCTTGCTCTCTCGACTAGGGCTCTGGTCGGGATCCTCCGCATTCCTCACCGCCTCGTCTGGACGCCGGACCGCCGTCTCCGTCTCCCCCGTGGGCCCGAGGGAAGATAGCAGGAAAACCCGCAAACGTGCACGGTTTCCGTCGCGGCTGCAGAAGGGGTCAAAGCCTGCGTAACATCGCCGGCGAGTGGGGAAGGGGGGGTCCCTGTTCGGGCGCCAAATTATGTGGTAAATTAATTTTACCGTATCATTTTTCCGTATAATTATCAATAAAAGACAGCTCATTCAAATGAGAGGCAGAGTCCGTGGGATCTGAGTCATACGGGCTTTAATGAAAAATCCTCGAGGATTGGACATCATGTTCCATCACCACTAAGGTTCAGGAAGGGACATTCAACGTTTTATTAGCATTACACATTATATATAGTAAAATGGTACAATTGAAACCAATACAGTAGGCGTAACAGGTGAAAAGAGAGAGATAAGAACACATGTGCATAACAGGAGGCGTGTAAGAAGGCGTACACATGGGCGTGCACTTGACATGTCAGAGAAACGTCACAAGAAACGTCACATGTGGGTGGATGCATAGAGAAAGTTTGCAGGATCAGCAGAAACCTATGACCTGAATGCGCGCGCAACTAAGCATGACGTGTAACTGGGGAGAACTGGGGGCTTTGACTTTAGCACTAGTGGAGGAGACTGGTGTCTGGGATGTCAGAACGACCTGCACCTATAACATATCTGGTATCTCATGTTTGGAGGATGTAGTGTCTGAAGTAAAAGGTCTCTCGGGCAGAGGCCATTCAATACTGAATGCTAGTGCGTGCTTACGTGTCTTGGTGCAATGTGCGGAGCCATGGGCCTACCATGGTAACGGGTTCAGTAAATCACTTGCAAGGAGGACAGGAAGGCCGGGCCCTTTACTCTGCAGCCGGGAATATGTTAACCTATTTCACTATACTGGAATGTGTTTTCGAGGAGGCTGAGCAGATAACTGTAGGCAAAATATGATTTTGGCAGGCAGTCCAGGCCGGGCCGGGCACCGCTTCGCTGGCAGGAAGTAAGGCAAGGGTCAGGGATGCATACAGCTTTCAGAGACAGGAAAGATGAGGCTCGGGGCCTCGTTTAAGGGCCTAGCTCGACTGGGCCAGGAAACATGGAGAAAACGTGTGCGAGATTCAAAAGTGCACCATGTAAAGACGTTGGCACCATAGGCCTAGAAGCCTAATTAACGGGATTTCTTTGCATGACTGGATAGCTGACATGTTAAGGATGGACGCAAATGTATTTGCGTCTTTCTAGCATGTACAGAACAGAAGTTACACGACATAAAAGGAACATGGGTGCATGGATAGGGTGCGAGTGGGGGACACATTTGCTACCTGAAAATTTCTATTACCTCAGGCCTCTATATCCTGTTGCACACACATGCACCCTGCAAGTGGCCAAGAGATTGTGCAGGAGACATTGAGAGTGCACAAAAGCAGTGTAACCTCCCTTAAGGACTACAGGGTGCTTCTGATGGAAGACCAAGAAAATTACCAGGAGTCCAGAGAGGAGAGCATTAACTGACTTTTCGCAGTGCCTTACTAATGGGTGGAACCAGGAAATCCATTCGTGCCGACTGATCCGGCACTCCTGGTCCAGGACCCCAGCGCGACACGGCGACACGGCGCTACCGGCATTATACGGCATCCGAGGTTCATGCGGAAACGGAACACTATCCCTACCCGCCCCTGGACCCTCGCTATAAATCAATTCTTGGAAATTCATTTGGAACAAAATATTAATTCGCTCCTAACTTCTTGCCTGCGCGCTCTTATATGAGCTCTCCTTCCTTCTGCCCCCTGGAATATCAATTGGACCGAAATATTAATTCGCTCCTGGCCTAACTTCTTACCTGTGTGCTCTTATATGAGCTCTCCTTCCATATGCCCCCTGGCTAAAGAGGCTAGTAACAAAAAAAAGGCAACCACTGTTTTGTCCTGATGATGGACCCCATCATTTAGTAAGGGGGTCCGAAACGTCGTCGACCTACTGTGTACCATATACTTGTGGAATTTTTCTAGACAAAATTATGTAATGGTACCCATGAGTAATTCTCTGCTAACAATTTGGAAACTTACAGAGACTGCTGATTTTGCCTTATAAGCCCTTTTGTGTATGTTTTTTGTCTTTGTATTGTCGTGGGTTGGTACAGGCTTGTGCCCCACGTACGTGATTTGTTGAAGGTGTTATTGTGTCTTTGTAAATCTATATTTAAATATAAACCTTGAGGACCTCTGCCCGGCTGGGCACGTCTTCACTAATATAGAACTGACTGGGTCTATATTCATTTTCGTTTTATTTCTCTTCCTGCAAGGGACCACTGTTGTGTACATATTACTAATGGGTGGAGGCTGCTGGTTTCTGGGGCTGTAAAAGAGACACACTAAAACAGGTTAGCAGAAAGGGCAGGTCCTTCAGCTCTCCAGCATCCAATGAATGAATGAAACAGACTTGTAGCGCACAAACAAATGCCGAATGGCATTAAGGTGCTGATGGCAGATTAGTCTTCGGAGGGTAGAAAATAAGAAGGAACTATGATACCCATTACAGATTGAACAACCAGGTATTTAAGGCCTTGTGAAATATGGCATGGGATTGAGAGAGTATTTGAAAAATAAGCCTTCACAAATTACCAACATTTTATAGGCAAGAAGGCCCTACTGTTGACTGGAGCACACAATCATGAGCACAGCCATCACATCAACTTCAGTAACATTTGATCCATTGGTACCAGAGAACATAGCATTGGCTCCCGTGGCTTTTATGGGGTCTGCCCAGCTTTATCTTACCAGCTGCCATGCTGAGAAAACCTTCACATGTGCTGTGGTTTATAATTAACTTCTGTCTGATTTCTGGGGGACCAACCTAGCATACCCACATCATAGTTCAATCATGTTTTTCCTACCAAGACCTTTCATTCACCCTTGAGAAGGGCAAGTGCCAAGTGTGACGACTAGGCATTCACAGGTATTGTTGCAATTTCCAGGGCCTCACTTGAGTGGGCCACTGCTCCATGAGCATCACTGTGTGCCTCTGATGCTACCCATGTCTGGGGGAGCAGGTACCACACAGTTTTCAATTTTCCCCACCCAGGCTAGAAAGGCAGAAGCCAACTTCCTCAGCTGCATACAGAAGTGAGTACAAAGGGCGATACTTAGCAATAATTGATGCCTTACAGCGAGCCACCTTGCGGTGCTGCATGAAAGGTACGGGGGTGGGGGGCTGCACGATATCATTGAAACGGGCCAAGACTTGGAACGGCCTCAACTGAACGTTTTACGAAGACGGCGAGAGGTAGGAGTTATCGAACCTAAAATGCACTCGTGGGACTGATTCCGAATGGGGGACTTTGGAGGGTCGGAGAGGTCTCATCCTCCCAAGTTATGCAAGTTACAGGGTAATGTAAGCGCTCTGCTCAGTTGGGGAGGTGGTCAGGTTTGGATCAGGCAGGGTGGGGAGTAGAGAGCTTTTTCAGTTCTGCATTGGGTAGGGCGACAGGGAGGGGGTGGGGGTCTTGGACTTCAAAAGTTATAGTTAGTTATGTTACCAGTTGATTGCTCTTCAATCTCCCCATGAATGTATAGCAATGACACTATGGGATACACTTGAATACACACACAGTCTAGACCACACAATCGGTGGGCAACCCGCGCGCTTCTTCTTTCCACTACCGCTGTCTGTTAAGTCAGAGATTCTGGCACCGCACATATTTGTGAATCCAGCAGGGGCTGCTCGACATTTTATTTCACTGCAATACGGTGACAAAATTATAAGTTCACATGCAACCTTCATACCCTATGGCGACTGATGAAAGGGCGGAACACGGTTCCTAGACGGGTAAAATAGCGTCTCCCCCCCTACAAATCATCTCCTGGAATGTAAATGGGTTAGAGCATAAAATAAAACGATGCCTAGTCCTACAGTACCTAAAACGGAGGGCCCCGGCTGTAGCTTTACATCAGGAGACACACTTGGCAGGGTCAGCCTGCAAGGCACTGAATCGTTGGGGCTTTAAAATGGTAGTACATGCAGACTTCTCCTCGGGATCCCGCGGGGTTGGCATACTGATACACAAAAGCTGCCCACTGATAATAAAAGACACACGGACAGACGACCAGGGACGATTCGCTGCCATAGCCTGTCAATGGGAGGGAATCAATTATAACATGCACTGGACCCTACCGCGGCAACCTCCAATACCCTAGAAATGGCGTCCCAAGAATACAAAGCATACACGACAGACATGGCACAAACTAGATATACAGACACACTGCACAGAGTATATGAGTTAGGAGATAATGAAGGGGAAGAATTTGGGGCATATTTTCAAGACAGGCGATAAAGACAGTGATGAAGACATCTAACATGGGCTTCGATTGGAATTCCAAAGAGCATATTATCAAGCCCATTATCGCCGCTTTATCTGCAGTTTTCCACCGATAAAGCGGCTATATTTTATCGCCTGTCTTGATAATATGCCCCCAAATTCTTCCCCTTCATTGATATGGGATACATTTAAAGCTGCTGCCCATGGTTTTATTGTAAGCTCGAAAAGAGCATGTTAATTTTTAAATTCAAGCATTAGAAGTAAAATATCTTTTTAAAGAACAAGATATTTGAGAAGAGTTTGTGAACTGTTATACAAACTTTATATTCACCGGAATCCCCTGCATCCCTGTCTCTAATTGACACCTATCTTGCTAAATCAACCCCTTCTTTATGTAGAAATCTCGATTTTAAGGCTCTTGAGTTGGATATATCAATTACAGAAATATCTAAATCCCAGAATGTACTTTAAAAAGAGAAAACTCTGGGACCCGATGGGTTTACGGTAGAATTCTTTTTACACTTTTCAAAAGTACTACTCCCAAAACCTTTGCACCTTTTCAAACACTTTTCTACTATTGGCAAAGTAGATGGTACTTTTTTAGAAACCACAATATGCTTAATTCATAAGGAGGGTCGCAATCCTAAAGTTTGAAAGAATTACACCCTATATCTCTTCTAAATGTTGATTATAAAATCTTTGCTAAAATACTTGCCTTACGTCTCAAACTTCTTTTGTCTACTTTAATCAACCCAGACTAATGTGGTAGATTAACTTCTGATATTTCTCTGCTGTTTTTTTATGTCCTAAATAAGGCTTCCACTCCTTCTTATTCTCTGCTGCAGTCTCTATCAATGTAGAGAAAGCATTTGATGGAGTTGACCGGTCTTTTCTATTTAAGCCCCGCATTGGCATGGATTCGGTCCCAAATTTATCTCCCTAATTTCTTTGCTTTATACGTCCCATAACGCTTCTGACTTAAAACATGGTCTTATTCCTCAATTCATTCCACTATGGGGAGGTGTACGCCAAGGATGTCCTCTATCCCCTCTTTTATTTGTTTTAGGTATAAAACCCTTTCTCTCTCGTATTCGTCAGTATTTGTAAAAAATATGCATGGGGTACTGCAGGGCTCCTCCATCAGTCCTATCCAGTTTAAACATGAGACCTTTGCTGGAGATCATCAAGGCACATAACATCAGCGTGATTAACTAAGCTGACAATACTCAGCTTACGGTATCCCTGGATGGTGACCAGGCAGACTCACTGGACAGCTTCCACGCATGCATGCGGGAAATAGTAAATGGCTGAAGGAGAACTCGCTCCAGTGTACTAGCGAAAAAACTGAGATCTTACAATGTAAGTTGGGGGGGATTC
Organism: Lissotriton vulgaris; assembly: GCF_964263255.1. Classification (NCBI taxonomy): domain Eukaryota; kingdom Metazoa; phylum Chordata; class Amphibia; order Caudata; family Salamandridae; genus Lissotriton; species Lissotriton vulgaris. The sequence goes on along the minus strand of NC_141685.1, from coordinate 336,901,378 downwards.
CTCGAGACTTTCCAGCTGATTTCTGGCCTATTACCTCAGGTGGCATGTTGACACCGGTGAACACCATACGTAATCTGGGGATCAGTTTCAATGAGAAACTAAACCCGGAAACTCATGTCAATAAACTGGTGGGAGGCTGCTACACTCTTATCCGAGGACTTCGGAAAGTGTTGCCATTGTTCCCAGCACAGGCACGAACCACAGTAGTTAGAAGTATCATACTAAGCCGCCGGAACTACTGTAATGCCCTGTTTCTGGAATCCCCAGGATACCTGATTGCCAGCTTTCATAGTATCCAGGCGGTAGCAGCTAAGCTGGCTCTGACTCGAGCACACCGGTTCCTCGACAAAACAAGCACTGGCAGAGTTACACTGGCTCCCAGTAGCCCAAAGGGTCCTGTTCAAATCCCTGTGTATAGTGTTCAGGGCAATTCATGTACAAGGTCACAAGCTGATTCAAAATAGGTTCCAATGGTATGAACCTATAAGTACTCTCCGTTCCTCTTCTGCCAGCTTGGCCAGGATCCCCAGGATAAAGAAAGCTGTCCTTGGGGGGAGACCTTTTAGCGTGGCAGCAGCCCGCCTTTGGAACCGTCTTCCTATGGAAATCAGGAGTATACAGAGTTTGACGTTGTTCCGTAAAGTTTGAAAATCCTGTTCTTAGTGACAGGGTCTTTCTTCTGCAGTTCGCCCTTCACATTTTCTGATAGTCCCTCCTTGCTCTTTGCTATTTCTCTAGCGCCAGGATGCCCGCAGGGTTGCAGTGCGCTCTACAAGTGTAAAAAAAAATGTCTGGATATATTACGGAGATTCCCATTTGAAGCTGTCAGCTTATGCTGATGATATTTTACTTTTCATCTCTAATCCTGAAAACTCTATTCCCTCTTTACTGCAAGAGTTCTCAGATTTTTCTCTGGTTTCTGGGCACAAAATGAATCCTGATAAGACAGAAATTCTGTCCATTACCAAATTTTGATTTTGACTGGCTTCCGAAGGAATAATTCTAAAATTAAGTACTTAGGAATCTGGTTCAATAATTTATTATTAGACTTAGTTAAAATGAATAGGAAGGAGGGTCTTGACCGTATTTCTAAACTTTTCTACTCCTGGAACCCTCTTTTTCTCTCATGGTGGGGTCGTCTTGACTTTGGCAAGATGATAATTACTCCTATTGTGTTCTACATTCTTTCGATCAAACCCATTTGCATTCCTTCTAATTATTATTATTTTACATTAAGTTTTATTGCCATTTGCATAATGACAGTACTTTTCTATTCAAATGGAACATGTCAACATAGTCAATCTCATGTTGGTTTTGCAATAGTACGAACTTTGTACATCATACTTTTTTGCACTTAGATGCTCCTCTGGGATACATTACAGCTTTTTGTGCACAAATACCATTCTCCTAACTACATTAGGTCTTAACACTTAACATATCCCCCCGCCCTTGCCCCCCAAGGCCATGTTATATCAAGTCAACTCCGGGTTCCAATAGTCATATCACTGTCTGTGTGGTTTATATTTTGCACGGTTGTTGAATGTTGAGGAGCTCTGAGTGACACTACTGCCTCCGTCCCTCCCTGCTCTAACTGCATCACGTCCATCTCCTATGGAGGGAAGTCGTCAATTTTGAGATACATCTGCTATCATGAGATCCCAGGCCCTTTCTTCTTCCTCTTTTCATTGGATTAGCTCCTCCGTAGCCCACTCGTGCACATCTTTAACACAGCTCTCAGCTGTGGGGGGGTGTCAGTACTCAGCCACCTAATTGTTATTCTTGCTTTTGCTAGTACGAGCCCTAACTGGAGAAATTTCCTGCTGAGTTTTTTGGTTTTGGGCCTTTGGAGTAGTCCCAGTATCACCTCCTTGATAGTGTGTGGTATCTTCCATTCCGTGGCGTTTCGTAGGCTATCTTACCACTTTCCTCCAGTAGGGTGCTAGCTCAGGGCAGTCCCATACCATGTGTACAAAATGAGCGTCCGCATATCTGCATCTCGGACAGTGATTTGGGCGTTCAAGGTATATTTTATGGAGCACTCGAGGGGTTAAGTATACTTGATGTACAAAATGATATTGCGTACGTTTGAACCTAGTGTTAGAGCTTATCTGTTTGACCCCCTCGTGTACCTCTCTTCCATTTTATTGCTATCAGGGGTTTGTCTATTATAGTGTCCCATTTAGTGTACATTGGAGGGGGACCGGCAGGAAGATCTTCCCTAAGTGCTTCATAGATATGTGAGACCAGTCTACGTCCTCCCGCTAGGTTAGATATTTTCTGTAGGACTATCGTTGTGTGCAGCTCCTGTGGAAATGTTGGCCACGATTCACGAGCCACCACAGAGATTTTTGCATATTGCAAATATTGCCCTCTGCCCAGCTCAAATGTGTTTTCCACCTCCTCCCTTGTTAGGAATCGTTGGGTAGTGTATGAGTCTCCCATTGTGTGACAGCCTACCTCTGTCCATTTATTAATAGACATTGTTTTTGCTATCTTTTTGAAGGTCTGTACAATCCATAGTGGGGCATCAGGAGCTTAGGGCGCTTTTATAACTACCTTCTTTATTGCAGTTTTCCAGGTCGCAGCAACATGCCTAATAATATACAGGAATAGTTCAGTCACTCCAGACCCCAGGATGAGTAGCTCCAGCAGTGAGGCCCCCGTGTGGGTGCCCGCTAGGAGTCGTTTATCCCATTTATCTTGCTTGTCTAACCAATGTACTGCATGCTGGATATGCGTAGCCATATTGTACAGTTCTAGGTGAGGGACCTCCAGTCCCCCCTGCTCCTATCTCCTCTGCAAGATGCCCAATTTCATCCTTTTCCTTTTGGATCCGCACAGCACATCCACCAGTAGGCGCACCAGATGCAGGAAATACATGTGTGGAATTCTATGGAGAGAGTTCTGGATAGCATACAGGCATCGTGGTAGGATGACCATTTTTGTCAATGGCACCCTACCCATCAGTGACAATGGGAGTACCTTCCAAAAGGCAGTGGATTTTTGGATGTCCTCCAAACATCTCCCCATTTTTCTCTCTAAAATAGATTGTATGTGTGTGTGCCAGCCTAATCCCCAAATAACATACTTCGTCCCTGACCCATTTCATCCCCACCCTAGGCCACTCATCTTCTCTTTTCCTGGCCAAGTTTCCCATTGGGAAAAGCTTGGATTTACCTGGCTTAAGGCACAATCCTGACAGCTCCCCGACTCTTGCCTGCTCTGTGATAAGCACAGGTACAGTTTCTTCAGGGTGAAGCAGGTACACAAGTGTTTCGTGGGCATACATAGACACCATATGGTTAAAGTCTCCCAGTCAGATTCCCTAACCCTCCATTTTATTCCTTAGGGTGATCGCCAAAGGCTCCATCAAGATGGCGAATAAGAGTGGAGACAAGGGGCCTCCCTGTCGGGTACCCCTCAGCAGTATCAAACTTTCCAACACCTGGACTCTGAGGCATACTCTCGTTGTCGGTTTAGTGTATAGTATTTCCATCCAGGATATATATTTGTCGCCTAGTCCCATCATCCTTAGAACCACCCACATATAGATCCATTCCACTGAGTCAAAAGCCTGCCATATATCCAGTAGACTCAATGCCCAATTTCTTTACCTAGATTTGATGCATGCCACATGTGTGCCAGCTTGCATAGCTTGTGTGTGGTGTTTCACCTGCAAATTAATCCAGCTTGGTCCAGGTGGACCAGTCGGGACATGTAAGGCAATAAACGAGCTGCCAGTATAACCCTAAAAATGTTTGTGTCTATATTTAGGAGGGATATCGGCCTGTAGGAGCTCATGGAGAGGGGGTCTCTGTATGGTTCAAGGATAATGGACACCATCGCCTCCAGCATGGTCATGGGCAGCTCTCTGCAGGTAAAGGCTTCATTAAATATGTCAAGCTGGCGGTCGGCCAACTGCCGGGCACATTTTTGTTAGATCTCTGCCGGGAGCCCATCACCCCGGGGCATATCTCTGGTTTGAGGTTTTTAATTGATGCAAGTATTTCTTCTTTAGAGATTGATGCCCCCAAAGCCTATGTATCCACCTCTTCTAGGGTGAGAAGCATCATCCCATCAAGAAATTCCTGCAATGTGTGCGGTTGAGTCCGGAGGTCAGTCACACATATGCTCTCTAAGTGGGCCGCAAATTCCTTCAGAATCGCTCCTTGTGTGTGGACCGTATTCCCTGTGCTGTTTTTTTTTGTAGTACAGGTGTGTGTTCCCTCCCTGATCTGATCAGTCGAGCAAGAAGTGCTCCCAACCTATCCCCCTCCATGTGCAGTCCTTGTCTTTAGGTGGTATACGTACATATTTCTAACCTAGCCCAAGCTTCAAGCAGCTCTCCACAAACCCTTGTCCATTCAGTCATGTGTGCTGGTGTCAATGTGTATGGTACCCTCCAGTCCCTTTAGTTGATTTTCTAGAGCTGCAATGTCTTTAATCAACTGGTGTTTCACCCCGTACGTGGTACTCATGCATATCCCCCTAAGTACCATCTTCATGGCCTCCAACTCCGTTGATCTGTTGGCTATCGACCCCCAGTTTTCTTCAAGGCCACTGAAACTGGGGGTGCATATGGAGGGTTAGTGAGTGCTTCAACTCTAAGTTGCCAGAGTGGGATAGCGGGACTACCTGGTCTGCTCTTCAGGGTGAGTAAAAGTGGGGCATGGTCAGAGAGATAACGAGCAGGTAGGCGATTCCCTCAGTAGTTGTGGGGAGGCCAGGTGTAAGACAGCAGTTATCGATTCGACTGAATGTGTTAGCAGGCGGAGTGTAACAGGAAACTCTCTCTTCAAAGGGTTCCTGGTCCTCCCTTCATCTCTGAGTTGCATGCCCTAAATTATGATATTAAGCGATTTTGACATGCAAAGCTTAGTGGTATGCATGAGGGGCTCCCTGTCCAGCACAGCATCAAAGACACAATTAAAATCCCCCAAAAGAATCATTTCCGTTCCCATGTACGGTGTCGCTGCATTTGGATTGATGGAAACAAATTGGGACAGTCCGTGTTAGGGGAGTAAACGTTAACAATACATAGATCATTACCCTCCCATTTTCCGTGCAGGATTACATACCTCCCTTTTGGATATAAGACATGGTGAAGATGCTGGAAGGTGACCCCCGGTGCCACCCAGACAAAGGCTCCTCGTGCAACACCCGAGTATGAGCTGGCGTACAACTACTCTCTCCATTTTTTTCGTATTCTTGAGATGGTGTTACCCCATACATGTGTCTTTTGAAGTCCAGCTATCGCTATTTTATACCATTTTAGAAATGCATGCACTCTGCAGCATTTTTCAAGGCCCGCCATTCCAGTTGAGTATTTTCAAAACTTGTGCAGATCAGGTTGTTCTCTTCTTTATGCCTCTTCCCTACATTCCGTCCCCATGTATACCTGACTTTTTCCCCGGTTTCCTGTATAATACACAGGCATTTTCCCCATGACCATAACATTTAATCGAAAACAGATATAACATTTGCAACTGGACAGCCCTTCCCCGCAACCACCTGGGCACTTGTCCTTCTATATATTTAAAACGTTTGACTCCCTTCTCTCTAAATTTTTATGGCATGATCAAAGTCTAGAATTTTCTTGAAACATCTCAGAAAACCATAGTATAGTGAAGTATAAAATTTCCTGACTTTCCACTTTACCATAAGGCTTTTTGCCTGAAGCAAGCATCTGAATGGCTTTTTACATCATCTCCCCTTTTACACCTTTATGGGTTAGAGTAGAACAATTTTTATGCACACCTTTTTTTGTAAAAGAAATTCTTGCCTTTACTGCAAGGGCTAATATCATGTCTCTTCCATTATTTCGTCACACATGCTCCTTATTAAGACCTCATTGTCAACCGAAGATCTCTATTAGAGATTCTTTACTACAATCTTCTCTTTGGTATAACCATCCTATTACTATAGGGGCCATAGTTTGGGTCCAAGATATGTTCGACGGTATGACCCCTTGTTCTTTCCCTCGTTTTCAAGCTATTTTTAAATGTCCACCCTCTTTGTGGCAGAAATTTTCAACTCTTATGGAGATAATTTTAGATGTTTTCTACTGCACTTTTAAAAATGTTGTTGTTGTTTCCAAAGGCTTCCCTGATTTATAAACTCCTTTCACCCCAGACCCGGTCCATTCTAATACAAATTTGGAATTGGCCTGGGAAGCGGATTTGGGTTGTGTTTTGAATGTTGACTTCTGGAAAAAGATCTGGGCAAGATCGTGAAAAATACAACTCAATCTATGTGTTTTGTATATCATAGGTTGTATCTTACCCCCCTATCAGTTGCTAATTTTTCACATACTAGTAATGATTCCTGCTGGTCTTGCAAATCCCCTTTTGCTGATTTGTTTCATCTTTTGTTTTCCTGTCCCAATGTAGTCTCCTTCTGATTGGATATATGGTCACTTATATCCAAAAACTCTAATTTACATACTCCTTTATCGAATTATACTCTTTTTGCAAGAAGTTTGATAGAGTCTCTGGGTTTATCTTTACATGAAAAAGGGCTATTTGACCTTATGTTGGCTTTAGCTTTTCAGCAAATTACACTAAACTGGAGATGTTCTACTAAGCTCTCAGTTAAGTCTTGGCGGAATAAAGTTTGTCATTATAATAGACTGGACATTGCCTTTGCCTACTCTTACAATCCACTTGCTAATAGAGATTTGTACTGGTTACCATTAACTAGTTATTTACATAAAGTTGCAAAAAAATCTATCTTTCAACTGTTGTGAAAATGTTAAACCTTAGTAAATTGATATTTTCTCTGCTTCTTACTCATAATTTCTTAATATTTTATTGTTTTTGGCATGTTAATTATTTCTTTATTTAGTACTAGTGTGCCATGATACTCGATCTTCACTTGTAGAATTTTAATATATCTTTTTCCTATCCCACCTAGGATATTGTCAAAATGTAAATAGCTTTCTACTTTATCTAGTATTTGCCTTCTCATCTTTGGCTAATTTAATTTAATATAATCTATATGGATTACTCTTTGTCATTGATTTTGCTTCAAATAAAGCTTTTTAAACATAAAAAAGTTTTATGTTAGGCACGAATGATGCATTGAACAACTCAATGCAAATGTGGCTCTAAACTGAGATTAACAGAGTACGCTAGGTGCAGAGAGCAAATCCTCATTAGCATTTGTTTTGGAGAAAACATTTGTATGCAGAGAGTAAACAATGGCAGCCTTAATCTCCCAAGCAACCTATAAAGTATATGTAATATGCCTTCTTAAATTGTGGAAAGACTACAACATGCCTCAGTCTGGTTAGCAGGTTCCAGTGCACTATCAGAGTCAAGAAATAGCATCTATAAGTGTAAATGTGGGCAAAAAGTGTCAAAGGGGCATCTGCAAAGAAGCCAAGGTTGCTACAGCTGTCAATTGAAATTTGTTTTGGCCTGGATTACATCTAACCCAGACATTTAAGGCACCCCATTATAAGGACAGACATAACAAATATGCTGTTTCACTGGTGGCACATAGTTGACTCTGACGTATCCAGAAACTTTCAACTCAGCTACTGGAGCTGCAGAGATTTGAAAGAGTAAAGGGCTTCCGGATTAACCTACATAAACCAGAAATGTGAAACATCTCCATAGATCTTTGCAAGTTCTCCTACTCCAAGATGGCCACTTCTCTGTGGTGGATGGACCATCTCCATAGATCTTTGCAAGTTCTCCTACTCCAAGATGGTCACTTATCTGTGGTGGATGGACTAGCCAGTTAAATGTCTGAATAAATACCCTACCTGGTCTGTGGAGCATCTGTATATGACAAATTGGCCCACGCTCAAACATTATATCACCTAAGAAGATGGAAGGTCTCCTGTTTTTCTGATATGTTGGTCATATCGATGTTATTAAAATCAGCACCTGGCTGTGCCTTCTGTATGTCTTTCTGGCAGTACTGATACCCATCCTGAACCTGGAAATGACTGATCTCTCAAAGGTAATAACAAAGATCATTTGAGCAGGTGCCTTCACAAAGCTCCTGACTTCCCATAAACGTAGGAGAGGTTTAGAAACTCTGGACCAAAAAAATACTATCAGGAGGCTCGATTAGGAATCCTTAAGAAATGCACAGTAATAGAGACTAACAGAAAGTAAAAATGTATGGACCATGCAATAATGGTGTATGGCATAGTTTAGCAGAGAGGCGTGAACCAGACACACTTGGGGTCTGGGAAAAGACTCACAACTTGTACTCATCATAATTCCTTTTTTTCAGTCTCTGTGAATACCAAATTTATAGCAGTAAGAAAAGGGCACGGTACATTTTTAAGGCTGTGATATTGTAGAATGGTGAAAGACAAGGGGGGTCAGATCTGTTGATACAATGAACGATGCTAGCACAGCTTCATATTACAGAGCAGAAGGTTTACAAACCTACCAACTTAAATAGTGAGGCACTGCCAACATTTGAACTTTGCAGCACTTTTAGCAGTATTAAAATAGAGCTACTCACATTCTACAAAATGCTATTCAAACACCTATGTGTTAAGACCTCCAGATCTAATATATATTGATCCAGTGCACACCACGGTTAAACAAATGTTACATAACAACGTGGATTTGTAAAGCGCATGTTCACCCAGAAGGGTTTCTTGACCCTGAATAACAGTTGTTTATTGTTACCCAACTCAATGATACTCATTTTATCAACCGCAGAAGGATGAAAGGTTGAGTGGCCCTGCCTGGTTTTGAACTTTGAACATGAGGTCAAACACAGGCCCCTAGAGAGGACGCATTAGAGACCCAGCCATGTTCAACAACTCAAATTGTTTTAGGGTGCAAAAGAGTATAACTCACTGATCCTGAGTGTGGAACAAAAATCAATAAATGCACTGCGCCTGTCCTCAGATAGGTTACATATTTTTGTAAATCATTACCTACAAATAGAATTTCTAATGAAAGCAGTGAGAACAAAAATGCTTCTCATTGTTTTAAATTGGTTTACTTCCGTTCATTACACAGTTCAACTTGAACTTCAAATATAAATAATTTCAGTTTCAACAAAGAAATGCTGTTTAGCACTGATGTTCTTTTCTTTAGCCTAACGCCTTTCAGACCTCCCTTGGTCCTTGGTCACAGACATATATACAGCTTTGCACAAACACTCCTGCAGTACCTCCTATTACCATGATAATTAGCAGTATTGCCACATTTGTATAGAAATTCTGGCATATGTACTTCATGATACGGACCAAACTCGAATGTTTTGTAATGATTGATTGGCACTTGTACTATATGTTTTGTTATTGATATGGAAAACCAATAAAGTACATAAAAAAAACTTTACAGAGTATGCTGGGATTCGTAATGCTAACAGTTTTTTATTTCCTTTAGTAGGTGTGCCCTGCCATGTACAATCATTTCCATAATTAATAGCCCTCCAGTGAGCATTTCAGTGTCATTTTTCGAATAAAATCTGATCACCCTGCCGTTCCACAGCTTGACAACAAAATTCAGAGTTAATGCAGTGCCACCCTTCAGTTGCAGTGGTGATGCTGCCTTCAGGGCAGGACTGACGCTTTGTAACATCCCAACTAAGTTTGTCCACAAATTTGAAGACGCACTCCCAGGAAGGTGATGTGTGTAATGAGGCTAAAAAACAGCATTTGGCACTGGAGTTTCTTTCTTTAGCCTAAAGGGTTTCAGACCTTCTGTGGTCCTTGGTCGCAGTCAGATGTACAGCTTTGCACAAACACTTCTGCAACACTTCCTATTTGCATGAGAAATTTTGCACACACCTATACATGTGTATATATATATATATATATATATATATATATATATATATATATATATATATATATATATATATATATATTCACTGAAAAAAACATAGGTTTTAGGCCATATATAGTTAGGGATTAGCATTTACAAAACCTTAATTTACTCGCACAAAACCATAGAAATTCGCATATATTGTTAGATGCAATAACTATATATCGCGCACCCGCAATCCACTGCTGATGATGTCACATATTCCATCATTCATGACATGGTCAGTGACATCACTGATGACATCACTGATGACATCTCAAATGACATCACTGATGACATCTCAAATGGCATCACTGATGACATCACTGATGACATCACTGATGACATCTCATTTGACATCACTGATCACATCACTGATGACATCATTCATGTGATTATACGATGAACCTCTTCAGACTCTAATATAACCTTAGATACATTCAGTGTAAACAGACACTCACAGACTGTCACTCATCCATGGAGTTACTCACACACCTAGTCAGTCATGCAAAGAATCAATAACACATCCATTTCCTCAACTATACAGTTATACACATCTTACTTATTCAAACATATACTAACACATATTTACTCTCTTATACAATCCCTGATACAAGTTCACAATGATCCATACAGCCACTCACACATTCACTGGCTCTAATGCATAATTATTTATATATGTCAACTCTCACATGTACTGTGTTTTACATATGTCATGTATCACATGAATGATATCATCAGTGATGTGATCAGTAATGTCAAATGAGATGTCATCAGTGATGTCATCAGTGATGTAATTTGAGATGTCATCAGTGATGTTATTTGAGATGTCATCAGTGATGTCATCAGTGATGTCACTACCCATGTCATGAATGATGTAATATGTGACATCATCAGCAGTGGATTGCGGGTGCGCGATATATAGTTAGTGCAACTAACTATATATGGAATTTCAATGGTTTTGTGTGAGTAAAATAAGGTTTTGTAAATGCGAATTCCTAACTATATATGGTCTATAACCTATGGTTTTTTCAGTGAATTCTCAAGGTTTTGTAAATGCTAATTCCTAACTATATATGGTCTATAACCTATGGTTTTTTCAGTGAATTTTCAAGGTTTTGTAAATGCTAATTCCTAACTATATATGGTCTATAGCCTATGGTTTTTTCAGTGAATATATATATATACATACATATATAAACATATATCATCTGTATATCTATATAAATACAAACATAAATGCATGCATACATATACTTATATGCATACAGATGCATGTTATATACATGAAAGTTGAAAAAACACTAATAAAAGCAAAGCTAAAAAGCCACCTCATTACAAACAGAATGGCTTTAACTTAAACGAGGGCGAGATCTATTGCATTTTCAATGCTTGTTTACTTTGGTTCCATCAAGAAGGCATTCAGATGTGTCACACATTTGCCATAAATTCTGAATGTTAGCACTCTAGTTGCACATTAGATCACTGTAGTAAAGCTACTGCTCACCAGGGACGTCTGCTGCTGGTATTCAAAGTGCATGTTTCAGTCTGCATGTCAGAATTTTTTTAATGAAATAGAAGAGGATTTGAGAAGTCACTCAAAATGATCCCTAATTTTTCTTTCTGAAGCACTAATCATACTTTCTATGGCAAAATTAACCCCCTCATGTTGTTCCTTTTTAAATTGAGTGTTTTCAGACTTACCACTTCATTCCAATCAAGATGGCTTCTGGTGTGCCATACTTTTGTCATAAGTAAGACTGTTAGCGCTCTAGTTGTTCTTTAGAACACTCTGGGACATTCTGTCATTGTGCTATACTTGGGGTACATCTGGGTGATATTTGGGCTACATTTGGGCTCTTTTGTCTCTGGTGGCCATTTTGGGAGACTGCATGTCAGAATTTTTTAATGAAATAGAAGAGGATTTGAAAAGTCACTCACAATGTGCCCTAATCTTTCTTTCTGCAGCACTAATAATACCTTCTATTGCATAATATACCCCCTCATTTTGTTCCTTTTTAAATGAATGTTTTAAGAGTTACCACTTTATTCCCATCACGATGGCTCCAGGTGTGCTATACCTTTGTAATAAGTAGGACTGTTAGCGCTCTAGTTGTTCTTTAGAACACTCTGGGACATTCTGTCATTGGGCTATACTTGGGCTACATCTGGGTGATATTTGGGCTACATTTGGGCTCTTTTGTCTCTGGTGGCCATTTTGGGAGACTGCATGTCAGAATGTTTTAGTGAAATAGAAAAGGATTTGAGAAGTCACTCAAAATGTGCCCTAATTTTTCATTCTGCAGCACTAATCATACTTTCTATGGCAAAATATACCCCCTCATGTTGTTTCTTTTTAAATTAAATGTTTTAAGAGTTACCACTTTATTCCAATCAAGATGGCTTCAGGTGTGCCATACCTTTGTAATAAGTAGGACTGTTAGCGCTCTAGTTGTTCTTTAGAACACTCTAGGAGGCTGCAGTAGAACACAAAGGAATCAACTGACAGTCTCTGTCCTTGTTGGATGTACATGTTTTACTGAGAATGTCAGACTTCATTTTCACATGACTGAGAAAGATAATGTGAATTTACAGAAAATATGCTTTCAGTTTAGCTTATAGATCCCCTTCCAAACCACTGTGGGAAAATCATGAGATATTAGTTTTCTTTCAAACAATATTAATGATATCACAGCAGAAGGTTTTTTCACATGGTAAAATCACCTTAGAACCCACCACAATTCCTAAAACGAGTATGGTACCATCAACAAATGATTTATAATGTAACTAAAGTCCTAAAACCCTCTATTAACTACAATGCTTTTTAATGAGGTGCTATCATGTATATTGGTCCCAAGATGGCTGCCAACACTTCTTGGATGAAGTGCTGACAGCCAATCAGATCAGATGTGTGGTTAGGCTCCGCCCAGATATATATCTTTTTTTGAACCTAAATTACTCAAAATCCACTGGAGCACATATATTGAGACCTAGCAAAGGCACATCGGGCTAACAGTCCCTACAATTTTGCCAAGTTTCGTGCAAATCCATTCAGCCGTTCGAGCTAAAAGTGAGGCCAACCGCCCTATGGAAATTAACATGGGAAAAACGCGTTTTGGGACCCCCCTTTTTTCTCGGCCCCCCCTTGATGAAACCCCCCAAATTGTCAGGTGCTGCTCAGAAATAAAATGTTCCATTTTCCTGAAAATTTCAGCCAATTCTGTCCACAAACGCCAAAGTTATTAGACATAGAGTTTTCAAAAATCCCATAGAGAAAAAATCCTAACTATATATACCTACTGGCGACCGCCTATATATATATTTATATATATATATGATCAAGACCATGGCAACAAGGTCGAAACACGTCATGCTGGGCACTGGCCATAACTGACTGGTTGCATGTTTGATATTGTTTTGAGCGATAAAGCACTGCAAGTTGGAAAATCGATTTTGTGGTCCGTACCTGCTTTCTACATACCGTTGTGCTGTCGTATCAGGACTGTTTCTCTGCATGTATATGTATAAGTATATATATATATATATATATATATATATATATATATATATATATATATATATATATATATATATATGACGCTCCAAATCCTTTCAAACTTCCCAGAAAGAACAATATATATATATATACTAGCAGCCCGTCCCAACCTTGTCCGGGAGCAACAGGCTTCACCGACCCCCACCCGCCCCGACATTCTCTAGCAGCCCATGCCCCCTCCCGGCCCGTCCCCCGCCTGCCCCGACATGGGTCCCCTTACCTCAGCCGCCGCTCCTCCCACCTGTCCGCTGCTGATATACTGCTTTAAATATGTCTGTTCTTCATTGCAGAGGTGTAGGCGCTGACCAATCCGTTCTACAGAGTGTACATTGGCTGGGAAAGCTTACATCTTAGCTAATCTTTTTGGCCTAGAGGTGTGTTAATGATTGCTGTTTCACCATAAAAACACAGGATCATTCTCTTTTCTCCTGCAGCCCGGGCCCCCGCCCAGCCCGTCCCCCACCTGCCCCAACATGGGTCCCCTTACCTCAGCCGCCGCTCCTCCCGCCTGTCCGCTGCTCGCACCACCGCTGGCCTGTCCGCTGCTCCTCACGTCACCGCTCCTCCCCCGTGCCATGTCCGCCGCTCCCTTACCTCAACCACCGCTCCTCCAGCCTGTCCGCTGCTTGCACCGCTGCTGGCCTGTCCGCTGCTCCTCTTGTCACTGCTCCTCCCCCGCGCCATGTCCGCCGCTCCTCGGCGTGCTCCTGGACGCCACTCCTCCCCGTGCTCCTGACGTGAGCACGCACGTCGTGGCCGGTGCTACTTCGGAGGGACTACTTTTTTTTTACTGAAATTTTTTTTAATAACGTTCTTTTTAAAATGTATGGCCTATAACCATCTACACACTCTGACGATTCCAACGGTGTATCAGGTGTGTGGATTGGCGCTGTGGTTCCCGAGTTTACCCGCCTCAAAGGCTGAAAGTTCTTCCTTTATTATAGATAAATATATATTCACTGAAAAAAACATAGGTTTCAGCCACTTTATAGTTAGGAATTGGCATTTAAAAAACCTTAGAAATTCACTGGAAAAAACATAGGTTTAACACATGTTATAGTTAGCTGCACATTTTACTCATACAAAACCATTAGCGTTCCCCCGTTATAGTTCAGCTAACTATAACTCGCGCGCCCGCAATGCACTGCTGATGACGTCACATATTACATCACTCATGACATGGTCAGTGACATCACTCATGACATCACTGATGACATCTCAAATGACATCACTGATGACATCATCCTTGTGAAAGAGTGGCAGACCTCCTCCCACCGCAATATAACTTCGAGCCCTTCTCAAGGGGTCCCAAAAGGACCACCAAGGGCAAAAAAAAAATATATCGCCGGGTACGCGCACTGTACGCGTAGGGTACGCGTACCGTGCGCGTACCCCGCGATTTTTTAAAAAATATTTTTTTTTTGTGCACTTGGTGGTCCTTCTGGGACCCCCTGAGAAGGGCTAGGGGGTCAGGGGGTCTCAACCCTGCCCCCTTTTTATGCGTTTTCCACTCTTGTTTTGTGCTCTCTTGTGCCTCACTTCTCCTGAGAAACAAGATGGCTGCTCAGGTGGTCCCAGAAGGATAAAAACATATATAAACGTTATCCTCTAATAGAATTAGCATTTACAAAACCTTTGTAATGTATTGAAAAAAATATAGGTTTCACGCCTGATATAGTTAGGAATTAGCATTTAAAAAACTTTGCAAATTGACTGAAAAAACCATAGGTTTCAAGCCTTTTATAGTTAGGAATTAGCATTTAAAAAACCTTGCAAATTCACTTAAAAAACCATAGGTTTCAGGACTTATATAGTTAGGAATTAGCATTTAAAAAACCTTGCAAATTCACTTAAAACACCATAGGTTTCAGGCCTTATATAGTTAGGAATTAGCATTTTAAAAACCTTGCAAATTCACTTAAAAAACCATAGGTTTCAGGCCTTATATAGTTAGGAATTAGCATTTAAAAAACCATTGAAATTGCTCCTATATAGTTAGTTGTACTAACTATATTGCACACACCCGCAATCCACTGCTGATGATGTCACATATTACATCATTCATGACATGGTCAGTGACATCACTGATGACTATATATAGCCAGTAGGCAGTTGTAGTTAGGATGGGAGTTTCCTTTAGCCGTCGTTCAGCTCTTTTTCGAAGCACATACTCGTGCATCTGGTGGCAAACACCTTGCGGGAGCACGCAGGGGCGTTCCACAAGCACAAGTATGTGCTTCGAAAAAGAGCAGACTGCTCTTCTAACAGGCGCGTGCACTTCTGTCCTCGCCCAGACGTCCCAGCCACTCACTCGCTCCATTCTCTCCGTTTCTTTTTTGCTTGCGCTTCTTTTGTTCTTGTTCTTTTGTTCTTGTTTGTTTCGGTTGGCTTGCGGCGCTCGCTTCACACCGTCCATGCTTGTTATTGTTTTCTACTCGTTTGGCACCCATTGCTGCTCCCAGCTGCCCGTGTCCTCAGTAAGTATGGGCGAAAAATGTATTCTGCTCGTGGAATTTGCGAATTTTTGGCAATTTCCCGATCCGCGAATTGAGCGAAATTGCCCGAAAATCCACAATTCGCGAGTTGGCAGATTTTTTTTTCTTGTTCGCGCTTCAAAAATACAATCTAGCGCGCGTGGCATTGACTTACCATGATTCTGCGTTCACTGATGAGTTTTCCTCCCTGTTCGAGTGCGTTGCAAGGTTTTGGTAGCTGGCAGAGCGACGCCGCGATCGCGAACACGTCATTGCGACCCGAAACAGGAAATTGCGAAAACATCACTGCGACACAAAACAGGATATTGCGAACGCGAACACATCATTGCGACCCATTGCGACCTGTCTTAAGTTTGTCTTAAGACAAACTTAAGACAGACTTAAGACAAGTCTGTCTTAAGTTTGTCCTAAATCTGTCTTAAGTCTGTCTTAAGTTTGTCTTAAGACAAACTTAAGACAAAATCCTAACTTCTGTGAATACCATTAGTGGTAAGTTTAAGATTTTGTCTTAAGTTAGTTCTGTGAGTCGGGCCCATGGAATTTATTAAATCGGTCTGTAGCCTTCAACTCTATTGACAGTATTAAACTAGTAAGTGGATTGGAAACTGATAAACATCACATTCCCAAGAGTTTGCTGAACTCAGCCATATTTAGAAGAATCAATATGTAGCTCACTCACCATTGCTGTTCAGCATATACCTAAGACACCTGATGATTTTAACAGGTAATCTTTCTGACATTACATGTATGAAGACAAGACACCAAGTTAGCTGCATATGAAGTACGATTTATTTAGTAGGTTATGGCAATTAACATTACAGTTTCATGAACCAGAATATGCTACAACTAATCCCTCTGAAACATTTCCAATTAACTGATGACTGATCTTAAGATTTAAGGCGATTGGCGCTAGGCCGATGACTTGCACGGGTCAAATGTAATTGCATTATTGAATTATTATGGGTTTGATTGTCAATGCAATTTGATGCCATGGCGGCGATCTAGAGCTCTTTCTATCAACTCTATAGCCTTTTATTTATGTTTCAAAAACGGAACCAAAAATAAAAGGCATTGATATTTGCAATGTCAATAGCTCAAACTCGCCGAAATGCGAGACCTATTGCATTGCAAATGCTTGTTTGATTCAGCTGCTGTGTTGTAATTTTGGTGGAATCCATTAAGCGGGCCCAAGAAACAAGGGGGGAGTCTCAAAACTCATTTTCCCCAGCTTATGTTTATGGGTATTTTTCATTTTTTTAACACGACTGCAGCCCATACCGCTGAATGGAATTACACCAAATTTGGAAGAAAGCTAGATTGTGGTCCAAAAAGCATGCTTTGTGATTTGGTGTAAATCCATTCAGTAGTTTCAGAGATATTTAAGTTTGAAAAAGTGATATTTCTGGGGACGCGAGTCCTTGCAGTGGACTTGAGGATCCTACTGAAATTTTGATTGGCTTCCAGCATTTCAACTAGGAAGTGTTGGTAGCCAACTTAAATAAATAAAGAAAAATGGGGCAGGGTAGGTCCCCCTCCCTTAAAAATTTATAAATAAAAAAATCCCAAATGGCAAGTCGCCGCAGGCCGGGCTCCCTTTCTCTACCACTCTGCAAATGCGGCTCCTGGTGCATTGCTGGTTGGGGAATGATGTTCCCTTGGCTGCAGAGGTTCCTTGGTGGCCAATATGCCCTCCTGTTACCTCCAGGTAGTCCCACACAGTGGGATTTCTGAGAGGTATTTGTAAGCCATGCCCCCTTTCTCCACCTGTTTCCAACGTGCCTCCTAATGCATTACTGGTTGGGGGGTGAAGTCCCATTGGCTCCAGAGGGTCCTTGGGGCCCACTACCCCTCCTGTTACCTCCAGTGAGTCCCACAATTTGGAATTACTGAGAGGTCTTCGGCGGCCATGCCCCCCTTCTCCACCACTCTGAAAATGCGCCTCCTGATGCACTGCTGGTTTGTGGATAAAGTCCCCTTGGCTCCAAAGGGTCCTTGAGGTCAACTACCCCTCCTGTCACCTCCGGTAAGTTCCACAGCGTGCAATTGCTGTGAGGACTTTGGAGGCCATGCCCCCTTTCTCCACCACTCTGCAAATGCGCCTCCTGGTGCAATACTTGTTGAGGGATGAAGTCCTCTTTAATTCTGAGGGACATTGGGAGTCAAGAAGCCCTCCTGTTACCTTCAATAAAACCCTTATAGCGGGATTCCGGAGAGGTTGTCAGAGGCCTCTTTTTCCACCACTCTGCAAACGTGACTACCAGTTAAAAACCATAGAAATCCACGTAAAAAACAAAGCTTACAGTGACGTTATAGTTGGGAAAAATATTTTGATAAACCTTAGAAATTCAATGAAAAAAACAAAGGTTACAGGGACCTTATATTTAGGCTCTGATTTTCCTCGTACAAAACCAGCGAAATTCAGCAGTTATAGTTATCTGAGCTAAATATAACTTATGCCCCACAGTGCACTGCTTATGACCTCACATATAACATCACTCATGACATAGTCAGTGACATCACTGATGACATCATTGATGACCTCTCAAATAACATCACTGATGACATCATCGACAGAACCACTCACACACGCACACTTACCCCCATACAACCTCCCGTTCGCCCACTCAAACACCCATACAACCACTCACATATGCATTCACAGACCCATATCAGTACTCATATACCCACCCACTCCTCCACAGAGACACACACCCATTCACTCACTCACTCATACAGTCTCTCATTCAACCATTCACTCATCCATACAGCTACCCACACACCCACCTATTTATTTATCTAGAGAGTAACTCATTAACCCACTCACTCACCCATACAGCCTTTCAACACAGCCACTCACTTACCCATACAAGCACTCACGTATCCACACAACTACTTGCATACCCATTCACACATCCAAACAAGCACTCACACATCTGCTCACTCATCCAAACAGCCATTCACACAGACACCTACTCGACAATACAACCACTCACACACCAACTCATTTAGCCAAACAACCACTAAGCCACTCACTCACCCATACAGCAACTTACACACTGAGTCACTCACTCATACAACCATTCATTCTCCCACACATTCACCCATACAGACATTGACACACCCACTCACTCACTCACTCACTCACTCACTCACTCACTCACTCACTCACTCACTCACTCACTCACTCACTCACTCACTCACTTACTCACTCACCAATACAGCCACTCACACAGCATCTCACAGACCCACACAGCTACTCACACATATACTTATACAACCATATAGCCCCTTACACACCCATAAGCACAAGGATATAGTCACACATCAACTCACATAGTATATGTTATTAGTAGTATCACTCATTAGTATTGCACCTAGTATACTAATTAAACGTTTGTAGTAAGTTACTAAATATGTTTAACACCCATAAACTCGTCAAGCCCGATTCACAGAATGAACTTAAGACTCAATCCTAAACTTGCTACTATTTTGGTATTCACAGAATGCACTTACTACTTTTGGCATTCACAGAATGAACTTACTACTTTTGGTATTCACAGAAGTTAGGAATTTTTTCTTAAGTTTGTCTTAAGACAAACTTAAGACAGACTTAAGACAGGCTTAAGACAAACTTAAGACAAAATCCTAACTTAAGTTTGTCTTAAGACAAACTTAAGACAAAATCCTAACTTCTGTGAATACCAAAAGTAGTAAGTTCATTCTGTGAATACCAAAAGTAGTAAGTGCATTCTGTGAATGCCAAAAGTAGTAAGTACATTCTGTGAAAACCAAAATAGTAATAAGTTTAGGATTGAGTCTTAAGTTCATTCTATGAATCGGGCCCGTCAAAACACTTACACTCACTTGATGATGTCAACAATGCCTATAACACTTCATGTGTAAACCAGCGTATTTTCTCAATAAGCAATCTAAGGTCTCCTTTGTATTATCATACTTGGCAGGAACTGCAGCTTCTTGATCTGTTCCTTTAGTAGAACGTGATGATACTGTTTTATATAACTATATTGCATTTAAAGCAGAAATCAAAAAGCTTTTTGACCTACCTGCTTTCATGCAATCAGTGGATGCAGATCTTTTGAATTTAAAATAAGGTAATAAGATTCTGCTGACATATATCACAACCTTTAATACGTTAGTAGCAGAATCCAGCCTGAAAGCAAGCTGAGTTCATTGTTCTATTGATGTTTGAGTGAGGAATTTATGGATATGTTAGCACAGGTAGCAAATCCTCCGGAGTGGAGTGACAAACTGATAGACCTAGTCGTGAAGATGGATAATCGGTTATCAGAAAGGAGGTCTGATCATGGACGCTTATATACTAAGGTGCTAGTCACTAGGAAAAAGAAGGTAAAGCCATGTAGGACACCCTATAGCCCAAATCCCATGCAAATAGGTAGCATTAAGAGACCATTGAGTGAAGAGGAAATGCAACGCTGTAGAGAGATGGATCTTTGTTTATAATGTGGCAAGAAAGGCCATTTCTTTCATTATTGTGCTGTTATGCCTAATAGAAAGAATGAGATGGAAAACTAAAAAGCTTCAAAACAATGAGGACTGGTTTTCCAGGCCTAACCCCTGTGTTAGTCTCTAAAACACTGACACACATTTATTCAGAACAGGAAAAGCAAAATACTTTCTTCACAGCACACATAAAATATGGAATAAAAGCAATAGCAATCCATTTCATGTTAAATTCAGGGGCTACAGTTTTTTTTAGATAGTGACATAGCCCTTCAACATGGGATTCTGTGTCTTCCTGGGAAGAATCCTGAGATGGTAAAAACTGTCAATGGGAGTGAGTTAATCTCAGATCCAATCACTCATTCCACATAAGATTTGATATGTTACAATACAAGACAATCACTTAGAGACAGTGATATTTGATGTGATAAAAGCACCTAAGTTCCAAGCTATTTTAGGTGTACTCTGGTTACAAACCATAGCCCTTTTATCGACAGGGTGAAGTGAACAGTAATCTTACAGTCTGCTTTCGGCACAGTGTACTGCTGGAAAACAATCTCTAACTAAAGTTCCTTTTGTAGGAGCCACAGAGACAAGTGGTGAGAAACTGTTTAATTGACCCCCATCTGTTATAAAGAGTTGGTATTCACAGAATGCACTTACTACTTTTGGCATTCACAGAATGAACTTACTACTTTTGGTATTCACAGAAGTTAGGAATTTTTTCTTAAGTTTGTCTTAAGACAAACTTAAGACAGACTTAAGACAGGCTTAAGACACACTTAAGACAAAATCCTAACTTAAGTTTGTCTTAAGACAAACTTAAGACAAAATCCTAACTTCTGTGAATACCAAAAGTAGTAAGTTCATTCTGTGAATACCAAAAGTAGTAAGTGCATTCTGTGAATGCCAAAAGTAGTAAGTACATTCTGTGAATACCAAAATAGTAATAAGTTTAGGATTGAGTCTTAAGTTCATTCTATGAATCGGGCCCGTCAAAACACTTACACTCACTTGATGATGTCAACAATGCCTATAACACTTCATGTGTAAACCAGCGTATTTTCTCAATAAGCAATCTAAGGTCTCCTTTGTATTATCATACTTGGCAGGAACTGCAGCTTCTTGATCTGTTCCTTTAGTAGAACGTGATGATACTGTTTTATATAACTATATTGCATTTAAAGCAGAAATCAAAAAGCTTTTTGGCCTACCTGCTTTCATGCAATCAGTGGATGCAGATCTTTTGAATTTAAAATAAGGTAATAAGATTCTGCTGACATATATCACAACCTTTAATACGTTAGTAGCAGAATCCAGCCTGAAAGCAAGCTGAGTTCATTGTTCTATTGATGTTTGAGTGAGGAATTTATGGATATGTTAGCACAGGTAGCAAATCCTCTGGAGTGGAGTGACAAACTGATAGACCTAGTCGTGAAGATGGATAATCGGTTATCAGAAAGGAGGTCTGATCATGGACGCTTATATACTAAGGTGCTAGTCACTAGGAAAAAGAAGGTAAAGCCATGTAGGACACCCTATAGCCCAAATCCCATGCAAATAGGTAGCATTAAGAGACCATTGAGTGAAGAGGAAATGCAACGCTGTAGAGAGATGGATCTTTGTTTATAATGTGGCAAGAAAGGCCATTTCTTTCATTATTGTGCTGTTATGCCTAATAGAAAGAATGAGATGGAAAACTAAAAAGCTTCAAAACAATGAGGACTGGTTTTCCAGGCCTAACCCCTGTGTTAGTCTCTAAAACACTGACACACATTTATTCAGAACAGGAAAAGCAAAATACTTTCTTCACAGCACACATAAAATATGGAATAAAAGCAATAGCAATCCATTTCATGTTAAATTCAGGGGCTACAGTTTTTTTTAGATAGTGACATAGCCCTTCAACATGGGATTCTGTGTCTTCCTGGGAAGAATCCTGAGATGGTAAAAACTGTCAATGGGAGTGAGTTAATATCAGATCCAATCACTCATTCCACATAAGATTTGATATGTTACAATACAAGACAATCACTTAGAGACAGTGATATTTGATGTGATAAAAGCACCTAAGTTCCAAGCTATTTTAGGTGTACTCTGGTTTCAAACCATAGCCCTTTTATCGACAGGGTGAAGTGAACAGTAATCTTACAGTCTGCTTTCGGCACAGTGTACTGCTGGAAAACAATCTCTAACTAAAGTTCCTTTTGTAGGAGCCACAGAGACAAGTGGTGAGAAACTGTTTAATTGACCCCCATCTGTTATAAAGAGTTCGAAGATGTGGGAGATAAATGAAAGGTAACAACACTACCTTCTCACTGGCCTCATGATCACTGTATTGACTTACATCCAGGTGCACAAATTCCGTGCAGCCACATTTTTGCTCTGACTGAAATGGAAAATCTGCATTTCCGACAATATTTAGATGAAATGTTGGAAACTGGCTTTATTAGGCCATCTCAGTCTCTGGCCTCCTCTCCATTGTCTGAATAAGGGGATGAACTTTGGTCATGCATAGATTACAGAACCTTAAAGGGCTATTGTGATTAGAAATTGATACTCATTAGCTCTGATAAATGCTTTTTTGGCTCTGATCAAGAAAGCCAAGTTTTTCTCAAAGCTTGATCTAAGGGGAGCATACCAAATTGTGTGCATTCAGGAAATTGACGATCGGAAGACCGCTTTTTGTACAAAATTCGGTCTTTGTGAATATTAAACCTGGGTGTAGTACTACGCTAATCTAACTAATCTGGACTAATTTTCACTCCGCAAATTCCACAAAGCATAGTACAAAAACTGTGCTTAATCACATAGCGTAGCAGCTAAATCAACACCATTCTCAGATACTTTGATAAAGCAATTTTACAGGCTAAAAAGCAAATAACCAATTCACAAAAGTGAACTTTTTGAAAGAAAATATTAGACAATGAGAGAGGTGATGATTTTGGGGTCCCTCCCTAATCTAGGGGGAGGACCAAGCAGATGCCTTGAACAGAAAGAGCGTAAACAAAAAGCACATCTTGTTGAACTTTGGTGGTGGTCCCATCCTCTTAGGACCACCCCAAGCACATTTATTGGCAAAAAACAATCCCAACCAAAGGCCCTGCAAAGCATTATGGGATGAGATTAGCAGGGGGCAGTGAATATTATAGTATCCAATATCGAAATAATTCTACCACCGAATTGTTCAACAAGATGTGCTTTTTGTTTTCAAGACATCTGCTTGGTTCTCTCCCTAGGTTAGGGAGAGAACCTTCACCTCTCTCACTGCTTGCTAATTTTTCAGTTTCACTTTTGTGAAAGTACTATATGCTCTTAAGCATATAAAGATAGAGATACTTATTTTATCATAACTGGCACTCTGCAAGATGCCATTTGCAATTATTGCACATTGCAGACAAGTACACAGTGCCATCAGCTACGCACTACGCAGTTTGTGTACTACGTGTAATTCAAAGTATACTACTTGCCGCTCTGTGTAGTGCTACTACGCAAACTACGCCTAGGGTTAGGGAATACCTCGTCATGCCTTTTGGACTGAGCAATGCCCTGGCTGCATTTCAGCACTTCATTAGAGAAGTACTCTGAGAATTTGTGTTTTACTGCGCAGTTGCATATATTGATGATATTCTCATGTATTCCAGTTCTCTGGCGGGACATGAGCAACATGTGAAAGAGATACATCAGGCGCTATGGGCCCTACTATGATGTTGGTAGTGAGCCTCAGACCACCTGTCGGAGGCTCACCGACCGTCATCATAGGTTTACACTGCAGGCAGTCGGAGTTTAGACCTGCAGGTAAGACCGACTGGCTCAATAAGCCCATCAGCCAGTCGGAGGCTGCACATAATCCCCTATGGACAGTGTTTCCGCCGTGGGAATTGTGATGCTGGTTTCCGACAGGCTTTTCATGCGGGGCTTTCCGACATGAAAAACCTGTCAGAAAGTGACTCTGGGGCCCCTAGCAAGGCCCCCTTGCCTAAGCAGCCTCTGGTTGGTGGCTTTGGGGGCAACTATGGCACCCCTTAGTTAATCCCTGCACTATAGGGCAGGCATTGTGAGGTGTTTGCTAAGCAGTGCAAAGATTAACAGAAAGTCCCATTTCTTCATAGGAGGTCGGAACCGGCCACAGCACAAGCTTCCATAGAGATAGGATCTTGCGACCGCTCATCGTAATTGAAGTGTCAGGACAGCTGACTGGAGGTCAGTCGGTTCCGAGACCACGAGATGTTGGTCAGAGGCTACTCCGACAGGCATCATAATGAGCTCCTAAGTGATAACTTTCTGTTCATTACACTAGAGAAGTGTGCATTTCATGTTACTATGCTGAATTTCTTGGGCTATGTCATATCATCACGAGGAATTGAAATGGACCCCGGAAAGCCACAGTAATAGTGCAGTGGTCCTCTCCTCACACTGTAAAAGAAGTCTTTCTAGGTTTTGCTAATTTTTATTGAAGATTTATAGACCATATCTCCACCATGGTTTCTCAAATCACCAGATTACTATAGAAAGGGGTTAAGTTTCACTGAACTGCTGAGGCAGAAAAGGACATTCAGCAGTTGAAACAATGTTTCATACAGACCCCCTCCTGCAGGAGTTTGACTCCTGCATGAGGGAGATAGTCCAAGCGAAAAATAACTCCTGGGGCCAATCAGAATTCTCTTTTTTTGAAATGGCACTCCTAAGACCCGACCTTCCAGATATAGAAATATTTCTAAACCTTAAAAGCCATATTTATTCAAATGTAATGCAACGCAGAAGTCAACTTGGCCGGAATGTGCGGTATTTATCACAATACAGCATATTCCTGTCCTTTTGCTAGTGCTGGTGCACAATAGGCTGCCTAGCGCCAGTGCGATACAAAAAACAATGGTCCTAGACCTTCATTTGAAGAGATACAAATCAAATTCCCTGTTTGGTATATTCAGCAAATAATTTCATGAGTATTCTTAAAAAGTATGTATCCGCGCATGGTACTTAGTACATTATTCAAAATTAAACAAAGAAGTGCGACAAACCATAATCTAATTCACCATGCATTTTATACTCATGTCAATTGGTGAAAAAGTTTTGACTGTACGTTATCATTTAACAGGGGAGGTTGCTCAAGAGGGAACGGGCGAGAAGGAAGGGTGCTCAAGTGTAATATGGTGAAAGAGAGTATTCAATGTGGTGACATAAGGGAAGAAACTTGATACATTAAACAGTTGGACTGGTTGTAATTCACCGTCCTTTAGAGCCTGGCCACATTTACAGTAAGCAGTCTCCAACTTTTTACAATTTCAATTTGCATAGAAATATATTCTTGTGTGGCACATTGGGGTAAGTTCGGGGTCCAGGCTAATTACAGGGGCGTTGATGTTTCGATCCGTCTTGTGGCCACGAGAGTGGTTGGAACCTCGGCCTTGCGGGTCTTCTTCAGGACAGGGTGGAGCAACCTGGGTCGCTATGGGGCCTGGTCACATACCCGCCGTGACTCGCGGGATGTGGATTCCTTGTTAAAGTAAAGGTGTGGCGGTCCACCTAATTTCCGTGGCAGTGTGGGCAATACCGCTGGTAGTTGCGCTTAAAAGCAGTGGGCCGAAGCTTGACTCAGCTACGCCAGGCTAAATCCGATTATTTAAATGAAGACGGACCACGTAGTTAGACAACCGTTTAGTGTTTCTATCGGTAAATACGGGAGTCAATTTAAGAACTTGAGCCCTTCTAAATCCACATCCGAGTTCCGCCTTGTACGGCTGGATAGCACCAGTGCAACACCCAGGCACCATGGTGCAAGGAGGCCTGCGTTGGATGCAGGATTGCTTTTTTGCAGGAAGGGGTACCTTCATGCACAAAAACAATCCCCTGATGCATCTTACTCCATCTATTTGTGCCGCAGAATTCAGCACACATAGAAGGAGGATGTAATGAAGAGAAATGAAGATATTTCTCCTCCCTACATCTCACCTAGGAAGGCGCAGACTTTTGGAGCATTCCCTGGCCTCTCAGCAATGGTAAATCCGGGAATGCGTCAAAATCCATAGGAGTTGCTTGGGAACACCCATGCAATCTCCATAAAATGCTTTCCTTGGGCAGAGTAATGCAACACAGCAATTTGTGCGGTGTTGTGTTACTTCTGATATATCAAGTCACTCAGGGTCAAGCAAAGTGGCCTTGCTAGGCTTGATAAATGGCAAGTTTGAGGTGATATTGCACATGAACCACGTTGTGTGATGCAAAAGTGATGCAACAGCCTTCATAAATAGGGCCCTCATTTCTCAAAAACTACTGAATGAATGTACACCAAATCAGACAAAGCACACTTTCTAGATCCAGATCTGGCTTCCTGAATATTCTGTCATTCTGTTCAGCAGTTTTTGCGGTAGTGCTGTGTAAAATTGTCCATGGAAAATGCATGGGGATTTTGCATTTTGGTAACCCCCTTTTTTTCTCAGCCACACTTGATATTGCACCCAAAACCTTCCATCCACAAATTAGTCCAAAAAATGCACTATTTTAGAAAGTTTTTGGGAGATTCATCAAACAGTGCCAAAGATATAAGTAACACAAAAAATGCATTTCCAGTGGAAACACTGACCTAATATAACTGCCCAGTGGCCACCACCACTGGGTAGTTAGGGTTGTGTTTCACTAGTAAAGCATTATTTATTTTTCTTAAAACTATGGCGTAGTTTGAAGTAATTTCATGAAATTTTCAAAGAAAAAATAAGTGCCCTATAGTAGCAATAACTTGCACATTCACCATACACTGCTAATTACCTAACATATTACTAACCCCGGGCAGAGCTGGCATAGTGCCATTACACGGAGTTCCGCAGAGTTGAGAAAAAATGTGCGCAGCTCTCGCAAGACATGCATCCGACGTAGGGGTTTGCAGGAGAGAGACCACAGAAAGGAGGAGGAGGGCAGCCCAGAGACACCATAGTAGAGTTAAGTGAGTCTTTTTCTTTTTTAATTCTTTTTAAAGTAATTTTTATTAGGGGGTCGAGGCGGGGAGCATATTTTTAGCAGGGGGGTGGCTAACTCTGCTCCGCTGCAGAGTCAGAGTTTTGCTTAAACTCTGAGTTCTTTGCATAGTGTGGAGTAGGCAAAACTCTGCACACTCTGCTGTGGAGTGGAGTTCTCTGCCCGCCTTTACATATTACATCACTTCTGACATGTTCCATGACAACATTGATAATATCACTGTAGGATCTGAAATGACATCATTAATAAGAACACTGGGCATGGCGGGATGGGGGTTATAATTACTTTAGGGCAGGAGATAACTATAACTGGTGAAGTTCAGTGGTTTTGTTAATTTAAAATGACATGTTTTAACTGACATTTTACCCTAACTATAACATCCCTTTAACCTTTGTATTCTTCAGAATTAGTTTTTTATATATGTATATATACATGTTTTTGCCAGTGAACTTCTGGTTTGTTTTTTAATATAAGTTGCATAAAAAGCATGGCAAATTATTATGTCAAGGGGTCACTGAATATCCGTAAAGGAATCATTTAAAGTGAAAGCAACATTAAACTTGTGTTATAGTCTTTCTTTTAGACTCTTCAAGCCACATAATGAAGTCATGAGATTAAACACAAAGAGTCTTTGAATTCCCAAGTTGAAGAGCAAAATCTCAAGCTCTGAAAATGCTTGAAAACAGTGGCACATTTCCCTGGGGTTATGTTCTATAGACCTGAGGAAACATAGGGCATACTTCAATTAGCCGACGCTGGGCATTATGAGACGCTCCTTCCCGGAGCAGTGAATAATAAATGAGCCACTTCAGCTGGTCATTTATTATTCTTTCTTTTTGTGTGTGGGGGGGGGGGGCTGAGTGGGTTATTTTTATTTATATGGGTGTTGCAGTTCCACCCGGGACACTAAGAGCATTTTTGCATTAGGGACTGCGGGGGTAGCCCCAGGGCTCCCACATCCTCTACCGACTCATCAGCTAGCACCCATTTTGGGTGCTGGAAGGAGCCACCTCATTTTTATTTTTGTGCGTGCCCCTGTGGCCATCCAGGGCACCAACATCTTTTAAATAGGGTGGGGAATGTAGGTGGAGCTCAAGCTTGCTCCGCTGGTGGGAGCATGCTTCTTTTTGCTTTTGTGGTTGTCCCAGGGTTCACCGATGAGGCTTGTGAGAAGTCTGGCTTTTAAACAGATGCTGAGGGGGAACATTTTGCAACTACTGTACTACACCATAAGGAGTGAAGATGTGTGGAGGAATAGACGGAGGGGAGTTTCTGGCTTACAGTCTATGATAACCAAATATGTTCTGCACTACAAATGAAAAAAAAAACATATATTTAAAAAAACTGTGGGCAGGTGAATAATATTGGACCTCAATGTAAATGGAGAAGTACATTAAAATGATTCCAGTTCTGTGTCTAGTCATATTATTTTGTACATCAAGGGTACCCTTCCTGTACAAAACCAATGCTAGACTCAGGGACACCCCTAGCGCTCCACTGCTAAGGTGTGTCCCTTGGCGAACAGTGGTTGGAATCAGTGCTTGCACCAGGCAGAGGGGAGGAGAGTGCCATATCTATGCGGCTATTTTAATTCAGACAATCGGATCACGAAAAAAGGGGACGTACCCAGTAATGCACTTTAAAGGGCATGGTCAGCAGAAGTATCAGGGAGCTTTTACAGTTTCCTAAGATTGCATGTGATTTCTCGGTATATTAGGCCCAAACAAAGGGCATATTACCAACGTTTAGCGATACTTATCGCTAACGATGCTTAGCAATGAATTTATTTTTTAACGCTAAGCATCGCCGGAAATTATCGCAGAGATAACTTGCTATTAGCAAGGTTTATATCAGAAGTGATAAAAATCCTCGCGCTAACTGCCAATTGAGAGATTATCGCTGGAAAACCAACATAATCTCTCGAAGTTTAGTGTTAGCTTGATGATAGGGGCTCACAAACTTAGCCATGATATCCACCTTCCATAGGATATCATGGCTAAGTCAGGAAAACCTCGTAATAGTGACGCATTGAAATCTATGAGATTTCACTGCGTCACTTTTAGGACGCTGTTGCGTCAAAATCTTGCTCCTGCCTCACAGCAGGCGTAAGACTGACGCAAGCCCTTTCACATGGGGCTTTCCCCATGTGAAAGGACGCATTGCTGGAGTTGCGTCACTTTTGTGACACACTCCAGCAATGCGTCACTTTTGCGCTTACAGTTACGTCAGAAATACTGACGTATCTGTAACTCCTTGCAACATGATGCGTCATACATTAAATATGACGCATCAGGAATGTCATAAGGAGTGCGCAGTGAAAAGTGAGGCCCCAGGTGTAAAAAAAGCAGTGCTAACTGCGGTTAGCGCTGCTTTTTTTTATCACTAACAGGGTTAGCGAAATTCTTGATAATAGGAGAAATGTCGCTTAACAACATTTCTCCTATTATTTTTCTCTATAACGCCCCCTTTGCATCTCATTGGAGATGCAAGGAGAAGCGTAGAGAAAAAGGGTGCTAACATGAGAATTTGTGTGTTAACACCTTGTTGCTGATAGGGAGATAATATTATCTCCGCTTTCTTGGCTTTTAAAGCCAAAAAAGCGAAGATAAATCCCTTGATAATATGCCCCAAAATTCTACAACCTAAATATTCAATTTCTCAGACCTGTTTCTAATTATTTGTGGAAGTTGCATCATAGACATGCATAAATAGATGGAAATTCCTCTTCATTCATAGAGAACTGTAAAAGCTTCCGCGTGTGCTACAGAGGTCACTGTCTGAAGAACCTTATAAAAGTCGTCTGCAACGGGCATATGAAAGTCAGGAGCATCTCAGTATAAGCGTTTCATTCATTCGCGCCTTTTTTGATTGGAGGAAATCTTTGTTTGCTCAATTGCATAACCCAGAATGGAACATTTTATTTAATCCCAAATCCAATCAATTTGAGACGAAATGTCATTAAAAGACAAGCAGCCATTTCAAGGAAAAATTAATCATCAGCTATAGTACCTAGAAAGGGAAACATTCCCGAATAATTTCTCTTTTTTGTTAGCATTGGCTGCCTGCTTAATCCTTCAAAGCAAATTGCAGTTTCCAAATTAGATTATACATTATGTCATATTAGTTTTATATTAGAAAAACAAACTGACCGAAAGGAAACATGCCAAACCTGACTGCTTTGTAATGCAAACCCCTTGTTTCTTCAATGCTTTGCAACAGCAAACATGATATAAACATTAACCAAAGTAATTTGATAATAATTTCCCCTAACTGCATGTATGAAGACTAGAGTAAAAACACATGAAAGACTTTCAGGCCACACGTTTGGCTATCCTTCTTCATTTGATTTTATTCTAACATCAATGTGCCAAAGAATATATGACCTACTGTGTGCTTTTCAAAAACAAAATATGAACAGCAGATACAGAGATACAAGTAAAATGGAATTGTAGGGGGGGGGGGGGAGAGTTTGGTATGTAACACACCCTCTTCGAAATTCAAGGGCAGGAACACGAACATTTTCAACTAGCAGTATTTCAAGTCCTAGGTCAAAGCAGTGCTTACTCCAATCTCCTTGTAGTACCATTTTGTGAAAACAGGATTCTGGAGAAAACAGCTGTTATTTATATGTGTGTAGTATTTTATTTTAGAGGTGATGAGTTCTGTTGTTTTTTATGCTGCTGTGCTTTTGTGCTGCATTACTGCAGGGGTGGCTCCTCCGCAATGGCGGAAGAGCGTAGCCCCACTGCTTTTGAGCAGTGAAGTAAAGGAAATATACAATGATAAGTAATTATCATTTTATGTTTCCTTTGCGGGTGGGTGGGTGTACCTCTCAGAGCAGGTCAGGGGAGGAGTGGTTTGCCCATTCCTATATGCGCAATGATTGTTTGATTGGCCCTCTTGGGCCGCCCAAACCAGTCGTGTGCACTTTCCCCGTTCTCCATGCAGGCTGCACTGCAGCCTGCATGGAGAACAAGCCCAGCCCCCCATTTCCTGGTTGGAGGTTAAACCAGGACACTCAAAACCAATCACAATGCTGCATTGCAGGGTTGTGATTGGTCAGGGGAGCCTCAACTGTGCTTCCTGTGCCTCGACCTAACAGCAGGAGCGGAGGTACGGGACCGGTGCACTGCACTGCAGCCTGCATGGAGAACAAGCCTAGGCCCCCATTCCCTGGTTGAGCGTCAAACCAGTACACTCAAAACCAATCACAATGCTGCATTTCAGCGTTGTGATTGGTCAGGGGATGCCTTCTATGTGCTTCCTGTGCCTCGTCTGACAGCAGGAGCGGAGGCACAGGACCTGTGCACATGCTAAGTTTTGCTTAAAAAAAAGAATTATTACCGATTCCGCCACACGCCCCGCGTGTGCCCGCACCTGCCCCACCACCCATGAATAATGCTGCCCGCAACTGCCTTACTGCAATGTTATTTTGTTGTACTGCAGTAGATTAGTTATGTTGTTGTGTAGTTCCTACTAATCCATAGTATCTGCGCATTTGTTGAACAGCATAAACGTTGGGTGAGGTGCCTAGACTGGTTCTTGGCACCCTGCTGAATATGTTGGCCTAGAGACCAGATATCTCACAGTGCCACCATAAGCCCCCATTAACCTTACCATAGAGCACATGGTTTCTGGCAACCACTGAAAATGACGGAGATCGACATCTCAGGGATTGTCGATACAGATCAGACACTTTTGCTCAGTCACTCGAGCTTACTTGTGCTCAGAGAAATATACAGAGAATACACACTGAGACGTTTTCAATATATTTTTTGAACCAACGTTATTCTTGTATAGAATAAATGTGCAGCAAAAATCAGTAGACAGAAGCAGACGAAAGTGATTACAAGAACCAAAAGCATAAATAGTAGATATAGCTCTACCATGGTGCTAATAGCGTATATATACAGGCATATGAACAAGACAGTAATCAGAGCTCTCCTACTATGCGAGCCCTCCTCAGTGGGTACTTGGAGTGTGTGTAGGTGTGAAGTCAAGAATCTCCCCAAAGGAGATCCAATCCCATTACTCGGTGGTAGAGAATGTCGGAGCACGTCTTGGTCATGAACTGGACGCCCCCTCACAGAGGGGTCAGACAGCTGCTTGGTGAAGTCTCAGCACGCAGATACCTTCAGTGACAGCTGAAGTGCCTCCGCTGGTAATCTGTTGGGATGCTCAATATTTATAATAGAAAGCAGCCTTGTGAAGTATGTGTAGATTAACGATGTTATGGATATGTAGATAGCCCTGTCGCCCCATGGATAAAGTTTGAGCAACATTTGTACATAGTGCATACAAGACATGATTTGGGAGATATCATGATAATGTTATGCACATCTAGATGTGTAAACAAAGTAGTTTCAGAGAAGCAAATCCAACATTGTCACGTATGGAAATATGTGCAAAAGGTCAGAGACAAATTGTTATTGTGAAAAATAGGACATTGGAAGAAATGAGCCGTTTCTCTACATGGGCCTAACCAGGGCACATAACACTCACTCCTCATACTAAGGGTTGATATATAAAAGCTATTTAAAAGCCAGCAGGCCATAATGGAATAAAACTAAAAAAAGGTCTAAAACTACTCTTAAAACCATCTAAAAGCAAGCTTCCCTTAAAAATACTCATAAACGCCTTAAAAAATCATCATACTATTTGAAATTCCAAACACTCAGAAAGGCATGGTGCCCAGAAATATGAAGCAAAATTTTGTTTTGAATCATGTTGTTTAGAAAACAGGCCCAATCATTCCCACCACTCAGAAAATCCAATTGTTTATGTGTTCTGAGTAGTAGATGAAATATTTCTGTTGCCCACAAATGCAGATGGCGTTCCCAGGGGCACACCTCAAAGCAGGTTTATGGAGCAAGGGTAATTCCATTCAATTCCCACAGCAGCCACTAAGGGAGAGGCTGTACCGTTTAAGCATATCTTTGAGCTAGGGTCCATTTCTCTAGGAGCCTAAGCGCCAGAGCTGGATGTCTCCTTGCTGTTCCTAGTATTCCGTTATTTATATAAGCAGCATTCTCGGCCTCGGGTGTAGCTGAAGAACCACCTTTCTAAGTATGGTATTACGTCCGAGAGTCATTAGGGGGGGACCGTCTATGTAGATAGCACAGAAATTTAGTAGGTCTTGATAGTTGAGTAGTAAGTAGTAAGCCAGCTTACTACTCCCGACGTTACCGCCGGCGTTCAGAGCACCGCCAGATGAGAGAGGGCCATATCCTGCACAGCTTATCCACATCTTCCGATTCAACTATCAAGAGCTACTACCTATGAGAATGCTGCTCATATAAATAACGGAATACTAGGAACAGCAAGGAGACATCCAGCTCTGACGCATGACCGAAATAATATAAAAATTCTTCTTACCCCTATATTTCTTCACATCGAGTGCTACACATTGTTCAAAGACGGGACACCTGATGAAGGCTCTCATGCCGAAACGCGCGTAGTGTGTCTTATCCTACCGCCTTGCCCTCATCATCATCTGAGTCGAATATTCACTCGTGTGTGTTTTATAGATACTTATCAAGGTCCATGAATATGACTGTGGGAATATTTGAATAATCTCCACGCAGCAAGTCGCTCAATTTGATAAAGACCACTTTCAATGACAGTCTTCTGTACAGGGATTTATACTAAGGACACTGTACTACAAGACGTGTAGGGTGACCTTGACCCTAGGACCATATCTTCTTGACCAATTTACTTGGATACATATTAACTGCATGACCATTAACTTCACCCACCATCATTTTGATGAATAAGACCCTTCCGACCATAACATCTGATAAGAATACTTATTGCCTTGAAGAAGTCTCCTTGAGACGAAACACGTGTCGGTGGTGCAAGCTTGAAAACTTTTAATGTGTTTGAAAATAAAGATTTTGAAGTACAACGTCTGTCTTGGATCCATACTTTGAAGCCTATGAACTGCAAATGAACTTACTATTTACAGTAGTGAACAACTATCATCTAACCAATTAGTTCTATCAAAACCAATACTTTACATTAATCATCCCCAAAACTTTTTGCAATAAGAGCAATCTTGAGAGTGCTTGACTGACCTGGTTTTCCTAGGTTCTTGATATTAGCACTTTCTGCTTTGTTTAACACCCCTGGTGGTGGGTGTTTATCAGGTTTTCAGTGCACCTCTTATGATACTATTTATACTATTGCCTTATCAATATTTCACGTAAAACTATTTGAGTGAGAATCGGTATTTACAGCATGTGCGGACGTTTTCTCGTTTAGAGAAACACTACCACCAATCTTCTGTATACTATTTTTTAAAAAGCATGGCTTTTAGTTTGCTCAGATAATCATTGTGTATGTTGGAAATATTTATTGAAGGCCATAGCATTGCCTACCTAACTGTGTGGCCAGGCGGAAACAGTACTTGGGTGCAACAAGTCACTATTTAAATAACCTTTACCAGATAAGCGATGTCTGGTTCCATTCTGTAACAACTTTGATCATTCAACATCAAATAGCTCTCATTCGAGAGCAGCCTGCAGACCGGATGAATCACAGCAGCTGGAAAACTCTTAAGTTCGCAACTGAAGCATTGCATGCCCATGAAGTGGAATGTCCTTGCAAACTAAAATCCCACTTAAATCATCCTCACAGTCAGTCAGTAAGAAAACTTTATTTGGTCAATTACAACCTTAAAAGTATACCCTATACATAAAATTACTGTTAATACTTAAACAAGATCATATTAAAAACATAGCATTTGTTCTTCCGTTAAATAGTACATTCCTTCGTACTAAATACAAAAATACCCCTAGGGGTAATTAAGTCAGGTAATTTCCATCAGCATCAAATCAATTCCAAAGGTTCCAAATCATAACGTAAACCTTTACATATACAGGCTCATCCTCCCCCCATGAGCACCGCATAAGATATTTACTCTGAACACTTTAGGAACAACTTGACTTCACACTAAAATTTCCCCATAGCACAAGCAATATCTAGATACATCATTTCAGCTATAAAGCTAGCAGCTTGCATCCTATTTCTGATCCTGTATTTTTTAAAAATCGGGCATAAAATCTCTTTTCGTAAATCTAAAAACATCATACAGTCTAGTAAAATATGTACAATATCGCAGTGGGTACCCAGCCCGCAAGTACAGGTTCCATTATTGTTCAACATAAAATGTTTGGCTTCCTTGTTCCCATAGCAGGGGTTTATCCCCAATCGCACTTTTAGGACCTCACGTCTTAGGCGGTAGCTGGGCAATCTGTAGGGGTACTGTTGGTTAAGTTCCCAGGCCAGGGTCATATACGACACTGAAACTTTCTGCGAGAGATACTCTCTATCATATGTGCGGGACGTCTCGGCTCCCAGTGACCTCAGTTCCTTCCTAGCTATACGCGGATGACCCAGTTCCGGGCATAGTTTTAAACCCAACACACCATAGGCTTCACTTAGTGCGGCTCTTGTTTCTTTCGCCCAGGTCAGTTCACTAGCAACAATTTCACTTTTACACCACTGTGAAATTTTTAAGTGCTCTCCAGACCCTAGGCGCTGCCAAAACCGGATTAGTGCCATACACACAGTTACTGCCCAGGAGGTAATTCCCAGCTCCAGTCTTGCAGCATGTACCATAAAGGATTTAGGCAAAGAGAACAGGTTTTTAAAAATATTTCCCTCCTCTTTATCCCACCTTTTTTCCCACTTAAATAGAGCACTTCTGCCCCATACAGGAATTCGGGGCGGGGGCCATTGCTAGGTAGGCTTTTATGACCGGCCTATCTGAGTTTTCTCCGTACACACTATTAAATCTTTTTAGCCCCTTCACAGAGGCAGATGCCCTCATTTTGAGAGCCTCCAGATGGGTATACCATTTAAGGTTACTCGTAAACCAGATTCCCAGGTATCTGTATTCGTTCACCCTCTCGAGTGGCTTTGTATCCAGATACCACAGGAAGCTAGATTTACTCCTACCGAAGCATAACATTTTAATTTTATCCATGTTCACTGTTAACCTTTTATTCCGACAGTATTCGTTGAACATGTTTAATTTCCTCTGGAGGCCTATCTGTGTCAGGTCCATAATCACTAGATCATCCGCGTATAATAGGCAGGAAACATGATCACCTCCCATTTTTGGACTTGCCCCTTTAGCTTCACTTAGTTTTGCTGGTAGGTCGGCCAAAAACAGAGAAAAAAGCAGTGGGGCGAGTACGCAACCCTGCCTCAAGCCATTTCCAATCTGGATCTTCCCAGACAATCCACCCTCCTCGTCCAAGATTATCTGGGCCCAGTTTTCTGTGTGTAAGGCTTTTATGATGGCCAAAAGGTCTCCATGTAGATTGTATCCTTCCAAGGTTGCCCATAAATGCCTATAAATGCCTACACATAACTGCTCCCTGCCCACAAGATCAAAAGCCGCGCGGAAGTCCACAAAACAGCAGAATAAATTACCCCTCTGTTCTATCGATTTCCGCGCGATGGCCCAGAGAGCAAAACAGTGGTCCACTGTTGAATGCCCTTCTTTGAACCCACCCTGTTCTGGGGGTACTAACTGGTTGTCCTCTGCCCAGTCCTTTAGCAGGCCTAGGATTACCTTGGAGAATACCTTTTCCCCAATATCGAGGAGATTTATTAGGCGGTAATTTTTGGGGGAATTTACATCGCCTTTTTTATGAACTGGTCTAATGATTGCCCCTTTCCAACTTTCTGGCATGATACCAGTCTTTAATATCCCCTGAAACATATTTGAAAAAAACTCAGCCCACCAGTCTGAGTTAGTTTTTATGATAATTGCTGGTAAATTGTCTGGTCCGGCCGCTCGGGTTAGGTTTAAGCCAGCTATTACAATCCTAATATTTCCTGAGGTGAAATGCACTAGTATATCATCCCTCACTTCTGGCCAGCTTGATGAAATTATTTCCCCTTTGCTCGGCCATTTATCATATATTTCCTCTAGATAGGCTAACCACTTGGCCTCTGGGACGGAGCTCACACTCAATACTGCTAAGGAAAACTTCTGTGTCCCCATTCCAGCATCTTAATTGGAATGGTAATTCCCTGTGTTCATGCACCTTCCCTTCCCCTAGCACTTCATGTCAGCCTACCTGTTGGCATTGTAGACAATACTGGAATCGAAAAGTCCTGATCAGTAGGGTGATGTAACCATGGATTATCCATCTGTGGATGGTGTCTCAGCCACGATAAAAGGTAATTGTTCTAATTTTTCAATGTGCAACATGGTATATTTCTCATCTCTGTGTGCCATTACTATCAATCTTTCCCTTAGATCGTATGCAGAAAACAGACTTGTACTATTAATGTAACACCATGGTACATGGTTAGAACGTAATGTTTGCAACGTTAAATTCAGTATTACAATGGACCACAGTTGTGAATGTCCAGGCTATAAAATAGACATATGTTGCTGTATTATGTCAATTGCAGATAATACTATGTTGTCCAGTGAATACATTCTGGATAATAATTTGGTCATACTGTTGTCATCCACTGCCAAAGCCTATTCTAAGTAAATCCCGTCGATCTCGTGCAGTCTCTTAGCATCTTCCTTTTGAGAATTTTTCCACAGCTCGTTGTATATTCCATACAAGAAGCGCTTTTGACATGGGTTCCGGGGACCAAAGAAGAATCCCCGGAGATCCATGTCATCAGAAAGAATAGACAAGTGTTGCTTCACCTGAGAAAGTGTTGAGGTTTTTAGCCAATCAAGGCTCAACATCCCAACACTATAAGAAGTTGCCACCCCTGAGTGTTCTGATTGTATATATTACTGATCAGACCTTTTGATCCTAAACCCTTCAGTGTTGCCCAGGAATCTGGATTGACACCCATTTGAGTCCACAGGCCAAACCAACCATCCCTTCCAATCGGGGTCTGATATATTGTAAGAACCATTTTGTACCATGGTATCTAGTGTATACTCACAGTATTGTGTGTAATGCTTCGAGTTCTCAAAGCTTGCAATCACGGGATTGTGATGTGTGTTCAAATCCTTCATCTTGGCTATTCCAAGACAAGAAGTTTGTTGCACTGTTTTTCTTGAGGAAAATTATTTGATGCGTTATGAGGCATGCTCTGAGTAAAGCCTCAGTTCCTTTAATCTGTCATTCTTTTGTCTTTCAGACAGATTTAGTATCTTAAATTTCTTTCCAAAAGTCGAAACCCTGTATAGACACTTGGAAAATAAAGAAAGCAGAGTATATATTAACTCAGTGTTTGTTAGCATTTTTTTCATTGCAGGTGTAGGTTCCAGCTTATAATATTAAGAGTCTGGGTCTGATGTGTCAAAACCGGAAAAATAAGTACACTTTTTTGAAAATGGTTTCAAACTACATTTTAATGGGGTTCCCATTAAGAATAGTTATACCCAGCAATCTGGATTGACACCCATTTGAGTCCACAGGCCAAACCAACCATCCCTTCCAATTGGGGTCTGATGAATTGTAAGAACCATTTTGTACCATGGTATCTAGTGTATACTTACTGTATTGTGTGTAATGCTTCGAGTTCTTAAAGCTTGCAATCATGGGAATGTGATGTGTGTTCAAATCCTTCATCTTGGCTATTCCAAGATAAGATGTTTGGTGCACTGTTTTATTGAGGAAAATTACTTGATGCGTTATGAGGCATGCTCTGAATAAAGCCTCAGTTCCTTTAATCTGTCATTCGTTTGTCCCCCAGACAGATTTAGTGTCTATTGTATCTTTCCAAAAGTCGAAACCCTGTATAGACACTTGGGAAATAAAGAAAGCAGAGTATATTAACTCAGTGTTTGTTAGCATTTTTTTCATTGCAGGTGTAAGTGCAAGCCTATAATATTAAGAATCTGGGTCTGATGTGTCTAAACCGGAAAAATAAGTAAACTTTTTTGAAAATGGTTTCAAACTACATTTGGGTGGGGTTCCCATAAAGTATAATTATACGCAGCACGTGGGATACTTGCTTTGTGCAAAAAATGGTGACCATGATGTTGATAACAGAACATGGTGCAAAATAAGGTATACCATCAGACAATTCATCATTAGAAAATGCAAATGATTGCTGTAGAATTACAAGCAAATTGTGCACAGTTTCAATGTCCCAATCATCAGAGAAAGTACTAGAGGTGATGATATCACTTAAAGAAATTTTATACAAGTATGGAATTTTTGAAAGTTCAGTAGGACCATACATATCATACGATATCCTGTCCCACACGATCCCTTCCTGGACTGGAATAGCTGTAATGTTTACCAGGGACAGGTCCCATAGTTCACCATGTGGTAATGCATGTAGCTTCAGAACCAGGTTCACAAGTTGTACTGCAGAGCATTCTGGGAGATAGTGTCCGTTCAGAAGTCGAAAAAGTCAGTCACCAAACCAATACAGAGGACCAGGAATAGTAATTCAATTGTAACCCAGAGATGTAACCAAGGCGTCACAAATTATGTCTTTTTTAGCCAAAGATAGAAAACAAACACTCATAGCTTGAAAGGGAGAAGCAGTGGTGACAGTTCAGGTTCACTTGAATCCGATGAGTAGTAGTCATAATGCATTAAGTAGCCAGATGCAATCCGGTCCATTTTGGGCAGTTCTGCACATTTTGTAGAACTGGATGATGACTCAATCTGTGGCATATTCACATAGATGTTGTCAATTTTTGGAATTGAGATTTCTATACTCATTGACTGTACAGTTGCAGTTGTTTCAACAGGAAGAAGCAATACTTCATTGTTGTGTGCAGTTTCTCGTTGGAGAGCAGAATCTGCCGTAGTTATTAAAGATTCCATCGGAATTTTTTGAATGGTAGCGAGAGGAGTGGGGTGGGTACCCAGGAGCCCACATGGCCTACTGTTGAGAGTTGGCCACATTGTGTGTTTGATCAGATCAATGTAGACAAATCTTTTGGCGCTGCGAGCGGCAAGGGGCAGAAGAAGCACAGTTCTCATAGCTTAGATAGCCAGGACAGGCAGTAGGATGGCCCAAATTCTTACTATTTGGCTGACCAGGACCCCAATCTATGGGACCCAGGCAGTTCTTGCCAGTACGACCTTCACTTCTCCAGTGGAAGTGCATTTCACTTGGACGTTGCTTTGTGCACCCCGGAATTCATTGAGTTCCTGTAAAACAGCCAAACGTTCATTGATGTCAAATGGTGTTTCCACCACCACTGCGCTGACGTATTGAGTCCTGGTACCCATATTCTCACACCAAACAGGAGATGGTATGCAGTACAACCCACAGGGATTGTCTTGGCATGATATTCAGTGCCCTCTGGACTACATGTAGGTGATTGACCCAACTGCCACCCATGCCTAATACCCTTGATGTTAAGGACTGCCTCAAGTTATGGTTTTTCCTCTCAACTACCGAATTTCCCTCAGGATAGTAGGGGGAGGAGTACCGCATGGCCACACCCAACCCTGCATGTCTTCTTTGTAAGCCTGAGAGCTAAACATCAGGCCCTGGTCAAAATGTAGTGTGGAAATTGCGTATGTCCCAATGAAGACTCACAAATACTTTATAACAGTTTGAGTGTCAGCTGAGATTTGTGCCCAAACCCACAGGAATCTGGAGCAGGAATCTACTGCCACTAAAATGTACTTGTAAGCTCCTTCTGAGTTTAAGAGGCTGAAGTGATCAAAATAAACACATTCCAGAGACTTGCCTGATACCAATAGAGGTGCCTGAGGTGGGTGTGCTATGGTTGAGCCTTTCGGCTGCTGGCACATTTCACATTTGAGGACAAATTCCTTTGTCTGTTTTGTTAGACCTGGCCACCAATAGAGCTGCTTCAGCAGTGAAACTGAAGCAGTAGCCCCTGAGTGTGCTGAACCCAGACCCTCATGTGCAGGTAGTATTAATCCAATCTGCGATTAGTGTTTGGTAATACTCTATCCACAACTCCTGGAATGTGAGCATATGTAATGTTTTGTGCATCTAACTAGTAGGCATACTTGAGTGGATAGCCTTTCGGCAGTTGGGTGTCGTTGCGAGCTGCAATGACAGTCCCCATGATGTCTCTGTCTAATCTCATACTTGAACAAGTGATTGCAGTAACAGCAGCTGAACAGATAGTTGCCTTAGTGGCTTCATCAGCCATGGAATTCCTTTCAACGTTAACATCAACATGTTGATGTCTCAATGTGTAGATAACATGAGCCTGTGGGAAGCATACTTTAGCTTTGCCATCTGTTCCCAAAATAGCTGGTACTCGATTGTGCAACCCTTTGAATATCAAAATCCATTCTGGCCCCAATAGTGAAGATATTCATTATAGGACAGGACACAGTATTATGAATCACACAGTGTGGGAATTTGTGATCCATACTTTGTAATGCCATTATCAGGCTTCTAGCTCTGCTAGCTGTGTTGTACAATCCCATGGGACTAAATGTGTGTTTTTTCAGGACGAAACTTTCCATCATGCATGCACCCTTCTACAACGGTGCATGCCGCAGAGTATTTGTGTTTTGTCCGTACTGTGGGCTGAGCAGATCTCTCAGTATGAATGTAATCATATCAATTTAGAGACATTATTTAATTCGACAGAGGATATTATTGTTCTTACTGCAGGGATGCTTGTGTTTGTAATGTAGAATCAAATCTGTAATCTACATCTGTTGCAGTGAGAGAGTTAGCCATTGTATCTATCTTAGATGTAATGTGTGGGCATTTGGAATTCTCGCTTTTGTAACAGTCTCTAAGGTCAGCACTGGGGTAATGACAATTATTCGCTCAAATCGTAGAATGGTTTTATTCGTTCTGCGTAATCCAAAATGTATGTTCCGCCAAAATTCAGGAATCCAAAAAGAAATTGTAGTCTTTTTAGAGTCATTGGAGGTTGGAGCAGTGCGCATTTCTCAAAATAATTTTTTCCTTCACTGGACAACTCAAATCCAAGAAACAGGACTTTGAGGTGGGCAATCTTTAATTTTTTTTTAATTTAATTTGCAACTCAAGTGAGCGAACCCAAGAATGATTTGGTTTACTCTAGCCAAGTGTTCCATTAATCAAACATTCATCAGATAAATATCATCTACATAGGACAATGCCTCTTCATCCAAATCTTGAAGTAACTCCGTTATCCTAGATGAGAACAGTCCAGGGCTGTTATTATACCCTGGAGGTAAACAGCAAAATTGATGCTGTGAACTTAGCGCTGAAAATGAAGTTAAATATTCGCTTCCAGGCCCTATTTTCTGGCAGAAAAATCCATTTGAGATATCTATCGTTATTTGGTATTTTATCTGCACAATGTTATTCACTATGTGCATTTTGTATTGCAAATCTCCATGTCGAAGTGTTCAAATGTTTGTAGTCTAAAACTTCACTGTATGGATTGTCTGGTTTCATTACAGGAAACAATGGATTATTCATGGACGAGGTGCAATTTACTATTACACCCTGGTATTCAAGTTGTTCTAGGATTTCCCTAAATTCTTATCTGTCTTCATGCTTTATTGTGGTCTGTCTCTGGGGCTGAGGAGTTGAGTTTAATGGGGTTTCAGGATGAGAAGATTCATCATCCCATCGAACATGATCGCAGTAAAGTGCAGGAGCTAGCGCCAATGCCCACTCCTGTGTGTTTGAATGTTTAAATGATTCTGGAACTAGGTCTGAGAAAGCAGGTAAGATGAATGTTTCTCCCATTGGGCACTCAATTATGAACTCAGATGGCCATTACTTTTGGGCCAAAAGAATAGCAGAACCATAGATTGGGTTCTCCCAAAAGAGAACCCTGATGTTCCTGGAATTTTCCACTTCCAATTGTAGTGTAATTTCTTGTAAACGATGGGGAACATTTCCCCTTGTATCAGGTGTTTTCACCATGATATGTTCACTCATCACTACTACCACCAGATAATCCATCAGGTTCCTACGAGTAACTGACTTCTGCCGCACTGCTACCTAGGCATAGATCCAATATGCATTTGTAGCTGCAAAGCAGGCAGTGGAATGCAGGTTGTATGCAGTGAAACCAAACAAGCCTGAAGGACAAAAAACAGAGCTCATTCAGTTCTTGAAGCTGAGGTATGACGAAGCGGTGTACCATGCGCTCATTGCATTGCAGCACAAGCGGTGCTGTCTC
Source organism: Lissotriton vulgaris (assembly GCF_964263255.1). Lineage (NCBI taxonomy): Eukaryota > Metazoa > Chordata > Amphibia > Caudata > Salamandridae > Lissotriton > Lissotriton vulgaris. The sequence goes on along the minus strand of NC_141685.1, from coordinate 336,858,013 downwards.
CATTTTGGGTTAAACTGGAAGATCCATTAAGGATCAGAAAATTTTTAATCAGAATTCCTGCCACAAGTAGCAGGACAAGCGGTAGTCCCCCAAAAATGTTTCCCAATACGGAGTGCATGATTGATGGTATAACTCTGAAAATCATCTAAAATGTGTTAACCAGGCCAGAGCAAATACATTTTAAAAAGTGCACTATTCACTTTGTATCAGACATATTAAAGATAGGGTGACACAGCTCCCCAAAATGCAGCGGATAGTTAGTATGGAGTAGCTCTGTATCTCGGATGAGGACCTTCCTACCTGGAGATCAAATGTGCCTCTGGCTGAAGTTAAGGCCACATATTTTTGAAAAAGAAATGGCTTTTAGTTTGCTCAGAGAATCAGTGCACATGTTGGAAACATTTATTGAAGGCCATAGCATTGCCTACCTAACTGTGTGGCCAGGTGGAAACAGTACTTGTGTGCAACAAGTCACTATTTAAATAACCTTTACCAGATAAGCGATGCCTGGTTCCATTCTGCAACAACTTTGATCATTCAACATCAAATAGCTCTCATTCAAGAGCTGCCTGAAGACCGGATGAATTACAGCAGCTGGAAAACTCTTAAGTACGCAACTGAAGTATTGCATGCCCATGAAGTGAAATGCCCTTGCAAACTAAAATCCCACTTAAATCATCCTCCCAGTCAATACCCCTAAGGAAAACCTCTGTGTCCCCATTCCTGCATCTAAATTGGAATGGTAATTCCCTGTGTTCATGCACCTTACCTTCCCCTAGCACTTCATGTCTGCCTACCTGTTGGCTTTGTAGACAATATTAGAATTGAAAAGTCGTGATCAGTAGGGTGATGTAACATGGTATATTTCTCATCGCTGTGTGCCATTACTATCTGTCTTTCCCTTAGATCATATGCAGAAAACAGACTTGCACTATTAATGTAACATCATGGCATGGGGGTAAAATAGAACTTAATGTTTGCAACATTAAGTCCAGTATTACAATGGACCACAGTTGTGACTGCCCATGCTATACAACAGGCATATCTTGCTGTATTATGTCAATGGCATATAATACTATGTTGACCAGTGAATACATTCTGGATAATAAATTGGTCATACTGTTGTCATCCACTGCCAAAGCCTTTTCTAAGTAAATCCTGTTGATCTCGTGCAGTCTCTCAGCATCTTCCTTTTGAGAATTCTTCCACAGCCCGTTGTATATTCCATACAAAAAGCGCTTTTGACATGGGTTCCGGGGACCAAAGAAGAATCCCCTGAGATCCATGTCATCAAAAAGAATAGACAAGTGTTGACGTTTTTAGCCAATGAAGTCTCAACTTCCCAACACTATATGAAGTTACCACCCCTGAGTGTTCTGATTGTATATACTACTGATCAGTCATTTTGATCCTAAACCCTGCAGTGTTGCTCAGGAATCTAGATTGACACCCATTTGAGTCCACAGGCCAAACCAACCACCCCTTCCAATTGGGATCTGATGAATTGTAAGAACCATTTTGTACCATGGTATCTAGTGTATACTTACTGTATTGTGTGTAATGCTTCGAGTTCTTAAAGCTTGCAATCATAGGAATGTGATGTGTGTTCAAATCCTTCATCTTGGCCATTCCAAGATAAGATGTTTGGTGCACTGTTTTATTGAGGAAAATTACTTGATGCGTTATGAGGCATGCTCTGAATAAAGCCTCAGTTCCTTTAATCTGTCATTCGTTTGTCCCCCAGACAGATTTAGTGTCTATAGTGTCTTTCCAAAAGTCGAAACCCTGTATAGACACTTGGGAAATAAAGAAAGCAGAGTATATTAACTCCGTGTTTGTTAGCATTTTTTTCATTGCAGGTGTAAGTGCAAGCCTATAAAATTAAGAGTCTGGGTCTGATGTGTCTAAACCGGAAAAATAAGTAAACTTTTTTGAAAATGGTTTCAAACTACATTTGGGTGGGGTTCCCATAAAGTATAATTATACGCAGCACATGGGACACTTGCTTTGTGCAAAAAATGGTGTCCATGATGTTGATAACTAAACATGGTGCAAAATTAGATATACCATCAGACAATTCATCATTAGAAAATGCAGATGATTGCTGTTGAATTACAAGCAAATTCTGCATAGTTTTAATGTCCCAATCATCAGAGAAAGTACTAGAGGTGATGATATCACTTAAAGAAAGTTTACACAAGTATGGAATATGTGAAAGTTCAGTAGGACCATACACAACATACGATATAATGTCCCACAATATCCCTTCCAGAACTAGAATAGCTGTAATGTTCACCAGGGACAGGTCCCATAGTTCACCGTGTGGTGATGCATGTAGTTTCAGAAACAAGTTCACAAGTTGTATTGCAGAGCATTCTGGGAGATAGTGTCCATTCAGAAGTAGAAAAATACAGTCACCAAACCAATCCAGAGGACCAGGAATAGTAATCCAATTGTAATCCAGAGATGTAACGAAGGAGTCACGAAGTATGTCTTTTGTAGCCAAAGATATAGAGCAAACACTCATAGCTTGAAAGGGAGAAGCAGTGGTGGCAGTTCAGGTTCACTTGAATCCGATGAGAAGTAGTCATAATGTATGAAGTAGCCAAATGCAATCTGGTCCATTTTTGGCAGTTCAGCATGTTTTGTAGAAATGGGTGATGACTCAATCTGTGGAATATTCACATAGATGTTGTCAATTTTTGGAATTGAGATTTCTATACTCATTGACTGCACAGTTGTAGTTGTTTCAACAGGAAGAAGCAATACTTAATTGTTGTGTGTAGTTTCTCGTTAGAGAGCGGAATCTGCTGTAGTTATTAAAGCTTCCATCTGAATTTTCTGAATGGTAGCGAGAGGAATGTGGTGGGTACCCAGGAGCCCACAAGGCCTTCTGTTGAGAATTGGCCACATTGTCTGGTTTGATCAGATCAATGTAGACAAATCTTTTGTCTCTGCGAGCGGCAAGGGGCAGATGAAGCACAGTTCTCATACCTTCGATAGCCAGGACAGGCAGTAAGATGGCCAAATTCTTTGTAGTCCACAATTATTTGTCTGACCAGGACCCCAATCTACGGGACCCAGGCAGTTCTTGCCAGTACGGCCTTCACTTCTCCAGTGGCAGTGCATTGCACTTGGACGTTGCTTTGTGTACTCCGGAATTCATTGAGTTCCTGTAAAACTGCCAAACATTCATTGATGTCAAATGGTGTTTCCACCACCACCGCGCTGACGTTATCGAGTCCTGGTACCCATTTTCTCACACCAAACAGGAGATGGTATGTAGTACGACCCACAGGGATTATCTTGGCATGTTATTCAGTGCCCTCTGGACTACATGTACGTGATTGACCCAAATGCCACCCATGCCTAATACCCTTGATGTTAAGGACTGCCTCAAGGTATGTTTTTTCCTCTCAAATACTGAATTTCCCTCGGGATGGTAGGGGAGGAGTACCGCATGGTAACACCCAACCCCCCCATGTTTTCTTTGTAAGCCTGAGAGCTAAACACCCGGCCCTGGTCAAAATGTAGGGCCCGGTTCACAGAATGAACTTAAGACTCAATCCTAAACTTACTACTAGTTTGGTATTCACAGAATGCACTTACTAATTTTGGCATTCACAGAATGAACTTACTACTTTTGGTATTCACAGAAGTTAGGATTTTGTCTTAAGTTTGTCTTAAGACAAACTTAAGACAGACTTAGGACATACTTAAGACAAACTTAAGACATACTTAAGACAGACTTAAGACAGACTTAAGACAAAATCCTAACTTCTGTGAACACCAAAAGTAGAGAGTTTATTCTGTGAATACCAAAAGTAGTAAGTGCATTCTGTGAATGCCAAAAGTAGTAAGTGCATTCTGTGAATACCAAAATAGTTGTAAGTTTAGGATTGAGTCTTAAGTTCCTTCTGTGAATCGTGCCCGTAGTGTGCCAATTGCATATGTCCCAATGAAGACTCACAAATACTTTTTAACAGTTGAGTGTCAGCTGAGCTTTGTGGCCAAACCCACAGGAATCTGGAGCATGAATCCACCTCCATCAAGATGTTCTTGTAAGCCCCTTCTGAGTTTAAGAGGCTGCAGTGATCCAAATAAACACATGCCAGAGGCTTGTCTGATATCAATAGAGGTGTCCGAGGTGGGTGTGCTATGGTTGAGCCTTTTGGCTGCTGGCACATCTCACATTTGAGGACAAAGTCCTTGGTCTGTTTAGTTAGACCTGGCCACCAATAGAGCTGATTCAGCAGTGAAACTGAAGCAGTAACCCCTGAGTGTGCAGAACCCAGAGCCTCATGTGCAGCTAGTATTAATCCAATCTGCGATCAGTGTTTGGTATTACTCTATCCACAACTCCTGGAATGTGAGCATATGTAATGTTTTGTGCATCTAACTTGTAGGCATACTTGAGAGGATAGCCTTTCGGCAGTTGGGTGTCGTTGCGAGCTGCAATGACAGTCCCCATGATGTCTCTGTCTAATCTCATACTTGAACAAGTGATTGCAGTAACAGCAGCTGAACAGATTGTTGCCTTAGTGGCTTCATCAGCCATGGAATTCCTTTCAACGTGAACACCAACACATTGATGTCTCAATGTGTAGATAACATGATCCATTGGGAAGCATTCTTTTAGCTTTGCCATCTGTTCCCAAAATAGCTTTTACTCGATTGTGCAACCCTTGGAATCTCGAAATCCATTCTGGCCCCAATAGTGAAGATATTCATTATAGGACAGGACACAGTATTATGAATCGCACATTGTGGGGAATTTGTGATCCATAATTTGTAATGCCATTATCAGGCTTCTAGCTCTGCCAGCTGTGTTATACAATCCCCTGGGACTATATTGTGTTTTTTCAGGACGGAACTTTCCATCATGCATGCACCCTTCTACGACTGTGCATGCCACAGAGTATTGGTGTTTTGTCCCTACTGTGCGCTGAGCAGATCTCTCAGTATGAATGTAATCATATCAATTTAGGGACATTATTTAATTTGACAGAGGATAATATTGTTCTTGCTGCAGGGATGCTTATGTTTTTAATGTAGAATCAAATCTGTAATCTACATATGTTGCAGTGAGAGAGTTAGCCATTGTATCCATCTTAGATGTAATGTGAGGGCATTTGGAATTCTCGTTTTTGTAACAGTCTCTATGGTCGGCACTGGGGTAATGACAAATATTCGCTTAAATCGTAGAATGGTTTTATTTGTTCTGCGTAATCCAAAATTTATGTTCCGCCAAAATTCAGGAATCCTAAAAGAAATTGTAGTCTTTTCAGAGTCGTTGGAGGTTGGAGCAGTGCGCATTTCTCAAAATAATTTTTTCCTTCACTGGACAACTCATATCCAAGAAACAGGACTTTGAGGTGGGCAATCTTTAATTTTTTTTAATTAAATTTGCAACTCAGGTGAGCAAACCCAAGAATTATGTGGTTTACTCTAGCCAAGTGTTCCAGTAATCAATTGTTCATCAGATAAATATCATCTACATAGGACAATGCTGAATAATCTTTATTGTGTAGTTAATAAAAACCATTACAATATAGTAATAAGTAAAAAAGATACTTTCATATGCGAACTGTTATGCAAAGGAGTATAACATTTAAAAACAACTGTTAATAAAAATACTAAAAACACAATTGTTCTTGAGAACCTAGTACTTTTGAAAACTTATTCTAAATTAGCCAGTAAAAATTGAATGTTCAAAAGTTCAGGCCTGTATTGGCTTTTCAAGGTTTTTTTTTAAAAAATGAATTACGTATTTAATTATTTGACAGATGAATTGTGGATCCGCTGAATCCAGTGCGTGAAGTATCGCTGAGCGACATGTGCGAATTCCTTTTTAGTTGAACTGTACCCTAAGTAGACTCCGGCGTTCACAAACCATTACTGGACGAATACAAATCAAGTGGATGATGTCTTGTACTGGAGCACCACAAAGATTACAGTCCCTCGGGCCTGGTGTCTTCCAGCCCGGTTGGTCGACTCTTGTTGGCAGTTTACCCATGCGTAGCTGTTAATACTTCAGTTTTAAATGTGATGGAAAAGCAATGCCTAAGTAGGCGGCTGGTACCAGTCTTTTGTAGGGTTGTATTATCATCCAGGCGTGTGCACGGCGTCTAAGGGTTGTTTTGTCTTCGATCAACGAGTGCATGTTGACTGCCTTTTTTACGGTCTGCTTAAAGGATGTTACTGGTATCTTCCTTGTCCACATTGAAGCCATCTCGGTACTTTTCAGGGAGGAATTTAAGTACTTTGCATACTGGGATTTTATCAAGTAGCGGTGCACTTCTTTCACCATGTACCACCCTACCATAAGCTATAGTTGGGAGTAGTTTAGCCTTAATAACTGTAAGGAGGGGTGTGAACAGAGGGCCTTTTAGGTGCTTAGACAAGGTGCAAAATGCATACAATAAGGCTTTTCCTTTCTTTTCAATAGCGTCAAAGTGCGTGGAGAAGGTGAACTGTCTGTCCAAGTATATCCCCAGGTATTTGAAGCTATTCACTACTTCCACGTTCTTATTGTCTATTGTGAAGTTCAGCTGTTTTGTACGACGGTGCGTTGTTATCATGACTTTTTTTTTTGCAGTTTATTTCCATTAGATTCTGTTTAGTATATTCTGCCATTTCAGACATCAGACGTTGTAGTCCCATTTTGGTTTGGCTAAGAAGGTAGACATCGTCTGCGTATGATAGATGCGTGAGGGGCAAAGTTCCTAGCCATGGTGGATGCGCGTTGATCCCATCTAACCTTGGTGTCAAATCGGCCATGAATAAATTAAACAAATGAGGAGCCAAGACGCAGCCTTCTTTTAGTCCATCACTGGTTGTGATCTTCCGTGTTAGCCTTCTGCCATTGTCGACTTTAACCTGCATCCAGGTGTTGGTATAAAGGTCCATAATTGGGTTCAGGATTGTATCCGGCAGACCCTGTTGCTTTAGTTTGGCCCATCATTTTTTTCGACTGACACGATCAAAGGCCGCCTTGAAGTCCACAAAACATAGATGTAATGTTTGGCGCTCTTGTAGGCTTTTTTCAGCTATAAGGCTTATTGCCATGGCGTTTGCCATGGTGCCTATTCCCCGGCGGAACCCTGATTGATTTATGGGGATTTTGTTGTCATCGTCAGACCATTTTGCAAGGTCGTTTAGCACCAGTGACGCAAAATGTTTGGCCTCCGCATCGATCAGCGCAATCAGGCGATAATTAGCTGGATTTTTACGGTCCCCGCCCTTGTATATTGGGTTGATGATCGCTCCTCTCCAGCTTTCTGGAATCCGACTGGTGACATTGATCGTCCGGAACAAATTGTTAAAGTTACTAGCCCAATAATGGGGGTCTTGCTTATAAATTGCCTGTTGTGGAAAATTAACACAAACTTGGTGAACATTATCGGCGTCATCTTGCCCCTTTTCAAGCCCATTCGTGCGCGTAAGCGGCAGCCATTTTGAACACCATGGCCTCCCTGCCCCTCGCTGATAGCCAGCGCGTCTCTCTCTCTCTCTTAACCTTGCAAGCATCCCCCCGCACACTGACAACCCCCGCTCTCTCATGCCTTGGGTCATAAACCCCTCTTCAGCGCAGCTTCATCACGGAATCCCATCCTGTTCCCAGCGCGACACCTCCCCTCATTCCTTTCATGGCCTCGGATCCTTTTGATGCAAACCCCTTTTTCCTGTGTCCCCGTTTGTCTTCCTTGTTCCCAGGCCGCCACCTGGCCCTGCGGATACTATTTATTACCCCGTACAGTAGGAAGCTTCCCCTCCCCATCAAAAGACCCACGAACCGATCAAAGCCCCCACCCTATGAGATCCGATCAAACCCATGCATTCCGTGAATCGGCGGAATGCCCTGCTGTGCGGCAACCATCACCTGTTGTGACCGGGGTGGGGAATCCAACTGTAAATGTATGTGGGAACGGGCCTGATGGGGAGATTCCGAGGATGTTCTTTTAACTATCAACGTGTTGCGAGAATGTGTTATGTGCAATAAAGGTCATAAACCCTAGTATAAGAGGCCAGGCCTCAGAGATGTGGCTAGAGCACCTCGTGACGATACTTGCTGTCTGAATTGATGTGTTCTCCTCCGGAGAGAATAAAATCCTCGTTTCCTGCCTTCCAGTCTCCAGCGCCTGCTTCTTCATTGATTAACATTGGTGGGTCATAGAGGCGATACCGCCGGGCAACATAAAAAGGGTCTTTGGTTACTGGTTGTCTTTGGAACCCCTTTTTTACAATTGGCGCCCAACGTGGGGCCCATCAGCGACTCGTGGATCCAGTGGGAGAGGTCCTGACGACAGAGTGAACGACTGCAACGATTGGAAGGTACCCTGTCCGATAGACCCTCGTCTGACAGCCGATCATCCGAACTTCACTGGTTCCGAACAGACCTCTCTCGAGTGATCTGCGGTCCTGACTGGGAACCATCAGGAGTGCCACGAGAAGTACGAAGAGAAGAGGACGATCGGGCGCTGGATTCGGAAGACAAGAAACTGTCCATGCGGTCCGGGTAAGGTCGTGTAAACACGACAAATTGCGAAAGTGATTGATAATTGAAAGTGATTGATAATTGATGAGAAAATACTAGTATTACTTTTTGTTAATTTATTGGAGATTCACTGTCTACAAACGGAGAAACAACAGGCTCTCCCTTTATAAACAGCGAAGGATAGGTACGCACCCGTCGGACCTATCTTTCTCCCCCACTGAACAATTGCCCCTTCCCCCCATTGATTAACTGTTATAGATTGTTTTCTGGAGATTCTCTGTCTGCAAACAGGGAAGAATAGGTCCCCTCTTTACAGATAGTGAAAGGGTAGGTGACGCGAACCTTTGCGAGCCTACTTATTCTCCCCATTGACCATATTGATTTTTTATTTTTGACCTAACATTGATTGCTCAAGATTGGTTCATGAGGTATTCACTACGTGCAAACAACGTAGAATAGAAATATTCTGTCTAGTCTTTGCGCGCAGTGATAAGATAGGTAGTGCTGACTATTATCCCATTGTGATCCGTCATGCCTGTCTTCTCCCCACTGGTTAGTAGCCTGTTTAGCCCGGACCGCTTATTAGAGATGAACCATCCGGCTCCGCTGGAAGGCACCCCTAATAAGGACATGTTCATGAAGCATGGATTGATCGCTATAGCCTATAGTGAGCTGTGGCATAAATATACGAAAAAGGATCGAGAAAGTCAGTGGCCACTGAGAGGATCCTTTGATCTTGACAAAATAGAAACGGTAGAAATAGCCCTTCGTAGGAATGAAACAACACCTATTATGCTCGATAGTCTCGGTATGTGGCGCAAAGAAGCCACACGACGAAGGGAAGGCGACGAATTCAGAAAAGGTGAAGGGACACGACGGACAACCCTCCAAACGTCTAGTAGGCAAAGGGAAAGGCCAGCGATGGCACAGTCCCGAGGAGTAGACATGGAAAGAGAACGGTGTAGAGGGATGTGCCGGCAAGTCAACCCCGGGACACAACGACCCGAAGGTAACCCCCCGACACTGTGCACAGGACGAATAGATTTAAAACAGAACCAATGTGCTTTTTGTAAATGCCTCGGGCACTGGAAAGCCCAATGCCCGACTTTGCAGAGCATAGGTAAGAATGGAGGGTCGACAGAAAAGACAGGCCGACAGAAAGGGAAAAGGCGCGAAATAAAAACCAATCAGACTAGTGCGGACAGGACAGATAGAACCACCCCGTTTGATTATGCTCGATGGCACAGATTTCGTCAGACCAATTTTAACGACATGTTAGAGTTTTGGGACTGATTGCTCTCTGTTGCCTCCCCCACTCTGAAAACCAAACACAATTGCAGATCAGTGTAAACAACCCCCGTTAGAGAAAGGACTCAAGGAAGCCAAGCGTCTATTATATAACTTAGGATTTAATTACGGTAAAGAGAACACACAACCAACAGTAAATAGAATAACTAGTAGAACTCTCTAAAAAAAAAAAACAAACTTGACTAATAGGAAAAATACAAAACATATTATGCTCACTCCGGAAGTCCTCGAAATGTAACAGTTCGATGGTCCCGCCCATCCGAAACACATAGCACGTGTGGGGCGGGGCCTGCCAGCAGCCATGAGCCAAAAGAGATCGCCGGCGAGAAGGTCCTGGAGGCTCCACCAAGCAGGCAATGAAATGGTCTTCCCATACTACCCTTCCAGGGATGGCGTCCCCCGGGCCACGAGTAGGGAGGGGGCGGCTGCAAATGACCCCCTCCCTCGTATCTCCTGGTCCGGCCATCACGAATCTCTCCATCGAACGGATGCAGGGTGGGCAGGGAGGAAGAGGCGACGCGGACGAACCTCTTCCACCTCCACAGGTAGGAGGCTTCCCTGCCCTGGTCCGGCGCCGACGTCCTCCAGCCGGGCGACGGCTATATACCTACGCTGCACAGGACACATAATGCCCGACTGGTATATTTCCTTAGCACGGGACATACAAGACCCGACTGGTATACTTGCATAGTACAGGACACACAATGTCCGACGGGCATATTACGGAGCACCGGATGCACAGTGGTCCCCCAAGAGTCGGAATCAGGGGTGTAGGGTGGTCATCATGTGCGCCCCTGATTCAAAGGGACGGCGTAGGATGCGCCGAGAGAGGAAGGCGGCACGGACGAGCCTCTCTCACCTCCCCAGACGAAGGCTCCACTGCTGCACCCTGGCGCCCCGAACCAAAAAGTCCTGCTCCAGCAGCATGATGCTCTGTCTTTCGCCATCACAAGAAGTTTCTTCCACTCCTGATGGATACGACAAAGGTGGCTGCCGCAGGGTCTCAAAATGGCGTCTGGGCCCTCGAAAGGCGGGTCTAGGCCGCTGGAGTAACTTTGTCCGAAATTGCAACTCGGGCACTTGCCCACCTGGGCGCAAGCCCCCACCATCGACAAACATCCCCTCGACTTTGAAGATTCTACCAAAGTCCCAAGAGCCCTCAGCCCCTTCAGGCTTCCGGTGAGGAACAGCTGCATTGATCTCAAATGAAATAACCACGGCACAGCAACAAGATGGCGGTGCTCTCGTGTCTGCATCAGCTTCCGTCTGAACCACCCAGGAACATTATGGGCTAACGAACTCGAGTAAGTTCCGGCTGAACATCAACATGACCCGGTAAGAAAGACTCTACCCCCTCCCTCTCTCTTGATTGACGGTCCACACCACCAGCCCCTCTGTTAGCACAGTCTTCTTTTGAACTGCCGAAAGGGACCCTGGTCCAACCGCCAATCGTCGGGGATATTTTTTCCTCTGGTGCTACTTCCGGACTAAACCGGCCTCGCCCAAAATGGCGCCGGTATCAATGGAAACTAACGGGCGCCTCGTGGTGTTCCTTAACTAATGAAACTTGATGTACTAAGATATATATACGAACCATTGTGCACTCGAGGGAAAAGGGAGGAGGGTTCACTTGGCGAACGTTTGAGAGGGGTTCCGTGAAAATGTTGATTTCAATGAACGATTTATTTTTTTGATATTTATTGTAACTGGTACATAACGTCGCTTATGATGCACACCCACGGTTTACATCTAGGAAATGCGATTCCGATGAGCTTGACTGTGTTTTCCATTTATGAACTAAAATGCCCCTGATTCCCTCGTCACGCAATGAAATGTTTTTAGTTACTTGCAAATAATAAATTAGGCCTTTTTACATGTTCTTATGCTATAAAATAACCCCCTACTGTATGTGCTTCCATCGACGACATGTCAGGCCAAATTATGATTGTGCTCTCACATTTTACGTACTGAATGATTATATAAATAAAGGTCTTAAAAACTATGAATAGGCATCACATACTTTTGTAAATGCGGGTATCGGTGGGAGGGTTTTTCTGTGCGCAACCGTTCTGCTCTTTTTTTAAGGTTATCCGAGAAAAGGTTGTTCGGCCCCGGATTGATGATCGGATCCCAGGTATGATACGTTGCTTCCAAAATATGCGACTAAGCTCAGGAACTAACGTATGAAGAAGGACCTCGACTTCTGAGAATGGGTAAAGTAAAGCGGGGTGATTGATAAAATGTTATTAAGATATGGTGGTCGAAGGTACTAAGGTACCGGGTTAAACGAAGAACTGATATGCCTTAGAACCTCACAGCTTTGGGAATGATTTAAGGATCCCGAAGGCCGGATACATCTACAAAACCGGGTACCTCACGCTAGGCACCTCTGATTCCTTTTTAAGCGTTTCTCTACACACGATCCTTAATGCCATCCTCGAACCTCCCCATGATTCACCTATCACATTGCCCGCCCCCTTGTCTTTCGGAAACCAAAACCCTAAGGGATTATATCCCGAAGAGATAAGTACAAGTATGCGGTAAGTAAAGGACTTTCGTGCCCGTACATTTGATGTGTTCGAATGTTGTCCCCCCACCTCCCCCTTTCCCTCCTTTTTCCCTCTGCAGGTTACATTAGAATCCCGATTAGAGTATCGTAAGGGATCTGGAACCACGCCACGCCCGATGCATGAAAACGGACTAGCGCTGCAAGACGATACAAAAAGGACGCCCTGCCCAATGCACAACCTTTTTTTGTACCTGATCTAATGCTCTTCTGTCCCAAAACTGCATGCTTTCTACATCCTAACACAGACCCGAAACGTCTAACGTTGGGTAACGCACTGAATAGCCCAAACAATACACGGTCATTCTCCATGTCCCACGTGTACTGTTTGGCCTATTGTCTCTCTCTCTCTCTCTCTCTCTTTCTCTCTCTCTCTCTCTCTCTCTCACTCTTTCACCCCTCCACACTTTCCCTCTTCCTAGCGACTGGCACCTAATTGACGAACCTGGTGCACCTCCCGATTGGCCCCAAATACCACAAGTATTTGCACAAATTTGTCCTAAATAAAATCGTATCGGTACCACGTTACTACCTCTCCTTTTCCGCTAAATATGGATGAAATTTAAATTGGCCAATAGGAAAGGGACAGGTAAGACGACTGAGGTTCCCTAAATTTGACCCACAGCCAGGGAACTATTTGTCAGTGGCTTCTATGATAAAATATGTCTGTGGTAATGCGACCATCCCCATTCCAAATTGTCCCCATACCCCAAACAGTAAGAAATGATCGAGACACCCCCGTCTTCCCAAAATGCCCCCAGTTTGGTGTCAGCTGCCCTGAACGAGAGCCTGAAAATCGCCCCCTGCTCTAATTCACTGTGTTCCCAATTGTTTTCCATAAGATCCCTCCTTCTCCGAGGATAAGTTTAATAATTATCGCAAACCACCCCCCGAGTTTTTGTAGTAACCAGGTTGCGAGGATTTATATAGAAAGTTAGAAAGATGTGTGCAAAGTTGAAAATTAGATCGAAAATCGAAAGAACTTGTTGCAGTAAGCCTTGTTGAAAATAAGATGTTTTTATGTAATGCAGACTTGTTTAGCCTATGTTCACCCCTCAGAAGGATGCCTATCAGACTATGGTAAATAGCACGTTGCACTTTTTCGTAAAATACAAGGTCCTGAAGACCAGCCTAGCCTTGCAAGACTCGTACTAGGGAAATGGGTCTCTACCAGAAGAACTGACATCTACTATAATAGACGTATGCAATAAATGAGTACCAGACCTCGTACCTATTACAAATGAACGTAATAACCATCAAAGCGCCAAAGAATTAGCCAACAAAAGGAAGTTGTAAGGAATCCAGCAAACCCATCATCAATTGTTTATACGTTAGCCGCAAGAATCTCCAATGTAGCGAGTGCTTACCCCAGTTGCTTGGTGTTGGGAGAGAAATAGATTTATGTAATTACCTTCTTCTGCAATATCTCTAAAGACTGTCTTTTCAAAACTCATTTAAGGGTATCACTGTCGGAGGAGAAAGAGACCGGATGTGGGAGCACGCGGCCTGACTGCGGATTGTGGAACATCAGCGACGGAGGCCGAGGCGAGACCACAGCAGTAAGGAGACGCAGGACGGGGCACTGTTTCAGACAAAGCTAAGGAAAGGGCTGACCTGAAGCCCCTGCTCTATGATCAACGTGTGCCAAAAAGTCCCCGCTCTCTGAACATGGTTACGGACTCGCCTGTCGCAAACTCTCCGCCCCCCTGATCTGTTCCCGACTTGGCCTTGCTCCATCCCCTCCTCCTCCGACCTACCATAAGGACTGTTCACACCCGCACCTTTCCACCCGAACTCCCAAGTTCCTCCAAATCCTACTGAGCTACCCAGAGAAGAGTACTCCCTGCGTCAGAAGGGAGGGAGCTCCGACTAAGTAGACCACGAACTATGTTAATCCCAGAACGGTGACCTAGAACTCCACCAAGGGTCGCCTCTAAAGAAAAGATGAACGAAGTATGTGGTTCTACCCGCTGCTGAACGCCTCGAAAATGATGGAAGCAACAGGAAATGCCCACCACAGAGACTCAAGAAACAAACAGATCTCACAATTCAGGAACAATCGCATTTTTTTATTGCAAATCTATGCTCTGCGTTACAAAAGAAAGTGCACCTGCTCCAAAACCGTAACGCATTTCTCCTATGAGGTCTGGCGAAACAAAACAAAATGTACCCCTGCCCGCAGACCTCCAACGACTCAATCCACATGAACATTCCTGTTGACAGACCGAATTGTAATCCAGGTACTTAACAGTGCCAACAGAAGACGACAAAAGACAACGAGAACTCTGATATCTTTACTGTATCTCCTTTCTCTCCCAATCACCATTGGACTAACTATGCACCCGCCGAATGCAAAAAGGACTTACTTATATGATAACTTACCAGTTCTTATTCCAAATGACTATAAGTATCTATGATCTGTACCCAACGCCCTCGCTACGTAATTCTAGTCTGATATTGCATTACGATGACTTTTTTCTACAACCAACTTAACGATGAACCTGCTTACTCGATGATGAGATTTTTTTAATGTGACGTTTTATAATATGATGTAAATGTACAAGTTCCTTTGCCTAAGTCCTCCCTCCCTTACTTATGATCGCTGCATATAGGTATAGATAGGAACTAGGCCAGCAAGATGTCTTGGAAATGTTAAAGGGAGGACTGTGGAAAATTAACACAAACTTGGTGAACATTATCGGCGTCATCTTGCCCCTTTTCAAGCCCATTCGTGCGCGTAAGCGGCAGCCATTTTGAACACCATGGCCTCCCTGCCCCTCGCTGATAGCCAGCGCGTCTCTCTCTCTCTCTTAACCTTGCAAGCATCCCCCCGCACACTGACAACCCCCGCTCTCTCATGCCTTGGGTCATAAACCCCTCTTCAGCGCAGCTTCATCACGGAATCCCATCCTGTTCCCAGCGCGACACCTCCCCTCATTCCTTTCATGGCCTCGGATCCTTTTGATGCAAACCCCTTTTTCCTGTGTCCCCGTTTGTCTTCCTTGTTCCCAGGCCGCCACCTGGCCCTGCGGATACTATTTATTACCCCGTACAGTAGGAAGCTTCCCCTCCCCATCAAAAGACCCACGAACCGATCAAAGCCCCCACCCTATGAGATCCGATCAAACCCATGCATTCCGTGAATCGGCGGAATGCCCTGCTGTGCGGCAACCATCACCTGTTGTGACCGGGGTGGGGAATCCAACTGTAAATGTATGTGGGAACGGGCCTGATGGGGAGATTCCGAGGATGTTCTTTTAACTATCAACGTGTTGCGAGAATGTGTTATGTGCAATAAAGGTCATAAACCCTAGTATAAGAGGCCAGGCCTCAGAGATGTGGCTAGAGCACCTCATGACGATACTTGCTGTCTGAATTGATGTGTTCTCCTCCGGAGAGAATAAAATCCTCGTTTCCTGCCTTCCAGTCTCCAGCGCCTGCTTCTTCATTGATTAACATTGGTGGGTCATAGAGGCGATACCGCCGGGCAACATAAAAAGGGTCTTTGGTTACTGGTTGTCTTTGGAACCCCTTTTTTACACTGTGGGACGCCGTTCGGTCCTGGTGCGCTATTTTGCCCGTTTTTCTTTATTAATTGCAGTGTTTCTGCCTCCGTGTAAACTCGAGATATTTGGTCTGAGCCTGCCTGCTTCTTGTACATAATGTTTAATAAATCGTACGCAGTTTTAGGCTGAATCTCTGCTTTTGAACTTTTGTGTGCAGGGATTACTGTTGTTGGCAGCTGCATCCTGGGATTTATTGAAAATGTATTATTTAGGTACTGTACCCATGCCACTTCCGAGATGCAGGTTGCACTTATAAGATTTGTGTTTCTGTTCAATGAGTTTACCTGTGACCAGAATGCTCTGGAATCGTTTTTTTTTGCATTATTCAATACTTTTGTCCAAAAAGTGCTGTCCTCATTTTTTTTCTCATTCCAAATTAGTTTCTTGTATGATTTCTTTAGGGAACGTATATCCTGCCATACTTTGGATTTAGAACTATGACCTTGTGCTCTCCTCAGGGACTGTCTCAAATGCCTTCTCAAAGCGCGTGATGTCTGGCTGAGGTGGCTGTTGTTGTTGCCAATACACCTCGTTTTGGCATTGACTCCTACCTTCGGTAATTTATTCACGAAGGTGGTCCATATTTCAACGTTCGGTTGGTTTTCTCGGGCAAGCGTTTGCATTAGATTTTTTGCATCCAGGGCTATTTGTGGTAGTGTGACACTTGTCCACCTTAATCGTTTCAAATTTTTTGTTGTCGTTTCCCCTGCTAATGTCATGGCCTCTGTATGCTTGGGAGGCGTTATTTTGATTTCAATGTGCTGTGCCGAATGATCACTATCAGGAGAGCATATGATTTAGTACTTCTTGGTTAGCCCTAAGAGGGGAATGGAAACTATTATGTAGTCCAAAATTGAGCTTGAGCTAGGACCTATGTAGGTGCAATTTGTGGGTCGATCCTGTTTTATTCTCCAATTTAACACACGCATGCCTAGCTGTTCGAGATCCCACATCAGCTGCCGACCCACTTTGTCCATTCTTTTCCCCAATGGGATCACCTGTATTTCTACTCCCCAAAGTTCATTGGCTGTGATAATGTTGTCTTTGTGTTCGTGAGAGTGCAATAGGTTGGCATTAAAGTCTCCTGTGAGAATTATCTCCCAAATTGGTTGATCGAGACAAAATTCTGCTATTATATCCCTGATTTTTTTGAAAAGCTCTTGTTTTGTTTTAGTTTTTGGATGAGCATATATGTTAATGAGTATGATGATTCCTATACTGACTGGTTGGCCCATTTCCAATTTTATTATTTGTATGTCAGCGGAAGTTGCGGATAATTGAAAAGACTTGATTTTGAATGCAGTAGAAATGTAAACAGACAGACCACCCTTAGCTCGTCCATAGTGCTGAGTTCGAGTGGCGCTAACATGATAACCTATTCTACCTGGGACATCAACTGGGGTTGTTAGCCATGTTTCCTGTAATACAATTATTTCATAATTGTCCCAGGACTCCGTTTTTCCTTTGTTACTTAAGATGTCTTTTGCTCCAGCGATGTTCCAAGATAGAATTTTTATCGAGGTTTGGTCGATGTTACCACCCTGATTATAATTCCATTCTTCTCTTGTTCCAGTGTTTAATCTGTATTGATGTTCGGGTTTTGGGTTTTCCGCTCCCTTGGCACTTAGCAGTACTGAATATATGAAGCTTTTTTCTGTTGAAGTATTTTCTCTTACAGCGCCTTTAATCAGGAGAGGGAACGGATAACCTGGTGTTACCTCTTCTTTGAGAGTGATACCCCACTCCTCGAATTTAATGGCTTCATGTAGAATCTCTTTTACAATTTCTATATTCCTCCAGGTTGCTAGAGTATTTTCCTTTTCTGGGGTGTTTCCGGGGTTTACAAATTCTATTGCTATTAAGTCAGCAGATGTAATGTGTTGTAAGCTTGGGATTTTAGCCATCACGCGTAGGATATTTCCTCTATTCAGGTAGCCTTGTGATTGATAATTAGGGATGAGTAGTATTCTACCTTTGGTATTCAGTGTTTTGTCGTGTATTTGCATGGAAGGAATCAATATCTGAGCGTTCGTCCATCGTTTCCTCAAGGCAATTTTGTCTTTAGCGTTTGTATCGTTGGATTGAGTTTTTGGGTTGTTATTATTAATGTCCTTCCTTGTAACCTCTCGAGAGTCATTTGCTTTAGTCGGTGCGTTTGGATTATCTTTCTTAAGACTGCTCGATCCAATGATTGTGGCATGTTCATCGGCGTTTGTCGAGTATACTAAACGCGACCATGTTTCTTTTTCCATGCCACCAATAATCTTAAGGTCCTCTTGATCCATGATTATGTTGACTAATAGTTGATCTTGCAGGCTCTTGTCAACTCTCATTATGACTTGCCTAGAGTTTTTAGTGTCCCATTTGTTGTGCGTTGCACTAGGGCAGACTGTTGTTTGCTGGACAAGGGATACTATTTGATTTTTATCATGGGCTGTATCAAGTTCCGCCTTTTGGTGCCCATTTTTGCCCGTCCTTATAGAAGTATTCTCAGAGGTTTTTGCGGTCTGTCCAAATCCCTGCTGTATTATCCGAACATCTTGTTTTAATTTGTTCCCAATGTTTTTGGATAGGCCCATTGGGCTCCCGGCTGTTCTGTTTGATTGTGATAGTTCGTAGTCGCCACTCTCAAGGCTTCGGTTTACACTACTCCTTTCTGGGGAGTAGGTCACAAGTTCATCATCATTGCTCTCCTCTGTGCATGCTGTTGTATTTGATCTTGGCGCAAATGATTTCCCACTAGGTTGTACTTCCATAGAGGTGGGCCGATGTTGTTCCTCATTAGTACATTGGTTTTGAAGTTTTCTTTGCTTCTTGTCCAGTGGCGTGGACTCATGTTCTTCATCTTTAGTGGTTTTAAATTGAAGTTTTCTTGGGTTCTTGGAGAGATTGAATATTGGATAATTGACCAAGGCCTGCTTGCTAGCTGGTCTGATGTTTAAATGCTGATTTCTGGCTTTTCTCGCACGTTTATTTTGTCGTTTGGTTAAGACAGGCTGTTGGGTTTTTGTGATTTCTGTCTGGTGCTGTCTTGGTTGATCTGTTTCAACGATCAATGGATGGCTTTGTTTGGTCAGATCCGGGGATTCATCCTTTGATAGTATTCGGTCTTTAATTAGTTCCCCAGATTTTATATTTATTGGCTTGTTTAGTGAACAGTTTGGGACTGTTGATTGTTGTGAAGTTTTTTTAGAGTTTTTTTCCATCCTCTTTTCTGCTTTAACAGATTCATCATTAAACGTGGTGGTTTTTTGGTGATTAGTGGTGATAATTTCTCTTTCTTCAAGTGTGCTGATGGTCCCATGGTGTACCATGTTAGCTGACTCTTGATTTTTACGTTTGCATTCTAGTAAAATATTTTTAAGTATTATTGGTAGGTCCCTTAGTTTGTCAAGTATGGGACAACATGTACAATTTGGGGCTGAGCCCAAAAATTGGTCTGGTCCTGGAAATTTGCAAGTGTGTTTGCCATAGTTACGAGTTTTTAGTATATGTCTGAAATGTGCTCAGCGATTAGACTCATAAGGTTTATTTGAATGTTGAGTTTATCAGACTTCATATTCAGCGTTTTGATGGATGTTTCCAATATTTTCCCCAAAGCACCAGGGGGCATATTATCAAGCCTGTGCGCTAAAATTATCGCCGCTTTATCGGCCGAAAACGGCCGATAAAGCGGTGATAATGGGCTTGATAATATGCTCTATCGAATTCCAATTGAAGCACATGTTAGATGTGAAGACATCTAACATGGGCTTCGATTGGAATTCCAGAGAGCATATTATCAACCCCATTATCGCCGCTTTATCGGCCGTTTTCGGCCGATAAAGCGGCGATAATTTTAGCGCACAGGCTTGATAATATGCCCCCATGTCATTTTATTATCGATTCCAAGTTGTGATTGGGGTCAAGTTTCCCCTTGAGTTCATTTTCTGCCTGCTGGCACTGATTGGTATTGTAGTTTTGGGTTTTTGTTGTACGTTTTATATTTTCCTTAGGATTTTCACGTGGTGTGATAACTAGATGTTCCAAATTTAGTTCAGTCAATTGACATTTATTTTCAGAGGGTTTTGAGGATGCTGAATCAGCCAGTTCCGATAGCTCGATAACTCTATTATTGCTGTTACCTGTCGGACTTCTTGGCTTGTTTTATTAAATGAAATCGTGGGTACTTGTACTTCCTGTTCAAACTCACTTGATATCTCAATTATATTTTCCTTTTCTAATTATAACATCAGTTGTTTGCATGTGTGGCTGCCAACTGGAGTTTTTTCTTGTACATCATTTGATAAAGTTGTAGGCTTATTGAATGTTTTGGTTTGGTTAGGGTTTATTTCACTTGTCTTCTTGATTTGTTTATCGTGAGTGGACATGGCGCTCAAGGCATGAAGAAATTCCTTGTTGTCGAAGAAGGTTTGAGATGCCAACCACGAGTCACACGCCTCGTCCTTTTTATTGAAATCGACATGTTCTTGGTTTAGACAAGACTCTTGTCTAGGCGTCGAATGATTATTCGTTTTTTCTTTATACACTGCGTCTGGTTTATTTGTGTTGTTGCGTCCTTCGTCGCATCCTGAACCCGGAGGGCTCCCCGCCCTTGATTGGTCCTGGTTAGTGTCACTGAGTAGTAATGCTGGTAATGTGGTTGACCTTATTAGTCTAGTTTGGCTTATATACGTTGTGGGGTTATCCAATTGTTTTTTGGAAATGCTATCCGTAATCCTATCCGTGGAGCCAGACGATATTTTATGCTTTACTTGCTCTTGCTCTTGGCCATGTCCTCCCCATTCTTTTTGTCCTTGAGCTTGTTTTTGAATTATATGCTTGTTGGTCCCCAAGTTGATTGGCCTGTGCGCTTCTTTGGCTAATGGCTTGCTCTTGCCTGGTTCTTCAGTTCGGATGGTGTGCCCTATGTTGGGTGTTTGATGAGACGTAAGAGTTGATGTATCAACCGTCTGTGTGGTTACTTTACACGGTGTTAGTGGTTTTTGGAGACCATTAGGCGTTGCTGGCATTGTGTAAATTGCAGCGATTGGGTCTTTCAGGAATGAGAATTTGCCAGTGGGAGTCATTGAGCCAAATATTGAGTAGATCGTGGTATCAATGGGGTTGTAGGTAAATTAACTACACTACTCTGGGTATTATTGTTGGCTGTTTTTGGTTTGATTTTTGTAGGTTGTGGTGGGTTCTTTTTTGTCCTACCCGACCTCATTATTCCTAGGGGAATACAACTGCCAATGGAACCAGGGAGACCGTTGTAGATGTATCTGGTCTAATTTTGACTACTGTGTCGGTCTCCCAATCTGCCTCTACCGTGAGGAGAACGTCTCCTTACTTTGCTCTATGGCTCCAACTACTTTAATTGTATTTGTTTATTTATTTGTTTATTTGTTTATTTTTCTGAAGGAGATTTGTGTTCTGCTGGCAGTTTAGTAATTATAGTTTGCGTGAACACCTGCTCGTTGTTTTCCTAAAGCTCCCCTGGCCTGCCCTCGTCCCCAAAGGTGGCCGAAGTACTAGGAGTACTAGGAGTCCCAGTTGAAAATTAGTTGGAAATTTGGACTGCAGGTACGAGCAGGGAAACGCTTGATGATGGCAGGCAGATGAGGTGTAATGAGATGAGGCGGGGCAGGGCGGGACTAAGAAATGGCTTAAGTGATAGTATTTTGGTTGGGGAGCTGGTCGATGGATTATGCCCCCTTTCTGACCTTCCGTTTGGGCTCTCTTCTATCGGGTACAGACCGCAAGCCACCCTGTCACACTATCACACTGTCACGCTGCCCCCCCTCTTTTCCACGTTCCACACTCCTATGGCTCCTATGGAGTCCTGTGGTTTCTTCTGCGTTGACCACACCACTCGAGACTGGAGTCAACAAAGCAAAGCTCACCCTTTTATGTAATAGAACTCAACACTTCAAATCCAGCTCATACCATGGCACCATCCTCATTAAAACAAGTCTCTGGGCATCCTTCCCCCTTGCCACCGCCGCACTTCACTGGCCCACTGTTCAACAACAAGCGGCAACAAGCAACAATGAGGCACTACTGTCGCTACTGACACACCTCCCAGCCTGTATGCTCGTAGTGTGCACAATGGAACCACCCGCACCTCCTTACAGCGGCCGCAGACCTCCAACAACGCAATGCAATGGGGAACAGGCAGCGAATGGCAGGCAGTGAATGCTGGAGTCAAACAGCATTCAAACACTGGAGCAGCAGCCGTCAGCAGGGGGCAGCCATCGGCCAACACATAGGCGGTGGTGCGGCAGTGTGGCAGCCCAATGTCTTTGGTGCCAGTGCTTGGGGCCGGCAGCCTGACAATAACTCACCAAAGTTAGCCGGTCCGGGGCAGGTCAGGGGCCACCAGACCGGGTTCGGCTCGGCTTACTCGTTTCATTTTCGGAGCACAGAGCTGCGGCTACGGCTTGCAGCGCGACTCGCGGGGCGGCAAAGCTCCTCCCTCAATCCTCAATCCTCGTCGCAAGGATTTCTGCTCCTGCCACATTATACAAAAGAATTGCGGCTCATGACTTGCAGGGGCGCCGTGCTTGGCAAAGTTTTTTGTGGCCCCCTGCCCCTGCTACATGTCCCCCATGGCCATTGCCGTGCCAGGCAAGCAGTCCGCAGCTCACAGGAAGGCACCAGAAGGGACAGGTAGGCTCCCGCCGCACAAATGAACCACTCACGGCTCCCACTGCGCAGGATAATGACTCGCGGGTAAATAATCCCCTGCGGCTCGTTCGGCTATAAGAGGCACTTTGCAGCCACTTGGGAAGCACTCGTGGCTCCTGGAGGGACCCACAGCTCGTGAGAGAGTTCAGTCCGCCTGCTCCTGCCACGCAGGAGGACAGTCCGCGGCTCCTGCTGCGATGAGGGGCACACGCAGCTCGCGGGATAGATCACACGGCTGCCACTCGGGGCTCCTGCCGCACTGGAGAGCAACCGCAGCTCACCGCAGCACTCGACCTCCACTCGTGGCTCCCGCCACATTGGAGGACAAACCGCGGCTCACCTACCGCGTTGAAAGGCACACGCTGCTTCTGCGGTTTCGGCGGCTTCTGCTACCAGGTGTGTTTACTGGTGAAAGCACCGAGGCTCTCGCTCTCACTACCGCGACAATGCCTCTTCATCCAAATCTTGAAGTAACTCTGTTACCCTAGATGAGAACAGCCCAGGACTGTTACTATACCATTGAGGTAAACAGCAAAATTGATGCTGTGAACCTATCGCTGGAAATTAAGTCAAATATCCGCTTCCAGGCCTTATGTTCTGGCAGAAAAATCCATTTGAGATATCTATTGTTATTTTGTATTTTTTCTGCACAATTTTATTCACTATGTGCAAATGTGCATGTGAAAGTGTTCAAATGTCTGTAGTCTAAAACTTGCCTGAATGAATTGTCTGGTTTCATTACAGGAAACAATGGATTATTCATGGACGAGGTGCGATTTCCTATTACACCCTGGTATTCAAGTTGTTCTAGGAATTCCCTAAATTATTTTCTGTCTTCATGCTTTATTGTGGTCTGTCTCTGAGGTTGAGAAGTTGAGTTTAATGGGATTTTATGATGAGAAGACTTCTCATCCCATCGAACATGATGGCAGTAAATTGCAAGAGCTAGCACTATAACCCACTCCTGTGTGTATGAATGTTTAAATGATTCTGGAACTAGGTCAGAGAAAGCAGGTAAGATTAATGTTTCTCCCATTGGGCACTCAATTATGAACTCAGATGGCCATTTGTTGTGGGCCAAAAGAATAGCAGAACCATAGATTGGGTTCTCCCAAAAGAGAACCCTGATGTTCCTGGGTATTTCCCCTTCCAATGGGAGTGTAATTTCTTATAAACGATGGGGAACACTTCCCCTTGTATCAGGTGTTTCCACCATAATATGCTCACTCATCACTACTACCACCAGATAATTTATCAGGTCCCCACGAGCAATTGTGACTTCTGCCGCACTGCTACCTTCTTCTTTTTGAATTGAGGTGTAGGAATGTTTTGTTTGTCCTGTTTAAGGATGTAGTCTGAAGTGCGATGTGTTTCCTTTTTTGACTTCACACGCTCTTCTGATCTGTGCTCTGACTGTCCACGTTTCTCCGAACGTGTATCAGATGAGTCTTGAAAGGAATGAGAATAACATGTATCAGTACCTTGATACCTGTCAGGCTTCCTAATATTACAACAGTTTCTCCGATTATATTTCTTTTCAGTGGTCTCCTGTTGAGGAATCCCACCCTGTCATTGTGTCTTATTTAAATTCTTTTGTTTATTGTCCTATTTATTTTTTCAAGAATACTGTGCTTGCCTAGAGTTATCCTTTTCAGAATTACTTATAACCTATTGTTACCCAGGTCTGGCTCCCAAATGATCTCTACCTAGTTTAGCATAGGTTTCTTAGATAATTTTAGAGAATTCCCTCTCCAGCTGAGCAGGAGTGAACTCCCTCAGATGTTGGTATATAGCCAATTCTGCGGCTTCCCCCTTTATGTTACTTAACTTAATGGCTTATACTACAGCAAAACTGCCCATCATTTTCATTCCCAGGTCCAGGGCAGGTGCTGACCTAATCTCAGTTTGCGCTTGTTTCAGTACTTCAGGTAGAACCGCTGTTGAAGGGGTACCATGAGTTCTGGTATAAACTGTACGGAAGACTGTACCCAAAGTGGTACAATCTTCCACAGAGGGAGCCATCCCCTTCAGCAAGCAAATTGTTCATATTCAGTGTTTTTCTGTGGGCCCTTATGGAGAAAAACTGCCCAGAGCTGGCTTGTTTTTTGTGCTATCCAGAACGGAATTTGCACCCGACTGGTAAGAATGTTTACCATTACGGCATTCAGCGTTTGTAGGCTGATACCTGTGGTAGCCAAATGGGGGTATCAGCCCCGGGTTAACTGTTAGTGTTCCTATACTGAACTGTGTGAGATTTCTGTAAATCTTTACTAAATCTTCTTATAGTGTTGTTATGTCTGCTGCATCTAAATTAGCAAGATTAGGCTGTGATGTATAAGCAGCAAAGACCGGCCAAGTCGCTCCTTCTTTACTGAGCGGACTAAGTCTCACATTGTCTATGCTATGGGGGAGGGCACCTTTAAACAAATTTATGTGTTCTTGGTAAGTTAACAGAATTCTATTTCCATATATATGGAAAGTATTCCTCAGGTGTTCCATCTTCAATGTAAGTGTGGAACAATTGTGTGCGGGCATCCGCAGCTGAGAATTTAACTCAAGAACTTAAATCCTTTGTTCTGAATGTGTGTGTGTGCCTCGACCACAAAGGTAACGTTTCCACCCATTACCAAGAGCCTGCAGTATAATTATTTCATACTAACTGCATGTCTGCAATTTTCTGTAATATTTAGCATCACTGTTTCTTCTATACCATTATCTCCATGTGAGGAGAGAAGAGATTTAGTAAATTAATTTATGCAGATAGGGTTGCACAATTGCGGAAAAAATGTATCATACAAGCTTGAATAACACACAGCCAATACATAGGATATACCTACTCAGCTGAGGCAGGTTTCCCTAACAGATGCCTCTGGTTTGGAGGTGAGTAGGGAGGCTTCTCTGAGAAAAGGAACACTGAACTACTCAGATAGACCATTAAATAGGAACCTAACAAACGTTGGCTGTGCATTGTCGCATAGTGTCTACTAATCCATAAGATCTGCGCATTTGTTGGACAACATACACTTTGGTTGAGGTGCCTAGACTTATTCCGGGCAATGATAGAGCGCGGGCTCCCCTGCTCATTTTACCATACTCACCTAGGCCCATAAAACATACACACTTTGAACAGGTAAACCTACACTTAATCAGGATTTTAATGAACTATTTAAGACCTATACCATTGACTTACCAATCCTAGTCACCGGTACCTAAAGTCCTAAAGGATCAAGGGAATTATCATAATAGGCGGTAAATAAACAGTTGTATTCATAAAATAACCACAAACTCGGGAAAGGTTTAAACACTTTATGAAAATTCTTAAATGTCATAGTCCATACCAATTCAATTAAAGCTCGTTCAATTAGGAAGAAAATATTCAAAGCAAGATAATGTGAAAATATTGCCAGACTTCCCTCAAGCATTGAAACATGGGAAGGGTAAGAAAGAGAAACAGTACAATGACGTACCCACATGAATTTTATATTTACCTAGAATGGTGTGAAAACCAATCCTGGCCATGGGCTGGGACAAAGGACAGGACTCCCGATAGTTCAGGTGCCAACAGGACAGGACAGGTGCAGACCATAATCAGGGCAAGTACGGACCAAATTGGATCAGGACAGGACCACCGCAGGTCAGGACCGGCACCCACAGCTAAAGTGTAACGTCAGCGTCACACCCTCTCTGCAACTAACAGTCAGACCCTGATTGGGTTATCGACCACCTTCCCAGAACCCCGATTGGGTTATCAAATCTTCTGACAGAGTGCTCCGCCAGCACCTCTGCTCTCGATCGCCTATTGGGTACGTTGGGTCAGTGACAAGTCAGCTATTCGTACAAGTCGGAAAAACTAACTAGCTAAGCCTACCTTAGTTATACCATTTTCCAGGGCAGTGTGCCAGCCCACAATGTTGCAAGTGTGTGTATTCCCTCAATTTGATTGGTCAAAAGCGAGGAGAGGTCATCACACCATACCAGTTATGAGGTCATTTCATTTATATATTCAAATTAATGTTCCCTCCCATGATTTTATTTTCCCAGGCCCTTTTATTCCACCTAACAATGGATGTTTTAATAATAAATACAATGTAAACAAAGATTGGTATATTGTCTTCCTTTTTGAGGGTAAAAGTTCATTTTCCCAGGCGCATTGTAGGCAAGACTGTCACTGGCACGGATTCAATGCCATGGCTTGTGGACTCGAGGGAATTCAGCACATGAGAGTCTCAAAATGGAGTTCAGCAATGACACATCAGACCCAAACACGAGCTAGTAACAAAGTCAAAGAGAAACAATTTTAGAACAAAGTATAAATGAATGCACTGTATACCACTTATCTCTACTCTATTCCCCTTACTTTATTTTAACTATAGCAGTAGTGATTAGGCAGAACGAACAGGGTTTAGAACAAGCAGCAGAGCAAAAATTAGCATGTGAAACATAGAGCAGCCATTTTTAGTTCTAGTGCGCAGAAGCAAAGTTTTCCCACCAAAGCAGAGAATACGTCATGTCACGTAAGTGTGACAGACGCATGGGCAGAAAAGTTCCCGTTAGTAAAAGCACATTGACAAGCTTCCCCTAGATACTAGAAATGTTGTGTGGTGCAATATTAGTGATACAAAACATGTTTCTTAATTCATTATGTGTTATTTCGAGTGGGTTTAATCCGAGCAAGTCTCTTTACGTGCGAAACCTTGCTCCATCAGCAACCTGTAGGATATGTTGGCCTGGAGAACAGCTAGCTCACAGTGCCACCATAAGCACCCCCTAACCTTTCCAGGCAACAAATGGTTTCTTGCAACCACTGAACATGACAACCCTGACCCCTCAGGGATCATGGAAATAGATTAGAACCGTTCGCTCAGTCATTCATACTAACTTGTGCTCAGAGAAATATGCAGAGAATACACACTGGGACGTTTTCAATATATTTATTGAACTAACATAATTGTTGGATAGAATGCCCGTGCTGCAGAAGCAGATTAAAGTGATTACAAGCTAAAACAGTGCATATATGCAGGCATATAAAGAAGCAGTATTCAGGCGTAATCCTACTATGCGAACCATACTTTGCGTGTACCTAGAGTGTGTGTAGGTGTGAGGCCAAGAATCTGCCCAAGGGATGATCCAACCGCATCACCTGGTGGGAGAAAATGTAGGAGCCCGTCTTAGTCATGAGCTAGACATCCCTTCAAGGAGATGTCAGACAGCTGTGTGGTGAAGTCTCAGCATGCAGGGACCTTCGATGTCAGCTGAAGGGCCTACTGTGCTAATCTTTTGGGATGCTCATTATTTATAATAGGAATTAGCCTCGCAATGAATGTATGGATTAGCAATGTTATGGATACATAGATAGCCCAGTGGATGAAGTTAGAACAACATTTGTACATAGTGTGAAGAAGGGCCTTGTACATGATGTTCAAGGCATCTCAATAATGTTATAATAACCACAGCAACCACAGTACCGAGACCACCCTATTTGCCACCACAGACGACATCCGCACTCTCCTTGACCAAGGCCACACCGCAGCCTTCATCCTACTCGAACTATCAGTGGCATTCGACACCATTTGTCACCACAAACTAATTGCCAGACAACATGACACCGGCTTACAAGGAACAGCCCTGGACTGGACCAGCTCATTTCTCACCGGAAGAAGCCAAATGATCAGACTGCCACCCTTCCTCTCCGATCCCACGAAAATCAGCTGTGGAGTCCCACAAGTGTCATTACTGAATCCTACCCTCTTCAACATCTACCTAGCCCCCCTCGCCGCTATTGGCCAACAACACAACCTCAACATCGTATCCTACGCAGATGACACCCAGCTCATCCTCTCCCTCACTAAAGACCTCACCAATGCCAAACTCAATTTCCATAAAGGAATGCAAGACGTTGCAGTCTGGATGACCAACAGCTGCCTGAAGCTCCATGCCGAGAAGTCAGAAGTCCTCATCCTTGGAACCACCCCCTTGTCATGGGACAACTCCTGGTGGCCGACCGCCCTTGAAAGCCCACCCTCCCACTCAGATCACACCAAAATCCTCGGTATCATACTCGACTCATCACTCACCATGAACAGACAGGTCAACCCCGTCACCTCTAGCTGCTTATACACACTCCGCATCCTCCACAAGACCTTCAAATGGATACCCCTTTAGTCAAGGAAAACAGTCACCCACGCACTCATCACCAGCAGACTGGACTACGGAAACACGCTCTACGCCAGCATCAACAAGTACCTACTCTGTAAACTCCAAACAATATAGAACACCGCGACTAGACTCCTCCTAAGCATCCCCCAGCACGAACACATCAGCCAAGACCTAGGAAGAATCCACTGGCTCTCTGTGGAGAAAAGAGTCACCTTCAAAATCCTCACTCACGCCTACAAATGCTTACACAACAAAGGACCCAAATGCCTCAACGACAGAATCAACTTCCACTTACTTAAAAAGAAGCCTCCGATCCACCAACCTTGCACTGGCCAAAACCTTGAGCATCCACAGAGCCAGAGCAGGTGGAAGATCCCTCTCTCATACTGCAGCCAAGACCTGGAAAGAGCTACTGGCAGAATCAGACACGGTCCGTCCCTGAGCACAGTCAGAAAAACCCTCAAGACCTGGCTCTTTGGCTAAACAGAACTGCGAAATCCCCCCTCTCCCCCAGCACCTTGAGACCCTCATGGCTAAGTAGCGCACTTACAATCCCCTTATTGATTGATTGAAGCTAGATGTGTAAACAAAGTAGTTTCAGGGAAACTAATCCAACATTGTTGCACATGTATATACGTGCAAAAGGTCACAGTCTAAATGTCATTGTGATAAATGGGACAATGTATGAAATTAGCTGCTTCGCTAAATGGGTCTAACCAGGGCACATAAAAATGTTGTGACTGTTGTGTTGTGATGAGCCATTTTATGTTTTAAATGTGTTGTGCTTGCACTTACTTCAATGAGTGTTTCTCAAATTCCTCTGATAGCGGGGAACTAGTTTGTAAAGGCAAACTAAGATCTAAGTCAGAATACGGTTGATTCTGGGTAGCAGAGAAAATGTCCCAAATTATTTTAATCTTATCTTCGGAAATATCTTCTAAGGAGTCACATAGTAATTGAGAGGCGGGGACGGAAGGATTACAGGCACGCAGCTTCACAAATTCATTCAATGTTTTAAAAGGCTCCTTTGTGTAGTTCCCTGCCTGGGTTATTTTATCTGTGATATAAAGTCTATGCAACGCCTTAATATGATTGTGGTAATTTTTTTATGTCTTCCTATACTTTTTTGTATGAAGACGTTTCGTCATGCATGCGCCACCTGCGTTCTGGGCATTTGTATTTGTATTTTTCCTGATACAGTTCACAGTGGCGGCTCGCAGAGAGAGTGCTGCGGTCGGTGAGGCGGGGAGGAGGAAGAACCGGATGGGGGGGTAGTGGAGTCGGACATACAACGGTAAGGAGTAAAGTAACTAAATAAATATATTAAACTATTTACTTTGCGCTCGCTGCATTGCTAACAACAACTTTGCTGCAACACAACCGGAAGTGTTT
The DNA here is from genome assembly GCF_964263255.1 of Lissotriton vulgaris. Classification (NCBI taxonomy): domain Eukaryota; kingdom Metazoa; phylum Chordata; class Amphibia; order Caudata; family Salamandridae; genus Lissotriton; species Lissotriton vulgaris. The sequence goes on along the minus strand of NC_141685.1, from coordinate 336,827,859 downwards.
TTGTCCACTGAGTCCGGAGTGCCATTTGAGGACAGGCCAGCTGGATCATGCCTCTCTACCCCACTCTACGAGGCATGCAGGGTGACGCAGGAATCAAATTGTAGTTTGGGGTGATGACCATTGGCCTTGCACATCGCGGTACCAAGAAATAACGCAAGGGGACCGACCATGCAGTAGGATATTCAATGGTGAGTGGATTCTACCACATTTTTCCAAGCTTTGGGAGCCAAGAGGCCAGAGCTGTCACCAGGAGGAGGAAGTAACGAAAGGGTAGTGGGCAAGTGGCTCAACTCACCCTTCAAGTGCAGTAGTACTTTGTCTGCAATATTGTTTATGATAACAGTCACAAATGATGGATACTCACCTGGCTAGGCAAAGGTTCAGCAGTATAACCCTAAAGTGTCTGCGTAGAGCAGTAATACCAAAGCAGATCACCGAGCAAAGCTCTCATGCAACAAATCAAGAGCTCACTCCACAGGAAGTGACTGAGGACAATGCTGGAGGGCCATTTGGAAGGGCAGCAGGGTCCAGCATCCATGTATCGGGGCCGAGGATGGCTATGTCGAGAGTGCCACATGCATGTTGAGGAGATTCCAAATCTCACCTCACACCCCATGAGAGTGTCATAGCAGGGGAGCACAAGCAGACAAGCAGACCTAATGCCCTGGCCCAGGTGGTACAGGTGGTACAGTGAAAAGCCAGGTGTAAGACTAATGGGGAGCCCATCAGTTTCTTAGGGTGCAATGAGGCGCACGCCTGCCATCCCAAATATTGAACAGCAGGGGCCCCTTCCTCCCCGGCAGCAGAATCCGGGCATGCACAGCCTAATTTGGAAGCCCTGGCACATCAAATCTCTATACATTGAAGCAGGTGATTCAAGCAGTGCATGGTGTAACAGGAAACTAATGCAATCAGGAATGTCCCTGGAGCCCAGCTTCTCTTTTAATTTAGGCAGCAACCATTTGGGACACGGGATATCCAACCCAGAGTGCAACTGCTTATTTAGTTAAACGCAGCAGGTTACGGGGTCCCCAGGCCTCCACTCACCAACGAGCAGTTCCTCAAAAGCACTGCACCACGCATGGCCTACCGCCATCCCAGACTGTGCCTGGCTGATGATTTCAGTGGTGTGCAGTAGTGCACACACTCTTTACCGCAATATTATTCCCATACAATTAATCACACACCGACAGAACCACTTACATACCCATTCACACTTCCATACAATCACTCATGCACCCACTCACTCACCCTTATAGCCACTCATACAGACATTTACTCTCCAATACAGCCACTCACACCCATTCACTTACCTATTCATGCACATACATACACATACTCACTCACCCATGGATCCCATAGAGCCACTCACACACCCACACACTCACTCATACAGCCACTAATTCAACCACACAGGCACTCACACACTCACTCACTCTCCAATCCAGCCACTCACACAGCCATTCAACCTTCAAAAGGGGCGGTACATGCTCAGGCACCGCCGTAGGGTTTATGATATCCCTTTCCAACAACCTTTCCTTAACAGTCCAACCACCACTGAAAGGCTGTCGGAAAGGGACTTTGGGGGCAATTAGCAGGGCCCCCGTTCCCCAGGGCTCCCGCTACGGGCCAGCGGGCACACGTAATGCCTCTCCAATGACCATGCACCCCGTGCCTTGCACCACATTTTGCCTGCAACTCAGTGCTGGGATGTTTGTAAATATGCCTTTTGTCTTTGGGGCTTGTGCTGAGGCCCTTTTCCAGGCTGCAGAACAAGCCTCAATGGCAAAAGTCATGTTTCTGACTACCTACACAGCAGCCTGATAGTAATTCGGTGGGTGGGACCGCCGGCTATCTGTCGGCCGGACCTGATCCCGCAACGTTGCGTCAGACCACAGTTGTAATACCGTCCTATATGTCAGCTTTAACTTTTTTTTCATTAAAAAAAAAATGTATATATGTGAGAAATCCGGTTTTTCATTGAAGGTGCTGAGGAACATTCAAATCATGGGAATAGACAACAGGAGTATAACCTGTAGACCAGATTGAGATCTGGGTGTCCATGTGTAAAAAAACAACAATATCTCAATTGGATTCACTTTGGTAACAGAAACGTTTATATGTGCAGGACATTACAAAAGATCTGGACATAGAAGAGAGAGAGACTGGAAATTTCAATTGATTTGGAAGTGCATATAGCATCATATATTTAAGGACATATTAAAACAATCAGGAAACAGTTTGAAAAATCAGCACTGGAGCCATATAATGCATTTGGCAACCCAAGGGGGCTTGTGCTTTACGTGATAGTGAGACAAACTGTGACAATGCAAGTGACATATGGGTGAAACAACAGCAAGGGATGCAAACTTACAAAGATGAAAAACACAATATATACAGAGTTGCTGGTTCCTCTTTGGTGAATGGGTATTTACAATTAGTTTGGGAACCAGAGGAAGTACTGCGCCATGGGTTGCGCTGTATTGCTGGTCGACGGCGTTCCAATCCTATTGATTTAGGATCTTCATCAGGATCGGGTTGCCGATTGACAATGGCGTATGGCAAGGTGCTGGTCAAGAGAACTGGTCCCCGTTCTGTTTAGGAAACCGATGAGTGGTAATTCCGGAGGAGGTGGATCTTGGTAGAGGCGCAATAACGGAGCCCCGTTAGGCCGAGGGAGTACCAAGAGTTGAAGACGGTCGAGGAGAAGTACCGTAGGAGGATTCAGTGAATGGATGCGTGAATAGGTCCAGGAACGGAGCCCCGTTCTGGAAATAATTTGAAAAACGAATTGCGGAGGCAGGGTCCAGTGATCCGCTGCCCGACTCCCGGAGTGGGGACGTGATTGAGCACAGGAACGGAGCCCCGTCCTGGCTTTGATTAACAATTAGGGAAATGGAATTGGCGAAGGAGAGTCTGGCGATCCACTGCCTGCCTCCTGGTGTGGGAACCGTGGTGGCGACGATTGACTACCGTCAAGGTCCGGTGATCCTGGATCGGTTAGGCGATCTGTTGAGTAGACCACAATCCGCGTAGATGATGGATTACTGAACATTCAAATCAAGCTGCAACCACAATCCTTGTCAGGGTGAACTACAAAATATTAATTAGCCTATGCTTAATCCTCTGGTAGTTTGGCACAGAAGCTGTCAGACTGAACTTAAAGGCACTGTATTAAGTATTTATGCAGCATTCGAGTATTAAACTGAAAACAAAGAACAAGAAAAACTCATACAAATTTTTTTAAATAGACTACATTTCAATAAATAAAATGACACAAAAACAAATCCACTCAGCAGAACCGGAGTTTTTAATTTCTAAGATTTTTTGTGAAAAAAGCTAAAAGATCAGAGTTCCAACCATGGGTATCTGATCACTTAAGACCGGAGCAAAGTCGAAGTTTAAGGCCGACGGCAATGGAGCACAGTTTGGATACATGAGGTATGTTTGGCCCAGTCTGTAAGACTTAGAAGAAATTTTGAAGGAATGTCCAGAAGATGGTAGAGGTCAGCGAGGCAAGGCAATAGGCTGTTTCCCATAAGGATTCACTGTCACTGGTGAGCACTGGACCAGGTCTTGTGGAAGCCATTGATGATGGCGGGAAAAAGCTCTGAGAGGGAGAAGCCAGATGTGTGGCCAAGGAGGTCATCTTTGTCAATGGGAGCCTACTGCCATTGAGCCCGGTGAAGAATTTTACCTTGGGCCTTAGACAATGTTTTGGAAATTAAATACCTCCAGCAGGACGAAGCTGCAGACCACAGCAAAAGAGGGCCCCATAACTGCATATACCATTGCTCAGAGGTCCTGCTGTAAAGGATTTGCTGTTGCAGAGCAGAACTTAGCAGGAGCTATTTCAAAGTTGAGTTTACCAGCAATGCACCTTGGGCAGATCGGTGGCAGATATGTTCTGGTCTTCTGACATTTCTTCTGGCACTTTATGGTGAAAATATATCTAAGTCCCAACTTTTAGGGTTAGACTCAAGCAGCACCTCTAACACCATTTCCAATGGTCTAGTACATGGGGGGCACCACTTGGAGGGGCTAGGAATCTCTCCAGCAGAGGAAATATGGAGGGGTTCAAAGTCACTGGAACTTGTTATGTCCTTCTTGGTTATACATGATGCCAGCCAACTAGCCCTTGGAGTCTCTCTGATAGTCCTGGGTTGAAGGATATGGTCCTCTTTCCTTCTGCAGCAAGGCAGGCCTCAAGCAGCAGGGCAGCCCTTTTAAGAACTAGGTTGGCCTCAAGCAGCAGGGTAGTATTCTGGAAGGAATGGGACAGTCCTTTGAAGTGCAAGGCAGTCCTTCTGAAGTCTTCCACAGGTCCAGGAGTGTACTGAAGAGGTGGTTCAGGTGGGCCAATACTCATACTTAGTGCCAGTGTTTAAAGTGGGGGTTACATCCTGGCTACCACCACATCTGGTTCTAGAAAGTCCCCCTTTGCATTAGTGTCTGGAAAGAATACACAAAGGCGAACTGTCAAGCTATTTATAGTAATTTGACACAGGCAGAAGGCATCAGATGGTTAGGACAAGCAATTGTTAATGTTCTAAAAGTGTTATTTTCAGAATTGGACCTAAAATCTGACATTACCATTCAAGAGGATTTTGAATTAAATTCCCTTGATTCTAAACTTGACATCCCTATCTGTTCCAATCGAATGTTAGTACTTATTAAAATTAATGCATGGGTTACCTTATTACATAAGACATGTTTTAAAAAGCTACTTGAGTGGGTAGCATAATGGGTGCTGCAGACTCTCTAGTAGCATCTAGTTTACAGGCCTTGGGTACATGTAGTACCATATACTAGGAACGTATAAGTAAATTAAATATGCCAATCAGGTGTAAGCCAATAGTATCTGTTACTAATTTACTTGTTAGACTGACTGCGATATGGTAGCTTCTGAAAGGGGGGCATTGGGTATTTCAGATGCCTTCAACATAGATATTATAGCTCCGGAATCAATCAGTAAACACATTTTTTGACACAGCATTTTCCTAATCACATCCGGACACTTTTGGTCTATTTGAATTGCCTGAGCTAGGAGGCAGTGACCATCTTTCCAGCAGCTCTAAAAGGTTTCATGTGGTGGGGATACAGTGGGAAGTATCCATCAGTCATATCAGGGTCTGAAGACCACTGATTCACTTGGTTTGTTGACGGCTGATGTACTGGTGACTGGGGAGAAAAGGGAGCCCTGGCTTGTGGAGGGGGCAGGGGAGGTGGTAAATAAATATCAAAAGCGTTAGGAGTATAAGCAGAGGCCACCAGCCCTTATTATCTTGGCCCCCCTCTGCGGTTAGTATTTTGTAACAAGAGACAAGCATTGCACCATTGGCCAGGTTTGTAGCAGTAGTGACATTTATTACCTTGCCCAATTCCGCCCTATTCGCCCTTGCCCAGCTCTTCCTCGACCCCTCAAATGATGTAAGCTTTGTACCAAAAGGATAATGATGATAATATATATGTTTTTGTTTATGTGATACTGAACCTCTGTCTTTCTACTACTGAAAATGTATATCTGGAAGAGGAGCTGTAGAAAATACTTTGATCTCCTGTGCCCTTTCCTCAACCTTTTTTATCATCAATTTTGTTTTCCAATTACTAAGCACAACAGCAATATTGGTTGTTTATTTGACCTTCAAACTCATTAAAAAACTGCAGCAGATGCACAGTTTCACACAAATATTCACTTTCTGTGGCCAGTGCTTTGTGTGAAGCTCTGTTACTTTATGAGACTTCATAAAGCTACTGTTTTGAGATCTTATTATTCTATTTATGCTTATTTTATCAGGTACAGCGACACAACAGTCCCTGGTATCCAGATGTCCAACAACAACACAGATAACCTTAAGTGACATACTGACAAAGCATTTGGACATTCTACTATTGGTCGTTCAGGTAAGTTTGTAACCATATTACGTATATTGCTGTAGGTGATCATTTATATTTTCACAACATATTTTTTCACTTATTATCAATGTTATCTATTTGGCCCTTCATCCTTGAAAATAGGGTATACTAATTCTCGTGTACAAGGATTGCTGGTTCCTATAATTACTTACTCATAGAACATTTATGTTACTTTAATGTTAAAATAAGACATGTAGAAATCAAACAGAATCTTCAGGATATGACACACAGATATGTTGCACTTCAGTCAGGGAGTATTTGGCTGTCAGCGAGGAATACTGAGCGTGGTTTTAAAGCATGTTACCTAAATGTTTTATACACTCATGAGAATACATCTTTTTTAATGTTCACTATGCTAAAATTGATGATTTTTGAGGACTGAGCTCGTTTTGAGCTTCTTGTGGAAGGCCTTGTGCTAGCTTTAGGCTTTTGTTTAAGAGAAGGTTATACTTTCTTAGTAATTCAAATCTGGCAACACAGTAGCAGCCAACAAGAAGCAGTAAGCAGGGAATGCAGGCAGGTAAGTGGTATCTGGGATCTAGAGGGAGGGACAGATACAGTACATACAGTAACTGTTGCTTGGGGGCACAGTGCTTTGGGGCACTTGAAAAGGGTAAATTGAGTGACGTGGTAATGGGGCTTCTGTGGAAAGGGGTAGTGAAAACAGGAGACAGGTAAGTAATTGTTTGAAATGGAGATCTCTATTTGGCAGTTGTGTGCACCCTGTCCAAGTAGGGACCCTCATTTTAGTCAGGTTAAGGGAGTTACACACCCAAGATAACCCCTGCTCACCCACTTGGTAGCTTGACAGGAGCAGTCAGGCTTAACTCAGAAGCAATGTGTAAAACATTTGCACAAAACACACACAGTAACACAGTGAAGGCACTACAAATGGACACCACACAAGTTTAGAAAAATAACCAATCTTTATCTAAACCAAACAAGACCAAAATGACAAAAATCCAACATACACAAATCTAGATATTACTTTTAGGAAAATTACTGTAAAAACATGTAGCTCTTTGAAGACAATAGCTCTAACCTGAGCTATCGCAACGTCGTGATAGGTACTTATCCACAGTTAGACACCAACAGTGAGAAGCACGGGCCAGCTATGGAGTCACACGGACCCCCAAGTAACAGTACCTTGGAAAATGATGAAGTCAGAAAAAGCTGCACGGCGTCACAGGGATGAGGAGTCAATGGGTTGAGGTAGCATCGGTTCCTTACTGCCACAGAGGAGGTGAGGCATCAGGTCCTGGCTGTGCAGCTGAGGTGAGGTGACGTCTAGTCCCTATTACGGTGCATTGTCGATGAGTCCAGGGAGTCACTCACATTAGTTATTGGCTCTGTGATGATGCAACAGAGATTGCATCATCTATTCAGGTGTAAGTGATAATTCCTCCCACTACTCTAGCTCAGGGAGACCCATCAGCCTGGTGACGGGCCATCAGGATATGCAGGGCACACCTCAGCTCCCTTTGTGTGGCTGTCTAGAGTGAATGCACAACAGCCCAGCTGTCATCCTAAACCAGGCGTGGATTCCACTGGCAGGCAGAGGAACAGGATGGTAAAGCAATAAAATGTCCACTTTCAGCAAAGTGCTGTCGGAGAGGTCATGGCTTCCGTGCCAGTCGTGGTGTGTCATGGTGTAGGTAGTTGGAGTCAATAAGGTTGATGGCGTCAGCAACACTAGGGCTGCGGTGCACGGCAGCGGTATGCCCTCAGCTCTGGTACAGGCAACAGATTCAATGTTGCTGCTCTTGTGCTGCAGCACCAGCTACACGATTCCAAGGGCCCAGGAACTGGAATTGGCACCTCTTGGCAATCAGGACTTCCAGGAGAGAAGTCCAGGTTCTGTTTAGCAAGTTGCAGATAAAATCGTTGATGGTCCTTAGACCTCCAACTCTAGACAATCATACACAAGCCCTTGGAGATCCTTGACAAGCTTTATAAGAAAGTAAAGTCCAGTGCTTCTGATTCTCAAGACCGAAGCAGCAAGCAGTAGGCCAGCACAACACAGCAACAAGCAGATTGGCAGGTGCCCTCCTGCAGCTTCTCTAGCTCTTCGTCTTGGCAGAATCTCCTCTTGATCCAGAAGTGTTCAAATACTTACACCCCTTTCTACCTTTGAAGTAGGCATATTTCAAAGGATAGTCTTTGTAGTGCACAGATCCTGCCTTGCCCTGATCTGGCTCCAGATACACTACTGGGGGGTAGAGACAGCTTTGTGTGAAGACAGGCAGAGGCCTATTCAGGTGTAAGTGATAATTCCTCCCACTACTCTAGCTCAGGGAGACCCATCAGCCTGGTGACGGGCCATCAGGATATGCAGGGCACACCTCAGCTCCCTTTGTGTGGCTGTCTAGAGTGAATGCACAACAGCCCAGCTGTCATCCTAAACCAGGCGTGGATTCCACTGGCAGGCAGAGGAACAGGATGGTAAAGCAATAAAATGTCCACTTTCCAAATATGGCATTTTCAAACACACAGATGTGTTTTTAAATTCTGAGTTCACGGAACCCAACCTCCAAATCTCTATCTCTTCCCAATTGAAAGTTACACTTGTAGGGTGTTTCAAGGCAGCACCAAAGATAACCTATTGGAGAGATAGTCCTTGCAATAGTGGAAAACGAAACTGTCAGTATTTCACTATTAGGACTTGTAAACCATACCAGTACATGTCCTACCTTTCACATACACTGCACACTGCTAATTGGGCAACCTTGGGCCTACTTTAGGAGGGCCTTACATGTAGTAAAAGGGGAGGTTTGGGGCCTGGCAAGTGGGTGCATTTGCCAGGTCAAGTCCTATTAGTATTAGTATGTCTATCAACACAGTTTATATGATGACATCTGTTGGTGCAAAGTGCTGTCGGAGAGGTCATGGCTTCCGTGCCAGTCGTGGTGTGTCATGGTGTAGGTAGTTGGAGTCGATAAGGTTGATGGCGTCAGCAACACTAGGGCTGCGGTGCACGGCAGCGGTATGCCCTCAGCTCTGGTACAGGCAACAGATTCAATGTTGCTGCTCTTGTGCTGCAGCACCAGCTACACGATTCCAAGGGCCCAGGAACTGGAATTGGCACCTCTTGGCAATCAGGACTTCCAGGAGAGAAGTCCAGGTTCTGTTTAGCAAGTTGCAGATAAAATCGTTGATGGTCCTTAGACCTCCAACTCTAGACAATCATACACAAGCCCTTGGAGATCCTTGACAAGCTTTATAAGAAAGTAAAGTCCAGTGCTTCTGATTCTCAAGACCGAAGCAGCAAGCAGTAGGCCAGCACAACACAGCAACAAGCAGATTGGCAGGTGCCCTCCTGCAGCTTCTCTAGCTCTTCGTCTTGGCAGAATCTCCTCTTGATCCAGAAGTGTTCAAATACTTACACCCCTTTCTACCTTTGAAGTAGGCATATTTCAAAGGATAGTCTTTGTAGTGCACAGATCCTGCCTTGCCCTGATCTGGCTCCAGATACACTACTGGGGGGTAGAGACAGCTTTGTGTGAAGACAGGCAGAGGCCTATTCAGGTGTAAGTGATAATTCCTCCCACTACTCTAGCTCAGGGAGACCCATCAGCCTGGTGATGGGCCATCAGGATATGCAGGGCACACCTCAGCTCCCTTTGTGTGGCTGTCTAGAGTGAATGCACAACAGCCCAGCTGTCATCCTAAACCAGGCGTGGATTCCACTGGCAGGCAGAGGAACAGGATGGTAAAGCAATAAAATGTCCACTTTCCAAATATGGCATTTTCAAACACACAGATGTGTTTTTAAATTCTGAGTTCACGGAACCCAACCTCCAAATCTCTATCTCTTCCCAATTGAAAGTTACACTTGTAGGGTGTTTCAAGGCAGCACCAAAGATAACCTATTGGAGAGATAGTCCTTGCAATAGTGGAAAACGAAACTGTCAGTATTTCACTATTAGGACTTGTAAACCATACCAGTACATGTCCTACCTTTCACATACACTGCACACTGCTAATTGGGCAACCTTGGGCCTACTTTAGGAGGGCCTTACATGTAGTAAAAGGGGAGGTTTGGGGCCTGGCAAGTGGGTGCATTTGCCAGGTCAAGTCCTATTAGTATTAGTATGTCTATCAACACAGTTTATATGATGACATCTCTATGACAATGGAATGTTGGATGTTTGAATGTTCACTGTACCATAGACCAGCATCCTGGGAGCTGTGGAGGCTAACGGTCAATAAACTTGATGTCTCATTACCTGTGTGTCTCAGCGTGATTACTTCAATTTGGCGACGAAGACTGACCGTTACACATTCTCTTCTTTGAGAGATAACATATTTGTTTAATGGATTTAATTTTAACCATGTCATCGGAAATAGTACTCAATGTGAAGTGATTATTTTATTCTAATGTGTGATGTGACAGAGATAGAGTTTTGCAACCGTATTTATTAATCTTTACATTTATGAAAATGTATATTTCATGACTTAATTTTATTTAATTTTTTTCTAGTGTTTACAGGTTGTGTTTGTGAATTGTTTTCTGTATAAGTAGTCTTTATTTTATTTGGTCACCAATTTGCAGAATGTGCAAGCGCCACCTCCATTTTTACAGCTCCCAGGTGATCCTCCTGTCAAATGGAAGGTTTGGTTCAGGGCGTTTGAAAAATATTTAGGAGCAATTGGTGGTAATAGATTTAGCGCACAAAGAAAACGTTTCATCTGGGAACATAATTTAGGATTTGAAGGACAAGCTGTCTTGGAGCATCTTGATCTATGGAGGCAATTGAGTGTGAGGATGAGATAGATGATTTTCAAAAAGCTGTTAGAATGTTACAAAAACAATTTGATTAAAAAGGCAGTATTGTAGTTGCTAGACACAAATTTTTGACAAGAATTCAGGAAAAAGATGAAAGTATTGTTTCTTATGTAGCTGCTCTTCATATACTTGCATCAGAATGTGAGTTTGAACATTTTACAACACAGCTCATTTGTCATCAGATTGTTGTTCATACCAATGACAGAAAAGTACATCAGGAGTTACTTACTCTGAAGAATACTACTTTACAAGAAACTATTTCTATAGTTAAAAGTATTGAGTTGTCACAAAAGGAGTCAAGAGAGTTGAAACCAGAGACAAACCTAGTTGGGGCAATAAAAGATGGTAGTGACAAGAATAATAAAGGACAAAATGTATCCAACAGACCACAAATGGATCCTAAAAGTTCAAATCATGTTTTGAACAAAAATGAGAAGAGGGGCACTTATTATAAAAATGTGTGCAGTAAATGTGGTTTTCCTCCTCATTTTCCAAACACAAAGATTTGCCCAGCTAGGGCTGCTAAATGTCACAAATGTGGTAAAAATGGACACTTTGCGAAAGTATGTAATTTCAAGGGAAGCGTAAGTGTGGTAAATAATGAGGGTGACAAATCTAATGATGCAGAGTGTGAAGTGGTTAGTTCTTTATCTGACTTAGTGGTTGTTGTTCATGATGATGCTGAAGATTGTGTTGACCCAGTGGTTGAGATTATAGTAGATGATTAGCCTCTTAAATTGTTAGTTCAATCAGGGGCACGAATGACAATGATTACTGATGAGTTGTTTGTGAAAACTTGGAGTGATAAACCACTTAATCCACCTGATAGGTGCCCTGTTTCTTATGAGGGTAGAAAAATAGAATTATCTGGACTTTTCGAAAGTTCTCTGGTATTCAAGAATAGACACATTTATGGAAAGGTTTATGTAGCTAAGAAAGGCCTCAACATTTTAGGATGGTACCACCAAGGATTATTTTGTATGACACTCAGACCAGGTACTAAAGAGCAAGTGTTGGTGGTTGTAGAACACAGTTGTGATGAAAATAAATTGACAGTACTTTACAAATTTCCCAAAGTTTTTGGAAATAATTTAGGACACATCAGTGGATTAAAACTTTTTATTAAAGTAAAAGAAGGTGCATCTCCAGTTAAACATAAATTACGAAATGTGCCTTTCAGCATTAGGGATGATCTTTCAGCTGAACTTCGGAAAATGTGCGAATCAGGGGTCATTGAACCTATAGAATCATCTCTTTGGTTGTCCCCATTGGTTGTCACGCTGAAAAAAAATGACAGTCTTAGGGTTTGCATTGATTTATGCAGTTTAAACAGAGAGATTTGGGTTGATTCGCATCCTCTCCATCGTATTGATGACATCCTGTCCAAGTTTTATGGTGCTAATTTTTTTTTAAAATAGATCTAGCATCGGCATATCATCAAGTTGAACTAGACCCTACAATCCAACACTCAATTGCCTTTGTATCACCCATAGGTACATTTCAGTTTAGGAGGATGCCGTTCGGATTGGCTTCAGCAGCCTCTGTTTTTCATCGCATTATGGAGAAGGTGTTGGAGGGGGTTGCTGACACGGTTGTTTACCAAGATGATATTTCAGTGGCAGGTAACAGTAAGGAGTCTCATGACAAAAATCTTCTTTGTGTTCTGGAGAGGTTAAATTCTAAAGATATTGTAGCGAACAAGCTTAAATGTGTTTTGGCGTGCAATCTATTGAGTATTTGGGACATCACATATCGGCTAAAGGAATTATACCCAGGGAAGGTCTTATTCAAGCAATTGTTGATGCTCCTTGTCCTTCCTCTAAAGAACTGTCTCTTCGTTCCTGGGTATGTGTGAATTCTATTCAAAGTTCATCCCACATTTGTCATCAAAAACTGCACACATGTTTTTAAATGGAATGAGGATTGTGAAAATGAATTTATTGGCGTTAAGAAAGATTTGGGGTCTTGTAAGATTCTCACTCCTTTTGATTTCAATTTAAAATGTACTCTTTCAGTTGATGCGGCCTATATGGTCTGGGATTTCTCAAAAGAAACAAGGGAAAGAATATACAGTTGGGTTTGCTTCACGGGCCCTGCGTCCAAGTGTAAAAAAATATTCAGTTATTGAACGTGAGCTTTTGGCGTGTTGTTGGGCAGTTGAGAGATTCAAGTGTTTTTTGTGGGGTAAAAGTTGTAATCTTCTAACAGACTGTAAACTACTAGTTCCCATTCTTGAAGGGAAAATTGTGAAAGACCATACTCCAAGGATTGCCAGGCTTAGTTCAAAATTGTTGCAGTACAAGTTTGATGTCGGACATATTTCTGGAGGAAAAAACATTAGGGCTGATTTTCTTTCAAGATTTCCTCTTCCTCTTTCCAAATATGATCACGAGGAAAATGATGATGAGGAATTTTTAATTGCTGCAAAAGCAACAGTTGATGGACAGAATGCAGAACAATGTCATACAATCACCCCAGTACAGAGATCTCAGCCTAAATCCATCGTTTTTTTGCACTCCACACCACCCCAGTTCAGACATGGCCATATGCAAGCCTTGACCCTGTGCCTCATGGGAACAATCCAGCCCGAACTGCCAAGCCATGTGTTTCCTGGACCGGAATCAAGCATCCTAGGACCGGTTTCTGGCTATCAGCCGTCTTCAGCCAGGATAGCTTGACTCCAATACAAAATGGCCAGCTGACCTGGTCAAAGGCCTTCTATGCATTGAGCGAGAGAAGGTAGGAGGGTATAACACTACGATCACATTTTTCCACTAGATGAGCGGTCCAGCAGGTGTTATCCACCCCTTGCCAGTTACGGATGAAGCCAACCTAGTCAGGGTCAATCAAGCCAGGGAGATATGTCTCCAGGCAAATTGGCAAGATCTTGGTATAGAGTTTAGACTCCATGTTTAAGAGTGCAATGGGATGGTAAGAGGTGCACAGAGAGGGGTCCTTGCCAGGCTTAGGGATGAGAGCAATTTCTGCCTCTGCCATCGTCGATGTGAGACCGTATTCAGAAGAGAATGAGTTAAGAGCCCCAGGAGGCGGTCTTAGAGGCGAGGGAGAAAGGTTACCAGAAGCCCATCAGGCTCTGAGGTTTTATCTATCAGTAGATCCTTTGGGGCCTTGTGTAATTTGGCAAGGATAATAGGGCCTCCAAAAGTTCAGCGGGAGCCGGGTCTATAGGATGCCAAGTGCAGGAGCCAAGGCTGGAATCTATGAGTGTGTGAGAGGCCCCGTCCTCCAAGTTAAGGGCCTGATAAAAATCATGGAAGGCCTTTTGTTGTGCCTGTTCAGTGGTAACTCAGTCACCATAGTTGGTCGTGATCTTGGCTGTATGTGTACTAGCAAGTTGATGTTGTGTTTTGCGTGCTAAGAGTGCTGCAAATTTATCTCCCCCTCATAGTACTTACTGGTTATGTGGGTGTGCAGTTGACCATGCAGGGCCAACTGTCTTCTTTTACGATGGGAGGGGGCAGTCTGGTCAAGACACTCAAAAAATTCGTTTTCGGAGGTTAAACCTGCCTCTGCCTGACGAGATTCCCACGTGCGGGCAATGGCAACGGAGGAAAAAACCCTCCTGATGATAGCCATAAAACCATCTCAAAGGGTGTAAGCCGAAGTTTCAGAAAGGTCATTAAGCACAAAATAATCAGTAATCCCCTTTCAAATCTCTGCCATGTCTACTGGATCCCAGAGGAGGTATGGGGGAAATCTCCATCGTGAACGCCCAGGCCAACTCCACACAACTTGCACATGCGCCTGATCCGATATGGAGATGTCCGATATGGTGACAGTTTAGAAATCTCTGAGGAGGGAGTGAGTGAGAAAGAAATAGTCTTTTCTGGAATAATAGGTGTGGCCATGTGAATAAAAAGAGAAGTCACAAATGTCTGGGTGTTTGTACCTCCAGGCATCTACCAAGCCCATGTCTGTGAGGTCTCTCTTGAGTGCTGCCAAATATTTCCAGCACCCTGAAAGGTGGAAGTGGTATGATCCAGCCACGGGTCTCAGACAAATTTTAAATCCCCACCCATGATGATATCACCCTCCACAGATGTCAGCTGGTCATGAAGTAAGTTTCTAAGGAAAAGATCCTGTGCCTGATTGGGGGCATAAACATTCGAGATTGTGAGGGGGCGTGAACTGTGTTGTATGGTATGTTTCACAAAAAAATGACCATTGGTGTCCTGCACTGTCTTAAGTACATGTGTGCGGAAGCCTGCCTTACACATAATGGTCACTCCTACTGTTCTGGTGGGTGCATGTGCATTAAAATAACATGGGTATTTCAGGTGAAGCATACGTGGGCTGTTGGCTTTTAGGAGATGAGTCTCCTGGAAGGGGGCGTGGCTAAGAAGCTGATGAGGACCGCGCCGACCCCACTGACTATCCTGGATTGGAAGCCACTATCGAGCATCTGAGGAACGGAGATTGTGCTTGTGGGCGCTGGAGGCCGGTAGCGACGACTTCAGGTGACATTGCACACCCGCTGGAGCACGGAGACCGGGAGGAGTGCTGAGCTCGGCCCGAGCACTCGCAAAATGTCACTTGTGGCGGCCGTTCTGCTTCCTTTATGAGCCCGTAGGGGGGATTTGGACTGGGGCACCTGAGACTGTGAGGTCTCTTCTTGGAGGTGACGAGCGCCACCTGCCCCCTGACCCGGCAAGACACTTGCGGTGGATACGGAGTGGGGTCCACGGAGCCGCGAGCGCTGTGTGTGTCGGCTCGGCTCTGGAAATGCCCGGCTGTGAGAATTCGGGAGGTGGGCAGAGAGGAGGTGGAGTACATCCTGCGGTGGTCTGACCGGAGGAGACGCACGGAGATTGGAGGGGCACCTCTCCTGTCTGGGCTTTGCACTGTGGACTTTGCGGGGGGCATTGCTCCTGGATTCGACCCCCCTATCGCAAGCCTGAGCGCTCTCAAATTGGCGCTGGTGGTGGATAGTCAGCTATTACTGAGTGCCAAGAGGAAAGATTTGGACCGGGACTGCTGCAACTGAAAAGTTTCTTGGAGCGTCGAGCGGCATTCAACCCCTGAAACGGCAGGGTATTTGTTGCGCATAGTGCTGGGACTGATGCCTTGGCTTTGGGAGTGCCCTACTGTGACGTGGTGAGTGGTAGCCGGAGGAGACGGCAGGCCTGGTGACCGTGGTGGCTCGACCGATGGTGGTAGGTGGGGGGGTCTGAGCAGAGCCCCACTTGTCTGGGCTTAGCATTGTGGGCTCGCTGGAGGGTATGGCTTGAAGAGCTGGCCACCCTCTTCCAGGCACTGAGGAGTGGAGGACTTCGTACCTGGGAGGCACAAGGGAGCATTCCCTGAGGGCGCTTGAGGCACCAAAGCATTGATAGGAGCAATTGGTGGATGCCTGTACCGGCACGCGCTGGGTCCCTGGAGGATCGGGTGAGCGGGGACTGTGGCGCTGAACTGATTGCAAGGGCTGCATTAATAGCGGAGGAGCCTGCGGATACAGCAGGGTAAGAGGGGATAACGGGCAGATGGTGGAACGGGTCACATTGATTCTGCAGAGTGGAGACTGCTTTGGGAGAGGTGAAGAGGCAGAGGATCTCTCTCTGGGACTCCGGATTGTAGTCACTATTGGGAGCACAGTGGATGTACTTGACCGCCACCCTGGTCACGCTGTGGACAGTGGTAATACACTTGGGAACCAGTGGAGGTCCATCTCCTGCGGTGGTTGAGGTGATCAAGACAATCATTTAGATGTCCTGTTTATTACTGAAACGTGGATGGATGAGGCGTCAGACCCTGATTTAGTATTTGCCATACCTCAGGGATATAAAGCTTACCGACAGGATAGGGTACTAAAAAAAGGAGGTGGGTTGGCCATCATAGCTCGAGAACGCTTTGTCGTTAGAACATCATCCATTCCAGCTACCGCATGCGAAGCCCTGCAGTTCGATATTAAGCTTACTGACTTCGTCAATTTCAAGGGTGTACTCTTATACCAACCTCCTGGTACAAGGACTGCGTTCTTAGCTACTCTAAGTACGATATTAGAGTCAATAGCCACTGAAGAGTCTTTCACTGTTATGGGTGACATGAATTTTCATCTAGAACAAGATGATGATAAGGATACTTCTGCCCTTATCACAGACCTGGATACACTGGGTCTCAGACAAATGGTTATCTCCCCCACCCATCAGGCTGGACATACCTTAGACGGTATCTTCTCCAATGTGGAGGGCTTA
The DNA here is from genome assembly GCF_964263255.1 of Lissotriton vulgaris. Lineage (NCBI taxonomy): Eukaryota > Metazoa > Chordata > Amphibia > Caudata > Salamandridae > Lissotriton > Lissotriton vulgaris. Next base: position 336,810,945 of record NC_141685.1, on the reverse strand, counting down.
CATATATTAAACATCTTACCCATGCCCTGGACTGACCATTATGTTATATTTAGCAGACTGACAATTAATGAAACCTTGAAAAAAAAGGTCACTCTGCCTGTCCCAGGATCTTTCAAAGTATGGAAAAATATTAACCAGACTGAATTAACAAAGTTATTGGACAGCACTCGTCCATCTCTGTCCACTGACCCTAATATCGCTACGCGACAATTTCATGACTGGCTAGGCCATGCCGCCAATCTCCTAGTACCAATCAAAATTAAATCTAGGAATAGAACCACACCATCCGCCCCATGGTACACATAGGAACTAAGGAGGCAAAAACCACTGAGTAGGAACAGGGAAAGGCACTGGCGCAAAAACTATGATACAGAGAGTAAGGCCAAATATAAAGAATCATTGACCGTATATAAAGCTATGATCACGGAGGCAAAAAAAACATTATTTTCAGAACAAATTGAATAAGCTAAAAACTCGAGTAGGCAATTATATGACATCACCAGAACTCTGTCAGGCAATGCCCCAGATCTTACCCCATCCCCTTCACAATCATTTTGTGAGGCACTGGCTAATTTCTTTTTCTCCAAAGTAAATAATATTTATCAGGCTTTTACCCCGAACCCGACAATAACAGCACCTGTCTATCTGCCTTCCGATAAGGTTTTGACCAGCTTTAAGGCTCTTACTATCGATCAAATTAAGATCATTGTCTCCTCTATCAAAACTGGATCGGCACTAGATCCCTGTCCATTCTCAGTCCTCCCACCGGTCATGAACACACTCATCCCGGTCATCACTTCAGTTTGCAATTCTATACTGGCCTCTGGGATATTCCCAGATTCCTTAAAGAACACGCTGGTGAAACCCCTGTTGAAAAAAGCAAGTCTGGATAAGGCCGAATTAAAGAATTATAGGCCTATTGCAAGCCTCCCTTTTTTAGCTAAAGTGATCGAAAAAGCCATGAATCAACAACTACCTGAGCATGTAGAGAAACATCTTCTACTGGACGATTCACAATTCGGTTTCCGAAGATATCATGGTACTGAAACCGCCTTAATTAAAGCCACAGACGACATCAGGGCAATTCGCGACCAGGGAGGGACAGCAGTACTGGTTTTGCTGGATCTATCGGCGGCCTTTGACACGGTCGACCATAGGATCTTGGTCGACCGTGTCGGAAAGATGGGCATTCACCATACTGCGAGAGATCTGCTTGCATCCTTCTTGGCCGATAGAACACAGGCTGTCACCCTGGGGCCATACCAATCTGCTAAACTGTCACTACCGTGTGGGGTGCCTCAAGGCTCATCCCTAAGTCCGACACTATTTAATATCTATGTGTCGGACCGTGCTAATGTCATCAAAGCATATGGGATGAGCCTAACCTCCTACGCTGATGACACACAATTGGTTCTGGCCATCAAAGGCGATGGACACGAGGTGGCAGAGCGCTTCCAACGCGGAATGCTAGCAATCGGAGAGTGGATGGCGTCAAACTGCCTTAAACTCAACTCTGAAAAAACGAAGGTGCTCATCTTTGGAACTCGGTTACCAGACTGGTCGGCAACCTGGTGGCCATCAGCCTTTGGAACCCCTCCTAGCCCAGCCCTTAAGGTCAGGAACCTGGGAGTAACTTTTGATGCGGATCTTAACTTTGTGGCACATGTGAATAGAGTAGCGGCAGCCGCCCATCACAAATTAAGAATAATCAGAAAAATCATCCCGTTCTTGCCAGAGGTAGCCGCTAAAACATTGGTCAGCTCTTTAGTGTTATCATCCCTTTACTATTGTAATGGCCTATTTTTAAATGCCCAGGTTAGGGTAACTAAGAAGCTTCAGACAATCCAGAACGCAGCAGCACGCCTGCTTTCTAGAACTCCCAAGTTTTCGGCCATATCAGACACTATCAAGACATATCACTGGCTGACGACCCGCAATCGGATCAAATTTAAATCACTTTGCATAGTATACAAGACACTTCATGACCAAGGACCACATTATTTTAAGAACCAGATGATACCCTACAGACCTACCAGACAGCTTCGATCCGCTACTCTCAACCAACTGGTGGTTCCACGGTCAAAAGCAGTTTCATGGGGTGATCACCGCTTTTTAGTCGCGGCACCCAAATTATGGAACACCCTGCCGCAGCACATCAGGACAAGCCCCTCACTTTTGCAGTTTCGCAAAAGACTGAAGACCTGGCTTTTTAGTCAGTAATATCGACAATTAACCTTCAGGATCCTTTTTTATCTGGAGAAAATTAGGTGAATAATCTAGCGCCGAGACGCCTACAGGTATTCGTTCGCGCTCAATAACTTGCAAAAATAAATAAAAAATCAGGGGCCGTCACTAGAAACGAGACACTGGCTATGGGCATGCTGTGACTAAGCATGGGCGGAAAATCCGTTCTGCTCGTGGATTTTGCGGATTTTCGGTAAATTCGCAATCCGCAAGATTCGCGAATTTCCCGCAAAATCCGCAAATTCGCACGCAGCAGATTTTTTTTGTCTTGGTGATACAATTTTGCGGCGTGCGGCATTTACTTACCGCCATTCAGCGTTTGCCGAGTTGTTTTTCTCGATATTTTGCGAGTGCTGTGCCATTTTGGATCTTGCTGCCGGATTCCGCGGGAGTTTGGCGACCGCGATTACGTAATCGCGTCTTGCCACCTTGCACAGCACGCATCGCGAGAGTTTGCAATTGCGAACACGTAGATGCCGCGAGCAGCAACAATCTCGCACTCGCGAAATTACAAAATTTGAAATTCTGCACAAGAAATCCACCAGCAAGCAGCATAAACCTTCTGAAAATGATGATTTTTATCAGAATACCTCCTCAGGTTGACATTTGCCTGCACATTTTTTTGCAAGGAGTCCATTTTTGAGGGGGTGGGGGTGGGAGGAAGGAAGTGCCCCACAGTCTCCAATTTCCTGTTCCTGTCCAGCAGGCTCCTCCCAGTGCTTTCTTCATGTGCTGGTCACTTTCAATCGGATTCTTCACCTGGAAGGATTACTTTTTGTGTATGCTGCTGGATATTTGGATTTGAGGCCTTTTTGACTTTCTTTGGATCACTTTTGGATTAGAAATTTCACAAGTAAGTTTGTTTGGGACATTACAGTTGCTGCAAGTACAATTGTGGAATTTTCGATTTTTGGGCTGTTGTTGGGGCCTTTTGCCCAGGGGTACTCAGTGGTGGGTGGACTGAGTCTTTCTGTGGGTCTCTTTAATAAAAACATCATGGAGGGCCTGGATGGCTTGGGATTGTGCTGATTTTTCTGTGATTTTCGTTTTTTTGGGCTGTTGTTGTGGCCTTTTCACAAGGGGTAGTGAGTGGTGCATGGACCTAGTCTTTCTGTGGGGTGTCTTGAATTTAAACATCATGGAGGGCTTCGGATTGTGCTGATTTTTCTGTGATTTTCGTTTTTTTGGACTGTTGTTGTGACCTTTTCACCAGGGGTAGTGAGTGGTGCATGGGCCTAGTCTTTCTGTGGGGTGTCTTGAATTTAAACATCATGGAGGGCCTGGATGGCATAGGATTGTGCTGATTTTTCTGTGTTTTTCGATTTGTTTGGGCTGTTGTTGTGGCCTTTTCACCAGGGGTAGTGAGTGGTGCATGGGCCTAGTCTTTCTGTGGGGTGTCTTGAATTTAAACATAATGGAGGGCATGGATGGCATGGTATTGTGCTGATTTTTCTGTGTTTTTCGATTTTTTGGGGTTTTCATGGGGACAGGCCATGTGGGCGGGGGCCATTTTGAGTGCTGCTACAGGCAGGCCATGTGCTGGGAGGCAGGGGGCCATTTTGAATGCAGGTAGTGTTCTTAGGTCTGCAACCATTTTGCCTAGGTTTCAACCATTATGCCCAGGGGTAGTGAGTGGTGCATGGCCCTAGTCTTTCTGTGGGGTGTCTTGAATTTAAACATCATGGATGGGATGGGATTGTGCTGATTTTTCAGTGTTTTTCGATTTTTTGGGGTGTTGATGGGGACAGGCCATGTGGGTGGGGGCCATTTTGAGTGCTGCTACAGGCAGGCCCTGGTCATGTGCTGGGGGCAGAGGGCCATTTTGAATGCAGGCAGTGTTCTTAGGTCTGCAACCATTTTGCCTAGCTCTCAACCTTTATGCTCAGGGCTAGTGAGTGGTGCATGGGCCTAGTCTTTCTGTGGGGTGTCTTGAACTTAAAAAACATGGAGGGCTTGGGATTGTGCTGATTTTTCTGTGATTTTCGTTTTTTTGGGCTGTTGTTGTGGCCTTTCACCAGGGGTAGTGAGTGGTGCATGGGCCTAGTCTTTCTGTGGGGTGTCTTGAATTTAAACATCATGGAGGGCCAGGATGGCATGGGATTGTGCTGATTTTTCTGTGTTTTTCGATTTTTTGGGGTGTTCATGGGGACAGGCCATGTGGGTGGGGGCCATTTTGAGTGCTGCTACAGGCAGGCCCTGGCCATGTGCTGGGAGGCAGGGGGCCATTTTGAATGCAGGCAGTGTTCTTAGGTCTGCAACCATTTTGCCTAGCTTTCAACCCTAATGCCCAGGGGTAGAGAGTGGTGCATGGGCCTAGTCTTTCTGTGGGGTGTCTTGAATTTAAACATCATGGAGGGCTTGGTATTGTGCTGATTTTTCTGTGATTTTCGTTTTTGTGGGCTGTTGTTGTGGCCTTTTCACCAGGGTTAGTGAGTGGTGCATGGGCCTAGTCTTTCTGTGGGGTTTCTTGAATTTAAACCTCATGGAGGGCCTGGATGGCATGGGATTGTGCTGATTTTTCTGTGTTTTTCTATTTTTTGGGCTGTTGTTGTGGCCTTTTCACCAGGGGTAGTGAGTGGTGCATGGGCCTAGTCTTTCTGTGGGGTGTCTTGAATTTATGTTGCAAGACAAAGTTGGTGAGATGCACTCCCGTGTTATCCATTTCATTTTGTTTAGCTTTTTTTACATTTCTGTTTCTTCATTTCACCATGTGTAGGCGTGCAAACTTGTTAGCGCTCCGCCCAATCGCGCTGCAATTATAAAGCCAAACACGAAGGAACCACATGGCTCCCTTCCAAGCTGCACAGCCGAACGAATCCAATGAATCAAATTCATATTTAACTCCTTGGTTACTCCACTTTTCACTTCTTTTTTCATCTTTTCATCCTTAATTCATTCAATCCATTTTACTCATTTTCTTGACCATTTACAGTTTTTCACAAAGTACGCAGGAGTATCAAGTGTTCCGCATGCCACGCTTTATTATAAAACCCAATTCATTTCGGGACAACCCTTCATCAGGGGTATCTAGAAAAAATCATTTAACACAACATCAGTCAAATATCACACGTTATATGATGCATAAATAAAAGCCACTCCTTTTCAAGTAAAATTACCTAAACCATTCAAGTTAACTTTACATTTCAATTTAACCTTGCGTTTCAATGCTGTCTCACCCTCGGTTTCAACATTTAGGTCTGCAACCATTTTGCCTAGGTTTCAACCATTATGCCCAGGGATAGTGAGTGGTGCATGGGCCTAGTCTTTCTGTGGGGTGTCTTGAATTTAAACATCATGGAGGGCTTGGGATTGTGCTAATTGTTCTGTGATTTTCGTTTTTTTGGGCTGTTGTTGTGGCCTTTTCACCAGGGGTAGTGAGTGGTGCATGGGCCTAGTCTTTCTGTGGGGTGTCTTGAATTTAAACATCATGGAGGGCCTGGATGGCATGGGATTGTGCTGATTTTTCTGTGTTTTTCGATTTTTTGGGCTGTTGTTGTTGCCTTTTCACCAGGGGTAGTCAGTGGTGCATGGACCTAGTCTTTCTGTGGGGTGTATTGAATTTAAACATCATGGAGGGCCTGGATGGCATGGGATTGTCCTGATTTTTCTGTGTTTTTCGATTTTTTGGGGTGTTCATGGGGGCAGGCCATGTGGCTGGGGGCCATTTTGAGTGCTGCTACAGGCAGGCCCTGGCCATGTGCTGGGAGGCAGGGGGCCATTTTGAATGCAGGCAGTGTTCTTAGGTCCGCAACCATTTTGCCTAGCTTTCAACCTTTATGCCCAGGGGTAGTGAGTGGTGCATGGGCCTAGTCTTTCTGTGGGGTGTCCTGAATTTAAACATCATTCATGGAGGGCTTGGGATTGTGCTGATTTTTCTGTGATTTTCGTTTTTTGGACTGTTGTTGTGGCCTTTTCACCAGGGGTAGTGAGTCTTTCTGTGGGGTGTCTTGAATCTAAACATCATGGAGGGCATGGATGGCATGGGATTGTGCTGATTTTTCTGTGTTTTTCGATTTTTTGGGGTGTTCATGGGGGCAGGCCATGTGGCTGGGGGCCATTTTGAGTGCTGCTACAGGCAGGCCCTGGCCATGTGCTGGGAGGCAGGGGGCCATTTTGAATGCAGGCAGTGTTCTTAGGTCTGCAACCATTTTGCCTAGCTTTCAACCTTTATGCCCAGGGGTAGTGAGTGGTGCATGGGCCTAGTCTTTCTGTGGGGTGTCTTGAATTTAAACATCATTCATGGAGGGCTTGGGATTGTGCTGATTTTTCTGTGATTTTCGTTTTTTTGGACTGTTGTTGCTGCCTTTTCACCAGGGGTAGTGAGTGGTGCATGGGCCTAGTCTTTCTGTGGGGTGTCTTGAATTTAAACATCATGGATGGCATGGGATTGTGCTGATTTTTCTGCGTTTTTCGATTTTTTGGGGTGTATAACGGAACTGATGTTCCTCTGTCTTCCATTGCTTTTAGGTGCACAAGACTCAAGAGAACCACCAGTGCCAGGAAGATGTCCTGCAGCGGTGTGTGTGTGCAGCATAACGTCACGCGACGTCACGTCTGGCCACAAACAACTCTGCAACTCGTGCAACTGCAGCCTGCTGTTCTGACCTCTGAAGAAGATGGCCCCAAAAAAAGTTTCCCGTAGCTCCGTTAGCAAGAAAGTTGCCAGTAAGGAGCAGAAGAAGCAAGTTACCAAGGAGACTGATGTGCCGCCCGCCACATTTTTTGGGAGTCAAAAAAAAGTACGCCTGCAGCAGCAGCGGGATCTCCTGGGGACCAAGCTGGGAGCAGCACCCCCGCTCCATTGGGCTCAGTGCCACCACGCCAACTTAAGTCCAAGCCCTTGAGTGCTGCAGAGGCACTTAGTCTAGTTGTTCAATCACCATCGACCAGTGATGTTGGCTCATCGCAAGAAAGTAGCAGCAATGTCCCTCAATCAACACAGGTTGTTGTAACTCATCTGACGAGTGTTGAACAACCACAGCCGCAACAACAACCACATGTGCAAGTACAAGCCCAAGTACAAGTGGAAGGAGAGGCATCGCAAGGAAATACGCAAGCAGAGATGCATGGAGGGTCACAAGTGCCCACAATTGTTGTTCCTCCCGAAGTAGGGGTACATCAGGAAATCGACAATCAAGGCGAGGTATCATTTGAGGAAGCCACTCCTCCTGATGATCATTCATTGTCTTCCACACCCCTAGCAAGAAAAAGATCAGGGGTGGTGTCTACATCTTCTACAAGCACACCTCCATCTGATGATACGGATCAAAATTGGGAACCAGCACCACTGCCGTCTGAGAGTGAGGCACACCATGATCTGACAAAGGTAGTTAAGCGTAAAAGGAAGCTCGTCTAAAGTCTCATAGTTATGGAGTGTGATGAGGCTCAACAAGAAGTGGCGGATACTGCTGCTGATGAAGACTCTCACGACGACGACCCAGTCATCATAAAGGTCACTGCAGCCCCAGCGGGCATGCAGCAAACAGACATTTTTACCCTAGCCCAAGAAGCTGCTGAGTGTGATGATGATGTTGTCGACGTGGAGGCAAAGGAAACACCACAATCATTGGAGTTAACTAGTACACCAACACGTACCGCTTCCATATTTCTTCCTCGCCAGAAGGGACCTCCATCCACCTCGACCTCAATGAGTGGTGGTGAAAGTGCACAATGTACTAAAGTTCGTCAATCCACATCCTCCACTTCATCTGGCATTAGCAGCATGACCACCACCACCAGTATCGCCGCCTCCTACGGCCCCCACAGACATTTCAAGTCCCCAGTTTGGGACTTCTTTAGTGTTTGCCCAAAAAAGGAAAACTTCGCCATTTGTAGCATTTGTAAGATTGCAGTTAGTCGTGGTAAGTTTGGTACCAACTATGGTACCGGAGGCCAGAGAGGTCATCTTAGGAGACAGCACGCTGTCCAATGGTTTTCGCACCTAAAGGAGATCAAGGAAGCCCGAATTGCAAGTCAAGAAAACGTTGATGTTTCATCTGATGATGACGAGGAGTAAGAAGACATGTCAAACACTTCACTTACACCCAGTACCCCTGTCAGCAGCACACCCCATGTGAGCCACACTAAGAGTGTGGGAGAGAGTGAGACACCAATGCGAAAAAGTTCATCAGCGAGCGTAACTGGGTCAAAGAAGTCATCATCATCCCGTTAATGCTTGGTCCAGGGCAACATTAGAACCATGTTGTTTTCAGACGCGCCATATGAACGCAACCACCCAATGACGCGTCTGTATAACACTAAGCTGGCTAAAATACTAGCTCTGGACCTTCTCCCTTTTTCTTTTGAAGAAGGGGTTGGTTTTCTAGAATTAGTGGCAGCGCACTGCCCTAAATGGAAGGTTCCTAGCCGTTTCTATTTTGCCAGAGTTGCGGTTCCAGCACTACATGAAGATGTGCTGGAGGTGATTGGGGCAGCTTTGCAGAAGAGTGCTGTTCACACTATACATCTGACAACAGACATGTGGACCAGTGGCGCAGGCGCTGATTACATGTGCATCACTGCACACTGGGTCTCTTTTTCAGGGGTTAAAGCAAAGCTAAATGCAGGTGTTGACCCGGACCAAGTTTTTAAGGCTGCTCGGAAACATGCAACACTAGCCATGTTTGGCTTGGAGAAACGTCACACAGCAGAAAACATTTTGAATGAGTTTAACACAAAGGTCTTTCACTGGCTGTCCACAAAAAAACGCCAGATTGATTATGTTTCCACGGATAATGGCGGCAATGTAGTTAAGGCCATGGAGCTGGGTCAGTATTTCAGAGTGCCGTGTTTGGCGCACTGTATAAACCTGGTTGTTAAAAAATTCTTGAGTGATGAAGACAGTCCAGCGTGCGAGTTAGTGGCCACCTGCCGAAGAATGTGCAACCATTTCAGCCATTCTTTTAAGGCCCGGAAGCATCTGAGGAGCCTGCTACATGAACGTCGAATGCCAGTGAAAGCACTCATCCAGGAGGTGCCAACACGTTGGAACTCAACCTTCTACATGCTTGAGCGTCTGTATGAGCAGTATACGGTACTCGATCACTATTTCTTAACACTGGGTACAGCTTTAGAAGGACCTGAGGCTAGATGCGGCGCAATGGAACCTAGTTAAAAGCCTGACAGACATGCTTCATCCTTTTGAGGTCTTCAAGCGTGCAGTCAGCAATGAGGACTGTAATTTGGGAAAAGCTATCCCATTGTTGCGCATTCTGGAGCACCAACTGAAGGCGGTGTCTTCTATGTTTCAAAAAGATGAAAAAAAGCAAGACGCTTTTGTTTTGGTGGAGAAATTATTGGAGCGCCTACGTGGTGATGAACGTCTTAAAATGATCCACTCAGAACAGCATTACATTTGTGCTACTATTCTGGATCCACGCTACCAAAAGGCGCTGGCAGGCAGAGCATTCTTTCCTTTTGATGATGAAGATGTTACAAAGTACAAACGTTGGCTAGCCTTGTCAGCCAAGAGGTTTGAAAGAGAATGGCAGCAAATTGAAGGAAAAGGCAGTACATCAGCATCAGCAGGCCATCCCCAGTCAAAAGAATCCATTTCTGCACCTGTGGCTTGTGGCACAAGTGACCTCTCAGCCATTAAAGACACCGGCAACCGGTTCATCTGCACCAGACACAACAGTAACATTGGATGCAGAAGAGGATTGGCTAACTCGGCTTGGGTTTGGTTCTCAAAAGGTCACAGCAAAAAGTAAGCAAAGTGGAGGAACCTTGGAGGACCTTGAGTCGATGGTGCAGGACTATCTGAATGACTCAACAGAGGTCTATGTTAATGCTGACCCATTGGCGTATTGGCATGGGAAAAAAGAATTGTGGGCACAGATCTCCAACCTGGCTATAAACTACTTGTCTTGCCCACTCGCAAGTGTGACTTCTGAACGTGTTTTCAGTGCTGCTGGTGGCATTGTAACTTCCAAACAGAGCCGCCTCTCGCCCAAAAATGTGGAGAGGTTAACAATGATCAACACCTCACACCACCAGATTACAAAGTACGAGAAAGCACGCCGGATGAAGACGAGGAGGACAGCAACGTAGATGAGGAAATTTCTTCTCTGTTAGGTGACACTGACCTCATCCTGCCTGAATTCGCAGAGTATGATGACGAACCCTTATTCTTATTCCCTGACACCGAGCCCTGAAAATGAGACAATGAATCAATAACTTTCTTTTTCGTCCTTATTCACTTTTATTCCTATGTTTCTGTCTTTCTTTGTTTTGCACAGTTAATATAATTCAAACTTTAATCACCCAATCACAAAAACAAGCCCATCAGCAGAACTCTCTTCACTAGTTTGCTTATTGATTTGAAGGTGCCGCAGTCTGCATTCCTCAGGTTCACAAGTTCACAAGAACATGCTCCTCTATCCTCCTCCTCCAGACTCCTATTTCCCTCAAAGCAGAGGGCTGGATTATGCCCAATGATGAAAGACTCTGCACTTGTGGGGTGTTCTACTTCTTTGCGGGTGAGTTGACGGCTCTGGGGCCATTGCTGGGAAGCTCTAATACCGGATAAAAGTGGTTTGGACCAAATCGGAGGCAAATTTTTTTTTGCCTTTTTGCTGACTTGCTTGCCTTTGAGGTGCTCTTTGGGGGGGCTCAGGTGTTTGTGGGTGAGTTTTGGGGTCTGGGAGCACTGCTGGGACAGTCTAATCTTGATTGCATTTGCTTTTCAGGAAATCCGTGGTGGAAAACGGGAGTTATGACCTAGCTGCACAGCGTGTTTGGACCGAAGGGAGATAAATATTGTAAGTATGATATTTTCCTTTTTGGCTGTTTGGGGGTGTTGTGCTTTTTTGCGGGTGGGTTGGCGTGTCTTGGGGCATTGCTGGGAAGGTCTAATACCGGATAGAAGTGGTTTGGACTTCGGCTATTTTTTAAACCTAATTTAATGTAAGAAGTGTTTCTCTGAGTGCAGAGATAGTCAAGAGAAAACCCTGCAGCCCTGTACTGTCGTATTCTTTCATTCACGGTTGTCGAAAGTACTACTTACTTTTCAGTAACAATGCATGCAGTAGTGCATGCACTTCCTTTATGTCACTTAAAAGATTTATGGTTAGCTTTGTACCCAAAGATGTCTTTATCTTCAATTATTGTTTGTCCATGCTGTGCTTTTTTTTTCTTCTCTCAACAAAACCTACCCAAAAAGAAACCCCCATTCCCATCCATTTTCCAAACCCTAACCCTCTTCCCCCGGGCTGTGTGGTTTTGATTGATGTGTGACTAAATAACATCAATAATTCCACACACCTGCAGGGGAGGATAAGGTCATAGCAACAGGCTGGTGAAGGAATCCGAGGATATATTCTAGACTTACTCAGCTTCAGTACTATTTCTTGTAGTAGTAGCCAATGTCAAAGAAATTCCATGCAAGTACTAGTTATACTTTCAATACTTTACCATTTGTTAGGCTACATTGTGGCACTGTTCTAGTGTACTGTCACCTGCTATATTCTCTATCGTACCGTTGTAATGCTACAGTAAGGACAAACCAGGTTTCATTTTCTTTTTTTCCATAGGCATGCAACTGCCACTGTGTCACAACACTAGTACCACCGCAATGAGGACATTTCATCCGCCCAGGATTGCCAACCTTAATCGCCATTTCCTGTGGAGCCAGCCCTGGGCCTAGCCCTACTTTCAAACACAAATTACAGGTATGATAAGCGTTTGGTGGGAGGTAGTATAATGGAGTATTAGGAGAGACGAGAGATTGGCGGTAGTACTACTAAAGTCCTAGGACTCTTGAATTCACTTACTCTGTGAGAGGCACTTAGTGTTGAAAACATTTAGCCATTTACACTTAAAGGAAGAAAATGACACAGACTTAAGTTTCAGGAACACAAACTTTCTGTTAAACCCCCACCCACCAGACTCAAAAGCAGTAAAAAACAGGTATGCTCAGATAAAGTTTAAAAAAGTATATTTTTGTAGCCCTAACAAAATAATCTCCCGCTAGACCTTCCCTAACTCCAACAATTGTCCTTCAAAAGTCCCAAAAACAACCCAACTCCCAATTCCCACCCCCCCCCCCAAAAGTCTCTAAAAAAGGGGCAAGGGACACTACGGCAGGATGCTGTTCACTTTTGCGACCAGGGCATCATACTCCTTGCGGAGGGTGGCATGGTCGGAGCAGAGGCCCTCCACCAAGGTCTTATACGTTAGGACCTCCTGCTCCAGGTAGGACACTCTGAGGCATAAGCGGTGCTGGCGTGCCTTGCGACTCCTGTGGGGGGCAGCTGCTGTCTTTGCTGCTCGGCGGTGGCGGTTGGCTTTGGTAGCCCGGCTCCGTACCGCTGGAGCACTGCGCTGGCTGGCAGCCCGTGGGAGTACGGAGGAGGATGCAGCTGTCCCAGTGGATGTTGTACCGGTAGACTGCGTGTCCTCCTCCTCCAGGGCCACCAGCCACCGATATTCGGCGACAGTGGCATCCAACCTCCGTTGCCGGACCATTCGAGCCAGCTCCTTCCTTGATGGTCTGTTTGATTTGGAAGGAGCAACTATATGAAGAAAGAAAGACATAGTCTGTAACCAATGCTCCTTAAGATGAACACAAAATGATTGAGCAGAAAGTTGTGTCACAGTACAAGTAGCAAATTGAAAGCACAGTACATAACTATTGAGGACAGTATCTATCTAACCTCCCACTTCTTCATCCTTGCTCTAACATTAATGGGAGTTTAACTCCTTGGCTGCTCGGCATTTTCCCCTGCTGTGCTGAGAAATCGAAAATCCCCCTTATCATGACGAGCTGGGCTCGGCATGAGCGTGTGAGCACCCTGCTTCATGACGAGCCCAGCTCGTCATAAGCCTGGAAGGGGTTAAGGAACAAATTCTACGAGCACTATGGACTTCCATTACAGTCGACTATGACAGTACACCAGTCTTATTCTTCTTCTTCTCTCTTGTTTAGGAAAATTGGTACGTTATCTTATGCAAGCCGGCATAATGCCAGCGCAGTGAACTTGCACCCGAGAAAAACAGACGCACACCATGATGAGTGAGACAGACTTGCGTTACTGTACCGGTCCAGTACATGCAGGTGGTGAAGCTCTTACTTTTCTATTACAGGTGGCACTGAGAATACTCTGTTAAAAGGGCTACTGCTTAATTAATTTAACTTTCACCCTACAGTGCAAATGAGTACTAGAAAAGGAAAATGAAGAAGCTAAATAATCTGGTTATCTATCACTTCACATGGGATGTATTTGATTACATATGGGATGACTTTAGGTGCTTTGCTTATTATTGAGTGAACAGTGATACACCCACACATGAATGACGTACGACTACTAAACTAAAGTTATTAAGAGAGGTAGGGAGTGTCCACCGTAATAACCGGATATATGCTGCGCTTGCAGTTGCAATACAACTACTGCTACTATTCATGGTAGTATTTGGACAAAATTACAACTTCTTTTCCTTGCCTTTCCTACACTGGAACGGACGTGCGGGTGCGGTGTTGCATGCTCTTCAAAGTAACACTTAGTTCATCCAGTGACCGTCTACTCTCTCTAGATACACATATGCTATCTAAGAGTCAGATAGTACCATGATCCAGGCATCCATCCATTCAAAGTATATGCACACAGTTTCTGTTTCACCCACCCAGGCTGTTCTCCTTCCTTGCTTCATCTTTCACCCATGCACCATACCATATTATTTCCTTCCCAGCCACCTCGGAGACCAAGCAAACACATATCATTCTTCTTTGCCAGTCATCATTAAATTTCTCGTCCTTCCACACTTATTTACACCCTTCTTTTGCTTTTCGTTCATCCCATCCATCAAGTTAATCTCAGATCTGATTGGGATTCTTCACGCCAAAAACTTCACAGCTAAGTCGAAGTACATTTAGAGGAGGCTACTACCTGGTTGATTTATAATACACCCGTGCAGAAAGCACACTCTGCAGTCTTCAATCTCAATAAGTAAGGAATATATAGCTTACCTCTGCCCGCCACCACCGTGTGAACCCTCACAGGCACAATGGTGTCATCCGGCACTTGCACCGCATCCTCCCCAGAAGTGTTCCCCTCATCCACCACCACCACCTCCGCACTGGCCCCGCCACCAGATGTTCCACCTACAAAGTACATTTAAGAATGTTAGAATACACCACTCACTACTATATAATATTTGGTCTAGGAATAAAGAAATGTGAAAAAAACAGACAACAATGTAATAATTTGTGACTGTCTACTCTAAAGTAAAATGGCCCTTTTTCCAGGGAAGGCTGTTGTCTTGCTGCACTTTTTGGCACAACTGATGAATGCTTGCTTTTTATTTTTAACACGCACCACTTTTTCTCCTAACAGACAGAAGCTTGACTTCTAAGAACACGAGCAAGATCAAGTTCAAACCAGGTGAGAGCTCGCCTCGACCACAAGAAATGTGTCCAATTAATCGTCAGCACTAAGCACTTTTCTATTTTCAGTTAAACGTTTAGTTTTCTGACAAACTTGATTTTAATAAATGTGTTTACTTTTAATAAAGCTTTTAAACTTAAATAGACTCTGTGGATTTTGGTCCTCCAGACTAGAGTGGCTGAGCTAAAGGTTTTGGATTTTTTGCAAGCATGAGTCCGTGCCTCTGACACTTCTTGACTCTGACTCCGTACTCTTGTCCTGCGTTGGATAATCTAATCATCATTGGGGATCAATCATCGGTGACTTTGGGAGCTAAATGACTCTGCCACACTATCTAGTCAGTAAGGAGATTGGGGGTTCAACTACAAAGTCTGTTATCACTGAGGTATGTGGAAACTCTAACAGCGCCTATTATAATTGATAAGCTAAGCAATGCATTATTTAGTGTCCATAGTTCTGTTTGTGCAGATTTGTCCCTGCAACAGTAGTAGAATGGATTGTCCTCCTATCCAAATCCAAAAGTAAAGTAGTATCTTATTCTTTCTTGGTGGTCATTCACCTTTTTATTGTTGGCAATTGTCAAATCATAAACATTTAAAAGACTTGAAAAGACAATATGGACAATCCCAGAGGACGTCACTCAGTGCATAGAGCTATTGCTGACTAGAATGGGAGTCCAATGGAATTGCCAAATGTGCAATCTTAGTTAGCTACACAGACAGACTAATAAGAATAATCTAGTAATACCACAGGGAGTCATAGTCGAGGCAGGATAAGAATTTAGATACAGTCTACAAGAAGATCAAAGACGATTTAGAAAAAATCGAATGAGGAACGCTAGGAAAAAATAGGTACTCTATATTAAAATTAAAACTTACCGGGGCCAGCAAAGGAGCCCTCGCCTGCCCGATCCTGGCCTGCATCCTGTTGAACAGCACCCTCCTCCTCCTGTGTCCTCTTGCCCCTGGGGGGAGCTGATGTACAACATGAAAGAAAGAAAGACCAGAAAACATGGATGATATTTGTCAACCAAATCAAACATTTCAAAAGAACAATAACAAAATATTTTGGCGAAATAGCAAATAGACAACTATTCCACGGGATATATTGACCAATCTCATGTGGTCTACTACGTTATTAGTATTGCTTGATTTGCGGACCGTCGACTTGGAAAGTTCTTATGTAACTCACTAAACAAAGTACTAAAAAGGTTCGCCTAGGACTGGCAGGCAGCAGTCCGCAGCACGCGAAGTGACAGACCAAGTCCATCGTGATTGCAGATCAGCGACAACACTAAAAAGTTTCCTACTACATTAACCAGTCATTAAAATACTCAAACTATCAATCCACAACCACTATTTCTTCTTATCGCCATGTGTACAAAGGAAGGACTGGACTTGAGTCTGTAGGGGCTGATTTAGAAGCCCCTTGCGGCTCTTTTGCTCCATTGTTGCGTGACTTTTGTGACGCAGCGGCAGAACAAAAGAGGCGCCATGGTGCGGCGTATATTAACAACGTGACGCATATGGGAGATGCATCACGTTGTAAAGGCGTTCCGGCACAAGGGAGGGCGTTCCTGTGCAGGAACGAATCCTAAAAGTGGCTACAAGATTTCAATCAGTCACTTTGAGGACAATAATGCGTGACTTAAACCCTGCGCCTGCTTGAAGCAGACGTACGGCTTGACGCAGCATTGGGGAGATAGGGCACCCCAGAGCAGTGATGGAGCTGCGCCATCGTTGCGACGCAACTCCAGCAATGCGCCGCCTTTACGGCACAGATGCGCAACGCTTTGGTGACGTTTTGGGCCCATGGTGCGCCGCATTGTAAATACAGCGCACCATGGGTGGTGGTGGCGTGGCGCACAATTACTGGCGCATCCCTGCTACTTTGCAGGGATGCGCCGGTAATTAAAAATCTGACCCTTAGTGTCTAGCATTACGCAGTTTTTTAAACTACACTCATACATAATTACACAGGCCAATGAAATGAACACAAAATCGAAAACAAATACGCATAGTAGCAACACTACTGAGAAGGAGAGCAGTGCACCTGAAATGCACAGAAGATTTTGAAATATAATTTACCTACAATGTAATCAGCAGCATTATTGCTCTTGGTAAAAACCAAAAATTTGCAATATAATAACACACAGAGCAGGAGAAAACAGAGTAGTAAAGAAATAGCTACTACTACTCACCAAGCCCGGGGATCTCAAGGCCGAGCAGGTCGAGCAGATCGCGTTCCCGGTCCAGGATATCCGTCCAGCGGTGGGTGGCCTGGTTGTAGGTGCGCCGGACCCGAGAGTGGGGGTACATGGCCAGGCATACCTTCTCCCACCGCTTCCGGCGCTCCTGGATTCCGTACCTGCTAGCGATCTTGCCGCCTGCCATGATGGTCCTGGGGAGGCTGCGCTGAACATAAAAAATTAGTGCGGCCACCTCCTCTGGGCTGAAGACCTCCCGGGGTGCGACCTGCTCCCCCCTCAAACGCCCGCACGGGAGCCGGGCACGGGGTGCGG
This sequence comes from Lissotriton vulgaris, assembly GCF_964263255.1. Lineage (NCBI taxonomy): Eukaryota > Metazoa > Chordata > Amphibia > Caudata > Salamandridae > Lissotriton > Lissotriton vulgaris. Next base: position 336,793,800 of record NC_141685.1, on the reverse strand, counting down.
GACCCTTCCCCTTCTCGGGATGCTTCCCGGCTCCCTTCACCATGGTCTGGGCAGAAAGGAAGCTAAATAATAAAGAAAATAGAATAGGGAAGAGCAGAAAAGAAAAGAGTTTAAAAAAGTAGTTTAAAATTAACCGAAAGTATCAGAAAACACAAAAATATAGACCTCGAAAAATAGAGGGATAGATAATAAGTAAAATAGATTAAACAAAACTTCAAACAAGGAAAGGATGGCAGAGATTCAGAGAGGATAGAAAAAACATGCCCAGAATCATAGTAATGAATGAGAAACAAGATGGCCGTGCCCGTTCACGACCGCGTGGGTACGTGCGCGCGAGATTTTCCTCAGGAACACACGTAAAATTGTACTAGCGAGCCGCACACTTTGCGAGATTACACATCACGCCCGGAAACGGAAATACATCATGCAAACAAGATGGCCGCGCCCATGAACGACCATGAGGGTAACTTCGCGCCGTTGCGCTACAAGCGGCTCGCTAAAACGCACAAAACCTTGCGAACTAACACGCCGCAAAAAAACAAATCGCATATTTGCACGAATTCGCGGCTTCCGAATTCGATCTTGCGCAAGTTCGCGCCCCGCGAATCCCGCGAAATTGCAGAAAAACAAGTTTTGCAATACTGAAAGCACTCAGCAGGTGCAAAAGTTCAAACTCATCATTAGTAACCATTCCCTGTAGTGCTTCCTGACTGGGGCCCATCCAGAGTTCAGTTGTTAGTTGACCCTGCTCTGACCCTCACAGCAGGCTCATAGAATAGCTACAAGTAGGCCACAAAGGTCCTGGAAAAAAAATTGCACTGCAACAGAAAGCAAATTACAGATAAGGAGGAAGCAGGTGCCAGACTGGAATTTTAAAACAGTGACACATTAATAAACCAACCCCAAATTAATTCATGTCAGTTGAAGCAGGGCAGGTGTGCTTGCTTTCCCCCCCCATAATCTACAGTGATGATGAACCAGAGGGTCGCATTGATGTACCAGAGGGTGGCATGGGTGAAACAGAGGGTGGCAGTGGTGAAACAGACGATGCTGGGAACCTGTGATGATGAACCAGACTTAGAAACAACATAGTCGCGACCGTTGCGACCCGACAAGTAAGTTCGCAATTGCGAACTGGTACAAAACCCTCGCAAACTGGCGGAAACCCTTGCGAACACAAAAAAAAATCCGCAAATTCGCGAGAATTCGCGGATTTTGCGGATTGCGAGTTCGCAAATATGCAAATTCACGAATGCCAGATTCGCAAAATTTGCCCATGCTTAGCTGTGACTTGGCAGATGTTTGCGTGCTCCCCAATCCAGTGATTGTATTGGCCCCGGGACTGAAAGGCTTGGTTGGAAGGGACCTTCACTGAAAAGCACCGGCCCCTGGTTACCGGTCTTTTTCCGCTGTATTCGCAGGGGGGTGATATGGACTGCAAGAGGGGAAGCTCCCTACACCTGAGAGGCCGATAATAACAGAGGTTGCTGAGTGAGTGGCTGAGAAGGGGGCTGTTAGGAGGAGGAAGAGGGTTCCACTGGACATCGACGGTCCCTTTGCCACCACGCGGTGAAAGGTCTGGTGTGAGCATCAGTGAGTAGAACCTCCTTAGCAGTAGGTGTTTCCTGGTGGCTATTGCCTGCTCGAGTGGAGCAGAGGGACTGCCAGAGGGTTGGGCCGGTGTTGGTTGTTTGGAGCACCGCATACATGGGGAAGCCTAGAAGGAAGCATGGAGAGTGCCCCCAGAGCCGGAGGAGGAGGTTGTGGACCAAAGGACGCAGGAGATAGTAGAGCCACAGACTGGGGGAATGATGCAGCAGCAGGTCGACCAGATGCTTCAAACCATTAATGACAGTAGAGGTGCCCTCCAGCAGGACATTGCACATGTGGCGTAGGGGTTGGGCCTTCTTCGTGTGGACCATGCTAAATTGGCTGACTGTGTTAAACAGACTGAAGCCCGCCCAGAAGGCGCTGGAGGCTCAGATGAGCGAAGACACACACCGTTTACAAACCCTGGAGCGAAGTGCTGAAGATGCCGAAGGGCGAAACAGAAGGAACAACATACGGTTGGTGGGGCTGCCAGAAGGGGTCGAGGGGGCCAATATGATAGACTACTTAGAAAATTGGCTGCAGAGTGAGGTAGCCCCTGAGGGCTTGACGACCTTCTATACCCTGGAGAGAGCTCAAAGGGTACAGGCTCGGCTACTGGTGCCCGGACGCCCACCCAGGCCGGTGATGGCGAGATTGCTCCATTATAAATATAGGGACTGCTGCTGCATAGGGCACGCTCCTCTGGCCCCTACAGGGTGGACAACAGTAATGTTACATTGTTCCTGGATTACACGTTTGAGGTGCAGCACCGTCGGGCTACGTGATGAAGGTCTTCAATATTCCCTGATGTTCCACACACGCTTGCGGGTGACCATGGATGGAAAGACGTATTTCAGGATAGTCCTGAGGAGGTGTGGACCCAGTTGGAGTCCTATAGACTAGGGTCTGGTAAAGCAGGACGCAGCACTGGGCCGCATGCGGATGCTCCGCACCCACACCGGTCAGAGCGCATCAGACAGCGTTGTGCTGGCCATCAGAGACCTATGGCTACTCAAACAGAGAATGAGAGAACAGCGTTGTTGCAGGCAGTAACAGCAACATTGCAAGGAAGAGGGGCGGCATCGACGGTGGCGTCTGATTCGGAGAAGCTCTCGTAGGGAACAGATTACGATGGAACTGATATGGACAGTGTTCAACTGCTGTTTGTCACACCTGGGACAGCGGATGAGATTGTGGACGCTGAAAATCATAAGACTGCTTCATGAAAGCCTGCAGGAAGTGCTGCCCCTGCCATATCACCTTCCCCCCCATGGGATTGTAGAGATTCAGGAATAATAGAGGTGTTTAGGGCAAGGGAGAGGGGCTTTTTACACTGTGGCTCCCTCAGATCGGACCGCCCCACAGGTTGTTGGGGCTTAATCATCGCTGGGGGTGAGGCACTTAATAGTGGTGGCATCATAGGTCAGATTTTCTCGGCTCTCGGCTGCCCCCCCTTGTCTTTTACAGTTTGTAGTCCCCCGGTATCCACTGGAATGAACGTTAGTTTGTTAGTTTGGATGGAAACTAGACTCTTGGTCCCTGTTCTGGGGTGGAGTTGTTGGGGGGTTTCGTTTTTTTTTTCAGGGGAAGTTAGAGCCACCGGTGTGCCCATATGGAGCGAGCAGCCACTTCTGAGATCTCGACTACACTATGGGGACATTACCTGAATTAAAGTGCATCACATAGAACGTGCGGGGGATACACACAATGCTGCGGTGGCATAAGGTGCATGCTTACCTGGTGCGCAGGGGTCCACATTGCTTTCCTCCAGGAAACGCATATTGCCCGTACTGAGGGGGTGGCATTGCAGTGTAGGTGGAGAGGGCAACTTTTTGCACAACATTTTCAGCCTTCGCTAGGGGAGCACTGGTATGGGTCAGAGCAGGGGTACCCTTCCAGCCGACATGGCATTTAGTGGATCCAGAAGGGAGATTTGTGGCAGTGGCAGGCCGCCTTCATGGCAAAGAAGTGACATTATGTAGTGTCTATGCTCCCAATGTGGATCAGGTAGCCTTTTCCCCCCAACTGTGGGGGGGTTGGCGCCTTACCTGACCGGCTCGGTAATAATTGGTGGGGACTTTGATTTTATAACTGATGTTGACCTGGATTGATCGCACCCCCGTTGCCCGAAGCACCCATCCACAGAATTTCCAAATTTAGGTGGGATTGGAAGAATAGATGGGGGTTAATAGACATGTGGCGGACGTTACACCTCAGAGAGAAGGATTACTCCTTTTTTTTCAGCGTTTCACGAATTACATGTATGGTTAGATGCGCTATCATGCACCCCAGACATTCATTCTAAAGTGGGCCACAGTGAATACCCCACTAGAACACTCTCGGATCATAACCCATTATTATTGCTGATAAACTGGACCCAAGAGAGACTAGTGATACCGATTTAGCGTTTGCGACCTGAGGCCCTGGAGGATCCAGTTTTCCGCGAAGAGGTTGGGACGGGCATTATTCAATATTTCTTGGAGAATGAGGGCATGGCCTTCACGTCGCCCTGGAATGGGATGCCTTTAAAGTCGTAGTAAGGGGACCATATATAACTAAAATGATGGTGGTGCGGAAGACACTACTGCAGGATATAGATGCGGCAGAGCAGCATCTTCGAGCAGCGAAAAGGGCTCATCCCGAGAAACCAGGGGCACAGGGGGAAGACTCTGATGCTAGAGAGACAGTTGCTGTACAAATAGAGCAACTGCGTTGTTTGGACCATAAGTCATATTTGGCGCGTGCGCATGCGGAACGGGACAAGGCGGGCACATTGTTGGCTTGGTTGGCCAACCCGGCACCTTGGGACACCCCTATTTTGGAATTGATCTCTTCCGCAGGAGCACCGGTTTATACCTAGAAGGGGATAAACGGGTTGTTCCTTGATTATTACACAGAGCTATACGGGAGCAAGCTGGGATACCATGGAGAAGTTCTTGATGGATATAACGCTACCGCACCTAGAAGAGATGCAAGCAGATTTGCTAGGCCAGAAGATGACCCTAGGGGAAATACGGAGTACGGTGAAATACATGGCGCGTAAAAAAAAAACACTGGGAAAGGATGGATTATCTATAGAGTTTTATTTGGCTTATATTGATCATTTGGCCCCTAGGTTGTCGGCAGTTTTCAAGGAAGCAAGGACAGTAGGAATGTTGCCGGCCTCCACCCGAGAGGCTGTCATTGTTCCATTGCTGAAGCCCGGGAAGGACCCCTTGGATAGGACAGCTTATTGCCCTTTATTCATGCTAACTTTTGATGATAAAATTCTGAGTAGGAACCTTGTGACCCGGCTCCTCCCATATATGACACAGCTGGTCCACTGAGACCAAGCGGGATTTATCCCAACTCAGTACACATCTACCAATGTGCGGCGTCTGCTCCGTGTATTGGGGGAGGATCGTGGTCGTGCTTCTTCCGAAGCAGTCCTCTCGGTAGACATTGAAAAGGCCTTTGACAGCCTGGAATGGCAGTACCTGTTCAGGTTATGCACGCGTTTGGACTTGGGGAGGACTATGTGGAATGGACTGAAATTCTTTACCGATCAGCGACAGCTCAGGTTCCTCCTCTTGCACAATAGAACGGGGAATTCTTTCTCCATTATTATTGCATTGGCCAGTCTTTCTCCATTATTATTTGCATTGGCCATTGAGCCCCCGGCGGCTCATTCCAGACGGGGCAGGCATTATCTCAGGATAGATTTGTAAGGAGACATGCAGTTTATTTCACTCTATGCCAACAATTTACTTATGTTTCTGGTTGATACGGTGGAGGCACTGACAGAAGCGGCAGCTCTGCTCTGCAAATTTTATGAGATTTCGGGGTTGGGGTAAACTGGTGGAAGACCTGTCTGTTTCCGG